>NC_083707.1:4320000-4920000 GCF_033118175.1 Dama dama | reverse complement strand
AGTAGAGATTTCCACACGGAAGAAAACATCCTTCCAAACGTTGCTCGTCCACCCGGGAGAGAGGCATCGCAAAGTCCCCGGCTTTAGTGGCAAAGGGCATTATGATTTATTTGTTCCAGTTTGAAAACGGTGTGCCTTTCCATTAGGACTCGTGGATATAAACACCGATTCCCACATGAATTGAATCAGTCCACACCCCCCACCCAACATGCTTCAGGGAACAATGGAGGGAGCTTGCTGACAAATTATGCCTGCATTTAATGCTCTGATTATCTGGTGAGTTAAACATAGTGGTATTAAAAGCCTGGACCTGACTCATATTTAATCTGCACTTGTGCTTTCTCCCCCTTTTCTGTTTCTTCCCCAAAGATTAAAAGAAAAAGAGAATTCTGACTTGGGTCACTTGTGCCCTAAGTCTGAAACCAGCGCATGACCAGGTGTAACATGGAATGGGTGGGTGGCAGAAGCTTGTCACTGGATATCATCGTTAGTGATTTTTTTCCCCTTTAATAAAAGTATTCTGAGGAGTGACTATGAGTTAGTTGGGGCTTCCTCCTGCCCTGGCCCAGGCCGGAAAAGCCCCCAGGCAGCTGGGCAGCTCAGGGAACTTTCCTGCTCTCAGCCAGGCTTCCGTTCACTGGAATGAAAGGGAATTATGCCAGGCGTGGACAAGTCATGTTTAATTCAAGTGAAATTCATTCACTCATTTGTTCTATAAATATTTATCGAGGGCCTGTTTTGCGGCCCCTCCTGAGAAGCCAGGGTTCCTTGGGCCGGTGGTGACCCCCACATGGCTGCCCTGGGTGCTCAGCCTGGCTCCAGGGTGTTTCTATACAAACCTGCTCCCAGAGTTCTAGGGTGCTGTGTTGGTTTTGGTTTTGGTTTTGAAAGTCAGACTCTGCTTATTTAATCTAAATTCTAACACTAAACCTAATCTATCTAAAATATGTTGGTGGCATTTAACAATAATGATCAATACAGCATATTGGTTGGATGGAAGGACTAGAAGATATTAGTGGCCTCTTTGCTTTTGGGGGCCTACATTTTCCAAGTAACCCCCGTCCCAGGCTCATTAGTAAGCAAGGTTCCCTCCCCTCCCCCCTCTGTGCCCTCATTCCTATAATGTAAACAGCTGCTAATAGCTCCTATTTCTCTTTGTTCAAACAAACAATAGCCTTTATAACTAAGAAGAAAATTAGTATTAGGTGGAAGCCTCATTTTCGGGTTCTTAAAGCGCTCCCCTTTTTTTCCCCAGAAGAATGAAATCCAGCAGTTAGAAGAAAAATTCACATTTAAAGTTTGGAAAGTGACAAGAAAAATGTCCATCCTTGATGCATAGACACACTTATGATTGCATTTTAAATATTTTTCTTTTCTTTAGTTTCCTAACTGAAAAGTTGTAACTTGGCGGAACGAGGGTGGTCAAAGGTCTGGGGAGTCGCGGCCCCCTCCCAGATTTGGGGCAGTCTTGTCCTCTTTGTTCAAGCCCAGGCAAAGGCCCGATATCGAGGGGGCTGTATTTCTTTGCCAAATTAGGGGATTACACTTATTAATGTCTAAGGAGTGCTTGGAAATGAAAGATGAGCTAAAATATGCCCGAATCCCTTGATTCCTTTCCAACATAAAAGAAATCTCTTCCTGCTTGACCTCAGGGCTTAAAAACAGCATGGTGTGATTTGAAATTTAAGTCCCTGGGAGGTGTAGGAGGATTTTGTAAACATTTTATGTTTTTCTATGAAATAGATTCAGTGGGGGGCTAAGTTTACAGAGTAATCCACTTAGTACATGTTGGTGGGGAAAACCTTAACCTGTGTGTTGTTGCATTTTTATATACATTTTACTCTTTGTGTTTTTACTATTACTATTCTGGAAGGCCTTGGAACAAGACCAACAGGCTGATCCTTTGTGAACCAGTGCTTTCAGAGTCGAAAAATCTTTACACTTTATTATCACTTATTATCTTTGATATAACTTTTCTTCAGGTTTGTGGTGGAATTTGCTGTCCTCATTTTGTATTCTAATATACCCCCAGAAGGAGCTTCCTGCATGGCTCAGTGGTAAAAAAATCTGCCTGCACTGCAGGAGACCCAGGAGACTTGGGTTCATTCCCTGGGTCAGGAAGATGCCCTGGAGAAGGAAATGGCAACCTGCTGCAGTATTCTTGCCTGGAGATTCCCATGGACAGAGGAGTCTGGTGGGTTACAATCCATCAGGTTGCAAGAGTCGGACAGGACTTAGCAACTAAACAATAACAACAACAAAGCCACAGAGAAAAATTACACTTTCATTTTAATTGATTTGAAGATGGGAAGGCGTCATTGAGTTCAATATTTAAGGAGATAAGAGAAAAAGTGTTCAAGAGTCTCAGGATTGTTCCTGAATCCACATTTGGTGATAAATATTAGTAGGTAAAGGCAGTGTGCTGGGCCCTAGCTGGTTGGGCCTCCTTTCTTCCTGTCCAAGCTGAATCACAAGTGCCCTGAGGTTGCAGCTACCGCTTCTAGTGAATGAGCAGAGAATCACCAGGAATGGTATTTAAAAATCAGGGTCCTCTGTGCTCCATCCTGAATGCTTGTCTTCAGTAGGTCTGGGTAGGGGTCTTGGAAACTGTACTTCTGGCAAACATGGGGCTGATTCTGATGCAGAAGAAGTTCAAGACACTTGCCGTGAGAACTAATGGAAGAATTGAATTAGGTTACTTTACAAATAAGAAACGAAAGTGATTTAGACTCTGTCTTGAAAAGCTGGAATTACCCCTACTTGAGTGTCATGAACTTTGATTTGGGAAATGTCTTCACAGTTCATTCAGGAATTCAGCAGACTTTGGAAGCTGCGCTGTCTGCCTGACTGTGCCAAGCCAGAGAAGTCGGGAACGAGCTTCAGCCCCTCCTCCTCACCCCCCCCCCCCCCCGCCCCTTTAACTGTCAAATACACCCATGAGACTACGTCCACAGAGCTGGAGATGCATCTACTCACGGGAGAGTTCTGCACACTCCAACCAGCACGTGATTTATCCTCCTTTCCACACTCCGCACACAAATGGTTCTTTCTGGTTTGTAGCCAAAGCTGTTAACTGTGGGCTCAGCCTTCACCTCCCGGTGACAAAGCCTTTACCAAACCCGTGGTCCTGTCCCTGAATGCCACCTCTTCTGATACTAGATGGTGCTACTTGTTTAGAGCCTCCTGTGAGTTAGACTTTCATACATGTGGAGTGACTGTGTCATTTATTGTTCAAACGGAGACACTTTAGAGAGTAAACAGGACAATGGTAAAGGGATGTCAGGGCAGCGGGGACCATCTGGGGCAAACCAGGATGTACTATCCCCTGAGTTAGACATCACAACTGCCAGGGGAGTGAGGATTGTGAGGTCACGAAGCCAGGGAGGGGCCAAGACCCTTAGTCCAGATCTGGGAGACTCTGAACTGGGTTGAATGGTGTCCCCACAAATTCCTGTCCATCCAGAACTTCAAAATGTAATCTAACTCGGAAATAAGGTCTTTGAAGATGTCACTAGGTAAGACCAGGTCATCCTGGTTTAGCGTGGGCCCTGATTACAGTGACCAGTAGCCTTATAGGAAGGTCCAATGCTTTGGCCACCTGATGCGAAGAGCTGACTCACTGAAGAGACCTTGATGCTGGGAAAGAGTGAAGGCAGGAGGAGAAGAGGGCAGCAGAGGATGAGATGGTTGCATGGCATCACTGACTTGATGGACATGAGTTTGAGCAAGCTCTGGGAGATAGTGGAGGACAGAGGAGCCTGGTGTGCTGCAATCCATGGGGTCGCAAAGGGTCGGACACGTCTTAGCAACTGAACAAGAGTGAACAACAACATCCTATGAGAAGAGAGGAGGGGACCTGGAGGCCAAGGAGGGGCCTGTGTGATGACGACGGGGGCTCAGCTGGGGCTGTGAGTCCACAAGCCAAGGGGCTCCAAGGATCTGCCCAGCACAGATTCTCCCTCAGCAAGGCGGAACTGGCTCTGCCGACACCTGCCTCCTGGACTCCTGGCCTCCAGGCCTGTGAGAGCATACATCTCGGTGCTTTGAAGCCACCAGCATGGTATCTCCCAGGCTGTGAACCAGCTCCAGGAAACTGGTCCAGACACTAAAGGCCAGTGACCAGGTTCACCACCATCTGACATAACAGTGCCCAGGACTTCCTGGAAACCTGAGTTTACGCCCGATTATTCACTTACTTTTTATGTGAACTTTAGTAAATGACTTACTCTTGAAGACCCACATTTCCCATTTGTACCATGGGAATGAGGATAATTGTACTTGCCTCGTAGGCTATAGTATTGTTATTCTCTTCTTCCTTCGACACATTTATTTTGTGTGGGGCTTTCCCAGAAATAAAAGACACAGTCTCTTATGGAAAACCGCGTCTTACAAAGAACCACAGGTTAAAGTGCTGAACAAAGCATGATCTTTGCTTTTAGGGAGCTTTCAGACAAGGAAACAACTATCCCAATTTGGGTGTGGGCTTCCCCAGTGGCTCAGTGGGTAAAAAATCCTCCTGCGACGTAGGAGACACGGGAGACTCGGGTTTCATTCCTGGGTTGGGAAAGATCCCCTGGAGGAGGGCATGGCAACCCACTCCAGTATTCTTGCCTGGAGAATCCCATGGACAGAGGAGCCTGGAGGGCTGTAGTCTATGGAGTCTTAGTGAAAACCCATCACCTGATGCAGAGTCTTAGTTCCTGATACTGAAGTTGAAAGGAAGAGTGACCTTGTTCTCCTTCTCCCAGATGGAGAGCTTGGGCCTGACCCCTGGCAGGACCTGCTGGATGCTCCCACGCGGGATCCCATTGACTCATTGACGGGAAGTGGTGCTTAGAATCTATTCACAGTCGCTGTATTGTTGTTCGCTGTATTGTTGGCCAGACTTTTCAGGCAAAGAGAGAGCCTGCTGCTTCCTGTGCCTTGACCTTCCAGAATTCTGGATTCCTGGCAGCTTCTGAGTCCTCAGGCAGGCCTGTGGCCCTCCCTGTATTCGATCCCCCACTAGTGAATTTCTTGTACTTTAGATCGCTGGAAAGAATCGTCCTAGTTGTGATCAGAATACTGACTAGTAGATTGGTTTGCACTGGAGGCTGAGGGGGCCCCAGGAGAAAAGCACCAGGAGAAGGAGGTCTGATCATGAGAGAAGGCTGCCCAGCAAAGGTAGGCTTGCTTCCTGGAAGTGACCTGGCTACTCTGCTTCTTAGGATATAGCCAGAACAAGTGTGTTGTTGCAAAGACGGGGCTTGAGATGTTTCCCAGCCTTCTTTTTTTCAACAGGAAAGTAGGATTTATTGCTGGGCTTGAGTAAGGAGGGGACAGCGACCAGGCTTTCTCGAGTGCAGGCCCCGTTTATCCAGAAGGCCACAATTAGTGACCTACTTGATTCCACAGCCATCCGGGATGGCTTCTCTGCCACCATGTTTTCACATTCATCCGCATGAAACTTGGTAGATCCCCACTTGGAGTTGTGGATCTTCTGGCGGCCAGGGAACTTGAACTTGGCCCCATAGAGAGCCCCAATCACATGCTGCTGCTTCTGCGGCTTGGTGTGGATGGACATGATGACTTGGCCAATGTGGACCCTGGCCACTGTGCCCCTGGGCTTTCCAAAGGCACCACACACACCTGTCTGGAGCCTAGACTGGGGCCAGCATGCCAGTCATGAAGGTCCACTGGAAAGAGTTGTCTCCGAGTTCCCTTAGGGCAATCTGTACAGGTAACAAGCTGCATACACTACCAAGAAGGCGGCTGTTTGCAGCCATTGCACACTGGGTCCCCATGGGGAAAAGAGCACAGTCAACTTAATTGGATGCCAACAGCCTTCTTCTTTTTAAAGATTTGGGGTCACCATAACCCCTACCATCTTGGTTTCTTCTTTACTGTCTACTGCTGCCCCAGGCACCTACTGACAGCCTCTCACAGGCAAAAGCCACAAGGTGTTCATAGGAGGATTAGCACCTAATGGGTGCCTGCCCCCAAAATGCTTGAAGAACTAAAAGATCGTGGTATTGAAAGGGGCACCTTTGGATAAAAAGCCAAGCAAGCACCTGCCATTGCTTATTGGGCTACAATTAGATCACATAAGATTCTGCACATAAACCTTTGTATCTGTTGATGAATCTAGTTGGGAATTCTGCCTACTCACCATGGTATTAAAATATACCATCCTACAAACAGAGATGGTTCTTCCATAGCAGGTGGCTGAGATTGTAGATTATAAATTTAACGCTTAAACCCAGATCGATCGCCTCCCAAGTCAGTGCTCTTTGTGTTAGAACCATTGCCAGACTCCTCCTGGTTCTGCCTCTCATAGTGACGTATCAGAGGGGAGAGCAGGGGCGGGGGATGGGGTGGGCTGGCCCCTTATTTGGAGACTGAGTCCCAGGGTACACTCAGTGTTTTAAGACCTTAAGTAAGTTTCTTTATGTACCTCTGCCTCTTAAAGAGATGGGACTATCAGACCACCTTAGCTGCCTCCTGAGAAATCCGTACGCAGGTCAAGAAGCAACAGTTAGAACCGGACATGGAACAACAGACTGGTTCCAAATTGGGAAAGGAGTACGTCAAGGCTGTATATTGTCACCTTGCTTATTTAACTTACATGCAGAGTACATCATGTGAAATGCCAGACTGGATGAAGTGCAAGCTAGAATCAAGATTTCCCAGGAGAAATATCAGTAATCCCGATACACAGATGATACCACATTTATGGCAGAAAGCGAGGAGGAACGAAAGAGCCTCTTAATGAAAGTGAAAGAGGAGGGTGAAAAAGTTGGCTTAAAACTCTACATTCAAAACACTAAGATCATGGCATACAGTCCCATCACTTCATGACAAATAGATGGGCAAACAATGAAAACAGTGACAGACTTTATTTTCTTGGGCTCCAAAATCACTGTAGATGGTGACTGCAGCCATGACATTAAAAGACGCTTGCTCCTTGGAAGAAAAGCTATGACCAACCTAGACAGCATATTAAAAAGCAGAGACATTACTTTGCTGAAAAAGCTCCATCTAGTCAAAGGTATGGTTTTTCCAGTAGTGGTGTATGAATGTGAGAGTTAGACCATAAAGAAAGCTGAGCGCCGTAGAATTGATGCTTTTGAACTGTGGTGTTGGAGAAGACTCTTGAGAGTCCCTTGGACTGCAAGGAGATCCAACCAGTCCATCCTAAAGGAGATCAGTCCTGAACATTCATTGGAAGGACAGATGCTGAAGCTGAAACTCCAATATTTTGGCCACCTGATTCAAAGAACTGACTCATTGGAAAAGACCCTGATGCTGGGAAAGACTGAAGGCAGGAGGAGAAGGGGATGACAGAGGATGAGATGGTTGGATGGCATCACCAACTCGATGGACATGAGTTTGAGCAAGCTCACAGAGATGGTGAAGGACAGGGAAGCCTGGCGTGCTGCAGTCCGTGAGGTCGCAAGGAGTTGGACATGACTGAGCGACTGAACTGAACTGAACTGAACCGCTTCAGTTCCACATCAGACAGGAAGGGAAATTGTACAGTAACTCTCTAATATGTTCTTGTTGTATTCCAGAAAAATCATATAAAGGAAGAAAGTCAGTAAAGATCCTCTATTTTGTATGATTTTGCCAATATCTTCTGTGGAAAAATTTATAAATCATTATCATTCTGGTTCACGGTTGCATTTTTTTAAAGACAGAAATGCATATATTTGTGAATTCAGCCACTTAGTTACTCTCATTATTACTGAATGGTAATCATGGGGGTTGGGAATCATTTATAATTCCCTTGTGCAGAGCATGTCCTCTGAGCCAAGTGAGTCGCCTTCTGTGAAGATGGGAGGCAAGCGCTGGGACAGCCCAGACTGGACAAGGGGAAAATCAAGGTTTGCAGGTGGAGAAAGAAAGCAAGTCGATGGCCAGTTCTGTGGTTCATAAACCCAAAGGAGATATCGAAAGTATACGAGATACAAAGAATAATGTTACGAACATCCAAGTCTAACCACTCAGCTTAAGCGTTAGAATTGGACCAGTATTGCTGAAGGCCATAGTTGATTTGTTCATATATGTGTGTGTGTTTGTGTTTTATGTTCCTTATTCGCTTAATTTTGTGATTCTTATTCACTTAGTTTTCTTCATAATTCTTACACATAGCAATGCACCCTCAAACCTTATATTGCTTAGTCTTGCATAGTTTTGAAGTCTCCATAAGTAGTGCAATATTTGTAAGCACTTTGTTCTTTCTTGCCTGTTGGGATGCTGTCTGTGGGTGTTGATGCACATAACTCTTACTCATTTCCACTGTTATATAGAATTCCATGGGCTTCCCAGTTAGCACTAGTGGTAAAGGCTCTGCCTGTCAATGCAGAAGATGAAAGAGACACAGGTTCGATCCCTGGGTTGGGAACATGTCTTGAAGGAGGGCATGGCAACCCACTCCAGTATTCTTGCCTGGAGAATCCCATGGACAGAGGAGCCTGATGGGCTACAGTCCATAGAGTTGCAAAGAGTCAGACATGACTGACGCAACTTAGTACACACAGGCACATAGAATTCCGTTGCATGAATACATGGTAACTTGTTTACCAATAGGAACTTTTATTTTTTTTTATTGCTCACACTATTATGGTATTTCAGTATTATTTATACATACATAATTATTATACATTGCTATTCCTAACTTGTAAACATTCTCTGAGCATAGGCTCCGGTGCATAAAAGACTACACTGTGAATCAATTAGTTTTCTCCACAGTTTCTTTGCAGACCAGAGGTCTGAGAGCCGAGGTTGTTGGCAATGTCCTCCTTTAGCCTCACTGTACCTCCCTTTAAAATCAGTCACCTGTTCTTCAAACAATATTTTCTCTCAACTGTGCCCCCAACTAGATGTCAAAACCTCAATGCTATCAAATGGTGTCTTTTGACATCAAAACATCAATTTATGTCAACTGTAATTGAACCTAAAGCTGAGCTGCCATTATTAGAATGATAATGTCCTTTGCCATATATCTTTTCTTTCACTTTCCCTGATTTTAGTTACTGAAACAACACCCGCTTCTTGTGCGTTGAGAGATGGTGCTGATGCTAATGGGGGTCTGTTACCAGAGCACCCTATGAAGTTGGTGTCAGAGCCCATGGTGATGAGCAGAGAGTTCTATAAATGGGTGTTGAGAATAATCAAGACATCCACGGATCCAAACCGGCCACAGAAATACCATAGCAACAGATGAACCATAATTGTGGCATTACGGGCTATTTCCTCAGCTACACTCTCACAGAATCAATGTTCACACCGTGTCCTCGGGAGGAGCCCAGGTCAGGTCTGGCTGCCCCCCTCCACGAGGGCTCAGCTCCTGGGCCAGGAAAAAGCGGGGTATGCTCCCCTTCCCAGCCCCTCTGCATCCTGCCCACTTATGCCTGAAGTGTTCACGGCAGCAACAGAGATGTGGAGGTTCTGGGCACCCCACACCCCAAGTCACTCAACCTAATAGTCACCTAATAGTCACACCCCAAGTCACCTAGTAAGATTCTGCTCTCAAGAAACAGAACTACTGAGACTTCCCTGGTGGTCCAGTAGTTAAGAATCTGCCTTCCAATGCAGGAGATGCAGGTTCGATTCCTGGTCTGGGAAGATCCCACACTCTATGGGGCAACTAAGAGCCTGCGCACACTGCCACAAAGACCCAGAGCAGCCAAAAATAATTTTTAAAACATGGTACTGAGCCTTTAACAAAATCAAATTTGAATAAATAAATCAAATATCATAAGGTAAATAAGTGCTTCTCAAGTTCTGTTCCTATAATGGTGTACAAGCTCCTATAGGACCAACACTCTTGGATAAAATATATATACTGAAAAAACTACCTGTCAGCCGGAAGTTCTTATCTTGGTGGACAAGCAGTGAGACCAGAGCAGCATGTGGGGTTGTGAAGTGACAACACCGTCCATCTCTCTCAAGAGCGCGGGGTCAGGGCTGGGCTCCCTCGGCCCTGGGGAGTCTGTAGACGTTAAACAGCTGTCTCTGCAAATGGACCCCAGTAGCTAGTGGTAAAGAATCCATCTGCAGTGCAGGAGATGTAGAGACGCGGGATCGATCCCTGGGTTGTGAAGATTCCCTGGAGGAGGAAATGGCAACCCACTCCAGAATTCTTGCCTGGAGAATCCCATGGACGAGGAGCCTAGCGGGCCACAGTCCACAGGGTCACATGAGTCGGACACGACTGAAGCGCCTAGGCAACAGGACAGCACCGCAAATGTGGCCCCTGCTTCTCTAAGGCACGGAGACTAGACAGGACTCTCGGGACCCATCGGATCTGACCATGACCCTCAATCCTAATCCTGAGAACACCCAGCAAGGGGCCAGCCTGAGAAGGAAGGACTGCCTCTCGAGGGACGTCCCTTGGCCTGATGCATCTTGCCGAGGTGTCTACCGAGAGAGGTGGGCAGGTTGGTGGGGACAGTTTCTCTCGTGGTGAGGACTGTGGGGGACAGAGCTGCTGGAGAAGGCAGAGTCTTTCCCATGGAGTTCCTGAATGGCACAGCTTTCTGCAAAGACAGAGTGAGCCCAAAGCCCTTGACATGGAGTCAGAGGATGGGAGAAGGCTTCCTGGCAGCTCTTACCTCCCTTCAAGGCTGCGGGCTGACTTATCAGACACTTCTGTGGATCACGACATCTCTCCCTGTCTCTCAAGACAGCCAGGATAATTGATTTCATTAAAGTCTAGATATTCTAGAACTAGTTCCTATATGTTAAGTGGTGATAGAGCTTTTTCCCTCTCTGCCATCTTTAAAGGGTAATCTGAATTCTGGAGGTTTGCTTTCAGCCTTCTCAAACTCATTTTGTTTCCATGGTTACAAAACACGGCTCTCCCTGACCCACAATGCATCAGGAGGGGCACACCGGCTGCCTAGTAATGGCTATATTGTTTTCCAGATTTGCAGACCTCCTCAACACCATCCAGAAATTAGAAAGGTGGCTGCCCTCCTGTTGTGTGCGCCAGCTGGCAGTCCTCATTTAAGTGTTTTGCAGGGAGCAAGGTAAAGGATATTTGCACTATAAATTACAAATATTGAAGCATTCCCCCAATAAATGGAATATCAAGGACAAAGGTTGGAATGCAAGAAAGCGTCAGCAATTGCCACGGCACCCCAGGGGAATTTCCTCTTGCCTAGGCTAAGTCCATTAGTCTAGCTCTGTACTTGGAGACAGGAAGCCCTGTCCCGGAGGCCAATGCTGCGATGGTCAAGGGCCGGCAGCCGATCTGAAAGATCTGAATGTGAATCTGTTTCTTGCTAGCTGTGGGTAATTCCTTCTCTCCTAACTGCAGTTCCCTAATCTTTGAAAGAAGCAACTCTTGCAGGCTTGTTGAGAGGATTAAATGAGATAAGTAAAGTCTTTCGTAAGGTACATATTATGCACTCAGTAAATGCTAATAGCTAGTTTTGGCACTATGACTTCAAAAGTCATCAATTTCTGTGATATAAAATAGTGCACAGTATGTTAGTGCAAAGCATAGAGAAAGTGTTTGGTGGGGACTTGGGATTATGATTACCATCACCATGATGATGATGGTGATAATGGTGGTTATGGTGGTGACAATGATCAAGTTATTGAGGTATAGAAATTATAGAGACTTAAATGTAACTGGCTGCATTTGCTCCACTTAATGAAAGATGTAGTATACATAATGATTAATAGTGTGTGTTAGTCACTCCGTCATGTCCGACTCTTTTTGACTGCATGGACTGTAGCCCGCAAGGCTCCTCTGTCCATGGGATTCTCCAGACAATTCTGGAGACTTTTTTGTCTCCAGACAACTCTCCAGAATACTGGAGTTGCCTTTCCCTTCTCTAGGGGATCTTCCTGACCCAGGAATCCAACCCTGGTCTCCTGCATTGCAGGCCAAATCCTTACCATCTGAGTTACCAAGGAAGCCCATAATGTTTAATGCATGATTTACATTTTGACCTTGCCTAGAGTGAAAAAGTTGGCTTAAAGCTCAACATTCAGAAAACTAAGATCATGGCATCGGGTCCCATCACTCCATGGCAAATAGATGGGTAAACAGTGGAAACAGTGGCTGATTTTGTTTTTCTGGGCTCCAAAATCACTGCAGATGGTGATTACAACCATGAAATTAAAAGATGCTCACTCCTTGGAAGGAAAATGATGACCAACCTAGACAGCATATTAAAAAGCAGAGACATTACTTTGCCAACAAAGGTCTGTCTAGTCAAGGCTATGGTTTTTCCAGTGGTCATGTACAGATGTGAGAGTTGGACTATAAATAAAGCTGAGCACCGAAGAATTGATGCTTTTGAAGTGTGGTGTTGGAGAAGACTGTTGAGTGTCCCTTGGACTGCAAGGAGATCCAACCAGTCCATCCTAAAGGAGATCATTCCTGGGTGTTCATTGGAAGGACTGATGCTGAAGCTGAAACTCTAATACTTTGGCCACCTGATGAGAAGAGCTGAGTCATTTGAAAAGACCCTGATACTGGGAAAGATTGAGGGTGGGAGGAGAAGGGGACGACAGAGGATGAGATGGTTGGATGGCATCACCAACTCGATGGACATGGGTTTGGGTGGACTCCAGGAGTTGGTGATGGACAGAGAGGCCTGGCATGCTGTGGTCCATGGGGTTGCAAAGAGTCGGACACGATTGAGCAACTGAACTGAACATGTGTAGATGTGACTTACTCAAACTTGATGTGTCTCAGTTTCCTTCTCAGGAAAGTAGAGAGGACAATAATATCCCCATGTACCTCACTGAATGCACTGGTAGTTTTGGGGGCCTCGGACAGAACCAAGGCTGAGATCTTGGGAACATGCACCAAGGCATGGAAGAGAAGGACACCCATGAGGCAAGCAGGAAGCAACCATGCTCTTCTCATCCGTCACGAGCCTCTTAATCTGCTTTGCCAGCTATTTCTTTCCTGCGTGAAATCTCAGGCTGGTCCTCAGAACTTTTCCAACCATTGGAATTATATAGTCTTCTCATCATTCTCAAAATAATAACAGTCTTATTTGAGAAATTACAGTGCCCAGTCCTACATGGTAAAGTGCCAAACATCATTTAGAATGACAGTGTCTCTCTTTCCCCACTTTATCCTGGCTTCAAAGTGAATGTGTGACTTCCACTAAGAAGGCTGATGAGGCGCAAGAATCATGAAACTGAATTTCATCACCTCCTCTGAAGGACAGGCTGTCCTTGCCGGGGCCACTGTGACTGTGTGACGTTGAGCAGGCTGTCCCCTCCCGGGCCGCGTGCTTCTCATCAGTGGACTGGAGGAGGATGACTGCACATGGGAAGAGTGAGGTTTGAGAGACATCCCTGCAGGGTCTGGCACGGAGAGAGTGCCCAGTGAATCACTATCACTCTTTCCATGTTACCTTTTTTTTCAGACTGACAGTCTTGTTGCAGTTGTGTGAAAACGGGCTGCAGTGCATTTGGCAGATTGAGAGTCACCTGCAGCTAAAGCTGGGGTTGTGCAAGCTGCCGAGGGCTCAGGGCCCTGACCTGCATGGTGAAGAGAAAATCTAAAGGTCAAGTTCTAACTCAGGTGGGAAGGCTGGTCCCTCGGGCAGTCTGACTTCCTTGCCTTTCTCTCCGGAAGGCAAAGGGCATTATTTCCCCGTGCTGCGCTGCCACAGTCTCCCTGGTGAGAGGCTGGGAGGGTTTACGAAATCCCCAGGGAAGGACAGGACCTCCCTGCTGCCTCCTGCTCCCTTCCAGCCACTTCCCAGCCCTGGCTACCCTGACCTCCTACGAATCAGGCTGTGTGTTCCCATAACCTGCCAACAGTACATCAATCACACGTTGTAACTGTTACCCTCTATGTATAATGTGATTATGCATATTAATATGAGCTGGAAAAGACCCTGATGCTGGGAAAGATTGAGGGCAGGAGAAGAAGGGGCCCACAGAGGACGAGATGGTTGGATGGCATCATCGACTCAATGGACACGGGTTTGAGTAAACTCCAGGAGATGGTGAAGGACAGGGAAGCCTGGCATTCTGCAGTCCATGGGGTCACAGAGAGTCAGACACGATTGAGCAAATGAACAACAATCTGAGTTGGCTAAAGGAAAAGTGAAAGATTTGGAGTCTGGCTGGGTACCCTTTCCATGGGCTCTCCCTGTGGACAACTGTGTCTCATGAATCATATTCCATCCAGAACCTATCTCCTCCCCTGTATCCTCTCTCAAGTTGTTGTCTGCAAGGAGGCATGGATATTAGCTATTTGAAACTACCCAATTAATGAAGAATGTTGGATTCTACTCAATACTAAATCTACTTTACAACTTTTTGATGTTTTTTTATCTGGTGTCTCAAACTTCTTTAAAAGGAAAAGAATTTCAACCTTGAAAATGGCATCAGTAACTACTAAGGACTTTTCTTGAGAACACAAAGCCACCTCCTATTCATAAATTAGTTTTTCCCAGACCCCTGCCCATACCACCTATGCAAAATCACTTGAAGACAAATGCTATTATTCATGTCAGATAATGAAGCAGATGTTCAGACACTGCTATACCTGCTTGAGTCCCAAATTATAGAATAAATGTCTTTACCTTTGGAAGCAGAAAGGAGTTTCAACTGTCTGGCCATTTCCAACAGGAAAGACTCAACCGTCATTTATATCTGGGAAAGTCCATGTTTTCCTTTATGTAGGAATTCCAACCAATTTCCGTGCTAAGAGATTGTGCACACACTCAATGCACACAACAACCCCCTTGGGAGGACTAACTGTATCTTCATTTCATACTAAGCTTTGAGATTAGAGTCTATACAACCAGGAGATGGCAGGCCATGGCTTTAAGTTTGACATCTGCCATTCTGCCTCCTACTCAAATAAAGGCTCTGGGTTCCTTCCCATACTGACTCAGAAAAGCCTCAATACAAAATGTGTGGGATCATCTAGAATGAAATTTGGAATAAGTTTAATATTCATATACCTTAAACTTATACAGTTTATACTTATACAGTACTTATACAGTACTGTATGTCTATTATGTCTCCATAGAAAAACTGGAAGGAAAAATATTAAATATTCCCTTATCTACACCCAGAAAAGATGAATGCTCTCATTCAAAAAGGTATATGCACCCCAGTGTTTATAGCAGCACTGTTTACAGGAGTCAAGACATGGAAGCAACCTGTGTCCATCGACAGATGAAATGGATAAAGAAGATGTGGTACATATATACAAGGGAATAATACTCAGCCATGAAAAGGAATTATATCATGCCATTTGTAGCAACATGGATAGACCTAGAGATTGTCATACTGAGTGAAGACAGGCGGAGAAAGACACTTATACATGATATCACTTAGCATGTGGAATCTAAAAAATAGAACAAATGAACTTATTTACAAAACACAAACAGATTCACAGCCATAGAAATAAACTTACGGTTACCAAAGGGACAGGGGGAGGGATAAATTGGGAGGATGATTAACAGATGCACACTACCATATATAAAATAGATAAACAACAAAGATTTACTGTATGGCACAGGGAACTATACCCAACAAATTGTAATATAATGAAAAAGAATCGGGAAAAAGTATACACACACACACACACACACACACATATATACATGTATGTATATATAACTGAAATGCTTTGCTGTACACCCAAAACACAATATTGTAAATCAACTATACTTCAATAAAAAAAACTTGAATGACTCAGTTTGAAAAATATTCCCCTATCAGAAAAATACCTATTTTCCAAAAATTTTTGAATACAAAAAATTCAAAAAAAGACACCAAGATAGATACTACTTTATTTACAAAGAAAGACACACTATATTTCCCTTTCTAAATACAACTGATCCTTTAACATCCCATTTAGGAAAATAAACTTTCTCCCTTATCTGAACACTTACAACATATTTTTGAAGCAACTGATGATACAAGGGGGATAAAGGTGAAATATTTACTAAAAATGTGACTGTGAACCATCTCGAAAACATCTCTCCAGGGGACATTTGTTGGTGATCAAACTGTTTTGAGACTGCAGTTTAATGAGCATGTCAGACTTCAACTGTATGTCCTGTAGTCAGGAGACGCAGAGAAGCAGAAGCCTGCTACCTCACCGGCTTCGTTCTGGCCCCACCACTGAAGGAACAGAGCCCGCGCCAGGCCCCCAACAACACGTGAGACCAGCCGACTCTTCTCACTTCTTTTCACTTCTCCCTTCTTTTCACTTCTCCCATCGCTTGTTTGAAAACAACTCCATTCTCACTTTTCAGATTACGCAAGTGATCTTCTAACAATGTTATGACCGAACAGAGCACAATATAAATGTAACAGGATGATACAGATCAACGAGTGTGTCTAAATTGGACAATTGCTTTCTCAGACGTGTTCCAAATGTATTAGTGGAAGTAATGTTTAAATTTTTTTATTTTTGAAAGATTAAAAGTCTTTCTCTTACTGCACCTTTCTTTCAACATCTCTAGGTTTCTTTCTTTTTTTTTGGCCGGTGATTAGCCCCAGTGTCAGGCGGAACGCTCTGTTCTGGCCAAGCACTTATCTGGGTCTGCACTGTGGGCTTTACTGGTGCTTGAAGGGTGAGGCTGGGCCCTCCCGGCTCCAAGAAAACACAGAGTGAAATACAGTTGCCAGAGATGATGAGGAGCCTGGCTCAAACAGGAAGTGATAATAATCTCTGCTTGGGCTTTTGAGAGTTTAAAGTACTTGAAGAAAGTTTGAATCGAGGCCTGGGATATTTAACCCTTTCAGTGCCAGGATGGAAAAGAGGACGATGGTGAGGGCAGAAGGGGTGCTGAAGTCCAGGAGAAGCCACGGCAGGCAGCTACTGACATTTAAGCTGCTGTGGGCTTTATCAGTGTCCTCTCTGAAAAAAAGTTGTTTAAAAACCTGCACAAAAGACACCACTTTTAAGTAGAGAAATCGTCATTTCTTTCCTTCCACCCCTCTCCTGTCTCTGGTAGCTTTCTGAAAAGACCAGACCTGAACAATTTGACCGTCATAAACATTTCTTCAAGTGAATGAAATTCAGTTGTGCTGGGGAGAAAACCCTGCACATTCTCACAGTCTGCCATCATGGCAAGAAGGCTCTGCGTCGGTGGGGGTAAACGCCGTGATCCACTCCGTAAACTCTCTCAGGAAACCCGAGGCCATGAACCAGACAGTGCTAAGGCCAAAGAGATTAAGATTGAGGACCACAGCTTGGTGGAATCTATTTATAGGCATCCACACGGAGAAGAGGTTGAGGAAACCTTTTTTGGTCAACTCGCCGAAGTGTTCAGTTACGTCTAGTTATGATGGGCAGTTTAATTCCATTACATTCTGGAAAAACAATTCAGCTGACCACAGACCACCAAATAGCTTTTTGGACAGCATTGGAGAGAATTTCCTCTTTCAGGATGTTAGAAGAATTGGACAGGACAGAGGCCGTAACCGATCCTTAACAGGGGAGAAGTGGTGGGAGACTTAAAGATAAAGCAGGTAGACGGTTTAGAGGAATCAGTCACAAACACAACAGAGCAGTATTTCAGGAGAAGGAAAAAAGTGAAATCAGAAATTAAAAAGAACTTTAGGAAGCAAACAAATGTTCTGTTTAACATGGTGGATTGCACAGATGGATTATCTTCTCTGTACCCAACCCCCTGCAAAAAAGTCTTAAAGGTTTTATTCACAGTAACACAGAACAGCAGCAGAAGAGGTGTTTGAACAGGAGACTGGAACTTAGGGAGCAGAGGGAAGACAGTAAAGGCCTCGTGGAGAAGAGAATGTGTCTGTAGATGGAGATACTGATGGAGGAGGGATTGTTTATCTCAAGGGATCCACCGAAGGGTCCCCTCCAGCATTCTGAGTGGCAGGTAAGGACCACTACCCCTTGCTTCTCTGTATTGTAGGAAACTGAAGGTTATTCAGTGGGGAAAGTGAATAGCAAATGCTCTGAATCTGGGGACACAGGCCCTGCCAAAGGTCAGCATTCAGAGTGGTCTCCAGGTAGAAGATACTAGAAATACCCCTTTGCTATGAACCTCCTCCCCATCTACTCCCAGACATTCAGAAGCCAGGTGTGGGCAACCCTTACCCATCCACAAGCCCCACCATGCACTTAACCAATCTGGGTTTTAGTACCTTAGTCATCAGGCAACGCCAGTTCGATTCCTGGGTGGGGAAGATCCGCTAGAGAAGGGACAGGCTACCCACTCCAGTATTCTTGGGCTTCCCTTGTGGCTTAGCTGGTAAAGAATCCTCCTGCAATGCGAGAGATCTGGGTTCAACCCCTGGGTTGGGAAGATTCCCTGAAGAAGGGAAAGGCTACCCACTCCAGTATTCTGGCCTGGAGAATTCCATGGATTCCAGTTCATGGGGTTGCAAAGAGCTGGACATGACTGAGCCACTTTCACTTTTCATCAATATGAGAGGATAGTCAAGCATTACTAGAAATTTGTGGGGGAAGAGAATAAAACAGAACAAATAAACCTAGAGGAATTAGTCAATGACTATGAAGGGAGCATAAATGAACTTAAAAAAAATCAATGTTAGGTAGATATTAGGTCAGCAAATGCTGCATTCATGAAAAAAAAAAAAAGAATAAAAACATCCATACACCCACACACACGTGTGGACAAGGAATAAATAAAAGGCCTTGGAATTCATAGGTATGGTAGCTAAAATAAAAAACAATTTCTATAAAACAGTTTGAAGGATAGAGTGGAGGAAAATTTCTCAGCACTGAAAGATATACAATGTAAAAATCTTACTGGGTGCCAGCAGAATGGGGAAAAAAGGACCACATTTGGGTCCATCATCATGAAATGTGGGGACACCATCGCCAAATAGATCTTAAGGGCTTCATTATTTTTGTTGAAGAACGTTCCTGCGAACAGTCTTGCCCCATTCCTGCACAGATGGATGGACAGAAAGGAAGGTCAGCAGAGGAGGGGGGACAATGGACCATTGCTCAGCAAAGGATGGTTCCTTCTGGGGACTCTGGGCCACTTTAGGTGTTGGCGGGGTCACTAAGGGACATAAGCTGTCATAGGAGGGGCCCCAGAGGACAGAGAAGATCCCTTGAGTTTCTTCTAATGGAACGATGTCACCACCTTTTAGAAGAGATAGCCTGGGACCTAGTTACAGACTTTATCTTGAAATCAACACCTGGGAAGATATTGGAACAAGTCATTGAGTAATCCACTGACTGCCCAGGAGGGCAGAAGACACTGGGAAGAACCAACAAATGCTTCTGGAAGAGCAAGTGTAATCGGCAAAATTCAAGGTCCTCCTCCAAGTCTTCAAGATGTGAAGGGATCCCAGGAGATGGGCCTGGGGGTCCAGCACAGGGGTTACCCAGGAATCTGCTAACATAAAAAAACATCTCAGAGTATTGTGATACACACTCGCTAGAGTCAGCACAAACAGTGCATTTGGACACCATGCCAGTTTTAGCAAATCTCTCCAAATGTGAAAGATAAATGAATATGTACATAATAGGGTATGAAATGTAAAGAGCAAAACCCGGGCAAGGCTGCTGGTGGACAGTGGGGTCTGAGAGGCATTAGGGACAAGCTGGGGGCTCCAGTCTCCAGTTGTAAAGCTACTTGTTTTCTACCCAAGTCCAGACACGCCTGCAAATCAAAATCCAACCATAGCAACCAAGACCGGGAAGGCAAGTGAGTGCTAGGGAAGAATGGCCTGCTGCACTCTGTTCTCCTGGATCACAGTGGGAACCTGCTGGAGTTCTCTGCCAGATACTGTTCCAAGGGCCTTCGTCTTCCACCTCGTGTAATCCATACAGCACGCCTCTGACGGTGGGACTCTTACTATCTGCATTTTTACAAACGGGGGAACTGAGGCTTTGAGAAGTAAAGCAACACGTCCTAGCTCACACTGTTAAAAGCTGCCAGCAGGAAGACAGAAAACTCAAAAACACAGTGGAAGTTTCTGTTTCCTAATGTTTCTCAAAGTTGTTCATGGGGGCTGTGAATCTACCCAACAAAATCCCATTAAATGTAACTTTCTGTGCTAGATCAACTGGTACAAATGCTTTTACTCAACAGGTATCAGAGAAAAGTAAAAGGCACTTGTGTTGGAGAAAGACACAAAAATGAAGACATTCAAACCACGACCTTTGTGTTCTTCTATACGTGGGGACATCCACCAGCTCCAATTTCAGTCGGAGGACAGAGTCTGGCTTTGCACTGTGGAAGCAGAGCCCAAAAGCCAGCCTTTGATGATCGGAGGACAAAGGCGAGCACCGTTCTGCGACTCACACGCTCTCACGGTGGAAAGAGTCGTGGGTCCGTGCCGCCGCTGGTCAGCAGGACCCACAGGGGCAGATGCAAGAAGCAGAGGGAGAGAGGCCAGGCCAGCCCTGGGTGCCCCGCGTGCCCTGTGTGCCCCAAGTCACTAACCTGGCCATCCAGCCAGGGCTCCCAGGTCGTGGCCAGTGCTGTCCAGTCTCCAGGTCAGAGCCCCTGGGCGTGTCCCTCTGGCTAGGAAGGGCGGGGATGTCACACCCGCAGCGATCTTCTGAGGCCCACGGCGGAGACCACGGTGGGACAAGACGTGGGCTCCTTTGATTTGCCACATTTTACAAGAAAACTGGATGTGAAACGTCGAAGACGGCCGCCGTGGTCAGGGTCACGCTTCCACTGGGCTCTGGTCTCAGAGGGAAGCTTCTGGGACACGCGGAGCAGTCAGTGCTAGATGGAGGCGATGCCCGCCAGCAGCCAGGCCAAAATCCCCGCTCCGCCTGCCTTCTATGCTGGGAGCGGAGGCGGTGCATGAGCGGGCCCACCGGTGCGGGGGGCGCTGCTGAACTCTACTACAGACGCCTGATCACAAGCACTGGTCCTTGGAACGTAATATTTTGCTTCCATTTTGCAGACCTGATGTTAACCTGTAAGATCTGACGCCCACACTAGGGAAAGCGTTGGTTTGCTCGCCGCACTCCCCGAGGCGCTTGGCTCCCAGGCGCAGTGCATTGTGGGAGCGCCCCTCACCTCACCAGCCGGAGCGTCCTAAGCGGTCCCACAGGAAGCGGGGCTGCAGGAGGCCCGCGGTTTACCTGGATCTCCCAAATCACAGGGCTGCGGTGGAATTGAATCTGACTCCAAAAAGCACATGTGTTCTGGTCCACTCTGCTGTAGAAGGTCTCAAACAAGATTTGCTAAGCTCTGGAAAATGGGCATAAACAAAGGAATGGGAACAAAAGTTCCCAAATGTAGCAAAAGACATAAACCTACAAATCCAAGAAGCAGAGCGAACCCCCAACAGGATAAACCCCAAAATTTCATGCCAGGGACATCATATTCCAACTCCAGCCCCCTTGTACAGCTTCCTGTTGCTAATGGTAAAAACGTTTTATTTTTTATATCAAAGAATTAAATGAAGATATAACCAGCTTCCATTTAAGGTAGACTAATTTTCTACTGTATATCTAAAAGCATATTAACTAAATGCATGTGACAGTAGACATACACAAATATAAATATCACAGAAACAAATCAATTGCTCTTAAATAACAAAATGAGAGAATTCCAAACAGACCATGACTATGCTTCTTGTCTGTTTTTGATCCTATGATGTGAAGGTAAATGACCATCTACATTTTAGTATATGTAATGAGCCAAAACCAAATAGGATATAATATCTCATTTGAAAATGCATTTGTCAACAAATCATGCATTTACCATGTAATTATCTTAAAATAAATTACGTGGAGGAGCATCACTATTTCCCTGTGGACAGTTGAAATGTGTCTTCATGTATAATCAAAATGATCAATGTTTGTGTTAAGATGAATGTTATAATGAAATCTTCAGTGACATACCAATCAAAAACAACACTGCCTCTTCATTTTGTATCATGCAAAAATAATCATGTGATTAAAAAAAGAAAACTCTCCCAGGGCTCTTGAGATTAGGTATTAACATATAAGAAGTTGGCAAGACCAGAAGATGTTAGGAAATTGTGCACATCTGTTTAATCATGGGCGCTTCATTTTTCCCAACCACAAATGTGCCTTCATTTCTTTATCTCCTCAATGGGAGGTATTGCTCAACTGAGCAGGGGCCCTAATTAAATTAAGATGCTTACCAGGGGTTTCAGGCCAGCTTCCCCAACAGCCCATTTGTCTTACCAACCTGAGAACAGGGTACTGTCCTCTGGCCCTGCCAACATTGCAAGGCTGGGAAAGAGGAAGCTGGCTTCTGACGGGACCAGCTTTGTCTGAAGACGTCAAAGTTGGTTCAGTTCAGAGAAATGTGAACTCATCAAGGTAGATAATACAGCATCCCCACAAACACTGAGGCTTCCCAGGTGGTGCTCGTGGTACAGAACCCGCCTGCCAGTGCAGGTAGACGGAAGAGATGCAGGTTCAATCCCTGGGTCGAGAAGATCCCCTGGAGAAGGGCATGGCAACCCACTCCAGTATTCTTGCCTGGAGAATCCCGTGGACAGAGGAGCCTGGTGGGCTGTAGTCCATGGGGTTGCAAAGAGTCAGACATGACTGAAGCAACTTAGCACGCATGCACGCACCACAAGCAATGCTGGGGTTTGATTTAGGCTCAGTTGGGGAGAATTCACAGCATGTCCTTGTTTACTGCATGGATGTACGTGACCCCCACATACTCACACCCAGGCAGGGGGTTCGTTTTCTTACATTTATGCAGACAGACCTAATGACAATTTACACAACAGCAGCAGAGCAGGTCGGCTGGCCATCCATCTTTCCTGCCTCCCAGCTGCGCAGTCCGGGTGAGCCACTTTTCCAGGCTGAACCCCATTTATTCATCTGCAAAGTAGGGTTGGTAATGGCACCTGCCTTTATCGAAAGAGCAGAAAGTAAGCAAGTATCTACAAAGCCCTGAGGGTGATCCTCTCACATGATGAGCATTGCAGAGAGTCTATTATATCAACTAAAAAACCAACACAGAAGCAGGCATCTACGGAAACACTGAAAATGAGAGTGTCAGGGATCTGAGTGAGGTCGTCCAGTGAGGTCGGCCAAAGGGTTTTCCGTCAATTTAGGTCTTCCCTGGAGTCTCATCTTTGATGTTCTTTTCTCCTACTTTTTCCTATTTCCTGTTCCTGTTCCACAGGCTGACGTAGCAGGGGGAGTTGAGCGTGTCACAGTGAAGACAGAAAGGCCTAGAGGAGATGCAGCACCCAAACGGAGGATGAACCTTGGGGCACCGTCTTGGTTCCAGGCGCCCGTGGAGCACCGGGTGACCTCCTGTGTCCAGGAGGGAGCTGCCCTGAGGGGAGCCGCCTTCCCCGCAGTGGGCCCTCCCGGAGGATTCTGCAGACAGACGAGATGAGGGGGCCCTGAGGACCAGGGGCCCAGGACTCCCCCCCCGCCGCCCCCGCCAATTCACTGCTCTCCACAGGGCCCGGGAGGGACTGACAGGCCGATTCTGCCCTAAGATCACCTCTTCGTGTTCTGGAAAGGAGCTGTCATCTCCACCTCTCTCCTCTCCAGACAAAACCACCTTCTTGGATGTTTTCTCAGCTGCCCTCTTCTTGAAACAGTAAGCACAGTTAGGAACACGATGGGCATTATTATTTACCAGCACAAGACTTCACGTTTGCAACTTCTTCAGCCTTTGAACACCATGATGAACTTTGTTCCCTGCCAGAGTTTCCGATTATGAAAAGGTGAAAACTAAAAGCAAGGTCGGGTGGGACCAGGGCGGGGACCGCCTCTGCAGGAACGCAGTGTCTTTAAAGGATTGTTTCCCACTGATTTTGCCAAAATTCCCTCTGATGTGGTGGCCTCTCCTGGTTACTTGGGTGGTTCTGGAACCAAAGTGGGGTTTCCACAGTTCCCTACTCATTCCCTTTCCTGGGAAGGAACAAGGACATCTCGCTGAGTTTCCAGGGAGCTGGAACTGAACTTCTTATTGCTGGACTCTCAACTGCAATGTAAAAATCTTTTTATTAACTTTAAAAAGCATATGCCACTTAAGTTTTTTGAAAAATACCCAAGGAGTCCAAGTTGAAAGACAGGACTTCATCCTGCTATTGGCTGCATTCAGACCAGGTCTACTAGAGGGCTGATTCTTCCAAAAAGGAAACCCCATCTTCAAGTTCTCGATTTCTATTTCAATTTACAGTTTAGTGCTGGCCCCAGGGAAGATACAACCATGTGTAGGATATACCCATGCTTGGAGAGTCTAGGTTTTAAACAGAACAGACTCATTTAGAATCAAAGAACATGGTGAAGATGCGTTGATTTGCTTGCTCAGGGAAAATGAATTCTTAAAAGCACTCTCTTTTGTTTTTACTGCTTTAAAATAAGTAAATAAGTGTCAGTCCATGTGAGAGTTAGACCATAAAGAAGGCTAAGCACTGAAGAATTTGATGCTTTCAAACTGGGGTGTTGAGGACTCTTGAGAGTCCCTTGGACAAAAAGGAGATCCAACCAGTCCATCCTAAAGGAAATCAACCCTGCATATTCACTGGAAGGACTGATGCTGATGCTGAAGCTCCAATATTTTGGCCACCTGATGTGAAGAGTCAACTCATTGGAAAAGACCCTGATGCTGGGAAAGATTGAGGTCAGGAGGAGAAATGGACGACAAGAGGATGAGATGGTTGGATGGCATCACCAATTCAATGGAACAGAGTTTGAGCAAACTTTGGAAGATAGTGAAGGACAAGGAAGCCTGGTGTGCTATAGTCCATGGGGTCACAAAGAGTCATACACGACTTAGCAACTGAACAACGACCTTGCTATTACCAACATGTGAGTTTTGAGTTGTCTGCTCAAGTTTCCAAAGACCCTCCCTGTTCCCTTTCATGTCCCCATCCTGACACTTCTGGGAGGATGGAGAGCAGCCGTCCATCATCCCACTGCCCAGATGAAGACCCTGCTGCCTGGGTCCCAGAGCCCAGGCCTCCTGCCAGCGAGCCCTCTAGACTGCTCCCCCTGGGTTCAAATTCTCATGTGGTGGCTCTTTCCCTATTAAGCAACTTACAAGGTCAGATTCTGTGCCACTTTATCTAGAGATGTAGCCCACTCATCCAGAAGTGGGGCCACTTCCCACCTGGGGCAGGCCCACCTCAAGGGTAGACACAAACCCAGGCAATCCAGGGACAGTCAGGAACTCAGGTCCAGGACCCTTATAAGAGCTATTTGGTGAATGAGTATAATAATAGTAATAGTAATAGTAATAACAATAACTAACAGGCAGAAAGTGAAGAGGAACTAAAAAGCCTGTTGATGAAAGTGAAAGAGGAGAGTGAAAAAGTTGGCTTAAAGCTCAACATTCAGAAAACTAAGATCATGGCATCCGGTCCCATCACTTCATGACAAATAGATGGGCAAACAGTGGAAACAGTGTCAGACTTTATTTTTGGGGGCTCCAAAATCACTGCAGATGGTGACTGTGAAATTAAAAGATGCTTACTCCTTGGAAGCAAAGTTATGACCAACCTAGATAGCATATTAAAAAGCAGAGACATTACTTTGCCAACAAAGGTCCGTCTAGTCAAGGCTGTGCTTTTTCCAGTTGTCATGTATGGATGTGAGAGTTGGACTGTGAAGAAAGCTGAGCGCCGAAGAATTGATGCTTTTGACCTGTGGTGTTGGAGAAGACTCTTGAGAGTCCCTTGGACTGCAAGGAGATCCAACCAGTCCATCCTAAAGGAGATCAGTCCTGGGTGTTCATTGGAAGGACTGATGCTGAAGCTGAAACTCCAATACTTTGGCCACCTGATGCGAAGAGCTGACTTGTTAGAAAAGACCCTGATGCTGGGAGGGGTTGGAGGCAGGAGGAGAAGGGGATGACAGAGGATGAGATGGCTGGATGGCATCACCGACTCGATGGAAATGAGTTTGAGTTAACTCCAGGAGTTGGTGATGGACAGGAAGGCCTGGCATGCTGCGATTCATGGGGTTGCAAAGAGTCGGACATGACTGAGCATGAACTGAACTGAACTGAACAGTATTAAGTGCCTTTTATATCCTAGACACTGTTCTGAGCAGCTCATGTAAACTAGCTCGTTTAACTCTGGTTGGCCACACGAGGTCAGCCAGTGTTTTCCTGGGGATGCTGATGGATGGAGAGGGTTGCTTTGAAGCAGGCGTGATATTTCCATGCCCTGCAGTTTCATGTTTGGAACTGGGGCTCCTTCAATTTGTCTATCTCGGAGTTGAATGCCATGAAATGTTCTTTCTACCATATATAGTTCAAAGGAGCAATTGCTGTGATATGTTCATGTGACTTTCAACATAATATAGATACTTCCCTCCCGCGCTTTTTACACATGATGTCCAAATTGTTCAGTTAAGGCAGATTTTGCAGTCATGAAGCTTAAAAGCGACTGATCCTGCGATCTGACTTCTGAAAGGGTCACAATTACTGCATCCATCAATATTGACTTACCAATGTCAACATCACACCCCCAGTGTCACAAATAATGTTTCCTAATTTAGGAGAATTTTCTAAAGACTTTTCAGTATAGTAGCAGGATTTTTATCACTGTGGGTATGGATGAAATGAAGGATATAAAAGTGGAGACAGCTGTCAGTTAAGGTTCTTGTCTCAGGAAGACTCTTACTGAAAAGCAAAATACTTTTTCATTTTAACTCTAGCAGAAGCTGTCTGAATTTGTAAAAAAAAAAAAAAAAAAAGAAGAAGAAGAGAGAGAGAGAGAAAGCATCCTCAATTGTCAACAGTCCCAGACCCCATTATTTGGATAATTATTGGTAAAAAAAAAAAATGGAAATATCTTAAAGGAAAAGATGCTTGAATGCAGGAATTCTGAGCTGTTGGTGCTTAACTTCACGGAGATACATCACAGCATTCACACACCACTGAGTTCACCCACTTGAAGTTTTTTTCAATTTTTAAAAAATATATTCACAGGGTCATGCCACCATCACCACTCTCCAAGTTTAGAACATTCTGTCCCTCCTATAAGAAATTCTGGGCCATCAGCAGGCACACTGCCTTCTCTCACCCCAAACCCAGTTCCCACCAATGTGCCTTCTGTCTCGATGGATTTGTCTGCGTGCCACAGGGTCTGTTGTCCTTCTCTCTCATCCGTTCTTCCCCCAGGAGAGAGGTGTGCGGACCCCAGCTCCAAATCTGTCAAGTGGGCTTTCCAGGAATGCTGTTCATTCCTTTGGGTTGGTGGTTTCCAATGGTTGTGAATTTCTGGAACCCACTGTTGAAATGAAATCCGAGGATGGTGCATCAGCGGCGAGGGGAGAGTCTGGGATGCAGGCCCCAGAGGTACTGGCTGAGGAGAGGACGATGCTGCCCAAGGTTGGCTCCGGTGGTGCCCGAGAGGACCCTGGGGCTTGGTCCAGACTCTGCGAGACGCAGGCCAGGTGGTAAAGTGCATCCTCTGAGGTGGTTCGTGCCACTGCCCAGGTGATTTTTCTCTTGACCCTGGGTTTCCGCACACCTGTAATAGATTAGTTTTTCAAGGAGATTCCAAAGCCCAAATCAATAGACAATAGCTCTGGTGCTTGTTTTTTTTTGTGTGTGTGTGTGTGATAAAACACACAATGTACACATTTAGCTCATCATTTCCCACATGTTTTCATCTTGTAAAACTGAAACTGCACCCATCAGACACTCACTCCCCAAACCCTGCCCCAGACCCTGGCACCCAGCAGGCTACTTTCTGTCTCCATGCATCTGACAACTCTGGGTGCCTCTTATAAATGAATTACACAATATTTGCCTGGCTTGTTTCATGAGCATAATGACCTCAAGATCCATCCAGGTTGTAGCCTGTGTCAGAGTCTCCTTCCTTCCAAAGAAGGACAATATTCTGTTGTCCAGTGATTCTCAGACACCTAAGTCTGCAAACTGCTAGTGCAAGGTGGGTGCAGTCCACGCGGCTCTGAGAGGCTAGGCAGGCAGTGCCCTCGCCCACTGCCTCCACCCCCGCCAAGCCCTCCTCCCCACTTGGAAAGAACTGCCAGGCCCCCAGTACTGCCTGCAGAGAAGGACACCCCCCAGTTTTGTCCCTATAGACAAACCAGGAGGTGCATCGGAAAGTTCCCAAAGTGGAAGGCGAGCGCAGGGGTGGGTGTCTGTCTGAGGGCCTGCTGGACAGCGAGAGCCTGGACGGCAGACAGAGCTTTCTGTCCTGCCCCCAGTCCAAGCTCTGGGACCCACCCTCAGCCGGGCACCTGGGGAGGTTGCCCAGGAGTATGAATGTAGAACATTGCTTTGGGGCCACTCAGATGGAGGCGGGATCCTTCTCAGTAGGGTCACCTGCTCTGGCATCTCTATTAGGACCAGCAGCCCCTGTTGGATCCTGGTTTCTTCATCCTGAATAGTGGAAAAATAGCCATATTCACACCATGCATTGACCTGAGAATTAAGAGCAGATAATCAAGAGACCTGGAATCAGTATGGCTCAGACGGTGAAGAAGCTTCCTGCAAGGCAGGAGGCCCAAGTTCCACCCTTGGGTCGGGAAGATCCTCCGGAGATGGGAATGGCTGCCCACGCCAGTATTCTTGCCTGGGAAATCCCATGGACAGAGGGGTTTGGCGGGCTACAGTCCAGGGCATTGCAAAGAGTTAGGTATGACTGAGTGGCTAATGCTTTCACTTTCACTCTATAGATGGACCTGAAGAGTGTCTACAAATAGTGAGGGTTCAGTGAGTGGGAGCCAAGATTAATGTGATTAAAACCATAATTTAAGAGGGAAGAACATTTAAACTGTGGCCCATCCATGTATTTCAGCTTTATGCAACCATTAAAAATTTTGTTTACATTTTGTGTTTACAAAATTGTTTAATGCATGAGGAAATTTTTATGCCGTGTTAAATTTTTTAAAGTTTCCAGAATTATAGATATGGAACGATTTCAATTATGCTTAAAAAAAACAGTAATAAAGACTCCAGAGGAGATATGGCAAAATATTAACAGTGGATATATCTGGGTAATGAGATTGTGCAAAACTATTTTTCCCTTTTTTTCTACTTTAATATACTTCCCATAAAGCAGATTTCTATAATTATACATTATTATACATGGGGGTTTCCCTGATGGCTCAGATGGTAAAGAACCTGCCTGTAATGCAGGAGACACAGGCTTGATCCCTGGCTAGGGAAGATCCCCTGGAGAAGGAAATGGCAAGCCACTCCAGTATTCTTACCTGGAGAATTCCATGGACTTAGGAGCCTGGTGGGCTACAGTCCATAGGGTCATAAAGAGTCAGACATGACTGAGCAACTAACACTTTCACTTTTCATAATTGTATATACAGTAAACCAAAAATTCAAGGAAATGCAAATATATGCTCCTCAAGCTTTAGTTTTCCATCTCACAGGGGTCCCAGCCTGGTCCTGGGAGACTATGATAGTAGAGGTCCAGGCCACGTGCTGACACCAGCATCAGCCCTGGGAACCCACAGCCTGGGCTCGGTTCCGACGATAAATACAACTGGCAACTTTTTTAATCAGGATCTTAAAGTGGCTCACTCGTGTTATCTGCAGACAAATAGTGTCCTTCTCACATTAAAGTCCCAGAAAGAGATTAAGCCCAGCTCCAGGACTAGAGCTGAGTGGTTACACATCTTGTGGATATGAATCACCGCTTGTCCGTGACCCCTTTAGCCCAGGGATGTCCTGGCTCTTCCTAAGAAGCAGGGAAGAGAAAGCAGAGCCTGGAGGGCTCTGTGGAGGCCACTAGGCCTCTTCTGCCGCGGAGACAGCCACGGAGGACGGCCTCGAGTCCAGAGCGGCAGGAGAGCCGGGCCGGGAGCAGGAGAGCCGGGCCGGGAGCCTCCGCCCGACCGCCCGGGAGAGAGCCGCGGGTTTCAGACGCTGCCGCTCCGCCTGTGCGGCCCTGCGCCTGCGCCGAGCCTTTGCCTGCGCCCGCTGTCCACGGCTGCCCTCGGGTCCCTCCTGCGCCCGCTGCCCGCTGGCGGCTGCGCCTCCGAGGCCAGGCACCCAGACACCCCAGCCGTCGCCTGCCAGTGTTTACCCCTGAAATCTGGTTGTCAGCTTCTGTTCTGTTCTTTCGGTGGCAAAAAAAAAAAAAAAAAGGTTAAAGGTTATTTTTAGCGCCTGAGGGATCCGCAGGATGGTTTAAAAAGGATATGCTGATCCCTGCTCCAATGTGAGGCCACTATTTAAAATCACACAACCGTACAAGTCAGCTACACTCCAGTGTAAAACAAACCATAACCAACAGGGACCTGCTATAGAGCGCGGGGCGCTCTGCTCAGCTCATGTGGCAGCCTGGATGAGAGGGGCATCTGAGGGAGAAGGATTCATGTCTATGTGTGGCTGAGTCCCTTCACTGGGTACCCGAAACCATCTCAGCATTGTTAATCAGCTACCCCATGGACTGTAGCCTGACAGCCTCTTCTGTCCATGGGATTCTCTAGACAAGAATACTGGAGTGGGTTGCCATTCCCTTCTCCAGGGGATCTTCCCGACCCAGGGATTGAACCTGGGTCTCCTGCATTGCAGGCAGATTCTTTACTGTCTGAGCCACCAAGGAAGTACCCGATACAAAATAAAAAGTTTAAACACATAAATAAAATCTGAAAAAAAGAAAATAAAATCACATACTGTGTTCCAGCTGAACCTTAGACTGTGTTACAAGACAAGCCCGTCTCCTTGGGACGACTGTCATTCCTGCCCTGGGGGCGGGTGGGTGGGTGGCTGGGGGTCAGCCTGCCTTCAGGACAAGAGCGAGGTTAACCAAAGCACCTCAAACTTCCTACTTTCCACAGGAGACCCCCAGAGTCTGCCTGTTGCCCCCTGCATGTGCCTTGTGGGAGGGAAGCAGGAATGTCTTAAAGATTATTGTCCAAAAAGCAGACGCCATCTCCGGAGCCTGGAAACCAGACGCAGGCCCTTAGTACTGGTGTGTTCCATTCTTTCCTCTTCAGAGTCACAGGTAATTCCAGGGCCACCTGTCAACCTGTAGGTCAGACTGACCCAGATCCCACACTTGGGAAACAATAACTTGCAGAGTATGTCTCTCTTTGTGCCAACAAGTAAGTTATAAAAGGAACTGACGTCAGCAGATCTTTGTCATGATAAGTTTTCCTATTGCCAGGACACAAGCTTCAAGGGCTACAGATTGTTTCAAAGTTGCTTATAAACTCAAACTTTGGGGTTGCATCTGTGATCGCCTTGGGCTAGAAACATGGAAACACCAAGAAGTCCAGGGAAAGATTCTTCTGGAAAATTAATGTAGGTCAAATCTGTTAGCATCCAGCTTTTCTTTGTGCAGGTCCCTGTGTGCGTGGGGGCTCGAGGTACCAGATGCTTGGTTCTCTCATTAATCTCTGATCCCTTCTTCCTCCAAATACCGTTGAGCCTGTGCTGGGAAGGGAGACAAAACAGGCAGGAGTGATTCATTTCTCATTTGACTAGATCCTTCATAAACATGAGTCATTTTCCCAAGAATAAGTCCTTGAGATGAAATTGTACAATCCATTGTCTTTCTAAATCTCCCAGGCTTCAAGGCAACAAGAGGACCTCCGAGTAGAGGTTTGAACAGGTGACCAGAAAGAGCAGAGTGGGGAGGGGACTGTGGACTCGCTCTGGAGCTCCAGAGAATGAAACGCGGTGTTTAATAAGTCATTTTTAATTAGCTTTCATCTGCTATGGCGCCTCACTGGTGGTTATTTGTGCTGCTCTCCTGGGTTTTCCACAAGGGGTTCTATTTTATGGCCACTGATACTACGTCTGCTCAGAGCTATTACCAGAAAATATGGTGACTGATACACAGAGACACACACACAGTAAGCAACAGCAATGGCACCATGAGAGCAGCCCCCTGGGGTTACATTGGGGCGGCCTGCTTCAGATCACAGTCCTTGTGATTGAGCGAGAGCAGGGCCGGTCACGTCCAAGGGCAGCACACATCCTTTTCTGGGGGGCCAAACTCCAGGGACTGTTTGGTTCCGACTTTCTGATTGTTAGAAAGATGCCAGGAGCAAACCTCCTGACAGGGGTTTCCTGGGAAACATCCACTCCCAGGAGGAGGGTTCTGAGTGGCTTTACCCTGACCTGGGGTTGGCAGGTGATCAGGGAAGGCCCCGGTGGGAACCAGGGTGACTCAGCTGGACTCTGGTTCCAGAGCGCTTTTCTCAGACTAAAGGAGCTCTACACAGGCCGAGCCATCGAGGGCCCAAGAGGACAGCCAAGGGGTGTTGCTCAGTCGCTCAGTCATGTTTGACTCTGCGACCCCATGGACTGCAGCACGCCAGGATTCCCTGTCCTTCACCATCTCCCGGAGCTTCAGTTCAGTTCAGTTCAGTTCAGTCAGTCAGTCGTGTCTGACTCTTTGTGACCCCATGAACCGCAGCACGCCAGGCCTCCCTGTCCATCACCACTCCCAGAGTCCACCCAAACCATGTCCATTGAGTCGGTGATGTCATCAAACCATCTCATCCTCTGTCGTCCCCTTCTCCTCCTGCCCTCAATCTTTCCCAGCATCAGGGGCTTTTCAAATGAGTCAGCTCTTCGCATCAGGTGGCCAAAGTATTGGAGTTTCAGCTTCAGCATCAGTCCTTCCAATGTACAACTAGGACTGATCTCCTTTAGGATGGACTGGTTGGATCTTCTTGCAGTTCAAGGGACTCTCAAGAGTCTGCTCCAACACCACACTTCAAAAGCATCAATTTTTCAGTGCTCAGCTTTCTTTATAGTCCAACTCTCACATCCATACATGACCCCTGGAAAAACCATAGCCTTGACTAAGCGGACATTTGTTGACAAAGTGATGTCTCTGCTTTTTAATATGCTGTCTAGGTTGATCATAACTTTCCTCCAAAGGAGTAAGCATCTTTTAATTTCATGGCTGCAATCACCATCTGCAGTGATTTTGGAGCCCCGAAAAATGAAGTCAGCCACTGTTTCCACTGTTTCCCCATCTATTTGCCATGAAGTGATGGGACCGGATGCCATGATCTTAGTTTTCTGAATGTTGAGCTTTAAGCCAACTTTTTCACTCTCCTCTTTCGCTTTCATCAAGAGGCTCTTTAGTTCTTCTTCACTTTCTGCCATAAGGGTGGCGTCATCTGCATATCTGAGGTTATTGATATTTCTCCCGGCAATCTTGATTCCAGCTTGTGCTTCTTCCAGCCCAGCATTTCTCATGATGTACTCTGCATGTAAGTTAAATAAGCAGGGTGACAATATACAGCCTTCACGTACTCCTTTCCCTATTTGGAACCAGTCTGTTGTTCCATGTCCAGTTCTAACTGTTGCTTCCTGACCTGCATACAGGTTTCTCAAGAGGCAGGTCAGGTGGTCTGGTATTCCCATCTCTTTCAGAATTTTCCACAGTTTATTGTGATCCACAGTCAAAGGCTTTGGCATAGTCAATAAAGCAGAAATAGATGTTTTTCTGGAACTCTCTTGCCTTTTCGATGATCCAGCGGATGTTGGCAATTTGATCTCTGGTTCCTCTGCCTTTTCTAAAACCAGCTTGAATATCTGGAAGTTCACAGTTCATGTATTGCTGAAGCCTGGCTTGGAGAATTTTGAGCATTACTTTACTAGCATGTGAGATGAGTGCAATTGTGCAGTAGTTTGAGCATTCTTTGGCATTGCCTTTCTTTGGGATTGGAATGAAAACTGACCTTCCAGTCCTGTGGCCACTGCTGAGTTTTGCTGGCATATTGAGTACAGCACTTTCACAGCATCATCTTTCAGGATTTGAAATAGCTCAACTGGAATTCTATCACCTCCACTAGCTTTGTTCATAGTGATGCTTTCTAAGGCCCACTTGACTTCACATCCTGGAGCTTGCTCAAACTCATATCCACTGAGTCAGTGATACCATCCAACCATCTCATCCTCTGTCATCCCCTTCTCCTCCTGCCTTCAATCTTTCTCAGCATCAGGGTCTTTTCCAATGAGTCGGCTCTTCGCATCAGGTGGCCAAAGTATTGGAGCTTCAGCTTCAGCATCAGCCCTTCCAATGAATATTCAGGACTGATTTCCTTTCAGATTGACTGGTTTGATCTCCTTGCAGTTCAAGTGACTCTCAGGAGTCTTCTCCAGCACTACAATTCAAAGGCATCTATTCTGCAGTACTTAGCCTTCTTAATCAGAAGGCTAAAGTGGATGGAAACACAGGTGGGAGGAAATTAAAGATTAAGGGAAGATGCTGGAGCTCTGTTTCTGGGCCAGCATGAACACTTTCAGGAGTTCGCTGACATCCGCGGTTAGGCAGCACTCACCCCCACGTGACTCTGCAGTGTCAGAGAGCCTGCAGTGGGTGCCTCTGTCTACAAATGCACGCCTGTGCAGAGCAGGTCAACCCAGCTTGGAGGAGTCTGCTTTCCAGGCCAGTTGTGGCGTCCACACAGCCTGGCGACACACGAAAACCGCAAATAGGACATCTCATCCCTCATTTCTGTCTTTAATCATTAGCTGCCTGCTCTCGAGTTACACCTGGGCATATGCTCCGGCACACAGGTGTTACTCCACAGGCAACTGTTCGATGACAGCCATCAAACAGGCCCCATGTCACCTTCAACAAGGAAGGATGTGCACACTGAACATGGTCGAGCAGGCGAAGGGCTCCCCACCGGCATGTCGGGTCTTGGCTGACTTGTCACTGACAGGGGGCCTCCCGGCGCCTCTGCCCCCGTGCGACTCAGGCCCACCAGTCACACTCTTTCGCAGCATCCTTTGCTTCTTCTCGGCGTCCACTGCAAGTTCCAGCGAGCCTGGTTTTCACGGCCCTCTGCGTGGGGAGATGCCTGCCCTCTCCACCAGTTGCTAAAGTCCTGAGCTGGGGATTTTCTGTCCTTTCTTCACCGCCGTCTCCACAACACGAGAGCATGTGGAGGGCCTGCAGGGACAGTTTCCAGACGAAGGGCCCAGGGATGCCTTGCACAAACCATACAATCGGGAAACACTGTGTCTTGCCAGTCCAGCTGCTAGCCCTGAGTGAAGGATTCTGTTTTTCAAATTGAAACATTTGGTCAGCAAGTTCCTTTTAGTAGTTTGTCCTCAGAATAGACTCTGTGTCATTCGGATCTACCCTGACCCTGGGCTCAGCATGTCTGACTCATACCTGGGTCAACCACAGCCCCGCGGGCAGCTGCGCTCAATCAGCTGTCACAGCCTCTGGGCACAGAGGTTCCAGTGAGTGATGCTGACAGCAATTTTGTCATTTACACTCAGAGTTTGACCTCTTAAAAAGTGTGATTTACTCATGCTGCTAATATCAAAACACACACAGCTTGTTTCATAGGGGTGATTTTAAATCCGATACCTGCTCTATACAGGCTCTAACCCTGAAGGCTCCCAGAACTGCTTGTTCTCAGACTCGCCTGCTGGCAGGAAGATGCGCCTTCTAACAACAAACGTCCTCTCCCGATGAAATCCAGGACCAACTTTTCCACTGACCCAGATCTTTCACATGCAGAGAAAGGGAGCGTTCACAGTTGCCGGACTGTGAGTACAGACTTGACGTTGAATAAAGGCCACACTTCTCAGCCCTGGGATTGTTTTCATTGTTTTCGGAATGTAATTTCTGCGGAAAAAAAATTCTAATCCTGGCTGCAAACCATCTCCCAAACAATAACTGCTTTTAAGTACAGTTTTAAAGAGTGATTTCTGAGGCTTTGTTCTCGTGACAGCAATTCATTCCTATGGCAATAGTCACGGTGCCCTACCGCTCACATTGATAAAATATGTGTATAAAATATTAAAACGAGGCAACCAGGATTGAGGCTTGAATGAGCAACAGCGATGTGATTGAAGGGCAAGTTTCAACGTTAGGAGGAGAAAAAAAAGCCACCTTAGACGCCTGCCTTTTACTCCAAGGAAACTACACAGTGGTGACTCTTGAGGAAGGAATACTTACAGACACACTGACAGGCCGGGCTGCCTCTCAGCCATCCAGAGAGCGAGGAAGGAAACGAGCGTCCAGACTTGACCCAATGGCTTCATGTCCTAAAATGACAAGTTTGGTTTTTTTTTTCTAACTTTTTATTTTATATCGGGGTATAGCCTGTTGTGCTGTAGTCCACAGGGTCGCAAAGATTCAGACATGACTGAGTGACTGAACTGAACTGAAAATGAAACAAAGTGTTAGTCGCTCAGTTGTGCCTGACTCTTTGCAACCCCATGGACTGCAGCCCACCAGGCTTCTCTGTCCATGGGATTTTCCAGGCAAGGATACTGGAGTGGGTTGCCATTTCCTTCTCCAGGTGATCTTCCTGACCCAGGGATCGAACCTGGGTCTCCTGCACTGCAGGCAGATTCTTTACTGACTGAGCTACCAGGAAGCCCTCAAGAAAGGCTATAGCCTATCAACAATATTGTGATAGTTTCAGGCGGACAGCAAAGGAACCCAGCCATACATACACATGTATCCATTCTCCCTCAAACTCCCCTCCCATCCAGGCTGCCACATAACATTCAGCAGAGTTCCCTGTGCTATACAGTAGGTCCTCGTTGGTTATCCATTTTAAATATAGCCATATGTATCTGTCTATCCCAAACTCTGTAACTATCCTTTCTCCCCATCTTTCCCCACAGCAACCATAAGTTTGAAATGACAACTGTGTAGTTGGAATGTTTTCAATGTGCTAAGACTTGCAATTGGGCTTCCCAGGTGGCTCAGTGGTAAACAATGCACCTACCAACGCAGGAGACCCGGGTTTGATCCCTGGGTTAGGAGGATCCCCTGGAGAAGTGAATGGCAACCCACTCTAGTATTGTTGCCCGGGAAATTCCATGGACAGAGGAGCCTGGAGGGCTCAGTCTGTGGGGTCGCATAGAGTCGGACATGACCGAGCAACTGAGCGTGCACACACACAAGACTTGCAACGAGTCTAAGTAGAAGAAATAATGATTTTTTTTTGTCCCCAATAGTAAAACAAAAATGATTTAGTAATGTACTAAGTTGGACTGTAGGATGCTTATGGTTCCCGCACAAGCCTTTATAGCATTTGTCAAAGACTAAGGAACAGGACTGGCAACTTCAGTAATAAAATAGCCAGTTCTCTTTCTCAGTTAAAGTGAGTATCTTTGGGAATAGCCAGAGGAATTGCAATTCAGGATATGGCAGACCACAGGAAAATTCAGGAAACAAGGAAGGGAAATTTGCTTTTATAGGGAAAGGGGGGCTCTTGGGAAGAGCTGGAATGACCAAAGAGTTCACTGGAGGACCTAGGAGTCCAAAGCACGGAGCTTCCCATTGGCTGGGCTGCCGGGGTGTCTGATTGACTGGGTCATAGTCCAGTGGAGAGATGGTGTCTTCTTCCTGCTGGATGGAAAGTGGAGGCGCCTTCCTGTCGGAGATACAGGCCTGTTTCTTCCTGTTTGGAGTAATTGATGGTGATGACAGGCATGAGAGCTCCCCCTACAGGCCTGTTCTGATCCAGCTTTTTAGCAGAGGTTTCCTTCCTTAATTCCAAGGCCAGATGAGGCAAGGGAATGGTGCCTTTCAGCAGAGGGCAGGCACTCCCTGAAATGTTCCTTTTCATTATGACTTGTCCTGCGGTTGTTGTAGCTGGAACATCAGGGAGTTTCCTGTCCGGGTACTTGATCTCCAGGCTCTGGGGAGAGTTACCTGGTGGCCAGCTCATAGACACAGGAGGGCAGAAGCTGAAGAAGCAGCTCAGCCTCCTTCAGTGCTCACCCTGCACACCCGCTCTGCTTTACCTTCACTCTCAATCTGTGCTACATCATTCTCTTAATTAGAAACTCCTCTTGCCTGGTGGCTCAGATGGTAAAGAATCTGCCTGAGATGCAGGAGACCCAGGTTCGATCCCTGGGTCTGGAAAATACCCAGGAGAAGGGAATGGCAACCCACTCCAGTATTCTTGCCTGGAGAATTCCATGGACAGAGGAGCCTGGCAGGTACAGTCCACGGGTCACAAAGAGTCAGTACAACTGAGCAACTAACCCACATGTTGTGTTCTGGGTCTTTTATACTTGGCTGAAAAAGAGCAACTCAAGGCTGATATTTTCATGAAAAGCATCTATTCAAGCACAAGTGTACTCTCAGAAGGTAAAAACAGTCTCTTGCTTTCATTTATAAATTTTATAGTAAGAAGAAATACAACATCTTTCTCAGATCCAGGTTTTCTTATCTGGGAAAAACACAAAGACTGCACTTACTAATTAGGAAATAAGCAGGTGATCTTGAAGGGTGGGATCGGAAAGTGGTTGTGTGTGCCCATCTGAGTTGAGAAGGATGCTATTATCATACAGTAGCATTTCCTGCAGGATGTTAACGCACTTTATAAATATTAATTATCTCATTTGTCCTCATCACTTTGTATGAGCCAGAGATATTATAGATGTCCGGTCACCCAACTCACTAAATATCTGAAGCTGCTATTTCCAATTCAAAATAGTCTCATCTCCCTATTATTCAGAGATGTCATTGAGCTTATGAAAGATCCCGTCCCCTCTGGTTCTTTCTGTTTTACTCAACTCTATTGAATCACTAAACATCTCTACTCTGGCCTATTTCTTCCTCCTTTAACATATGTTAGTTTAGCAAAATTAGAAAATATAGATAGATAAAAATAAGGGTAAGCCACTCATAAGCTCATGATCATTAAAAAGTTACCTGTGGCTAATTGGTGGATCGATTCTGAAGAGATATGTTGAGATCATGAATCTGTATTCCCTTTAATACTGCTTCCTGTTTATTAATATCATTATTTTTAATATCTTGTATACACTTCTTTTCATGTGTTATATATCATTAACAGCTAAACATTATTTCACTACAGGCAGACCTTATTTTATTGTGCTTTCATGGTTATGCTTTACAGACACTATATTTTTATGAAATTGGAGGTTTGTGGCAATCCTGCCCTGCACAAGCCTATCGGTGCCATGTTGCAACTGCGTTTTCTCACTCTCCATCTCTGTGTCATACTTTGCTAATTCTCATGCTGTTGCAAACATTTCCATTACTATTATATTTGTTATGGGAATCTGGGATGAATGAGTGAACTTGGATGCTACTGTTGTGAAAGGATTGCAGCTCACTGAAGGCAGAGATGATGTTCAGAATTTTTTAGCAAATCTTTAGTAACAAAGTATTTTTAAATTAAGGTTTCTAGACATAATGTGATCTCACACCTCATGGACTACAGTGTAATGTAAACATGAGTTTTATAGGCACTGGGAAACCAGAAAATCTGTGTGGCCTGCTCCATTGCGATATTTGGTTTATTGGGGTGTCGAGAACTGACCTGCAGCATCTGCCAGGTCTGCCCCTGTATGAACCTGCTGTAATTAAACTAAACTCTCAAATCTAAGCACTGAGGTTGTTTCAGCATTTTTGCTGATATAAACTGCTGCCTCCAACCCAGGCAATCAGCTTGGTCTGTATCCTTCTGAACCATTCTTCGTGACCAAACAAGTATATAAAAACTGCATCCTCATATGAAGGTTTTTTTTGTTTTGTTTCTTGTATATAAATGGCATTATACCATGAAACTCACTTTGCTCACTTAAAAAAATACTTCATGAAAGTTATTGTAGAGAATTCTTTAAATAGCTGCAGAAAATGTTATGTATGAATATACCACTATTTGTCCAACCATTTTTCTGATGGGCATTCAGGTGATTTCCTGATTTTTGCTATACAAATCCTCCTACACCAGACACCCTTGAAAGTAAACACTAGTATATTCATGTGTTTAGTTCCATAGCATAAGAGCAAAAAAGTGGGATTGCTGAGTCAAATGGTGTATTTGTCATGTGACTAGATTTGTTAGATGTGCCTCTGAAAGGCATTCGCACCAATATGTGTAAGAATTTAAGCTGCTTTGTCAGTTTCTTTCATAAAGATGCTCCAGTTAGAAGCATCTTGTATGTTGTCATATAGACAAGGAAACTGATACTCAGAAAAGTAATATCTGAGTGTCAGGACTAGGATCTGTGTCTCTTGTTTCTTTGACCAGAACTTTTTGCAAAACATCAAGCCTTTACTGGGGGATGGGAGAGTTATTAAATGAGACCGAAGAGGTGTACCAGATAGTTACTGCTGTGGAACAAAGTAGCCCGACTTAGTAGCTTAAAATGAGAGCCAAGTACAGTTATGATTCCATGGGTCAGCCCCTGAGGCTGGGCTCTGCTAGGACTGTCTTCTGAGTTAGGGTCCCTCATGTCTCTGCTGTCAGCTACGGGTCAGCTGGGATGCCTCAATTCTCCTGTGCTCTCTCTCAGCCCGCAGTCACCGTCCCAGGTGTGTTTTCATGGCAGGGGCGCTACGAGAGTAAAATCGTGTGAGTCTTTGTGAGGCTTTAGGCTGGGAGCCAGCAGATCATCACTTGTGCCATGTTTGGAGGCCCAAGAGAGTCCCGAGGCAGGCCCAGATTTGAAAAGCCATGAAACTGCCTGTGCCTCTTAGTGGGAGGAGCTGCAGAGGCACACTGCAAAGGGCCAGGACAAGGGCAGATGTGGAGAAGGGGGCCATGTTTGCAAACACACACCGGGTTTCAGGTTATATTTTTCCCACTTTCCAAACAACTTGTATCAACTCGTATCAACTTGATGTGGTTGTTTGGATATTATGGCTCTGTTAGAGATTACAAACATTACAAAGAAAGTAATGTTTGAAGTGAAACCACAAGAAGATTTCCCAGGATACCTAGGCCATGTTTGGAGTTCTCCTGCATTAGGTCAGAACTTTTCCCATGGGAAAAAAAAATTGTCAGATAAGAAAAGTGAATCACTATGACCACTTTGCTCTCATTATTCATAATACATTACACAGAGGGCTGGTGATTTATCTCTTATTTCTTTATTGCCCTTTGGAGAGCACTGTTTGGGGTGTGTATCTTTTATGTCTTTTTTTTAAAAAAAACTTGTTTCTATATGTGTGTCTTTCCCCTCCACTTTTATTATGTAATTTTCCATCTCACACAATAAACAAGTGAAGAGGAGGGATTTACAGGTCATAAACCTAGCAGGCCATCAATAAAGTTAAACAGGGTGTACTTCCTTCTGATACCTCAGCAAGAGCGTGTCCTTGGGGGCGCGGGGCGGGATGCGGTCGGGGCCCACGAGCCCGGCTCTGCCTCTGTCCCGGCTCGGCGGGCGTGCGCCGGCACTATAGACCCGCAGGGGCGCTCGTTAGCGCGGAGAGGGAACAGCGTCTATATTTAGAAACTTCTGGCTTCAGCCAAATGTAAAATGGATTTAGGATGTGGGCTGAGGACAAGGAAAGGAACACACGCATGTTAATAGTTCGTTTGTTCTTCCCTGAATCAGCAGCTCAGTGTGGAAAATGACCTTCTGTGACATTCTTGTTTGTCTGTAATTACAGATCTGCGTGGTAAGAAAAGACACTCAAGGGGAGCTCTGCAGACTTACTGCACCGGGCATCTCCTGACATCTGCACCCCTGCATCAGTGGGTCCCCGCCTCTGAGCCAGGCCCAGGGAGCCCCCGCCCAGAGCCCCCAGGATTCCGAAGGAGGGAGCTGAGCGTCCTGGGCGCCCTCCATGGCAGAAATCCACAAAGAGGCTGAGAATGTTTATAACAACTAAAATAAGCATGGAGGGAAGAACTATAGGTTTCAGTAAAAAGTGCTTTAGAGACATTCTGTACCAGAAATTCCTGTCCAGAGGGAAGAGCAGACACAGAAAAGCGGAGACCCTATTGTTTACTTGGGGGTTTGAAGAGAAATAGGTCAGTGATTTGTTTCCATAGTGACTATTACTGAAATAAGACGCACTGACACCAATACTGATTTATCCTCCTATTCAAGCCCTTTTACAAGATCACTTTAATCGGTGTGGGTTCTTGAATATAAACAAGAGACCAAGTTATCTTTCACAATAATTATCTTTTTGTCACCTGCAAATGAGACTTTCTAAAAAATAATAAAGTAATCCAAATTCATGCCATACCAGCTTATGGGTTTAGATAAAGCATGGGTTTTACATATACGAATGGTGTCCTGGGGATTTGTAATTAAATTTTAGGTCTTAAAGTGTCAATATAATATGGTTACTCCCAAACTGCAGGATGTTTATTTGCTGTTGGCGACCCTTCAGCCACATGATGGGAGGCAGGGCTGTAAACGTGGGCACGCATGCTGGCTCCTACGTGCAGTTTGAATCTGACCTTTAATCCAAGAGCCGGGTCAGGCCGGCAGTGTGGAATGCAGCCTGCCCAGGGGAGCCATCGTTTTGGCCATTTTAGCCACCGGGCTGAACCATGCCTGATGACGCCTTCTGAAATGATCAGTATCAATTTGCAAGACAACCGAGATGCAAGACCAGCCCCACCCTGGTGAGAGGGAGAAAGAAGCCCATGCTCAGCCCACCCCCTCCAGGGAGGCACTGTTAGGAATCTGGGTCGGGAGGATCTTGTTCCCTATGGTTGGTTTTCTACGTCTGGATCATTTCCTTGGCTTAGCTCATAACCTTTGTAAACACAGTTGAAGTGGGTCAGTTCTCAACCATGGGGTGTGGGAATCAAGTTCACCGTTTGTTCCAGACTTGTGGGGCAGAGCACAGGGGGACTGTGTGTGTAAGTGTGACAGCCTGCTTACATGTGTAAGGGTGAGGGTGCACGAATGTGTACTTGGGTGTGTGAGTGCATGTGAGCATGAGGCTGTGTATATGGATGTAAGTGTGTGAACGTGGCACTGTGAGTGTGCGTGGGTGTGTCTGCATGGGTACAAGTGTGCGAGTGTGCTCAGATGCTCCCGGGAGGCAGTGCCGTGGGGAATTGGGCACCCCGCCCACTCTGGGGGTGATCCTTCACCCACCCGCAGTCATCTGGGTCTGGACCTCCAATTAGCAGATGACTGGGGTCATACTTTCTCGTTTCCATTTGCCTTTCAGCAAGTTTCTTCTGTTTGATCCCTTCATGGCTCTGTCGACGGGAGAAATGATTTCTTGAGTAAGATAGGGTGGCGGGGAGCGGAGGCTGAGCCTTTTGGCTAAAATCAGGTGAGAAGATTATCAGTGGGTGGGCATAAACGTAAGGAGCTTAAGTGCCCTGCTTCACTTCTGCACTGGGTCAGGCTCCCATATTTCTTGTTTCCCTGGCACCAGTGTTTGTCAAATAAATGTGTTTTCTCTATATCTGTCTGTGTGTGTGCTTCAGTTGTTTCCTACTCTTTGCGACCTCATGGACTGTAGCCCACAGGCTCCTCTGTCCATGGAATTCTCTAGGCAAGAATACCGGAGTGGCCTTCTGTTTCCTTCTCCAGGGGATCTTCCTGACCCAGGAATCTAACTGCCATCCATTATGTCGCCTGCGTTGGAAGGCAGGTTCTTTATCAGTAGCACCACCTGGGAAGCCCTTCTCTGTACTTAAGAAATTATTACTTTCTCCTAACATAGGAGACATTAGACCTGTGCAAGCTGAGGTGACAGACTTCATGGGAAGGCGCTTGGCAAAGAGAATGGACACCACTGGGTCCCCTGCAAGCAGCCCCTCCTTCAGCTGATGCTGCAGAGGGGAGGGCCGCCCCGTGCTCCCGGGAGAGTTTTCAGGGCAGCGCCACCCACCGAGGACACCCCCTGCCCTCCTAATGGGAGGGCCCAGCAGACCCCGTTCAGGGTGGTAGGAAGTCATAAGCAGTTCATCTGCACGTGTATGTTATGTGTTTCAAATATTTATAGAATTTATTTTATATATTGACTTTATTCTATAAATGGTATATACTGTCGCCTCAACATTGTCCTACACACTCTATCCATGTGAGTATGTGTTTCTCTCTTTCATTCACTTCTCTGTCAAATGTGGTCCACTGGGTAGAAATATGACAATCTGCTACCTGTTTTCCTGATCAGGATTCTCTTTGGACAAATATTTTAAATGTTATTTTATTGAAATCTCTTGTTTTTAAATGTAGTTTTGTTTTCTTATTCCTCAGAGGTACTTTTTCCAGTAACTCAGCCCTAAATATTCTAAGTCAGCTTAAAAAGAAAACAAAAAACCCTATTTTTTCCTGACTATAAAATGAATTCATGCCCATTTTAAAGTAAACACACAAAAGTTTAGTTCTCTACTCCAGGAAAAACCACTGTGGACATTTTGGTGTATTTCTTTCCAGCAATTTTCTTGTACCTTTATATTACTTTTAATTTGTACAAACCTACTGCCATCAAAAGAAGCAATTTCCCTTGCCCTTAAAACTGTTTGAAAATAAACTTTTAATGATTTAAATGCACTCCTTCCTGTGCTCCATTTGTTAGGCATTTAGGTGTTACCAATATTTCCCTCTATTCCACGTAACAAATGTTCAGGAGCACCCACTCTGTGCTCATATTAGGTGTAGAAAGTTCCCAAAAAAGGTAAGTGCCGCAGTAACAAAGACGAGATTGTATCCTTCACAGACCATTAATCAAAAACCAAAGACTATACAAATGGCTATATGATACCATTGTGATTTGTACTATAAAGAATAAGCCAAAAAGAAAACAGTTATCACAGGGAGGCAGAAAAGCAGTCACATGGGGTAGGTAGCACTCCAGCAGGAAAAAAGAGATTCAAGCTGGAGTTGTGGGTGAACAGAAGTGGCTGATTGAACGTGTGTGTATGTGTGTGTGTGTGTGTGTGTGTGTGTGAGAGAGAGAGAGGGGGAGAGACCTGTGGGTGGACACGTCTGTGCTGGCATCGGGCGTGTCCGCTGGCATCGAGAACACGACCTCAGCTGGGCAGGAGAGAATACAGATCATCACCCCACTATGAAAACCTACAGGCTTAACTCTGCATTCACATTTCTGGTTCTTTCCTAAAGATACCATCTTGAACACTGAATGACTAGACCACAGTGCTTTGAAGGAATCACATCTGTAAGATTTTGATACAGTAAAAATAAAGTATTGCCCAAGGTTCTGTTATTTTGGATGCCAATACCAATTATTTATTCTTTGCAACTGGTGCCAGTGACCTTGAGCATTGTTCTGACAAGGTGGTGGCCAGGAAACAGTCAACCTCAGCTGCATTATCACCATTGTTTACTGTACATCGGCTAAGATGGGTGGCTATGAAACAAAAAAGTAGAGGAAACAAAGTTATTCTTAATGATTAAGAACACGTCGAGAAACATATTATTAAAATAGCAAAGGTGTATGTATGTGTATGTGTGTTTATATGTATATATGTATCTTTGCTATTTGAATAATATGCACACACAATACTTAGGGTTACACTGAAAAAGAATTATCAGAGAGGGTCTGGATGAGATAGGGGGATTCCACAGGTTCACCAAGGGTCAGGAAAGGTTTTAGTAAATGGGAAGACTCTCAGGAAAGAAAGCATCAGTATTATAAATAAGTGATCTCAAATGTAATTTATTTTCAATAAAATTTTTTAAGGAATTTTTTTGTCAGAATAATTCCAAAGTTTATGTAGAGAAATAACAAGAACAGCCAAGAAAATTAGCAGGAAAAAAATCCAGTAAAATCATTTAAAATATTTCTTCTGACACATAAGAACAAGGTAGGGGAAGGGTGAAACGGAGGCTGCTATTTTTCACATCAGCCTCAAACCTTTATTTAACCCTGTGCCTGCACTGTGATTAAAAACATAAAAAGATGTATTAATACTTTAAGATATAAAAAAGAATGTCTGCTTCATTGAGTAGTACAGCAATAGGCAGGGGTATTAGTGGACAGAGGAGAAGCCCAGGGTTTTTATAAGAGTTAAAGATAAAAATGACTTTTTAAATCAGTGGCACAATTGTTAATACTTTGTAAATAAAGTCAAACAAATTTAGAGCACTACTTTCATAAAACAAACCCAAGAATACTTAGAGATGAAAGGATGAAAAAAAAGGAAGAGCTGTAAGACAAGGAAGTAAATATATAGGTGAATAAGTATCTTTGGTATAATAGTAAAATAAGAATATACAGTAAAAGGTAAAGATATTTGACTCCTAAAAAGTTTAAACTTCTATATGCCAGAAAAATAAGTAAAACTTAAAAGCCAATGCCCAAATAGGATAACTGTGTACTACAATTATGTCAATATTAGATTTAGAAATTTTTCTTAGTTGGAGTATAGCTGCCTGACACTGCTGTGTCAGTTTCTACCGTACGGCTAAGTGAATCAGCCAGATACACATACCCACTGTGTTTTGGATCTTCCTCCATTGAGGTGGCCACAGAGCGCCGAGCAGAGCTCCCCGTAGGTACGTAGGTGCTCATCAGCTATCTGTTTTATACAGTGTGTGCATATGTCAATCCCAACCTCCCAACTCACCCACCCCCAGTGTTAAATTTTAAGGATTCCTTACAAATCAAGAATGATAAACATCCTCATAGAAAAACATACAAATAACATAAGACAGAATAGGTAGAGGAAGAAGAAAAAAAGAGTCAATAAATAAATGAGCAACTTTGAATTCTCTGGTCAAGAAAATGTATATTAAAATAATAACCAGGCTCCGGTAACAATGAATGAGGACACCCAGTGCCCATGTCTCAGTTTCCAAGGCCAGTCTCCAATGGAAGGAACCAATGAAAGACATGACATATTTTAGTGAAAAAAAAAAACCAAAACCTATATGGTCTCAAATAAGGAAAAAAGTGTACTGCATGTTTAAAAATAATATCTGGCAGAATACATAACCAAATGTAACATGAATGACATTTATCTGTACTGCTAAAGTTACTTTAAGTTAGATTACAAGATTCCAAAAAGGAAAGTCACACTTAAGTACATACAACACTGTTGTAACAAACGCCTAGGACTTGAGCCATATTTGAAAGCTGTAAGTGTCTATTTCAAAAGAAGCTGAGTCAGCTCTGGAGGGTGGGAGGGCGGAGGGGCCTTGAGCACCAGCCAGATGTGAAGGTGAGACCCCACTGCTGCCAGGTTCAGCAAGTCCTTGGTGCAGCTGGCCTTCTCTACAAGCAGCAACTTCTCTTTCCTCTTCTTTCACTCTTCCCAGCTTTCATTTCCAACGGTGCCTGACTGCTAGCAGACAAGGAAGTGACTGGAATCTTTCATACTAAGATGTGAATGGTCCATTGCTGACTCAGCTTGTGATCCGTCTCCCAGACAACTCTGCATTCTAAGAGTGGTTGGTGAATCCCAGTGGACTCAAAGAGTTACAGTTACATTCATTATTTAGGCACATCTATGGATACTCTTTCTGCCCTAGCTCTGTTTCTTCTGCACGGAGATGGTATTGTTAGTACAATACTTTAAAGCTATAATTTCTAAACTCAAAAAAATTTATTATGGTGATGCATGCACAAGTCTAGGAATATACTAAAAGCCCTCAAGTTGTATACTTTATTTCTGGCCACTACTTTGCATGCAGGATATTAGTTCCTGACCAGGGATGGAAACTGTGCACCCTGCAGTGGAAGCATGGAGTCTTAACCACTGGATCACCAGGGAAGTCCCTTCCAAACTTGATGATGCATCTCTGTCATATTTTTAAAAATAAACATCTGCCCAAATAACTAATTGATTTCACATAAATGTGTACAATTACTGCACTAAATATGCTTTATTTACCATAAACATACACATAATGAAGGGTTTCCCTGGTGGCTTGCACAGTAAGGAATCTGCCTGCAATGTGGGAGACCCAGGTTCGGTCATTGTCAGGAAGAACCCCTGGAGAAGGAAATGTCTATCCACTCCAGTACTCTTGCCTGGGAAATCCCATGGATAAAGGAGCTGGCAGGCTACAGTCCATGGGATAGACAAGATTCAGACACAACTGAGTGACTAACACTACACTACTACATATGTTAAAGGGTCATATAAACAATATTTTAAAACTATTTTATCTTAGCCTTAAAAACATATTTTTGTTCTCATTCCAAAGTGTTTTGACTGCAAGTAGTGAGAATGAATATGCTTCTCACATGTAAACTACATGTATACCCCAAATGTTGAGAGAAAACAGCCAGTGAGAGCCTCCTGCCCCCACCCTTCCCTCTGGGTGCTTACTCGATCCTCAGTGGTGATTATGCCTGTCAGACCGGCACGTGTGTGCACACACATGTGCTTGTGTGCAGGGGGAGAGGAAGGGATCAGTTTGACCAGTGTTAGTAAAGTTTGATCTTCTTATTTGATTAAAATAAGAGAAAGATAAAGAAGATATAATGGTTACTTCCTGTTTCCCAGTTAATTATCCTGGGGGTGCATCCACTGATCTGTATGCATTATCTAAAACAAGAACAAGCTCAGACCCAGATTTTGTGGAACTTCGAAGTGTTACAATTTGTGTTAAGAAGAAACTCTAATGTAAAAGAACACACAAAACAAAGTCAAACACAAACATTACTTTTCCAACTTTTACAAACTCTGTGACCTTAGGAGCACATGGCAAGGGCCCTCCCAGGGCAGTGGGTGAGGACTCTGCCTGGGACCCAGCACCTCCAGCAAGGATGTGGGGGACAAGCAGGCTGGGGGAGGTTGCTCCTGGAAACAAGCTGGCTTGGGAAAGAGGGCTTCTTTGCAAAACGTTGCTTCGCGGACTGGAATTTAAATTTCCTTCCCTGCTTGGGTCCTTTTCAATGGGCGTTCACTTTTTAAAATTCCAGATTTCTGTGCTAAAGTATTTAAAGAGCAATCTCTGCAGCACAGTGAGCTTGGAGGTCTGGAGCTGATAAGGACCGGGGCTGAAATATTTAGATAACATCATAGCCATTCACCCTGGCTGCCTTCTTTCCTCTTCCCTCACGCTAAACGCTGTGGCCTCAGAATAGCTGTGCTCTGGCCATGAGGAGGATGTACAGCTTTTCAATAAAGAACAGCCTGGACTAAAGTCACACTGTCAGCTTCTGCCCAAAAAGGGGGGGCTCATATGCCCTATTCCTTGCCGGTGAGAAATCTGATATGAAACTGGCCTTAAAGAAATCACAGCTGTCTCCCTTTTACAGCATTGTTTTCAACATAAGATGGCAAAGGAAAACCCCAGGGATCAATCCCGGGTCTCTGGCACCTCAGGCTGATTCTTTACCCCCTGGGCCACCAGGAAAGCTCCGAGAACACTGAAATACACAGAGTGGGTGGTGGGGGTGGGGGACGGACTTGAAGAGTTAAAAGGTTGCATGTCGACTTGAAGTTTCAAAGTGGGAATTCCCAAAGGTGATATTTATTCTTTAAAAGTGACAAGCCCACTCCTTTGCCATCGCCTCCCTCCGCCTGTGCATTGGCCAGGAGGGCCGGCCTCCACGTCCTTCTCTTCTTACGTGTCCGTCTGCCGGTCCTGCCACTTCTCTCTCCTGCAGTGACGCGCTTTATCCACCATACTGCACTGATACACTCCTCCGTTCACCCGAACGCTCTGGGCAGCATCCCCTTGTTCACCTCGACTCCATTCAGGACCGCCTGGGGGTGAAACTGGCGGGGAAAGGCTTTGAAACAAAAGCAAACAGAAGACTCGCTGCGCACCGCGGCAGAGGGTATCAGGCTGGCGCCATGTTTACCGACGGTGCTCAGGACAGCCACGTGCTGACGGCTGCTGACGTGCGGCCGCGTGACTGGCTGGCATGGGTCACGTGAGAGTTCATGTCCTCCAATCAGCAGGCTGCGCGGGGGCGCTCACGGCGGAGGCGCGAGGCCACGGGCTCGCTCCTCAGCGCCCAGGAGCACAGAGGCGATGATGATGTGGAAGAACCCGTGGATGTAGTTGCCGCGAAGGCCGCAGCCCTGGTCTCACAAGAGGTCGTGTGCTCACCGCTGCCCCACCCCGGAAGTGTAGGGGTGCACCCGGGCGTACAGGAGTAACGCGGTTATCTCTAGTGGGATCGGCTCTGCGTGGACCCAGGTGCCCGGTGGAGCGGGAGCGGCTGGGAGGAAGCCTCTGCTGGACTGCGTATGCCATGAGCTCTGGTAACATTAGTTACTAGTGTCTCTAGTACGAGTGTAACGCTAGCATTTCGTTTGGCTAACAGGAGACTGCCCCTCCGCCCTTTCTCGTCACTGGGACCTGCCATCACCGGCTGTCTGCTGACTGAACTGGAAGGGCAGGAGGCCCACACCTGGGGGCAGTTTCGAGGTGCCCTAGGCGTGTGGCGACCCGACCTGGGTGAGAACCTGGCGTCTGGGGCGCGGTCATGCGGGGACGGGTCAGGCTGGACCTCGGCGGCCTGGGCCTCCGCAGGCGCGCGGCCACAGCCCGACTCGCGGAACTCAGCACCAATGGCTCAGAGCCCAGGGTCTGTTCCTCGGAAACGTACTGTGAAGCCTGTGCATAGACGTGTAAACTCCAGGCTGGGGCCCTGTCCGCTGTCCTGTGTAGCCAATGGCCGAAGCTGGTGAATTAGGCGCCGCTGCCACCTGGTGGAGACACGCCCGCGTTCTAACGCCACGGCTTATTTCTCTGGTTCTGTTTTTCTTTTTTTTTTGAAGGATGAAGGAAATGCCCTCTGAAGCTGAAGATGGGAGCCTTCAGGTCCGACGCATCAGACCTCCAAGGCAGGGGGCGGAAACTGAGTGTCAGGTCACAGCCTGGACCGTTTCCAGGGCTTCCTGATAGTGGGCTTCAGAGGCCGGCAGTCACTTCTGTGAAGTGTTTGGACTTCCCACAGAATCAGATGTACTCACAATGAAAGAACCACAGGGTACGCCAAAGTCAAGCTATAAATTACTTGTGTTGTATACATTTGGGGTTGTCTGTTTTACTCTTTCTCTCTATTCAGATATCAGGTTGCTGTCACTGAGCCCATTTATTCAGTCTGAAGTGTGGATGAGGGACTTCCCTCTGTGGTTGGGAATGCAGGGGGCATGGGTTCGGTTCCTGGGCAGAGAACTAAGATCCTGCAAGCCACACCTTGTGGCCAAAATAAATAAAGTGCAGATGACAATGACCTGATTCCACATGGCCACCTGTGAACTCAGAAAAAGTCTGGAGGGAGCCCAACTGAGCAGAAATAACCTAGCAAAGAATATGATACTTTCTCTGACTCTGGAAAATAACAGCTGTCCACATCAGTGTCATCTGTGTTTCAGAAAATCAGGTTAGACAATGATTAATGAAGCTGAATAGCCTATGGTGTCTAAATAAATGTCCTTTTGCTCTTCAGAGCCTTGCACTCCCCCATTTGTACTTTATTGCTTCAGATTTTCTAAGGCCTTTGGCCTTACACTTTGCTAAGCCAGGTTAGGGGAAGATAAGAACAAAGGGTGAAAAAAGAAAGAACTGCGTCCACTGCAGGTTGGGCCTCATGCTGTTTGATTTACAAAAGTTCCTCCATCAAATGCTCTGAAGTAAAAAACCAAGATGGAGAGAATTCAGTACGTGGCCTGAGTTAGCCAGCCAGTACAGGGCAAGGGCAGAGTGTGAGCCTAGAGCTGTCTGAATTAAGAGAGCGGGCTCTTGCAAAGCATGGACATGGCCTGTTGAGGTGCTGGGCTGCTGTCCAGACACCTGACTTCTCTCCTGTGGCCCGGCTCCCCTCTCATGGGTTCCTGATGGACTTCCTGGGAAACTGGAAGAGCCTACTTCAGCTCAGGAACTAAGAGTGAGGAAGGTTCCCAGACAGGATTGCATTAAAGTCATCCTGGTCTTTTTTCCCTGTGTCTTGTAAGAATAAGTGTGGTGCAGAAGGAGAGCTAAGCCAGACGGCCGGATTTGAGGATTTTCAGCCCAGGGATTCAGGAAGCAGAGATCTTAATTTTTAGAGCCATTCTGTCAGGCACTTTACAGCTTCCTCTCCTGACTACTCAGTGCCATAAATTTCCAGGCTGCTGGTCTCCAAATTCACACGTAAACGATCCTGCCCACCAGTGGCGAGTTGGTACCAGAACAGACAGGGAGCTCATGACCCTTTATAAGGTGCCCGCTTAAACCTCAGGTGTTCAGGTTCTCTATCCATCCAGATGCAGGAATGGCCTGGGTGTCTGAGGCAGAGGGCTGCATGTGCTGGTCACGGAGACCTTGGTGGAGAGGGACGCTCAGGGGGATACAGAACTGCCTGGCACTGGGGGCCTGCTCTCGGTCTCAGTGCTTCCGCAGTGCAGGTCCTCTGAGGGTGGCTGTGGTGAGGCTGTGGTCGCTGCTGGAGACCTTGGAAAGTGGAAGTGGCCATGTGCAGGCACTTGTGCATTAGTGATGGTGACCAAATGTGGGAAGAAAGACTGTTTCTGCCAACTGTGGGGCTGCAAGAGCCTCTGTCTTAGCACACATGGCAGGCGTTTCTAGGCTTCTTGTCAGATGGGCGTGGGGCAGATGGAGGAGAAGCTCCGACGTAAGAGTAGGTCTCACTGTGGAGGGTACAGGCCTGCAATTTTTTTTTCCCCTGAAAGGGGCCAGAGTGTAAATGTCTCAGGCTTTCGGGGCTACACAGCCTGTTTCAACTGCTCAGCTTCTCCATGTCACAGAAGCCTCACCCACATGACTTGATGAGTAGACTGGCTAATGTTCCAGTAAAACTTTAATTACAGAACACGATGGGGAGAGGCCAGGCCTGCACTTCAGTCCTTCCTTGTTTGCTGGCCCCTGGGGTAGGGGAAGGAGGAGAGATGTTGCCATAAGACCCCAAACCTAATCCCTGTTCTGCCGTAATCAGACCCTAGGCAAATTGTATCTGAGCCTGTTTCCTTATTAGTAAGAAGGTTTATCTTCAGTCGCTAAGGCATGCCCAACTCTACAACCCCATGGGCTGCAGCATGCCAGGCTTCCCTGTTCTTCACTATCTCCCAGAGTTTGCTCAAACTCATGTTCATTGAGTCGGTGATGCCATCCAACCATCTTGTCCTCAGTTGTCCACTTCTCCTCCTGCCCTCAATCTTTCCCAGCATCAGGGTCTTTTCCAGTCAGTCAGCTCTTTGCATCAAGTGGCCAAAGTATTGGAGCTTCAATTTTAGCATCAGTTCTTTGGTAAGGTTTACCTTACCTTATCTCCCTCCTAGAGTTGTGATAATGTGTGCAGAGCTCCTAGCACACCACGTGGCACAGAGTGAGTGTTCCATAAACATAAGGCTTCCCATTGTAATACTGACAGGTTCTTGGGGTAGACCAGCTATAAGTGCTCTAATGTCCTGGTACCCTCTGTCTTTGATGGTCATCTTTTGCCTTGTTTGTTGGACTTGACTCAAGAGTGAATGAAGTGTCCTTCATTCCATCTGTATTCTAAAAGTAGGTCTTTCTGAACTCACTGACATGTTATTTCAAATGGTCTGGCAGCCTTCAGGGCTGTGTGGAGTCCCCTGGCAATTTCACTGCACCAGAACATTGCCTACCCTAACATTTTAAAATTATAATGGAATCCAAAACAGATGTACCAAATCTGGGGAGGGCTAGAGCAACATTAATTTGTTCCTTGGAAATGCCCTTTATAAGCACGTTTTGGGCAGACTTTTGCGATAAGAGCCAGGCAATAAAAGATCCCAGTGTGTTCTAAACACTGCAATTTTGGCAATTTATGTCAAAGAAAATTTGGAAGCATGGATAACTGAAACAGAACTGACTAAATTTATGGCTCAACTTTTCACTAAAATATCTGTGTTTGGAAGATGTCACTGATCTGAAAAATGAGAACTTGGATGGAAGATAATTAGATAGAATTCACATGGGTGGAACTCTTAACTATGACACTGATCAGTACTTAGTTATTTAGAATATGAACTGGGGCCAACTAGCTGCCTTGTCTCTGTCAGGGGAAGCCCATAAATGCAATGAGCAGGAGCCACGTGAGTCAGGCCTTCTCATTTACTGCAAGGCTCAGGAAACAGAGATGGGACAATTATGAACATTGTTGATAAATATTTATAAAATGGAATAAGAAGAAGACAATGCTATTTTTAAATCAAAACCTGTGTCCTTGATGATTAAAACTGTGTGGATCTGATTTCAAAGCTCTCATGAATCCTGTACATAATTGGGAAAAATGAAGTTTTTTTTTTTGTTTTAAATAGCTAAAAAGACTGAAAGCTTTGCCCCTAAGATAAGGAACAAGTCAAGGATGCCAGCTTTCACCTCTGCTATTCAGTGTTGTATTGGAAGTTCTAGCCAGAGCAATTAGACAAGAGAAAAAAAAAAAGATACCCAAATTGGAAAGAAAGAAGTAAAACTATCTCTACTGCAGATTACATGATCCTATACATAAAATCCTAAAGAACAAAAACACACATATCCTACTACAGATAGTAAATTCAGCAAAGTTGCAAAGAGACCACACACAGAAACCAGTTGTTTTTATATACACCACCAATGAGTAATTTAAAAAGGAACTTGAGAAAACAATTCCTTTTACAATTGCATCAAAAAGAATACAAGACAGCAATAAATTTAATCAAGTAGGTAACAGACTTGTACACTGAAGACTGCAAAACTTTGCTGAAAGAAATTTAGGAAGACCTAAATAGTGTGAAATATGTTTCATATCATGAGTTGAAAGACTCAGTGTTGTTAAGATGACAAAGCTATCTACAAATTCAAGTGCAGTCCCGAATAAAATTCGAATAGCATTGCAGGGGACCCCGAGGAGCCAAAGCAATTTTAAAAAAGAAGAACAAAGTTGGAGGACTCACATTTTATGATTTCAAAACCTGCTACAAAGCTACAGTAATCAAAACACTGTGGTACTGGCATGAGGATAGACATGTGGATCAACAGAATGGGCTTTGGAATCCTGAAATAAGCACATATCTGTGGCCAGGTGGTTTTGACAAGAGGACCAAGATTATTCAACAGAGAGAATGGTCTCTTCAATAAATGGACATCCACATGCAAAGGAATGAATTTGGACCCTACTTTCCACTATATTCAAAAATTAAACCACAGTGAATCAGTGACCTGAATGTGAAACTCTTAGAAGAAAATACAGGGATGAATATTCACAACCTTGGATTTTGTGGTTGATTCTTAGATGTAGCACAAACACATGAGCAATAAAAGAAAAACTAGATAAATTAGATGATTAGAATTAAAAACTTGTATAACAAAAGGACATTATTAAGAAAGTGAAATGAAAACCTACAGAATGAGAGAAAAAATGTTTGCAAATCATATATCTGATAAGTAATTAATATCCAGAATTTAGTTCAGTTCAGTCGCTCAGTCATGTCCAACTCTTTGCGACCCCATGGACCATAGCATGCCAGGCCTCCCTGTCCATCACCAACTCCCGGAGTCCACCCAAACCCATGCCCATTGAGTTGGTGATACGTTGAACCATCTCATCTTCTGTCGTCCCGTTCTCCTCCTGCCCTCAATCTTTCCCAGCATCAGGGTCTTTTCAAATGAGTCAGCTCTTCGCATCAGGTGGCCAAAGTATTGGAGTTTCAGCTTCAGCATCCGGCCCTCCAATGAACACCCAGGATTGATCTCCTTTAGAATGGATTGGTTGTATCTCCTTGCAGTCCAAGGGACTCTCAACAGTCTTCTCCAACACCACACTTCAAAAGCATCAATTCTTCAGTGCTCAGCTTTCTTTATAGTCCAACTCTCACATCCATACATGACCCCTGGAAAAACCATAGCCTTGACTAAGCGGACATTTGTTGACAAAGTGATGTCTCTGCTTTTTAATATGCTGTCTAGGTTGATCATAACTTTCCTCCAAAGGAGTAAGCATCTTTTTATTTCATGGCTGCAATCACCATCTGCAGTGATTTTGGAGCCCCGAAAAATGAAGTCAGCCACTGTTTCCACTGTTTCCCCATCTATTTGCCATGAAGTGATGGGACCGGATGCCATGATCTTAGTTTTCTGAATGTTGAGCTTTAAGCCAACTTTTTCACTCTCCTCTTTCGCTTTCATCAAGAGGCTCTTTAGTTCTTCTTCACTTTCTGCCATAAGGGTGGCGTCATCTGCATATCTGAGGTTATTGATATTTCTCCCGGCAATCTTGATTCCAGCTTGTGCTTCTTCCAGCCCAGCATTTCTCATGATGTACTCTGCATGTAAGTTAAATAAGCAGGGTGACAATATACAGCCTTCACGTACTCCTTTCCCTATTTGGAACCAGTCTGTTGTTCCATGTCCAGTTCTAACTGTTGCTTCCTGACCTGCATACAGGTTTCTCAAGAGGCAGGTCAGGTGGTCTGGTATTCCCATCTCTTTCAGAATTTTCCACAGTTTATTGTGATCCACAGTCAAAGGCTTTGGCATAGTCAATAAAGCAGAAATAGATGTTTTTCTGGAACTCTCTTGCTTTTTCAATGATCCAGTGGATGTTGGCAATTTGATCTCTGGTTCCTCTGCCTTTTCTAAAACCAGTTTGAACATCTGGAAGTTCATGGTTAACATATTGCTGAAGCCTGGCTTGTAGAATTTTGAGCATTACTTTACTAGCATGTGAGATGAGTGCAATTGTGCAGTAGTTTGAACTTTCTTTGGTATTACCTTTCTTTGGGATTGGAATGAAAACTGACCTATTCCAGTCCTGTGGCCACTGCTGAGTTCTCCAAATTTGCTGGCATATTGAGTACAGCACTTTCACAGCATCATCTTTCAGAATTTGAAATAGCTCAACTGGAATTCATCACCTCCACTAGCTTTGTTCATAGTGACGCTTTCTAAGGCCGACCTGACTTCACATTCCAGGATGTCCAGCTCTAGGTCAGTGTGAGTGATCACACCTTTGTGATTATCTGGGTCGTGAAGATGTACACGACAGTTCTTGTACAGTTCTTCTGTGTATTCTTGCCACCTGTTCTTAATATCTTCTGCTTCTGTTAGGTCCATACCATTTCTGTCCTTTATCGAGCCCATCTTTGCATGAAATGTTCCCTTGGTATCTCTAATTTTCTTGACAAGATCTCTAGTCTTTCCCATTCTATTGTTTTCCTCCATTTCTTTGCATTGATCGCTGAGGAACGCTTTCTTCTCTCTCCTTGCTATTCTTTGGAACTCTGCACTCAAATGGATGTGTCTTTCCTTTTCTCCTTTGCTTTTCACTTCTCTTCTTTTCACAGCTATTTGTAAGGCCTCCTCAGACAGCCATTTTGCTTTTTTGCATTTGTTTTTCTTGGGGATGGTCTTGCTCTCTGTCTCCTGTACAATGTCACGAACCTTTGTCCGTAGTTCATCAGGCACTCTGTCTATCAGATCTAGTCCCTTAAATCTATTTCTCACTTCCATTCTACAGTCATAAGGGATTCTATTTAGCTCATACCTGAATAGTCTAGCAGTTTTCCCCACTTTCTTCAATTTAAGTCTAAATTTGGCAATAAGGAGTTCATGATCTGAGCCACAGTCAGCTCCCAGTCTTGTTTTTGCTGACTGTATAGACCTCTCCATCTTTGGCTGCAAAGGACATAATCAGTCTTATTTCGGTGTTGACCATCTGGTGATGTCCATGTGTAGAGTCTTCTCTTGTGTTGTTGGAAGAGGGTTTTTGCTATGACCAGTGCGTTCTCTTGGCAAAACTCTGTTAGCCTTTGCCCTGCTTCATTCGGTACTCCAAGGCCAAATTTGCCTGTTATTCCAGGTGTTTCTTGACTTCCTACTTTTGCATTCCAGTCCCGTATAATGAAAAGGACATCTTTTTTGGGTGTTAGTTCTAGAAGGTCTTGTAGGTCTTCATAGAACCGTTCAACTTCAGCTTCTTCAGCATTACTGGTTGGGGCATAGGCTTGGATTACCGTGATATTGAATGGTTTGCCTTGGAAATGAGCAAAGATCATTCTGTCGTTTTTGAGATTGCATCCACGTACTGCATTTCAGATTCTTTTGTTGATTATGATGGCTACTCCATTTCTTCTAAGGGATTCCTGCCCACAGTAGTGGTTATAATGGTCATCTGAGTTAAAGTCACCCATTCCAGTCCATCTTAGTTCACTGATTCCTAGAATGTCGATGTTCACTCTTGCCATTTCATGTTTGACCACTTCCAATTTGCCTTGATTCATGGACCTAACATTCCAGGTTCCTATGCAATGTTGCCCTTTACAGCATCGAATCTTGCTTCTGGATGCTGAATATCCAGAATACATTTTTAAAAACACTTCTGCCTTCAGAACACAGGGATCTTACATGGGGAGGGAGAGACAGGCCTGTGCCCCGCCCCTTCAGGGGACGCGCAGACCAGTGAGTGAACAGCTGATGTGGGATCCTCTCTGCTCTTGTTTACTCTTGCCGGGGAAGCAAGAGAAAATGTACAAATATACAGATGCATCCAGAGTCAGGAAGATGCTGAAGCACATGGGTGCCAGCCCGACTTGACTTTTGCAGCAACTTAAGAGAGCCAAGCACTCCTCGAGGTGGAGGGTCAGCAGTCTCCATATGTCTGTGGGAGGGGGCGGGGTCGCTTAGAATCTTGGGTCCCCCTCGGCTGTGTGCCTGGGTGAGCCAGCACCCACCATCATGCCCTTGCCAGTTACGCCTCTGTGCTCCGGTCATGATGGGGCACTGGGAGCTCTGGGTAGGGTGGGGGGAGAATGCTTCCCTACCACTGCCCCCTCCCAGGTCCTGCCCCCACACGTGGAGCTCCCCCCACCCACCAATGTCTCCTTCCACAGCATCCTCAGTCCCACCCACCCCCCAGGTGTCCTCTGGAGACCCTTTCACCCAAGGCTGGATTAGTGTAACTGGAGAAACCTATGTTCTTTCCTGTTTGGCTCAGTGAATTGGTCGAAACAAGAAGTAGTAGTAAAATGTCAAGGACGCTCTGACATGGGGGAGAAAGAACCACCTGCAGAAGGGGGTACACCCCTGAACAGACATGAAGCGTGTTCTAAGGATGCGGCCACATCCTTAAGACCTTGAAAAATAACAAGTGTTTCCACCAAATAGCTCTTCATCAGGATGTGATAAAAATGACTTGGGTGGAAATGAACATTTATGGCTTTGTCTTTTGAGGGGGTCCTATGTCGGCCTCCAGGGAGTAGGGCATGTTCTCTGTTCCACCCTTCCCTTTCTTTCCTGCTCGGCTCGGTGCTCCATCTGCCCACCCATGCTCTCACATGGGTGGGGAAAGACGCCTTTGAGGAATCTTCCTTCAGGCTCTAAAGACGATGTAGGAGGTTAGTGATTCAGTGAGTTGATTCCTGGGCACACATTGCTCTTTTCTGGGCGTATAACTGGAACATTGTCCTCAAACTCCCAGAGGACAGCGCTTGTGCTGTCAGGATGGAGAAGCAGGCGTCTAACCAGGACCCCATGAGGGTCATGGCGCATGTGAGTCCGGACACAATGAGGGCCTTTCACACTTCAGGGCAGTCGAAATGTCAAATAATTCTGGAAGCATAATGTGTGGCTTGTTAACCCTGACGACGTCTTTGTGCTCTTTGTGTGCTGGGGAAGATGCAGCAGGAGCTGGGGGTAGTGAGGGGCATCTGTCCGGAGTGCCCCCCCCCTCGTGTTGGTCCCGCAGCCCCCAGAGCTAGCAGGTACACCTGCCGCACACAGCGTCTCCCAAAGTGAGGGTGCCGGGCCCGGCATCCTCCAGGGGCCAGACGTGTTCTACCAAGTGCACAGTCACAGACCATGGAGTGCGTGGAAGGACTTACTGATTAATCGCCCTAGCAGTGTTATCATGGTAAATATATAAAATACCCTTCAGATCAACTAGAAGAAGGCAGCCCTGTGACTCTGCCCCCACAGAAAATGGCCAGAGATCCAAGCAAGTGTTCACGAAACACAAACTGGAAAGGGCAGTGAGCAAACCGAAGTCCAGCCTCACAAGCTGCTAAAGAAATGTGGAATGAGAACATGGTGACCTGTGCCTTGTGGGCCGTACCGGCGGTAAGGATGGCTCTCTCCGAGGTGGTGGTGCGGCTGTTCCTGAAGCTTTGGGAAGCAGTCTTGTGGCTGCGCTGGGGTGGCAGTGCCAGTGGGCCATGCTTTCTGGGGCGCGACTCACGCTCCGGAGGCCGCGCTCCTGGGTCACCCTTGGGTTGTTGCTGTTACTCGTCTGAAGTGAAGGCAGTTGTCTCACCCTAGACTGAAGCTTTTGTTGATATTTTTCATCATCATATTTTACTCATATTCACTTCTTGTTAAATGTGTTTGGCCAGACACCAGCACACAACATGTTCCTTACATGGTTGTCACAATCTCCTTGGGTGGGTTTATGATTTTCTACTTGTTTGTTTGAGATCTTAGCTGAAGATAAAGCAAAAGCTTCAGTTTCCTTCCTTTTGTGGCAAAATGTCAGACATATCCTGTAACTTTTGCAGACTGTTTAATGTAGCAATTTCCTGTGACCTAAAGGTAAGTGTTAAAACTAGAGAGAACACTAGCAATCACTTGCTTTATATCAAAAGAAGATGTGGTACATATATGCAATGGAATATTACTTAGTCATAAAAAAGAATGAAAGAATGCCGTTTGCAGTAACATGGGTGGACCTGGTGGCTCAGTGGTAAAGAACCCGCCTGCCAGTGTATGAAACATGAGATTCGGGTTTTATCTCTGGGTTGGGAAGATTCCCTGGGGGAAGAAATGGCAATCCACTTCAGTATTTTTGCCTGGACAGAGGATACAATCCATGGGATCGCAAATAGTCAGACACGACTAAGGCGACTTAGCACATGGGCTGAACATGTGTGTCCCTCCCCCAAGTTCATGTGTTGAAAGCTAACCCGCCATGTGATGGTGTTAGGAGGTGAGGCTTGTTGGAGGTGATTCGGTCATGAAGGTGGAGCCCTTGTGGTGGGATTAGTGCCCTTGTTAACGTGGCCCCAGAGCACTCCCCTGCCCCTTCTCTCACATGAGGGCTCAGCAGGAAGGCGGTCATTTGCAACTCAGAGGAGAGCCTCCTCAGAGCCCAGCCACACTAGCACCTGACCTCAGGCTCCCAGCCTCGAGCCATGAGAAAGAGATGTCTGCTGTTTATGATACACACAGCCTGTGGTACTCTGTTATAGCAGCCTGAATGGACTAAGGTATTTAAAAACTAAGAAATCAATATAATTTAAATCTGCACGAGTGGGCTTCCAGGCAGACAGTGCTAAACGAACATCAGCGTGTGTTAAGCCCCCTGCACCATGGGTTGCAATCGCCCATCTCTTTGAAAGGAGATGCCTAACCGAGGCTGCAGTCTATAAGTGAGCTTCCATGGATGCTGCGAGGGTTGTTTATCTTTAATCATATGTCTACAAAAATGATTCTGTGTGATTGCTATTTCTCTTTCAGAGATTTAAATAATATAAATGAAAATGTATGCATACAACAGTATAGCAAATTATTTTAAGTGATACATCAAGTGTTTTATTTAAATATCTCTATTTATTTCATACATATTAAATATTAGTCACTAAGTTGTGTCTGACTCTTTGCGACCCCATGGACTGTAGCCTGCTAGGTCCTCTGTTCTTAGGATTTTCCAGACAAGAATACTGGAGTGGGTTGCTGTTTCCTTCTCTGAGGGGTATTCCCAACCCAGGGATCAAACCTGTGTCTCCTTCATTGCAGGCAGATTCTTTACCATCTGAGCCGCTAGGGAAGCCCGTATGTATTAAAATACATTGCAAAACACGTATTGGTTAAAAAACTGGTACCCAAAATAAAGTTAAAACTCAACAAGAAGACAAGCAACCCAATTTAAAAAAATGGGCAAAGAAGATATACAGATGACAAATAAGTATAGGAAAACATGCTCCGAATCATACATTGCTAGAGAATTGCAAATCACAACAGCACTGAGGAACCAGGACACACCTATTAGCGACGAGAATCTGGGAGGATGCAAGGCAACAGGAGCTCCATTCGTCGTTGGTGGGGATGCAAAACAGTGCAGCCACTTTGGAAGCTGGTTTGGCGGCTTCTCATCAAACTAAATATAGCCTTATGTGATCCAGCAAGCACACCCCTTGGTATTTACCCAAGGGAATGAAAACTTATGTCCCCACAGAAATGTGAATGGATGTTTAAAAGCAGCTTTATTCATAGTCATGAAAACTTGGAAACAAACAAGATGCACTTCAGTAGATGAATGGGTAAATAAACTGTGGTTCATCCAGACTTTGGGATGTTATTCAGCTCAGCAATAAAAAGAAATGAGCTAGCAAGCTGGGGGGAAAAAAAAAGACATGGAGAAATCTTAAATGCACATTGCTATTGATGCTTTTGAACTATGGTGTTGGAGAAGACTCTTGAGAGTCCCTTGGACTGCAAGGAGATCCAACCAGTCCATCCTAAAGGAGATCAGTCCTGGGTGTTCATTGGAAGGACTGATGCTGAAGCTGAAACTCCAGTACTTTGGCCACCTCATGTGAAGAGCTGACTCATTGGAAAAGACCCTGATGCTGGGAGGGATTGGGGGCAGGAGGAGAAGGGGATGACAGAGGATGAGATGGCTGGGTGGCATCACCGACTCAATGGGCATGGGTTTGGGTGGACTCTGGAAGTTGGTGATGGACAGGGAGGCCTGGCGTGCTGCGATTCATGGGGTTGCAAAGAGTCGGACATGACTGAGCGACTGAACTGAACAGAAGCCAATCTGAAACAGGACACATACTGTATGGTTCTGACTGTGTGACATTCCGGAAAAGGTGACAGACAGTAAAAGATCAGTGACTGCCAGAGATTCAATTCGGGGGTGGAGAGAGGGGTGATTACGGATAACACTGAGAAATTCAAAATCAGTGAAACTGTCCTCTGATATTATAATGATGGATTCATTACAAGCATTTGTCAAAACCCACAGAACTGTACAAAAATGGGCCGTAAAGTATGAAATTTGGCTAATACTACTGTGTCAGTATTGGTTCATTAATTGCAACAGGTGACACTAATGCAAGGTGTTAATAGGAAAAACGTGTATATTGGGGCAAGGGTGCATGGGAGCTCCCTGTATCAGCTGCTCAGTTCTGAAAATGTAAAACTGTAAAAAAAAAAAACAAAACACCAAAACCTGCTAATTAAACCCTCAGACTCGTTGCTTAATGAGTATTGGTATCATCAGCGGCCAGTATGTGCCAATCTCGGCTTCACGCTGGAGGTCGGGCCTGGATCCGAGACGGCCCGGGTCGCCGGGACGCAGTGCAGGCGGCCTCATGGGCCACCAGGTGGCGCGCCTCCTCCTCAACTCTGTCTCCCGCGTTTTCTCTATTCGGTCCTCTTCCTTCTTTCCTCTCCAAGTGTACGCTGTTCTCCCCGCATGTACTGACCTGGAGACAGAGCCAGGCACGGGGAGCTCAGGCGCCCGGGGCAGCGCTTGGCAGCCTTGGGATGCTGGCGCAGGTGATGCTGAAGGTGACCCGTCCCTCCCTCCCAGCAGCTCCTGCGTGATGAGTCTCTAGACCCCGCCTAGCCACAGCCCCGCAGCCCCGGTGGTGCGTTCACACCTGGCCCACCCCGGTGCTGGTCCCGTCTCAGCGGCCTTGCCTCCCCTACAAACCTCCCCACCTGGATGGAGAACGGATTAAAACATTTAAAATCTAGTGGGGAAGACAGCCCAGACAGTATCGAGGTGATGGGTGCAGGCAGGGTTGGGGGACACGCTGAATTCGGCAGATGGAAGGCAACTGGAGGGCCCAGAGCATGGATGGACGCCCAGGTCCCCTCACCGCGAGGCGGGGGATCCAGGCTCGGGCTGGGGGAGGTCTCCGAGGGAATTAGAAAGAATCACGATGGACAGCGTGCATTCTCCTTGGGAAAGAGGAAAAGGCTGGTCCACGGAATTATGTTAAAATGAAAACTTGAATTTCTCAAATGACAAACCAAACAGGTCACAGAATGGAAAGACATTTATCCATTAAATATTAGTGTTCAGGATACAGTTACTATAGATTTTATAGTAAATATAAACCTAATGTTTAAAATTGGCAAAAATATGGATAGCCAAATCAGTGAAGAGGAAAAACAAATTAAAAGTTCAACCTCACTAGAAATTAGAAAAACTCAAATAAGACCCCACAGGTTGACAAAAATGAATAAGTCTGGTCGTACCAGATGGTGATAAGGGTATTTTCACACACTGCTGGTAAGAATGTAAATTATTGTAATCAGAGTTGAAAATTATTTATTTTTTGGAAAATTATTTTAAATCTCAGTAACTTCACTCCTACACCACAGCATATTTATTTATACACATGTATAAGGGTGTTCAGAGCCATATTATGTGTAATAACAAAAATATATATATGCAGAGATAGCCTACATTTTACCAACAGGAGAAGAGATTAAAAAATTGTAACATGGTCACAGAACTGTTTACAGAAGTGAAAATGAACAATGCATGTATCTTGCCACAATATACACAAGAGAAAAAAACTGGAAAGATAACACACATAGAGAGGCACAGCCTTGGGGCTGGCTGTCTAGGACTGAGGGCATGCGGGTAGGGTGCTCCTGGTCTCCCCAGAGAGGGGCAGGGTGTCACTGAGCCACCTCAGTGACGCTGGGGATTGAGTGTGCCAGTGAATCACCAGCCCACTTTTGTTTTTCTTACAGTCCAGAGTACTGCTTACACCTGTCATCACTGGCCACCCCACCCCCTGGCCCCTCCCTGAAAAAACAGTGTTTGATGGTTTACGGCTGAAGCACAGTGCAGTCACAGAGTTAATACTGCTCGGGACCTCAGATCGTTCGGCCTTCTCTTTGTTTGGTCTGAGACCTAGAAAGGCAAGGCGCTCTTCCTGGGCTCACGCGACCTGAGTCCTCTTGTTTTCCGTCAGCACGCTGAGGGCTCTGGGAGGAAAGCACCGGAAGTTCTTAGGCAATCGTTCATCCTTCTGCAGTGACGCCGCCCAACTCCATCATAGCTGCCACTCAACCACCGCCCCCCAAGTCCCCATCCCTGCACCCAGAGCCGCGCTTCCCGTATTATCAGACAGCAGCCCGCCACGCACCACTTGCTTCCCTACGTGAGCGGTGCCTGAATGCTTTCACTCCTTCACGTCAGCGGCTTGTGCTTGCTGCAGCCATGCTCTTGGCATCAGTCTAGTTTACCAAACCCCATCCCCTCACCACATCAGCTGCAGCACACCAGTCCTGGAGTGACCCCGGGAGATGGTGAAGGACACGGAAGCCTGGCGTGCTGCAGTTCATGGGGGCACATAGAGGTGGACATGACTTAAGAGACTGAACAACAACATCCGCTCACCCCAGCTTCCTGCTTGTCCTCACACTGTCTCATCTGTGTGGGCCTGTGCTCATTTTCTTGGGTTACTGAGTGTTTCTTGAGAAATTCATGAGAGGAGGCGGATTGGTGTTACTGCAGTTCTAGCTTATAGCTAGTAACCGTTTTTTAAATCTACTTGTTATAAGCTGTTATAAGGGCTTCCCCAGTGGCTCAGCAGTGAAGAATTTGCCTGCAATGCAGGGGAAGCAGGAGATGCAGCTTTGATCCCTGGGTCAGGAAGATCTCCTGGAAGAAACACAACGCACTCCAGTAATCTTGCCTGGAGAATCCCATGGACACAGATGTCTGGTGGGCTACTGTCTGTGGGGTTGCAAAGAGTCTAACACAACTTAGCAACTGAACAAATTATTATTTCTGTTATCATATTATTTCAATTTTCTTAGGTGCCAAACTATGTACCCAGTAACCATTTATCTACTTATAATGTTATTGTTATTATTTCTTAGGTGGCAAACTAAGTCCATTTGCTTCTGGAAGTACTCCAGGCAGTTTGTTTCAGGCGGATTTCAGAGTCAAGTTCAATTTGTTGGGTAGTTTCAAAGAAAGAAAAAAAAAATGGATAAATCAAATATGGCACAATATTGACTCTTGAATCTAGGTGTCAGTGTTATGTGTTCATTTGACCATTCTTTCAGCTTTTTTTGTATTCCCTAGAATTGTTTAATTGCTAAGTCATGTCTTACTCTTGTGACCCCATGGACTGTAGCCCTCCAGGCTCCTCTGTCCTTGGGATTTCCCAGGAAAGAATACTAAGGTGGGTTGCATTTCCTTTTCCAGGGGATCTTCCCAACCCAGGGATCAAACCCACATCTCCTGCACTGACAGGTGGATTCTTTATCAGTGAGCCACCTTGGAAACCCCAGGTGTCTGTAGGGGGAGGCCATTCTCGGGATCGTTCATGGTACTGGTCTTGTTTTCTAGCTGTGCCTATGTGGTAGTTCTGGGGAGCATATGTTTTACATCCTTGTTTTAATACCTGATACAGTTATCAACTTGAAAAGAAAAGACCAGTGCTCCATTGAACTGAGACATCCAAGTGGCTGAGTCTAGAAAACCAACCTACATACAACCTACCAGGGCTGAGTCATGAATAAACAGAAAATCTGGAGAAAATGACAAGTAACAAAATTCAAACAGTAATCAAAAATCTTCCACCAAAAAAAAGGGCAGGACTAGATGGTTTCACTGGTGAATTCTACCAAACACTTAAAGAAGAATTAAGACCAATCCTTCTCAAACTCATGGAAAATACTGAAGAGCGGAACACTCCAATTCATTTTACAAGGCCAGGATTATCCTGAAACTGAAGCCAGATAAGAACATTAAAGAAGACTATCGGCCAATACCCCTGATGAACATAGATGCAAACATTTTCAACAAAATACTAGCAAACTGGGACTTCCCTGGTGGTCCAGTGGCTAAGACTCTATGCTCCCAATGCAGGGGGCCTGAGTTTAATCCCTGGTGAAGGAACTAGATCCCACATGTTGCAACTAAGAATCCTGAGTGCCACAACTAAGACCCAGCAAGGCCAAATAAATGTTTTAAAAAAATACTAGCAAACTGATTGCAACAGCATAGTAAGAGGATCATGTAACCATGATCATGCAGAATTTATCCCTGGAAAGCAATGAAAAGCAATAAATGGGATATACCACGTTAACAGAATGAAAGGTAGAAATTGTATGTTCAATAGATATAGAAAAAGCATTTGACAAAATTCAACACCTTTCATGGTAAAAGTTCTCAACAAATTGAGTACAGAAAGAATGTGACAAAGAGAAAGTTAAACATCATACTCTTGGTGAGACGTTCAAAGCTTTCCCACTGCGACCAGGAATAGGACAAGGGTACCCACTCTCACCACTTCCATTCAGCATTGTGCTAGAAAGACCTAGCCAGTGCAATTAGACAAGAAAAATAACAGGCATCCGAATGAGAAGGGAAGAAGTAAGATTGTCTCCGCAGATGATAAGATCTCAAATATGGTACGTGTAAATATACATGTGTGGTGAAAGTGGCATCCCACAGGGGGCACAGTGACAGGGATACTGCTCTCTTTTATGAATAACTAATTGTAATTCATCATCTCTACTTGCACTAAAAATCAAGAGTTTGATTTTCTATTTACCTTTTACAACTACACAAGATTTTATTAGTTCAGGTGCTTTACTTTGATTTTCTAATTTTTTTTCTATTATCCTAATTTCCTCATCTATTTATTTTGTCCTGGTATAAAGAGCTTCAAATCCTTTTTGTAGGGTATACGTTTACAAACACATCATTACCCAAATTGATTTACAAAAAAGGCCAAGGATTCTTATCATCTGCCTCCAATCTATTTTCTCACCCTTCCATAGAACTCCAATCTTAATATTCATATGGAAGAACTGTTATATTTTGGCTAAACTTGTGTACATCTTTGATTGGATGCAGCTAGGAGCACAGGATTAACAGATCAGCAGATTTGATTTGGGTCTTGGATTTGCCTAAGGCTATGTGGCCCCAGAATTTCCCCGTGGTGCAGTGGTAAAGAATCTGCCTGCAAATGCAGGAGACACAAGAGATGCTGGTTTGATCCTTAGGTTGGGAAGATCCCCAGGAGGAGGAAATGGCAATCCATTCTAGTATTCTCGCCTGAAAAATTCCATGGACAGAGGAGACTAAAGTCCATGGGGTGGCAAAGAGTTGGACATGACTGACTGAGTACACACACACAAAAGTTAGCTAAAAAAGTTTATGTGGCCTTAGGCAAATTACTTAACTCCTCTGAATCTCATCTGTAAAATAATACCTTGAAGGAATGTTGTAAAGATTAGAAGTATTTTACTTAAGGCAGTAAAACATATTTTTGTTGTTTAGTGTTGCTAAATCTTGTCTCTTTCTTGACCCTATGGACTGTAGCCCACCAGGCTCCTCTGTTCTTGGGATTTCAAAAGTAAGACTACTGGAGCAGGTTGCCATTTCCTCCTCCAGATCTTCCTGACCCAGGGATAGAACATACTAAGAAGCTGAATAACAGGAAATGTTAATAATTGCTAAATTCCATTTGCCATTTGCTTGCTAGCTGACGTTGGGAGGTTGAATACCCTGAGCCTGTTTCCTTTTACACAATTATGTCTAGTTTTTCCAGGAGTGGGATGTAAAACAAAGCACCTAACAGATACAATTCTTCATTTAAGTTTTTTCCTGCTTTATCCTGTTGCCTCCACATAGAAAACCCAACCCTTTCCATCCGTTAGTACCCAACCATTTACTAAGTTTTAATTAAGAGGGTCTTTCCTATTTATTTTTGAAATTAATTGTCCTGTCCTTTTCAAGGCACTGTGGATTTTTTTTTACTAGGCCTGTGTCCTCCTTGTCTTAAGGTTCCAAGTATTTTGGGAGACAGGCTGTTTTGGTATTCCCTCAAAATACCCTGCATGTAGTTGGTGGTCATTAGTTACGGCGTTGAATTAATTTTTCGGAGGATACTAAGATAATGTCAGACTACTTTCTTTCCGCTTACTTGGCCTCACTTAACACTTAGCTGTCACCTTCTTGTTAGGGTTTTGTGAAAATGTGGGCAACAACAAAAATAAAAGATCGACATATTTGGAATTGCACAATTTTAGTGGCTTACACCAAAGGAACATCAATGATTTCTGGGTATGTCTTCCTGGGCCCAAGATGGATGTTTTGGGTAAATTTAGGCTCCCAGGCTTTTTGCCCCTGTGGATCGCACGTGTATGCTTTCAAGAGCCTTCCTGAAACAACCCGGGACATGAAGCGCTGTTTTCCTGGAACTAGAAAAGCACATAAACACACAGGACGGAGATCAAGCAAGAGGCACAGGCAGAAGCCCTGGCGGGCTGGTTTCTTTTACCTGCCTGCACCTGAAAAGCTCCTTCTCAGCACCTCTGCCCTTTAAAAGTGCACCTTCCCTACTGTGGCTTTCCCCGCTGGCTCAAAAGATCAAGAATCAGCCTGCGATGCGGAAGACCCGGGTTCGATCCTTGGATCGAAGATTCCCGGCAGGAGGACATGACAACCCACTCCAGTATCCTTGCCTGGGGAGTCCCATGGACACAGGAGCCTGGCGGGCTACAGTCCAGGGGGCCGCAGAGAGTCGGACAAGACAGAGCGACCAACACACTTTTCCCCACTTACTTTACCCATGGCTGTACCAGCCGGGTGAGTTCGGCTGCCCAGCACCTCGGCAGACCCGCCCGCCAGGGTGTCCATCCGCCCGCGCCGAGGCCCCGCCGCCCGGCGCCCGCGGCCGTTCGCCCTCCGTCCGCCCAGGCCCGAGCGGCAGAGCGCGCATGCGCAGGGCGCCGCTCCCCGCCCCCACCGCGCGCCCGCGCCCAACGCCCCTAGCGCGGCCCGCCGGGCCATGGAACCCGCCGAAGTTGGCGCGGGTCGAGCTCTCCCGTCAGCTCGCTCGGGCGTCTTCCCGCCGTGAGGCCCGCGGGCGCTCGCCCGGGGCTCGGCGGCCGCCCGGGCCGCCCCGCCCGCCGCCCTCACCCGGCCGGGCGCGCGCCGCGCCTCCGCGGCCGGTCCCCGCGCGTGCGCGCTCCGCCGAGTGTATGTGTGTGAGTGTGTGTGCGGCCGAGGGGTGGGCCGCCGCCGCCGTCGACGATGCCGCGGGGCCGCCCCCCGAAGCCCAAGGAGAGCAAGGCGCGCGGCGACACCGGTAAGTGGCCCCGGCCCGGCCAGCCGCGCTGTGCCGCTCCGCGCGAATATAGTTCCCGGATGCGGCGCGGGGTGCGCCGGGAGCGGGCCGGGCCGGGAGCGGGCCGGGCCGGGGGCGGCAGGGCGGGCTGGGGTCGGGGCCCGGGGCCCCTGGGGGACGCCCCTCGGCGTCAGGCGCCAGCCGCCAGCCGCCGCCGCCGCCGCCGCCCGACTGCCGGGCCGAAGGGCGCGGGCGGAATGATACCGGCGCGGCGCGGCCGGCCCCTCCGCCGGGCTGGGCCTACTTTCCTGGGCCGCGCGGGCGGCGGGGCCGGGGGCGAGGCGCGCGCCGCCGCCCTCCCCTCCCCCTCCCGCGTCCTCCTCGCGCGTCCCCGCCCGCCCGGCCAGGCTCCCGCGGGTCGTGGGAGGCCTTTTTGAGGAGAAAGCGCCGGCCCTGGGGCGGCGGGCGGCCCCGGCGGCGGGGGGGCCCGGTGCGGGGGCCCCCCCGCTGACACGTGGGGCCGAGGCGGCGGGGCCGGCGTCCGGGGGCGCTGCCTTCCGGGCCCGCGCTGCCCGGGGGCCCGGGCTTGAGGAGCGGGGGTACGGGGTTCTGGAAGTACGGCCGAGCCGTGGGTCCCGCTGTGCCCGCCGCAGCCCCAGGGGCCGAGAGCAGGCCGGGCGCACCCTCAGGGCGGCGGCGGGCGCAACCCCTCGGCCGAGACCCGCGGGGCCGGCCCCCGCACAGGTGCGGGGCGGGTCCTGACTGCTCGGAGCTCGTGCGCGTGGCGGATGCAGTCTGGAAGGAGGTCTTCAGGACTTGTTCTGTGCAGTTTATTGATTCTTCTTGTTGATAACGACTTCTGCAGAAAATAAAAAGTGCAGTGTCTTTCAACTGTCTACTTGGAAGAAGGTTGACGGTGGAGAAAAAAGTTTGCATTGGGATAAGGCTGGGACCTCCTGTTCCAACAGTCTTTTCCGTCAAACTAGTGACATCACGCCCTGTTCACCTGGCTTTTCAAGTCCCAAACTAAAAAAAAAAATAATTTTCCTATTCTCCGTGACGGCCCATGGCTCTGTAGCTTCTCCTCAGAAACGCGTTTTCAGTTGGCCTTCCTCTTTCCCCTCTCCAGGGTGAGTCCTTGGCCCACTAGTTATCGCCTCGGCTTCTGTGGGAGCCTTGTGACTGGTCTCTGCTTGTCCTGTCCAGTAAATCCATCCCCTGTCAGCCCGAGGCAGCGCTCTAAAACGTAAATGAGATGGCCACACCCGGATTCAAACTATCCGAAGGGGGTCTCACCCCTTTAACTTAAGATCCCCGCCGGGCAGGACCCTCATTGCCCGGGCCTTTGTCCAACTCTACTTTCTCTACCCTTGCACTCAGCCCTTTGTTCGTTGACGGTGCTGGTGTGTCTCCGCACCCCTATTCTGAGCACCCAACCCTGGCTCAGTCTTTGGATCCTGTGCTTCGGCTTCCTAGGAGTAGCCTCCTCAGACCTTTCTGAAGGTTAATCCCACCCCCATCAGCCATTCTCTACCACAGTGGTTCTGGAAATGTGATTCACCGACCCCTGGGCATTCCTGGAGACACTTTTAGAGGTCTGCAAGGTAGCTGTTTTCTTAGTAGTGCTAAGACTGTTGGACTTCTTCTCTCGGCTATCATTTGCCCTGATCATAAACAGGCCGTTGGGGGCAAAACTGCTGACTCAGCAGGAGTCAAGGTGGCCGAGGCCACCCATTCTGAATTTCACTCGGAGACAACGAGAGAATGTCCAGGCAGATGTGAGGAGCCACCTGCCTTCTCTTAAACCGGACATTGAAAAGCATTCACAAAAGTGAAAACTTCTTCCTATTGTTTTTGAAGAGTATGTTTTTCATAAAAATATTTGTTAACATATTTTGTCAGTGAATAAGTGTTTTAAAAGTTGTTTGGTTTTGATTTCTAGTAGGGCAGCTGTCAATATGTATAGTCCATATAAAGTTAGGATTTGGGGGGGTCCTCATTGATATTTAAGAATGTCTTGAAACGAAAAGATGTGGGGACCATTGCACTAACAATTTACGATTTTAATGTTTTTCATGATCTGAAATTATTTTGTTTGTTTTTTGGTGTCACACATTGTGAATTTTATACTAAGAAAAACCTGGAAGGTAGGGTGGGGATTTTTACAGATAGAGAAATGAGGCTCAGACAGGTTAAGTGATGTGGAAGGTGTACCCAGCTGGTAAGTGTCAGAGTTGAGTTTGAATTTACATTTGAGTCCAAAGTGTGCAGTACATTGTTCTGCTGTGATCAGTATAAAGCCCTGCATGTGGGTTAACTCATTTCTGCAACAAGTATTTTAAAGCACTTCTTGTCATAGGTGGGCGCTGTGCTGATGGCTAGGGGTGCAAGGGTTAACAACAGAGACAAAGTCTCTGCCTTGGCTCCCAGGACAGTGTGTGTTCTCTGATGGCAGGAACACTTTATGGCAGCAGATGACAACCACTAGAAGTCAGGCTTCCCAGGGAAAGTGATGTCAGAGCTGAAACCTCCAAAAATGACCGGGAGGAGGCCTGCTCAAAAATGTTTCCTTTTTTGTTAAAATGCAATTTGATAACAGTTTTTAAAAATTGAACTATAGCTAATTTATGATGTTGTGTTAGGTTCGTGTGTACAGCAAAGTGATTATTATACACATTATTTTTCTAGTTCTTTTCCATTATAGTTTATTACAAGATACTGGGTAGAATTCTCTGTGCTACACGGTAGGTCCTTGTGGTTTATTTTATATATAGTAGTGTGTATATGTTAATCCCAAATTCCTGATTTATTCCCCCATCCATTCCCTTTAATAGTCATAAGTTTGTTTTCAATGTGAGTCTATTTCTGTTTTGTAAATGAGCTCATTTGTATCTTTTTTTTTTTTTTAGATTCCACATATAAATGATATCATGTGATATTTGTCTTTTTCCAACTTACTTCACTTAGTGTTAATAATCTCTTGGTCCATCCATGTTGCTGCAGATGGCATTCTTTCATTCTTTTTTATGACTGAGGAATATTCCACTAGGGCTTCCTTTATAGCTCAGTTGGTAAAGAATCTGCCTGCAGTGCAGGAGATCCAGGTTCGATCCCTGGGTTGGGAAGATCCCCTGGAAAAGGAAATGGCAACCCACTCCAGTATCCTTGCCTGGAAAATCTCATGGACAGAGGAGCCTGGTGGACTGCAGTCCATGGGGTCGCAAAGAATCGGGCACGACTTAGTGACTAACACAACACAACAATATTCCATTATATATACATATATATATGTACCACATCATCTTTATCCATTCCCCTGTTAATGGCCATCTGGCTATTGTAAATAGTGCTGCAGTGAACACTGGGGTGCATATATCTTTTCAAATTAGAGTTTTCTCTGGATATACATCCAGGAGTGGGATTGCAAGATCATATGGCAACTCTGTTTTTAGTTTTTTAAGGAACCTTCATACTTTCTCTATAGTTTATATTCCCACCAACAGTGTAAGAGGGTTCCCTTTTCTCTACACCCTCTCCAGCAATTGTAGACTTTTTGATGATGGTCATTCTGGCTGGTATGAGGTGATAGCTCACTGTAGTTTTGATTTTCATTTCTCTGATCATTAGCAATATGGAACATCTCTACATGTGCCTGTTGGCCATCTCTATGTCTTTGGAGAAATGTCTGTTTATGTCTTCTGCCCATTTTTTGATTGAGTTTTTTTTGTTTTGTGTTTTTCCTATATTAAACTGTATGAGCTATTTGCATGCTTTGGAGATTAATCCCTTGTTGGTAGCAAAAAAATGTTTCTTAAAGTAATACTTAGCTTTAGGCCGTAAGTGCGCTTCACTGGTGGCTCAGACAGTAAAGAATCGGCCTGCGGTGTGGGAGACCTGGGTTTGATCCCTGGGTCGGGATGATCCCCTGGAGGAGGACATGGCAACCCACTCCAGTATTCTTGCCTGGGGAATCCCCATGGACAGAGGAGCCTAGCAGGCTACTGTCCTTGGGGTCACAGAGAGTTGGACTCGACTGAGCGACTAAGCACTGCACAGGCCATAAGTAAAGAAGTAAGCCTTATCGTCACTACATAGTCACTGAACTTTTCCCTCTTATCTCCTGAGAGTTTTATAGCTTTAGTTCCTTAAATTGAAGTCTTTGATCCATTTTAAGTTATTTTGTGTGTGGTATGGAGTAAGAGTCCGCATACATTCTTTTACATGTGGATGTCCATTTGTCCCCATAACCATTTGTTGAAGAGACTGTTCTTTCAGTGAATGGTCTTGACCCCCATTTTGAAAATCAGTTGGTGATGAGTGGTGTGGGTTTATTTCTGGACTCTTTAATTCTGTTCCATTGGTCCATATGTCTGTCTGTGTGCTAGAACCTCATCTAAATTTCAAGTATACTTTAAGACTTTGTAAATACCTAGCCAGGAAAATTGTGAGTTCTTGTTATGCTGCCTCAGATCGCCTTACAAACTGCTGGTGGTATGCTTGTCATACTTAGAAAACACTATCTCTGCATGCTTTTAGGAAATAGGTGATTGCTAATCATTATTTCCTAATGCTCATTGTTGCGTTGATTGAAAATGCTTGGCAGAGAACATTTAGCAGGTGGGGTAAAAAGGCATGAAGTACATACATAGGTATCTGGCAGAATGGTGAAATGTAGAGATAACTGCTTTTATTGTGTTAATATCTGAAAATTGTTATTTAGGGGAACATCCAGTCTTTCTATGCAGTGACTAAGATAGAGGTCTTAGTTTTAAAGAGATTATACCTAAGTAAATATGAAGGCTGCTTACTGTAGAAGGTAAGGGATAGTGTATACCAGCCCTGAATGCCTCTATCACTCTAGAACGTCACTGTGGTGCTTCAGAGCTTGGAAGGTCACAGCCATTCCAGGGATTGCAGTAGTAATGGCTGGCGGGCGTGGAGTCCTGGTTTCCTGGCCAGGACAAGGGCTGGCAAACTTTTTCTGTAGGGCCATATGGTAAATATTTTAGGCCTTGTGGGCGTTAAGGTCTTTATTGTAAGTCAGAATTGCTGTTGCAGCCAGAAAACTGCCACAGTCATATGTAAACCCATGAGCGTGGCTGTGTTCTGTGAAGCTGAGTTTACCCGAAAGGCTAGACACTGGTTAGTAGACCCCAATCTGGAAGGAAAGACAGGAATACAAAGGAAAGTTGCATATTCTGTCACTTTACTTTGAGTAAACTTCATGTTGGTATATAACATACAGAGAAGAATGAAAATTATGTTCAGTGAATTTTCACAACATGAGCTTTCTCATATAATCAGCACCCAGCTTATATAGGTTATAATAATAATTCATATGATTATAAATGTAATTTCTTAGATTAAGAAATGGGATATTACAGCACTCTAGAAATCTCCATCTGATCAGTACCCCTGTAAGACTGACTACTGTCCTGGTATTGCACAACCTAGATTAGTCTTGCCCATTTATCGAACTTTTTTAGGTGAAGTCATTGGTAATATCTTCTCAGGCCTGACGTCTTTTGGTCAGTTTTCCAATTTCAGTCTTTGTCACAGTATATGAAACTCCAGCTGCTCCATATCCTCATCAGTCCTTGGTTTTGTCTGACTTTTTAATTTTAACTGTCCTCTTGGACATGCATTTCACCTTTTTGAAAGCTGTTTTTTCTTTCTCATGTTTTGTAACTTGGATCTTCACAGCAGCCCTGAGAGTGGGCCGCAGGCAAACATATGGTGGTCTGGTTTGCAGAGACCCTCACCGATGGTCGGCTGCCTCGAGACCGCTCTCATGACCCCCAGTCCGGCATTCTTTGCTTTTCCATGACCTGTACCCTGTGGCCCATGCCTTCTGTGGACGCCTGTGTTGTAGGATCCTTAGAGTAGAGAGGGCGTGCACCGGGCAGGCACCGCCCGTCGGAACCCGGAACTCCTCTCGGGCTGAGCTCTCGCGGGTCTGCACAGCGCTCTGTGGCCTGCGTAGTGCTGTTGCAGCGCTGCCATCAGCTGTACGTTTGCGGAGATGAAAAGCAGAACGGCAGACAGATAACCAGAGATGATTCTGTATATGTGCAGAAATTAACATTTTCCATTGTCATAGGAGCCGTTGCACTGAGCAGGGCTGAATCCTTCTCAGAAAAGCTGGGTTGTATTCAGACCCTGAGCCTAGAGTTCGGTGTGTTAGCTGGAAGGCGAGGCTGTAGATAACTAGGGCTTTATTTTGCTATGATTTTAATGTTCTGTAGTTTTGTTAAATTTGGATAATGTACATGTATGTCTGAATGTACATCTACATGAATTTAAATCCTTTCTTTAGAAGCAAAGTTTACAGGTGGGTCTGAGCTCGTGGGTCCACTTATACATGGACCGGATTGTTTTCAGTAGTAAATACTCCAGTACCATATATTCGTGGTTGGTGAATCCATGGATTCAGAGGAACCATGGATATAGACGGCCACCTGTAAGTTACCTGGGTTTTCACCTGTTGGAGGATCTGCGCCCCTGACCCCTGAGGTATTCAAGGGTCAACAGTATATAAGCAGAAGAAGAGCAGTTGGTGGATACATGACAAGCTGGAAGGGTGTTAAAGCTAAGTTAGGTACGAGTGGAGGGCGTGAGTCAATGAGGCTAAAAGTGGAAATAGGCATACTGGTCCTGGGAGCCTCAAACTAATGTGAAGAGACCAAAAAGTCATTAGCTTTGCTCTCATCTCCACGTGTTTAGCAAGTATTTATAAGGCACACATTATACACCAGGCCCTGTGCAAAGATTTGGAGATGCAGTGACAAAGCAGAAAGGGTCCATGGGCCCAAACGCTTCACAGAGTTTTACCTGAAAAAGCCCAAAGGAATGATGACATAGATGGGAGGAGCAGTAGAAAATTGGAGAAAAGAAAACAGAATTTTTCGTTTTATTAAAGGAAACAAGAGGGAAAGAATGGTAGAGAGTAGCCAAGGTGTTAGAGGTTTGAAGTAGGGGTGATGACTGTCAGACTTCACAGAGGCCTGTTGATGATGTCACAGAGCATTGTGGGGTCAGAGGCTGACGCGGTGAGGGCATGCAGTTGATGGCTAGAGGGCTAGTTCTTGGAGGAATGTAGGGAAAGATGGAAAAAGGGAAGTAGGGCAGGTGCCTGTTGAGAGCAGAAGATAGGGAGCTCAGCTCTATTTTGGGAAAATTCTTATTCAAAACAAAATAAAATCAGGTTAAAAGTTTGGGGCAAAGTTACTTTAGAAATTGAAAATGCCTCATCAGAATTTATGGGTAGCTGAGATCTTAAATGCACAGTACCGAATAGTTTTAGTCAGGGGATGCAAATATATGAGTTAAATCCCGGGAACGCTATGAATGCAGTAGGCCTTGCTGGAATCTGGTGTCACATCATAGGCATTTTGTGTAGAAGAGATCGACCTTGGTCCTTCAGGTTGGGGATGTGGACCACCTTTGCTGGAAAGGTGAGCGGACCTGCCTGATGTGCAGGCCTGTTCCAGGGAAGAGCAGCGTGTAAGCCAGCTCTCTGTCCCCTTCGTCACAAGCCGGGCCTGACTCTGGGTAGTCATAGCATGGCATGATTATGGGGTGACGGATAGGGTGTCGAGGAGCACGGGTGCCTGTTAGAGAGATGGCCGCGCTCCTGGGTGGTCCCTACACTTCTGTCGCGGCAGCCGCAGGAGGCAGCGTCTTACTTAATCTGCAGGACTCTGTGACCTTCTGTTACTTGGGGCAGTGGAGAGAGAGCTGTTTTCATGTGCTCTTTAGGGTCTCTGTGTACATAGAGTTAAACTGATCTTCAAACTGGTCTCCAGGTTTTTCTCAAGAAAGTGAAGTGCTCAGTTTCTGATCTTCCTTGATCAGTTTTTGTTTCCTTTTGCTAGAGAGTTGGAGGAGGTGGGTGAGCAGTTGAAGAGTGGTGGGCGTGTCTGTGTGAGGGGAGCATCTGGGTGCACTGCCTGGAATTCTAGAAAAGTCGTAATCAATAAGCAAAATGACATCATTTTTCAGTTTTAAATATACCTTTTTTTTTGTCCCTTAGGGTTTTATCTATCAATCGCAGTCAATTTAATTCTCAATTTTAGATAGCATATTAAATGTAGTTTCAACATAGAGGCTATGAAAACTATTTTACTCTGTGTCCTCAAATAGCATTTTAATTTTGCATTTTAGAAATTAAGTTGAGAGGCTTTTTAAATACCATTTTCAGCCTTTAGGTTAAAAGACTTGGCTCCTGAGTTCTTACAACATGTTTGTCAACACGTATTTCACTCATGCCTTCAGTGTTTCTTCCCATAACAGACTTTTCCAAAGGAAACAGCATATTAATGTGGTCCCAGCAATCATTTTATTTGGACCTGAGGAGTCATAGAACATTTGTCATTAGTTTAGTATAGAGATTTTGAGTGTATGGGCTTTGGATAGGATGTGGATAGAGTTAAGAATAAATAGAAGTTATGAATATCTTGCCCTTAGTCAATCCATTTTGCTTATGAATGAAGTTACAGTCTCTTGAATTAACATTAGAATTTCTTGAAGCTGGAATTTGCTTTACTTGAGGATCTGCCAGGAGAATTTTTGAAGCTGTTGTCCACCTTCTCTCTCCCCTTCTGCTCTGTCTCCAGCATTGATTCACCCCACCTCCCATTCATGGGCGTTTCATGGCTCTTGCTTTCAGGCAGATTTTGCTGTTTCCCCCGGGGACTGTTGGCCAAGGCAGGAGCTCCAGGCTGTCTGCTCAGATAGGGACATAAAAGTCTAGAGAAAATACTCGAGTGCTGTGTTCACCACATAGGAGACTTTCCTGAGCTTCTTTCAATCTTAAAATTAACCCGTTACCCTACCTCCAAATTTCTGAATTCTACTATTTGAGGTCAAGTTGGATATAGAGAGTTATATGTGCCATGTTTCTGTTTCTGTATAGTTAATATGTATTATGTATTTGTGCCCAAATTATAAGACTTAGAGTACTTACTCTCAAGATTTGAAGAGATTTAGGACATCTTTTGGAGAAGGAAATGGCAACCCACTCCAGTATCCTTGCCTGGAGAATCCCAGGGACTGGGGAGCCTGGTGGGCTGCCGTCTGCAGGGTCGCACAGAGTCAGACAGCGACTTAGCAGCAGCAGCAGGACATCTTTATTTCATGACATTCTTGGTAAATTTTTGTGATTGTTGCATGTTTATTCTTATTTGGCCTGCAATGCAGGAGACCCGGGTTTGATCCCTGGGTTGGGGAATTCCCCTGGAGAAGGGAATGGCTAAGGAGATCCAACCAGTTCATCCTAAAGGAGATCAGTCCTGGGTGTTCATTGGAAGGACTGATGCTGAAGTTGAAACTCCAATACTTTGGCCACCTCATGCGAAGAGTTGACTCATTGGAAGAGACCCTGATGCTGGGAGGGATTGGGGGCAGGAGGAGAAGGGGACGACAGAGGATGAGATGGCTGGATGGCATCACCAACTCGATGGACATGAGTTTGAGTAAACCCCTGGAGTTGGTGATGGACAGGGAGGCCTGCGATTCATGGGGTTGCAAAGAGTTGGACACGACTCAGCGACTGAACTGAACTGAACCCATTCCACTATTCTTGCCTGGGAAATCCCATGGACAGAGGAGCCTAACGGACTATAGTCCACGGGGTTGCAAAGGGTTGGACAAGACTGAGGGACTAAACGCTTTAAATTTATAGCTATTAACCTAAATGGGTTTATGAAAGCATGCAGTAGAGCCTGAGGGCTGTCCATAGTGCTTCAGTCCTTTAAAACCTCACGAACTACAGCTGTGAAAGAGAACAGAAGTTTTTACCTCTTGACTTCATCTTGCTTTGCAGCAGCTTTCAGAGGTAGATTGAATTAGTGAATTAGCTTTTATATTTCTACTAGCATTTTGTTTACTGAGTGATTTAAGAAACTGGATTGTTGATGAACTCTCACAGTGACTAAGTGGAGAAGTGCCTCCTGATTTGTTGTGAGTTAGAAACAGTATTGAGCTGGCAGGCAAGGTTAAGAAATATGATGGCTTTTGTATGTTGCTGAGTGGGTATCAAGCCTCAGGAGTTTAGTTTCAGGTTTCTAAAAACCCTGGGCATAGTCATCTCTGTTTCAGTCATCACAGCATGTCTCATTTCTAATGGAAAAACATGTCCATTTAAGAAATTTAAGGTATCATTAATTTCATCTGAAATTTCTCATAAATCTGACATAATTTGGTTTTGAAACAGTAACAGGATAATTTAGTTTCATTTATGTGCTGAGAATAACAACTGGTATTTATTGTTTATACTTATGCAATTTTATAGATGGAGTTTTAACATTGAATGCGGAGAACACTAATTATGACTATCAAGTTCCAAACTTCCATAAATGTGAAATCTGTCTGCTATCTTTTCCAAAAGAGTCCCAGTTTCAACGCCACATGCGGGATCACGAGCGAAATGACAAGGTATGTATTTATAAGAAGGATGTCGGAAATGTGAGCGTTGAAACTGGAGGAACTGTCAAATCAGCATTCTTTCTTATTCCTACATTGCTTATTATGTAAATGAAGATTTTGACGTTTTGTTTTTAGCTGTAGTATTTCTAGCCATGGTTAGGTGATGAGAGAAAGTGAGAGCTTGTCTAGTGAATCTAATGAAACTATTTGTGAGTGGACAGAGACATAATCTTAAAATATGACTTTCTTTCAATTTCCCGTGTCTCGATGTGTTTTTCTCTGGCAGGCAGTGTTACCCTCAAGTGGTCTTGCATCTTAAGGAATTTGAGGTATTTTAGATCATGTTTCCGCAGGCAGCATCCCTCTGGTACACAGGGGTTGAACTCTAGTGCCTCTGGTGGGATGTGTCAGGGTGGCTAGAACTTGGCAGCTGAGCCCCGTGAAGAGAGTGAGTGCCGAGCCCTCTGGGCTAGCGCAGCGTGAGCCAGTGAGTCTTCTGGGATGGGACTTGCGCCCGGGCGCTCTTTTCTGGAGGGCGGGGTGTGAGCAGCTCCAGCCTCACTCTGGGCGCGAGTGATGATGTTGTAGCTGTGACCATATGTTGCTAACACCAGAACCCACTGGGCGTTAACCTCCCAGGTGGAAAATCTGAAAATCCTGACCCATTAGGGTCTGTTTATTTCCAAGAGAAATACCAGGGATTTTCTTTGTACAAGTAAGTGGCAGAACACCTTCCATTTGGGGAATTTTAGGTGGGGCTAGGCAGCCGTGTGACAATCCAGTGAGAGTTTTATGGTTACTTCGTTGGAAGTGATTTTGTTTACAGCAATGGAGTTGTCATAAAAAGAAGGGGAAAGTCCCACCCAATAAGTTGAAGTCTCTCACTTTTGCTTTCATAGAGGTTTCATTCTGTTAGATTTATATGCAGCATTTCTTATTAGAAATAATTTTCTATGAAAATGTGATGTCTCTGTATACTGCTTTGAGAAATTCTGTAAGGAGCTTTCCTGTGTCCATTTTGGATTTATTGACTTCAGGTCCAGAAGGACTTCAGAAGTTGCTTCTAAAGCTTATCTGTGGATTGTGGTGCTTGCTAATGTTTGAATGACGTTTATTGTGGAAAGATTGTGTTTCAGTAGCTTTTCGACTTTTCTCTCCACCTAGCCACATCGATGCGACCAGTGCCCCCAAACCTTTAATGTTGAGTTCAACCTGACCCTTCACAAATGTACCCACAATGGGGAGGATCCTACTTGTCCCGTGTGTAACAAGAAATTCTCCAGAGTGGCTAGTCTCAAAGCACATGTTATGCTGCATGAAAAGGAAGAGGTAATTATTTCGGCCTATACTTTGTTCGCTGATTTTTAAAATGCATCTCATCTTGGGTCAGGAGGCTTTTAGTTAGAAAAAGTCTTTTGTATAGGTGTCATGGAGCCCATTATCCTGAAACTCGCCTCAGCCAGTCTCCAGGTACCCTGGTAAAGCATCTGTTTTTGGGTCGTGTCAGCAGCTTAGGGCGAGACTTTTTAATGTGTGGTGTATTCGGAGGATCAAAGTTCGTCCACAGTGGCTGGCGGAGGTGACCCCTGTTTTCTCCTTAACAGAAGTTAGCTTCTGTAGAATTCTGAGTGGCCAAAGGTAAACTTTCTGCCTCTGAAGATGGTAGAGTCTCCTTGCCTGGCTCCTGCATCCCCTGACACATGGGCATTTGGGAGAAGAGAGGAAATTCATGAAGACACAAAGCAGTTTATGCCCCCCAGTAATAGTCTGAAAGGGGACAGTCTTGAGATGGAGTAGAGAGTGTTGGGGGCACGCTGCCCAGAGAGGCCTGCCTGCTGCTGGGTGGGTGCGCGTGAAGTGTAAAATATCACCCCTCACTGTTACCGTAGACAGTCAGGAACATGCAAATGTAGCAAAGAGAAAATAGCAGTCACCTCTAATTCAGCTACCCAGGGGTGATTACAGGTAACTATTTGGTGTGGTTTTCTCCTGAGACAGAAAAACATACAACATTTAATTGCACGTGTAAAATCTGCATCCTGAAAACTGAGTTTGTACATCATGTATAGGTTTGTGTCCTCTTTTTACGTCTTTAATTTTTTTGTATAAAATAATTTTTATCTTTTAAAATCTTATTATATAAGTAATACATTTTCATTTTGGAAAAAGTTAGAAACTGAAGATTAACAAAAGTAAAAGAACCAATAGTCACACCAGTGGGAGAGAATGCATATACAGTTGACCCTTGAGCAGCGTGGGTAGAACTTTTAGGTAAACACGTCCGACAGGACTGGGTGGTTCCAGGACCAAGGATGGGGAGCCGTGGACATGGAGGGCCCGCTGTAAAGTTATGCTCAGATTTTTACCTGTGGGGTCGATGGCCCTAGCCTTCCATGCTTTTCAAGGGTCAGTTGTGCCGTTTCTGGCTTTTTTTTGGGGGGGGGGGGGGTGTACATCTATTTCCATAATAGTTTGTTTAAGAATAGTGTTTTTAGTGCAAATATAGTTATATACTATTATGTCATCTGCTCTGTTCCTTTCATATTTGTGAATGCCTCTTTCCCTCGTTCACTGAGTCAACCATGAGTGTTTCCCCCACATCGCTATTCTAAACCACTTTACTAAAGCCTTCAGCACCTGGATAGAGTCATGATATTTCTACCATTTCCTTTATTTTAACATTTAAATTGTTTGTTCTCCTTCATTACTATAAACGATGCAGATAACGGATGTGTCTTTCATCGTTTCACTGAAATAGACTCCTGCATTTGGATTTACTGAATTGACAAGGCTTCTTCAGGCTCTTTGTAGAGTGCCACCTTGTATTCTAGAAAGCATGTGCCCCTCTGTACCTTCTGCAGACTGTAGGCCTGGCTGTAATCTGGACAGCTGTAGCACTGTCCAGAAATGGACAATGTGTTCTTTTGAAAAGGCAGAAAGTGTTTAATATGGTATTTTAAAATATCTGGGAGTCAGTTCACATAGTGAGACTCAAACAGTAGAGAGAGGGGTAGAGAGTTAAGCCCCCTTCGGCCCTGGACCTCAGTTCTCCCAGGAGCAGCTTGTCTGGGGGTGGCAGTGCGTGCACAGACCTGTGCGCCCCACGAAGGCAGCCGAGTGCTGGCGTTCTGTGCTGTCCTCTTCAGCTCACTGAGTCTCGGGTGCTGTTTCGGCCCTGCGGTGCTATGTGGCATCCGCTGCCCTGGCCCGTGGGGTTGCCCTTGGGCTGGGCGTGGCCAGCGCAGCCTTGCGTTGCTCTGTGAGGGGCTGGGGGGCTGCGGGAAGCCTACCCTCGGGACAGGGGCTGAGCTGACCAGGGGTGCGCGTGGGCGCGCGCGCAGACACACACACACATACACAGGGATCGTGTGAATGGAATGCTGGGATCACTGCTGCGAACTGATGTGCGTGTGTTCGGTGGGAGGGGAGTGTGGGATGTGCCCGCAGCGCCCGTCAGCTCGGTGGCGGTCCGCATTGAGGTTTGGTTTGGGGACACCTGTGTGATGGGAGGGGGGAGTTGGGTGTCGGCGGAGGGCTGCAGTGCTGTGACGTGCTCGAGGCCGGCAGCCGTGCGGGGAAGCCTGACGGCGGGGGCCCTGTGAGTTGGGCCTCCACTCCCCCGGTTCTGCGTGCATCTGCGGCACAGGGCGCCTGCTGGCCCTGCGGTGAGCCAGGGAAACCATGCCCAGGGCCGGGGCGGGGGGTGGGGGTGACTGTGCTGGGCTCAGGAGGGTGGGGGGGGGGGGGCTGTGCTGGGCTCAGGAGGGCGGGGTCTGCGGGGGCGGCTGGGGCGTCTCCCGAACACTGAGCAGCACCTTGAGGCAGATTCCTGTGGGCAGGGCAGAGAGCTCCTGAGACAGCTTGGGAGGGGTGCCCCGGGGGCGCGAAAGAAGGGCCACGGTGGCCCCCGGGAGGGGGCAGAAAGGGCAGGTGTTACAGGCAAGGAGCCTGAAGGTGGTTGCTGTTTATCGTGTCGCATACTCTGACTTTAAAAATTTCATCTTAAGCCAGATGGGGACTGATAAGAAAGGCACACGTTTCCTTGACGGTCTGCTGGCCACTCAGCAGTCACTGACATCACCCAGGACCACCTGCCTCTTCAGGAGGCATGAGCAGGAGCTCCGGCTGCAGGAAACGCAGTGCAGTGGACAGGCTGCCTGCTGCCCTCCAGGCCTCACGCTGCCACCGGGATGTGCCCGGGACCCAGGCTGCTGGGGCCCAGAGGGATGGGAGGCCCATCCAGGCCCCTTGGGGTTGGCGGGTGTGACGTCGCGGCAGCTACAAAACCTCCCGCCCGATAGCCCATGTCAGTTGTGGTTCAGTGTGTACTCCATCCTGCTTTCACCATGTGAACTAATTGTACACAAGCCAGGGTTTACTCAGAAAGTTCGGACAAGTTTCAGAGGAATAGCCATGTAGATATCTCCTGAAATGTACTCACCTGCTCATTTGGTTAAAAAAAAAAAAAAAAAGTACGCAAAAAAGAGGGTGGATCTGAGCCAGAGCAAATAAACAGGGCTGGGAGTGGGGGATACAAGTCATGGTTTGCGTCATGACTGTAAGTTGTCAGCGCAGGGTGAGTATTTTGCCTGCAGAGTCAGGGTACACGTGGCCCTACCGCTGCATTCGAGGTGGGCAGCAAGTTTTGTTGTGAGGTGTTTTTAAAAAATTTTTGACAGTTCGCAAGAAAGAAATTTCTTTATTATCAGCAAGATACTACCAAAACAGCAGTTCGTTATTTCCTTACATTTTTAAATACTAACACTAACTTAAAGTTATTTAAGTTGAATTCATTGGATTGCTCCAAGTATCCCATTCAACTTCATCCATTCCGCGAAGGATGCGCTGACTAGCATCAGTCAGCAGCCGCATTCAGTGAGGTTTCTGTGCATTCACAAGACCATCAGGTGCAGTAATTAGAAGAAAGTCTGGTGGGAAGAGATAGCTTTGTATTCTTTGTTTAGAACTAGCAGTTTAGGCTCACTGACAGGTTATGCTCGTTCTTTTCCACGTTTGGATCTTTTAAATAAATAGTTGTATTATGGGACGCCTCACTTTGTACCGTGTCGGCAGTTCATTACTGAGCACTGCCTCTGTGTGCTGAGCTGTCCAGCATCTTACGTGTATCTCTGGACTTAACTGTGGCAGCCCCGTGAGTGCCCCGTGAGGCAGGTGTTGCTGTCACCACTGTTTCACACCCCTTGGGCGGTCAGCACACTCAGGTGCACATGGCTAGTGATTAGGAGCCTTAACGTGAACCAAGGCCCAGCTTTGGAACATTGGACCTGCGCTGTCCTAACTGAGACACGAGTAATTTAAAATTTACCGTGGCTGTATTTTCAGAAGTCAAAACAAAACAGATGAAATAAATTTTATTTTATTTATGAAAATATATCCAAAATGTTGTAAGTCGCACATTAAAAGTTACTGTGCTGTTTTACACCTTGCCTTCTTTTCAGTAAGCCTTTGAAATCCTGTGTGTATCTTATGTTAGCCCCACAGGTGCTCAGCCAGGCACATCTGGACGGAATCGCTGACTGTTCTATAATCGACCTTCCACATAAACCAGACGGAAAGAATGATAGGTGTTTCCATTTAAGAACTTACCAGCTGTCAGCTTGTTTTAAGGAAGTCTGTTAAACTATCATCTTAATTTAAATTCTTTCCTGACCTTTTTGTGGCATCCAAGTCCTGCTTCAGAGTTTTCACAGCGTAGATGGACAAAGTGCTGTTACCCAGCAGTCAGTTTGAAGCAGCTCACTTTGCTCAAAAGCTGTAGTGTTCTCTCATCATTTTCCCTGTGTTTCTGTCAACAAAGAAGTGATTTCTTGTATCCTCGTGTTTGGACCCCACGGTGTATCTTTTGAGAGGCAAGGCAGTGTTTGTTCCCCAGGAGGGCGCACTCCGTGCGTCAGCGGTTTAAGCAGCCATGCTCCGGCGCGTCCACGTGCTCACAGGTGGCCTCTCCCCCTTAGAACCTCATCTGCTCCGAGTGCGGGGATGAGTTCACCCTGCAGAGCCAGCTGGCCATCCACATGGAGGAGCACCGCCAGGAGCTGGCTGGGAGCCGCAGTCACACCTGCAAGGCCTGCAGGAAGGAGTTCGAGACGTCCTCACAGCTCAAGGAGCACATGAAGACACATTACAAGATCAGGTGGGGAGCCTTTCCCAGCTAAAGAAGATTACACCATGTATGAAAAATTGGCACGCTGCTTTAGGAACAGGAGCAGGGCGACTCGGGAGTGTGGTACTGGGATGGCTTTTATAACCTGTGTTCCGTGTCGTGTCTGCAGTAAGGCAGATAAGGTAAAAAATGAAACATCAGACTGAGGGTAGAAGTTTTTAGCTGTATTACAATAACAGCTGTAGAACAAGGTATTGGCAGTACACTTGTAATGGGCAGGTAAGAAGGTGTGTAGAGTGAACTCACAGGGCCAGAGTAGCATCCTTTTTAGTGAGTTGGTTTATTTGTACTAACTGGAGCTTGCACGTATCCAACACTGCTTCATGTGTCTGCAAACAGATAATTAAAACTTCATTTAATCGTTAACAGACCACCCTTCAGGCCAGGATACTGCTGTGGTCTCTGTTTTGCAGATGAGAAAGCCTAGGCTGGAGGTTCCTGCCCAGCCTTCAGGATGCGGCGAGGCTGCTTGTGGGGGCTGGAGCAGGGAGAGCCAGGGCGCAGGGCGGCAGCTGCGGACCGGGGAGGCGGGAGCCTCCTCGCTCCTGTGTGTGCGCTTGATCTCTCCTTAAAGCTGTCTCTGGCTTTGAAGCAGTGGGGACACAGGGACCCCCACTTACCGCGTGCTTTCCCTCCGGGATCCCAGGGTGGCCGGCACCAGGTCGTACAACAGGAACATCGACAGGAGCAGCTTCACATACTCCTGCCCGCACTGCGGAAAGACGTTCCAGAAGCCAAGCCAGCTGACGCGGCATGTCCGGATACACACAGGTGTGGGGCGCACTGGCTCCTGGAGGACCCCTGATGGGGCCTCGGGGCCAGACTCTGCACTGGAGCCGGCCGGCCTGGACCGGGGTCTCGGCTTTCCCACCGCTTGCTGGGGCCCGCGGTGCTCCTTTGCGATGTTGAGGAGGTGGTGGGAGTGTGGGTCTGCGGCCACAGGGAGGCGTTCTGCCTGGAGGGGGTAGATGTGCGGTCTTGAGTTTGGGTAACTTAAGAAGTATTTCTCTTAACCCATCAGGTGCTCACACAGTGCAGAATCTTATTTTGATCATCTTTCTCCCTCTCCAGGTGAAAGGCCATTTAAGTGTAGCGAATGTGGAAAAGCTTTTAACCAGAAAGGAGCGCTGCAGACTCACATGATTAAGCATACGGGTGAGAAGCCCCACGCCTGTGCCTTCTGTCCCGCCGCCTTTTCTCAGAAAGGGAACCTCCAGTCCCACGTGCAGAGGGTTCACTCTGAGGTGAGCATGTCCCCGGGCTGTAGGCGTGTGGTGGGCGGGCTGGGGTGGAGCGGGAAGGTCCTCATGGGGGTGCAGACGTCACAGGCTGCACAGGTGCCCCCAGAGTGAAGGGTGAGCCACTTGCTAAATGTAGATGAAGGGTTTGTGCGGAGCAAACCCTGTTTAAAAAAGTACGTGTGTGCAGTGCAGGCTCAGTCAGGTCCGGCTTTTTGCGACCCCATGGACTGGCCCGCCAGGCTCCTCACATGGGATTCTCCAGGCAAGAATACTGGAGTGGGTTGCCATGCCCTCCTCCAGGGGATTTTCCCTATCCAAGGATTGAACCCACTTCTCCTGCATTGCAGGTAGATTCTTTACCACTGAGCCACCTAAGAAGCTCCCCAAAATACATACATATGTATATATATGCACAAGTACATACATACACATGAATAATATATGTCTATATATATATATAACATATGAACCTTTTTGGCTTGTATGGAAATATAAAATACTATTTTTTGTCTTTTTACCAACAATATTATAGCTTTGATGAATAAACATTTGAAAATAATCATAATACTGTTGCTAGTTACGTCTATCAATCTGTGTCACGTCATGCCTTTAGTGAACCTGAAACACGGATGCTTCCAAGTGTAAGGAACTGAGAGACAAGAGATGAACTGAGGAGGCAGTGTTTTTCTGTGCTGGTATTGCTGCCCTCGTGTGCATCCCCACTCAGCTTTTCTGCCAGTAGAGTCCTGGCCAGTGGATTTCCCTCCATACTGCACATTAACTGATCATTTCAGCCAAACTGATGTTCCAGTGTTCTATTGTCTCCAGATAATACTGATTTGTCAGCTTCTGGAGGTAGCTCTCTTCATCCCATTCATGTTTGCTCTTGTTAACTGTCGTGATTTGGTGTCTTATTTAGTCTAGTTGGAGATGAAGACGTATTTAAGCAACACAAAACTCTTACCATGGATCATTTATTTTATGTAATTGCTTTGGAGGATGAAAAATATCACAGTCCTAAAAGCAGGTGTATGTCTTTTAATTTTTCCCTTGGTAAATCCTTAGGTAACAGTAAATCCTTACGTAACAGTAAAATGAAGAAAAGCTTACACAGTTCTGATAGTTTACAAGCAGACTGAGAACTCATGCAGTGAAGCTGCTTTTGAAGACTGTTCACTGTGGAAGACCCAGGGGCCCTGGGGAGAGCACTGGTGAGGGTGCCTTTTGGCCCGCGTCGGAGCCTCCTGGAGCCGCTCCATGTGGAGGCGATCGCCGAGGGTCTGTGTCTGCACACACAGCACCGGGAAAGGAGGCTGAGCACCGCCCGGCTTACGGGAGCCCTGCAGGGAAGGCCAGGGCCGCCCACCCCCAGCCAGAGACCCCCGGGGCCTGTAGTGGGACCGACTCTGGTGTTCCGGGAACAACCCCTAAAGGTTGCTTGGAGTGTTATCTAATCCTGTGGCGAGCCTAAAGCCTGGACTTGCTCTTCTCGAGGTGCTGGGAGGATGGAGTCTCCCCTGAGCGCAGGGCTGGCAGGCACAGCTGACAGGGCTGGTGTGGGGCCTGAGGGCTGGGCGAGGACCGGCGGGCGCCGCCTCCATGCCGGCCCCTGTTCCCATCACTGCTCCATGCTCCACTTCTGCTCCGTCAGAGTTTTAGAAAGTGGTCAATGATGTGACATGACTGTTGGAACTGGCAGCTGCCCTCCTGACTTGTGTGTTTAAGACTCAGAGTAAAAGTCTAACTGTTTGGCCTTGGTTGTTGAACAGTTAAACCATTTTATTGAACGCTAACCATTTAAGAAATCGAGAACAGGTCAGACTTTTTTTTTTTTTAACTAGAGCACCGTAACTGAAAATTGTGGTTTTTCACTCCCGAGCCAGTTCTGATTTATAGAAAAGACTGAAATTTCAATTAATCCCAGACTGAAAATATTGATTACAGAGTCAGGTCATTGATTCTAGACCTCTCTAACTTAAAAGGTATAATAAAGAGTTACGTTATTTCTGTCATTTTAATTGAATGGTTAGTTATAATTTGCCATCATTTAAATATTTTAATCTAACAATTAATTGTGAAACATTGTTTTTTCTTTTTTGTTCTTTAAGGTCAAGAATGGCCCTACCTATAATTGTACAGAATGTAGTTGTGTATTTAAAAGTTTAGGTAGCTTGAACACTCACATCAGCAAGATGCATATGGGTGGACCACAGAATTCAGCAGGCGCTACAGAGACTGCTCACGTCTTAACGGTAAGCTTGGCCAGCTGATTGACAGAAGATATTCTTTTACCAAAATCTGTCATCTTAATTATGACCTTTAAAATTGAATAGTAGTATCATAAAGGTGCTATGAAAGTTTCCGCTATGGAAGTATGGGTCCTACTTAATTTGTTTGCTTAATTAAAGAAAATCAAATTTTTGGAAACTTTAAAATAATTTTTATGTGATTCTGATTTATGGGGTGTCATCTGAACCAGTTAGAAATAAGGTCAAACGTCATCACTGTTATGAAGTTGTAATTCCTACAGTCAGTGTTAACTGATGATGATTATTGAATATTCTTTATGCTTGTGTTATCATTGAAGAATCACTTCTCTTTTTAAAGTGATATTTCCCCGGGTCTGATGTGATGGTGATTCTTTCTCCTGAAACCTTGCACTTTTGGGAAACTAAGTTGTATTTTCCAGTTTAACATGCAGTTAAGGTTGTGACTCAGCACGCCCACTTGACTCCTTCCTGTAGACTGTGGTAGCTCAGCCTCCGTCTGCTTCTTCTCCTGCCCTCTCAGCTGAGCTGCCTGGCGGCGTCTTAAGTGTGGAGCGTGGTGTCCTGACCACAGCAGACTAGTCTCGTGAGTGCAGAGGGGCCTCATGAGTGCAGCCAGCCAGTAGCTGGTGTCAGGTCGGCAGCTGCCTCTTAGTGTGGACAGCGCAGGCCCAGTTGGTATTTAGTCTGCAAGCGTGGGGCTCCCATTTAGGGTTGGCTTTTTCCTTTCTCACAATATTTGTGGCTTGTGATGAGTCCTCAGCTTACTCTTGATTAGGGAAACTGTTGTGAAGAAGTTCTAAAACTGGAGAGTAATCAGTCTTGTAGTTAGGTCTTCAATTTTATTTTGGACTGAGTAGTTTTAAATAAAATTTTCAATATATAAATCAAGCAAATGTTAGAGTTTTTTTCCCTTTTCTTTTGGCAGTAGGCAAATCCAGCCATGTAGGTGGAGTGAATTACCTGGAATGATAATCCAAGTCATTAAAAAAAATCTACATTCTCAATAAAACACTGAGAATGTCATGCAGGGGTTTGTCCTGATATCTGCCATGACAGTGTCTTGCAGGTTCTCTGACCCCACGTCTTACGTGTGTGTTTTTCAGATTTCTGGGTTTCTGAGGAATCAGATCAGCTCTCCCCTTACATACTCTTGGCTGTGGCTTTACAGACCTAATATTCCTCCAATGCCCCTATTTTTTAGGAACCAAAAAAACTTTTAGACCACAGTGATTTCTTTCTTATTTTCTCTATTTGGTAACTTTTTTCTCCTTCATTTTAGTGACCAACAGGGGGATGAGGTTTGTGTGCTTAATCCCTCATCTTGAAGTGATAGTCTCTACTACCATGTAAAAGACTTTAAAAGAGTTACAGAAAAATTCATTGAATACATTTTTTTAAGAGCCAGTTTTGGTCTAACTTAAAAAGTCAGTGAGGCATATTTGGAATATTGTTAGATTTTCATGCTCATAATGAAGATAATACTAGTTTCTTTTTTTAAAAAAATTGGTGTACGAATTAGCATACTTGTTTACCATTTTTAATGAAACATCGGTGTGTTTCAGGCCACGTTGTTTCAGACTTTACCTCTCCAGCAGACGGACGCCCAGGTCCCGTCGGCTCCCGGTCAGCAGAGCTCGCAGGTGGTGACCGACGTCATCCAGCAGTTGCTGGAGCTGTCGGAGCCGGGGCCGGTGGAGGCCAGCCAGCCGCCCCAGGCCGCCCAGCAGCTGAGCATCACTGTGGGCATCAACCAGGACATCCTGCAGGTGAGACGCGCTGCCCCTGCTGTCCGTGTCCGCCAGGGCCAGGGTCACCGCTGGGAGTCAGTGTTCAGGGCTTGTCGCAGTAAAGACGTCTTCACGAAAGATGTGTCCTAACTGAAACGATTATATTGGAACAAAGCATGCTTATTTGATTACTTATGGAAAGTGCAGATTTTGAAATGATTTATTAATCTATAAACAAAAAGTTTAAAAAACCTAACTTTTTTCTCTGTGAGTTTCCTGGAAAAGAACAGGCTTTTCAGGGCTTTCTTGTATCTGTCCCTGGTGACAGAGGGTGAGGACTATTTGATTCTTGCCCGAGCTCCTTGGAGACAGCGCCCCGTGTTCTGACCATGTGTGAGCATCTCTGCTTGCATGGAGCTGGCGGAGGAGGGCGCACGGGGCCTCTCTCGCTCTCCCCCAGGCCCATTCCACGGCCGCGGCCCTCACCCCCGCGCCCCTCCGTTTCCTTGCTGATGGTTAACGCTGACCTGTGTGCTCCACCTTCGTGGTGACAAATTGGCTGGGGGGTGAAGAGTCAGGCTGTCAGGACCCCGTGACAGCTGGTGTCCTGAGGGCGAAGCCCCTCTCGTCTCTTAACAGTGATTCCCAGATGTGCTATAGACAACCAGGGTTGTCTGATACAACAATTCTACCAGGCAGTGAAATTAATTTTAATCCCCTTTAATTTTGGAACGCAAATGCTTGCCATACCAGATTTTGGGTAGGGGTAAGATGTCAGATTTCAAAAGGGACGTTTCCACCTCCAGAGCTGGACGTTTCGCTTATGTTAATAGAGGACTGCTTGGCGATGGAGGCTTTCCTCCTGGTGGGGTTGAGTCAGAATTCCGCAGGTCAGGCTTGCTCGTGTCTTTGTGATTGACTTTGGTGGGCAGGTGCGGGCGTCACCCCTCCTAACCTCCTAGTTCTGTTCTGTCTCAGCAAGCCTTAGAAAACAGTGGGCTGTCTTCAATTCCAGTTGCAGCGCATCCGAGCGACCCCAGCCACACCAAGGCCGCAGCAGCTCAGGGCCAGACCCCAGACGCTACGAGCGTTTCAAGTGAGCCAGCTGACCCTACAGACACAGAGCAAGAGAAAGAGCAGGAAAGCCCAGAGAAGCTGGATAAAAAGGAGAAAAAGATTATAAAGAAGAAATCACCGTTCCTACCAGGTAATTTTAACATGCCTTAAGGTTCCGACATTTGGGTGGTCAGTTGCTATTTAAGAGTCGTGCCCTCCTTTTTCCTTCTGAAGGGGATGTGTTGTTGAAGGCCCCGATCGTCTCGACCCAATAGCATTTGTTTGTGGTGAGCCTTGTTGGACTTGCCCCTTTTCCGCGGGCGGCCGATGTCCCATGATTGAACCCTCCTTCCTGCCAGTCCTTCCCGCCAGTGTCTGCCCCGTCGTACCCTGTTGCCCCCACCTGATGCTCCTGAAGCCCCCCCTGCGCCCCCCTTGGCCCTTTCCCAATGGCGCCGTCTGTTCCCCGGCTCCTGGCCCTCGGAAGCCCGCCCCACCTGCGTTTCTGCCTTCCTTCCGGGCGTCTGGACACAAGCACATGTCATGGTGAAGCTGGGTGCCTGCTGTCCCCTCAGCACTCTCGTGTCTGCTGAGCGGCGTGTGTTCCCACAGACGTGACTGCATCACACGTGTCTCCTTCCTCTCCCTCCTCTCGTTCTCTGGGGGACTCGGGTGGTTGTTGGAGGCCAGCTCACGTTGCTGCCTCGTAGGAGCAGGGGTCTTCCTTCCTCAGTGCCGAAGACAAGCAGGACCCCTGGTCCCCTGGGTCACTCATGTGCAGCTGGAATGCGTTCTGTGCGTTTCCGAACATCCCACGGGGCTCGGTATGGCTCACCATGCCGGAGCAGGCCTTACTGTGTCTTTCATGGTTAAGATAGATCCCTGCCTTCTGGGAGAAGTGGTCCTATAAAAATGTTTGCTTAATGCACTAACTGTTCTTGGGAGGCATGGACTAACCCTGTGATCTGTGTTAACACTTCTTTCTCAGACTGTATTGTCTCATTGCTAACATGTGGTTGTGAAATCTTTGAATTTCAGCCCACAAAACATCTTGGCCCTACTCTCCTTCTTCTCCCTCCTCTTTTGATCTGACCCTTCCTCCCCAAGTGAAAAACAGGATGATGGAACCCAAGCAGTTTATTGTCTGGGTTTTCCTGGGATCTGGAGAGGCAAGAAGGAAATAAGGGCCATTGCCACACATTTTTGTCAGCTGTGTGGTGGCCTTGAAGGTCCCATGTTAGCCGTGCATTCTTGAACACTTCCTTTTCATACACCTGATAAAGTGATGAAAGCCCACGGTCCCTGTGAAACAAGTTGCTGCATGTTGCCGTGAACGTCCGGAGATGCTCGGACGTGGCTGAGGGCAGGCCAGGCTGGCCTCCGGGACGTGCTGAAGGGGAGACTTCATCCCACGTTGTCCTCCGTCTTCAGGGTTAGAAACAGCTTTCTCTTCTGCAATGAGCATCAGCTGAAGATTTCAAAATGGAACTGCAGTTAACCCTATTGTACATTATTTTAATGTGGGGTGTTGTACTTACCGAGTTTATAAAGATATGGAGATTCCAGAATGGAACTGCAGTTAACTCTGTTGTACGTTATTTTAATATAGAATGTTGTACTTAAAGAGTTTGTAAAGATTATGCAAATTTTAATTTTTGAAATACTTGACTACATTAAATATTTAGAGTACTGAGCAAGTTTATGTAGTTCTAGTAAATTTTAGATTAAATGTGATCCTTAATATAGGTTGGAGCAAGCTTTTTTGGTTTTAATCATCTCTGATGTTGTGATGAGAAAATTACTGGGGGCATGTCTATATATAAAGACAGTCCTTTTGATTAAAAGAAGTCCCTCCTCTTACAGGAACCAGTATACTTTTAATGTAATGATCATTTCCAAAAACAAAAACACTTCTTCAAGGGTAGTTGATACCATCTGGTACCCTAAGAAAATCTTGAGCAAACTATTCTTGTCTCATAAGTCATAACATTTTCTTAACAGCTGATAATTAACCTTAATTACATTTCCAAGTTGAACATATGCAGCCATCTAAAGCTATCACTGTGATTTACTCAGTTTTGCGAGAATGAATATTTTTAGTAGAATTTGCTTTGTTATTTTAAGAAGTATTTTATGTATGAGTTAAATATTTAACAAATACTTTTATATTTATCATAACACTTGTGCCATGTAAATCATTACTTGCTATTGTTCAGTCGTTAAGTTGTGTCTGACTCTTTGCGACCCCATGGACTGCAGCATGCCAGGCTTCCCTGTCCTTCACTATCTCCTGGAGTTTGTTCAAACTCATGTCCATTGAGTCGATGATGCCATCCAACCATCTTCATTATGAAGTTCTAATAAAGTCAGTTAACCTTTCGACTTTCTCATCTGTAAAAGGGCCAGTGATAGGATAAATAAAAGAGAATCCAGTAGTGCCTGACAGATAGTAAGTATGTAATAGATACATGTATTTTTAAGTTTTTCTGAGACTAGGTGGAACTCCTCATGGCACACACTGGTGGGCGGTGGGGCACGCACCTTTCTGCTCCTGCCGGGCTCCGTGCGCCCCGTCCGCCCTCCAGGCCGCTGCCTCACGATGGTCTTGTGTCTCCCAGCAAGCACAGGCATGTTATTATGTATTATATATTATTGTTCTTGGTGAGATGTATGCAATGCTATCTGTGTGATTTTTACTCTCTTGCCATGGTGTCTTACATGTGCAAGATGCCTGAACAGTATTCTCTGTAGCATGTGTTCTTCTCTAGTTTGCTTGGCTTTTGAGTTAAAAGGGAGAAGTATTTTTTGTTTTCATATAGCAGAAGGGAGAGATAGGTTTTATTTTTGTATAGCCAAATTTGTCAGTGATTTATGACTTTTGGATTTGGTTAACAGTTAGACTTCAACACTGACATTATGGAAAAAGTGCCTTTTACCTAACACTTTTACACTTAGATTTTTTTTTTTTTTACACTAAAAATGATCACCACCATATACCCATTTACCATCTGTATACTTTTGTATTTTAAACCAAATCTCTGACTTAGTTTTATTTTTTGTTTCGATGGGCACTCAGTTACCCAGACACCATTTGTTGAGTAAGTCGTGCTTTCCCTGCTGAAATGCAGCATCACCTTCATCATACGTTACACTCTCAAACCTGTGTGGGTCTTCTCTGGACTTTATTCCAGTAATCTGTCTTTTTATTCATGTGTTGTAATACCAAATGGTTTTAGCTTTATCGTGTGTTTTATAACTAGGACATCTGGTCCTTTCTCACTTCACTTGTTTTAAAGTTTTTTGTTTTTTTTAAAAAACTATTTTCCCATATGTTTTTTTTTCATATGTACTTTAAAAACATCTACTAAACTTCCAGAACTAGTTCTGAAAAACTCCTATTGGTATTTGTATGTACTGTGCTAAGTCGCGTTAGTTGTGTCTGACTCTTTGAGACCCTGTGGTCCATAGCCCACCAGGCCCCTCTGTCCATGGGATTCTCCAAGCAAGAACACTGGAGCAGGTCGCCCTGCCCTCCTCTGGGAGGTCTTCCCAACTCAGGGATGGAACCCACTTCTCTTGCATCTCCTCATTGGCAGGCAGGTTCTTTATCTCTAGCACCACCTGGGAATCCCTGGTATTCGTATGTAAGTGACTTAATCAGAGTGAACTGATGCCTCTGTAACTTTTTGTCTTTGTACCGAAGAATAGGGTTAGTGTGGGATTATATGGAATCATGTATGTGAAACTTTTGAAAATTGTAAAGCACTGTATAACTTAAAGAATCATTCAGTAAAAAAAAATTAAAAAAGAATAGGGTATGCATTTCCACTTACTTAGATCTTCTTTTCTTTTCTTCTGTATTTTAGTAATAGTTTAAAATTTTCTTCTGGATTTTGACTGTAGATAGGAAGGATATTGATTTCCATAGATTAAAATGTGGGCCTTTTTCTGAGTTTTAGTTTTTTAGGTATATAGCCATATCATTTGTAAACAATAATTTTACCTTTTCCTGTATACTGTGTGTTTTTGTATCTTGACTAGTTACATTGGCTAGCATCTGTCAAATGTGAGAAATTAATGGCAGTGTGATAGTGAACTTTTTCCTGACCTAATTTAGTAGGACTGCTTTTCGTATTTTCCTAATAAGTCAAACATTGTCTTGATAGATTTTATTCACCTCCTCCTGTTTTTAGGTAGTTTTTTTAAAACTTAAAACTAGATGTTGAATTTTAGTAAATGCCTTTTCATCTTGAGGATGACTATATATATTTTTTTCTTTTAAAATTTATTGATGTGTTTGAAGAGAAGAGCTATTGCCCAACTCCAGGAAGGATTGCCATGTGGGAATGAAGAACTGGTTTTCCGGATCTTACATTTTGTCACAGGGTCAGAAATTTGGATTCAGTTTTCTCTTTCTAACACTGCCTGGGCCAAGCAAAATACTTGCAGGGTGCATTTGGAGAGAGTCAGGCTCAAAGCTCCAGCTGCCAGTCTGTGTCTCTGTTCTCCTTTATTCCTAGAAATAATTAGAACCTGGTGACAGTTGTGTGTCATCTTACGTAATTAAAGATATATTTTCATTTTTGCTTGAAAAAAAATCTGATTGAGGGAGGTGATTTCCAGACTTTAGCTAACAGAGACTTCCTTTTTGTTCCTTGCTTTTCTGATTTGTCATGGTAAGACATTTAGTTAATTATTGCACTTTTCTAAATTAGTTTTTGTCTATTAGTTTAAGCAGTCTTAAGTTTTAGATTTTCTCAATATGAGAAATATCACCATAAAATAAATATCTTTTTCTCATTTTAAAAACATATTTCGCTTGTTTCCTGCTCTTCTCCCCGCCACCTGCCATGGTTTGTGTATGTTCTTCTTTGTTCTTGTTTTCAGAAAAAATATTATTTTGGATTCTTTTACTTAACCTCCTTTCCTGTGTTATTCCTGCAAAGAGGATTATTTTCAGGAATATACATTTTCTCTCCTTGCAAATTCACTTGCGCATAAAGAAAATTCCTTGTATTTACTGATATCAAAGAGAAGGAAACAACTTTTTCTCTTCCCCTAATAAAATAATGTCTGTACAGACACAGTTCAATAAACAGTGAAAATTTTCTGATGAATTTCCTCAACATGGCCCAGACCTTTTTGATTTCAAGTGGATTCTTATTGTAGGCATCTGTTTCATTTCTGATGAATAAATCTAATTGAAATTTTAAAAGATGATTCTGTCAAATTAGAAATTTGCCAGTTTAGATATTATTTTACTTATTATATTTCCACAAATTCTACTTGTGATTTTTCTTCTGGTGGAAATAGTTTTAAGCCTGGTTCAATGTTGAATAAAAGTGTTTTTTTGTATTTGAAGAATTTTCTATATTTGTTCATGAATCATGAACTCATTCAAATGAGTTTTAACTTTGTTTTAACTGTCTAGTTCCTTTCTATAACATGAGAACTTAGCATTTCCTAGTATTTTATTTGCATTTTTATTAGTATTTTTATTTTTTTATTTGTATTTTTTTATTAGTGACAACAGATTGGCTCAGACAAGACTTACTATAACTTCTTCACTCCTTCTCTTCTTGTTCCTTGAGTTAATTTTATAGCCTTTGGATGAGATCTGCTGTTCTTTGCATTTCCAGCAGATGAGTCTGTACTGCTCATTCTTGATTTATGCTATAGCACCTGTCTCGTTAGAGTTCTTCTCTCTCTCAGCCAATGATTTGTGTCTTCCTGAGCCTCTTAGGATTGTCTGCAGGATTCAGTCATAGTCGTCATTCGTTTCAGTTATTATGGAGATTTCGCCTTCCCCGTAGTTGATCGCACATACTCTCTGCCGTGGCAGAAAGCACACAGAGTGTGGCGTGTGGTCTGAGTGTCCCCCCGGCCGCCAGCAGGGTGTCAGTCAAATTTCAGTTATTGTGGAGATTTCTGCCTTCCCCACAGTTGACTGCACATACCCTCTGCTGTGGCAGAAAGCACACAGACGTGTGGCGTGTGGTCTGAGTGTCCCCCGACCCCCAGCAGGATGTCCACGCTTGGCTTAGCACGGTTCTGAGCCAGGCTGGGCCCGTCTGTCGCCCTCCCCAGGGTCGATCCGCGAGGAGAACGGCGTGCGCTGGCACGTGTGCCCCTACTGCACCAAGGAGTTCCGCAAGCCCAGCGACCTGGTGCGCCATATCCGCATCCACACCCATGAGAAGCCCTTCAAGTGCCCCCAGTGCTTCCGGGCCTTCGCCGTGAAGAGCACGCTGACCGCCCACATCAAGACGCACACGGGCATCAAGGCCTTCAAGTGCCAGTACTGCATGAAGAGCTTCTCCACCTCGGGGAGCCTCAAGGTGCACATTCGCCTGCACACAGGTGCGTGGGGACAGTGGGGCACGGGGGCTCGTGCCTGTGACGGTCACGGGGCCGCGTGACCTTCTGTAGGCCAAGCCACCTCCACATGAGCGGGTCCTCATGGAGCCCACGGCCCAAAGAGGGAGCCTTTCCCGCCCTCTTAGGAGTGAGGAGGGAGCCGCCGTGGCAGCGGGTTCAGACGCAGACCAGGATCGCGTGCCTCTGACGCCAGCACCTGCTGCTGGATTGCTCGGCGCTGGGCCGGCTAAGTGCTGTTGAGGCCCGCGCATGTGGAATGCCGGCCACAGGCCTGGGGCTGTGCTGTGACTGCGGTCACAGGTGGTGGGCCACATGAGAGCAGACCCTTAGCGTCTTAGTGTCTGAAGGACTCCTGGTGGTTTGAACACCCAGTTTACCGTTTTAGGCTTTCTCCTGAAAATAGTAAAGGCTCTTTTATACATAAAATGCTCTTATTATGTGCCTTCACATCTATGAAGTGCACTGTACACAGACAAGGGAAATAATTGATAATATCCATGAGATAATACATACATATAACATGAAATGACAAATTGAGTATTCAAATCAATATTGCAATACTAGAATTTTATGCTGACCTTAACTGAGATGTATGTGTCTGGAATAATTCCACTGTCATTTGTTTAGGAGTCAGACCTTTTGCTTGTCCTCACTGTGACAAGAAGTTCCGAACCTCAGGCCACAGGAAGACTCACGTTGCCTCTCACTTTAAACACACGGAGTTGAGAAAGATGAGGCACCAGCGTAAACCTGCCAAGGTTCGTGTGGGCAAGGCGAATGTCCCAGTCCCCGACATTCCTTTGCAGGAACCGATTCTCATAACAGACGTAGGTAAGAGTCCCCTGCTTGGGTACCTTGCAGGTGGGGAGTGTTGTGGTCTGCACGGTTAGATAGCTGTTCGCGTGGGGCAGGGGGAGTTGTTGCAAAGTTTGTTTTGCTCTGTGGGCCAGTATGTCCCACAGAGAAATTAAAATCCTAGTTCTGTCAGTCCCTTAACCTGCTGCTCAGATTATGTTCCTGGTGAGAGGAAGTGGTGTGTGAGTGAGGGTGTTGGCATCCGAGTCCTCGCCGAGGAGGACTGTTCCTCGGGGAACCTGTCGGGTGGGGCGCCTGGAGTGCTGTGTCGTCTGCATCACAGATCATCCTTTGGGCAGCTTTCACCTTCTGATGAAAACAAAAGTCTGCCAGCTTTTAAATTCTTTTTAGGCTTGATGTTATAATGAAGGGAAATTATGATTTTGTTAACTAAAAAGAAAACACTGCTTATGAGAATTTTCGGGAAAATGTAGGTCTTAGAGCAAAGTTAAATTCATTAAATTCTGTGCAAGAATTTACGTTTTTATGCAGTTCCTGTATTTCGTCATCTTAGGCAAGATAATCTAGTCTGTGAACAAAATTAGTATCAAACAAAATATGATTTGGTATAAATAAAGCTTAAATGATATAAAGAGAGATATTGTGGATTAATGTCAGTGGTAGTCCACTGATCAGATGATCAACAGTCATGAGCTTTTATGTATCTAGGTGCATAGCCGGAAAAGGTGATGGCACCCCACTCCAGTCCTCTTGCCTGGAAAATCCCATGGATGGAGGAGCCTGGTGGGCTGCAGTCCATGGGGTTACAAAGAGTCGGGCACGACTGAGCGGCCTCACTTTCACTTTTCACTTTCATGCACTGGAGAAGGAAATGGCGACCCACTCCAGTATTCTTGCCTGGAGAATCCCAGGGACGGGGGAGCCTGGTGGGCTGCCGTCTGTGGGGTCACACAGAGTCGGACACGACTGAAGTGACTTAGCAGGAGCAGCAGCAGGTGCATGAAAATATATAAACCAGAAACAGAAGAAAGGAGAAATATTCAAATTCTGCACCATTGTGAGACGTCTTCAATTAGATTAATTTAGACACAGCAAGACTGAAGAGAATTTGAAGCACACATATAAAAGGGTGTATACTAAAACAGTTTTAATACCTTTAAAACTACTTACTTCAAAGTACATGCTCTTTTAAATGTGCATGAAGAAGTTGATCAAATTCTGGGGTATAAAGAAATTTCAGGTTTTCAAAAGTAGAAATTGTAAAGGAAACAATCTTTTATTATAGTTCAGTGAAAACATAATAGAAAATAACTATCTAAATTTTCATTATATGGAAAAGAAAGACTCAAAACTGCAATTACAAACAAGAAATAGAACATTTTATAAGCAGGTTGAATGGGCCAAAGCTGCTATCAGGGAAATTAAGCCTTTTAAGAATTATTTCTTATTAAAGAAGAATGAAAATAAATATATAACTCAAAAAGGTAGAAAAATGAAAAACAAGTAACAAAAAGGAATTAATAAGTATAACAGTTTAAGACAAAATGAAATTGTAGTGAACATAATTTTACAACTTTTAGAAAATAAGATAATTTGACATGTCTCTGGTAAACTGAAGACTGAGAAAATGTCTGTAGTATTAGGAGTGAGACTCAATCTATAAGCACAGGTACAGATGAGATAAACACTTTGCAGATACTCCGCAACTTTTTGCTAATACATTTGAAAGTATACATGAAATGTATTTTTTCTAGAGTAGTATACTTATCAGAATTGACTCTAGAAGAAATGGAAAGCCTCAGAAGACAAGTTTAGGAGCATCCTCCCCCAGACACCAGTCTGCAATGACTTTATGTATGATTTCTGCCAAGCTTCCTAGGACTGTCATCCCTGGGGTGTTCAGTTGTTTAGTGTACAGACACTGATCGAAGTGCCTGTGGTAGGTGAGAATACTTTGATGCTGTTACACAGTTTCAGCAGCTCACAAAACCAAACAGCACAAAAGACCAGTTTCACATAGTATGTATTTAATCTTCACTAACGTGATCTCCAGGACTGGCGAATGGCAAAACCTAACAAGTGGCTCAGAGATGCTCAAAGTCCTGGCCCCTGCGTGACTGGGAGGATGGGCTGCGCACCCTCGGAGAGCCGGGAGGAAGAAATGGGTTTTAGGGCACAGGGTTGAGCTGTAGCCTGCACCGTCAGGGGCAGTCCAGAGAGCCGTGTGTCAGAGGAGCCTGCGCACCCTCGCGTGGAAGTGCCCAGGGCTGCGGAGGGGGCAGAGGGTGTGGCAGGGGCCTGTTCTGGGACAGAGGAGGCACAGCCCAGCCAGTGCTGACTATGTGTGTCTTCCCCTTGTCATTCCAGGTAGATATTAAATAATTCAGAGGGTTCAGTGTATTCTTGTCCTGAATTGCATAAGTTGCTGCTTGATGAAGACATACTTATCACACGGTCAGGCTAAGGGAATTCTTTATTCCTTGAAAGTATGTAAAACCTGAAATATATAAGGTGGTCATTTTTCTGTTTGCAGATACTCCTTTAATAAAATTCCTATGAAAACCCTGACTTTTTTAGAACACAGAAATGATGCTGGAATTATTTCTGTCTTGAGTTTGTTGTAGTACCTAGGGTACAGTCTTCATACTGAACAAACAAGGGACTGAGAACTCGGACTATCCTACATGTTGATATAGTTGTAGAAATTTGATGCCAGTAGATGCTTACATAGAAAGTAAATGTAGAAATCCGTGAAAAACTGGCTCTAGAACAAAGAGAAGTAACTGTGATAACATAAATATTCCTTTATGTTGGGGAAAAAAAATCTGCCTTATGTTAACTTTGTGTTTCCTGATAGGTGTTCTTTCAATAGCCAGTTCCTAACACAATGAAAATAGCATTTAGTTGCCACATTGGAATCTAGCTTCTCAGGATTCCTATCTTCTGGGTAACAGGTGCCTCTTGACATTTAACTTTTTTTGGTACATTGACAGCGAATTATTCCTGATTTTCCTTTGGTTTGTAGGTCTTATCCAGCCCATTCCAAGGAACCAGTTATTTCAAAATTATTTTAATAACAGTTTTGTAAATGAAGCAGATAGACCATACAAGTGTTTTTACTGTCATCGTGCCTATAAAAAATCTTGCCATCTTAAACAACACATCAGGTAAGGTGACAGATTCAGAGATGGAAAGTGATTTAGTGACCTGGTGACTTGTAGAAATACTGAGAATGGTAGTGTTAACTCTTGTTATTTAAAATGTCACTTTTGACCCCCAAATGTTTATTGATCATTGGTATTCTATCCACTCCAGTACTCTTGCCTGGAGAATTGCAGGGACAGAGGAGCCTGGTGGGCTGCAGCCCATGGGGTCTCAAAGAGTTGGATGTGACTGAGGGACTAAGACACACACACACATTTTCATCCTTTAGTGTCTTGACCAAAATATTTTACCCACAAATTGCCCCTGAATTTTATTTACACTATTATTTTTCAGTTTTTGCAGTTTCTAGAACTTGTCAGAGAAGTATCGGTTTGTTTCATTAGGGTTAATGTTCTTTCACAGTTTTTCAGGTATGTTCATCAGTTTAGATTAATTATCGTCACTAGCAACAGTGAAAAGGAAGTAGAAACCTGGTCATAAGAGACAGTGAGGGGTCATGAGGAGAGGATGGAGCGTGGACGAGGACATGGGGTCTGGGTTTGTGTCAGGCATGTACGAGCCCCAGGACTTTATATGGGTCACCTGGTGTAGAGTCTCAGGGGTCCTGTTGGAATCAGGAAGTTCAGGGCAGGGGGTGTCAAGTGCGATAGTTACGAGAGTGCATTCTAAAGTATAAGGCACCATGAAAGCATGAGGTACTCATTCATTACTGTCTTTATTCTTTTTAGGTCCCATACAGGCGAAAAGCCCTTTAAATGCTCTCAGTGTGGAAGAGGCTTTGTTTCTGCAGGCGTGCTCAAAGCGCATGTGCGAACGCACACAGGCCTGAAGTCTTTCAAGTGTCTGATCTGTAATGGCGCTTTCACGACGGGGGGGAGCCTCCGGCGGCACATGGGCATCCACAACGACCTCCGCCCCTACATGTGCCCCTACTGCCAGAAGACGTTTAAGACCTCGCTCAACTGCAAGAAACACATGAAAACCCACAGGTAGGTTCGGCTCTGCTGGGCACCTTCTAATCGTCTGCGTAGTTCCACGACTTTGGTGGGAGTGTTTTTAGGAAATAGTTGTCTTTGTTCTCCTATATTATTACTTCTAGCTTGATCTAGTGAAGCTTCTATATCTGTGTTTAAGGATCTATTAAGAACCATAGAGTAATCATAACATTTTTATTTTTAATATAATATTGAAGTAGTCTGTGTTAGGCTAAATGTAAACTCTCTTAAAACTGACCATCAGTAGTAGATAAAATGCTAGATAGACCATGTCTACTGTAATTAGGTAATGAGGATTGCAAAAAAGGAAATCTTGGTCGACTCTGTGACTTCTAGGCATATCATCAGTGTTGCCTGCATGGTAATTATTCTAAGTTGTCGATAAAGGGAACATATATTTTAGCTATCAGGTCATCTGTCATTGCCGCTGACTTAGATTTTTGCTTGAGTAGAGGGCTATCTCGTCTCATCTGCATTTCTTGCAGAAATGCATTTCTGACCACATCAGATCTATATTTGACCTGGGTTTTTTTTTTTTTTTTTTTTTTTTCAGTTTTTTGATTCACTCACTGAATTCATTGCTCATTCTTCTCTTTGAAAGAAAAGTTGTTGGCCTTGAAAATATGCTGGGTATATTTTGTATATGGAAAAGTGATATTAACAGGAATAAGGCTCCTGCAGAAAATGAACTTGGCCACATGCCTCGCCGTCCAGATGCTGTAGCCTGCGGACCTGGTCACCGGGCCGAGCACAACCTGGCAGGTCCCAGGACTTAGCGCGTCTCCCACGCATGTGTGTATAGTGCTGAAAGCAGTCTGACGGCTCCGCCTCATTTCATGCAGGTCTTCTTCCCAGCACTTGGGTTCATTGCACCATTTGGGTCGGGAGGGTTTTACTTTGAAACGTGGCCTCTCTTGAATTTTTTTAAGCTTTAAAAAATTTCTTATTGCCTTCAAGTCCATATAGTCTGTGAAAGTGTGTTTAAGAATAAGGGGACATGATTTTTCTTTCAGAATTATTAATAGTATTTAACTTTCAACTGGATTGCCATCATGACTTCAAAATGAGATAAAGTAAATTTACTGAGTAAATTATATCTTGGGCACTAGTAGCCCATGCCCCTGGTTTTTGACCGCACCTGACACCATGGACTGTTGGTTCCTTTTGAAGATATGAGCTCGCCCAGCAGCTCCAGCAGCATCAGCAGGCCTCCTCCATGGACGACAGCACCGTGGACCAGCAGGGCATGCACGTGTCTACCCCAATGCAGGTGGAGATTGAAAGCGAGGCGCTGCAGCCCAGCGCCGAGGCTGTGGCCGCCAACCCCGGGGCCATGCTGGAGCTGGGGCCGCCGCACGGCGTGAGCGCCGAGGAGGCGGGGCTGGGCCCGCAGATGGCGGGGCAGCCTTTGGAGGCAGAGGAAGGTGAGCTTTACCTCCTAAGAGTTTGCAGCCTGCATCCCCCAGTCCTCCTTGGTCCTCTCATCTCTGACTGTTGTGGTCACGACCTGTGCTGTGTGTGTACGTGTGAGCGTTTGCGAGGCATCTGGAGCTGTAGACATAGGACCTTCCAATACGTACTCTTTGTAGCTCACTGTTACCCCGAGGACACCGAGAAGCCTTTGGTCTTCATTCGTCTTCATCTGTGTGATTACGTGTGCTATGTTCCAGCGACTCCCAGACTCCACAGGGTGAGGCTGCCAGCTGTCTGTCCCTGGAGCCTCGGCTCCTCATCCAGCCCGCTGCCTCCTGCAGGAAGGTCTCACTCAGAAAGACGTCCGCTCCCCTGGGGACACCGAGCTTAGTGACAGAGCCCAGCCCAGGGTCTCCTACAGGCCTAACGGATGATTGGCCAGCTGGCTGACTGTTTTGTTACAGTCCCAAAACATGTTTGGTCTATGATTAGAACTTTGTAGTTTTTACCCCAAAATATATAAATTTATATACACTATGTTTGCGTTGTCTTCCTACTGTCTTTTCAAAATAAGGAAGCTAAGTTTTGGAAAAAAAGAAACCTATCCCTTTGGACAGACTGGTAGGCCTGCGGTAACTTCCAGGTCTGTGAGCCCCTCTTACTTCTGTCTTCAGACAGGTTCGTGGCCCCACAGCAGGCCCTGCAGGGGCACGTGGACCAGCTTCATGAGCAGGCACCCCCTCAGCAGTCCTTCGAATCGGCCGGCTTGTCTCAGGGTCAGTAGTGGGTCTCACCTGGGGCTTAACAATGAGCGGTGCCTGGCTGGGCTTAACTTTACAGCAGCCTCGAGAGCTTCCTTTAACACTCTTCTGGAATGTATGGTTTCAGTCCACATGCTTTCTTGCATGGATTTTGTGTGTGTGTTAATGCTCTTCTGGAATGTATGATTTCAAGCCACATGCTATCTTACATGGATATTGTGTGTATGCACACATTATTTTGTAGTCTGTTCAGGTTTTCCAGAAAGTGATTTTATTAGCCACGCTACATGTGGTTTCTAGCCAAGGAAAGGAAATTGAGTAGCAATTGGGACTTAGAGGTAAGTGCGTCCTTGTGGCTGGTCTGTCTGCCGGCCCTGCGAGGATGCAAGCCTGTACACAAGTCACTTCAGAGCCTGCTGATAAGACTGACGACCCTGGTTCTAGCTCAGAAAGCACACGTGTTACTTCCATTAGTTTAATTTGTAAAACCAGTCTTTTTTGTTTTTCTTGTGTGTGTGTGTAGCTTTAACATTTTTGGTGGAATTCATGTTTTTTGACTTGTTTCAGGTTTTACAGTGACTGATACGTACAGTCAGCAGACCCCGTTCCCCCCTGTCCAGCAGTTACAAGATTCTAGCACACTGGAGTCCCAGGCCCTCTCCACGAGCTTCCACCAGCAGAACCTCCTTCCCGTGCCTGGCACCGACACCATTAATGTAGTGAGTGTTACAGAAGTGTCCTCATGAGCAGATTCTAGCTTATTCTTCACTGTAATTTTTTAGGTACCTGGCACCGACACCATTAATGTAGTTAAACAAGAATAAGCTAATTCTAGCTTATTCTTCACTGTAATTTTTTAAAATTCACTTAAGAGCGTATGCATGCTCATTACAACTTTAACACTGTTGCATCACCTGTGAAAAGTTGAATGTTTGTCATATAGGACTTCTTTTCCCTTGAAACATTTTTGTATAACTTTAAGATTTCATTCCCATCACATGGCTTTATATTTTCAGTTGAAAGTCAGGGAAGTCAGGATAGTGGAACGGACTTTGGTAACATCTGAAGGATATCATGGTGCTTTAGCAGTCAAACCTGAACATTTTAATCTGTGGGATCTTGAAAGAAATATGTTAGAATGCATGCTAACAGACTGAATATAAATATTGAGATGCATCATTTGAGATTTTATTTCTTAGTCAAGTCGGGCTTCCCTGATAGCTCAGTTGGTAAAGAATCCACCTGTAATGCAGGAAACCCTGGTTTGATTCTTAAGCCAGGAAGATCTGCTGGAGAAGGGATAGGCTACCCACTCCAGTATTCTTGGGTTTCCCTTGTGGCTCAGCTGGTAAAGAATCCACTTGCAATGTGGGAGACTTGGACTTGATCCCTGGGTTGGGAAGATCCCCTGGAGAAGGGAAAGGCTACCCACTCCAGTATTCTGGCCTGGAGAATTCTGTGGACTGTATAGTCCATGGGGTCGCAAAGAGTTGGACACGACTGAGCGACTTTCACCATTCACTGAGTTGGAGGCATGTAGGTTTTTGTCCTGGTGTTGATTTTGCCGTTCTCGGAGATCTTTCCGTAGTGGTGGGGTGATGGGCCCGTCAGTTGTTTCCCTCTTTAAAAGCCTCTGTGGGAAGCTTTTGTCAAGTGGAAGACCTGGATCCTCCAGTGAAATTTTCAGGGCCTATTTTCCTAGCTGCTGCTCCTGGACTGGGAAAGTGCTTCCCCCAACCCTGTGACTTTGTAGCAAGCGAGACTGAATGTTTTAAGAAAGTGGGGCTTTTTGTTCACTCTCAGTAAGAGCAGAGCAAGTGCAAGAGTGATCTCTTAATATACATGGAAAATATGGAAAGATCAGTTTCATTCTTGGAAAACTTTGTATTACACAAGTTAATGGAAGATAAATATTTCTTTAATAAAACTGGTATAAATGATTTTTGTTGTTTTATATCGCCCAAATGATTGCAGTGGCCTGATTGGGCTTTCTCCATTATTAAATCCACATTTATGATTATGCTTATCCTTGGTTGTTAGGTGTTCATGTTCATTCATAGATATTCAAGTAGTCCACTCTGTGCTTCCGTTACGTTTTAGACAACTCGTTTGATTCAGGAGTCCCCCCAGGAGGAGATGGACCTACAGCCTCCGCGCCCCCCATTCCTGGAAGAGACGGAAGAGCAGAGCCGACGCTCCTACAGGTACGTGGGCCCCTCGAGGCGCCCAGGCTCCCGCTGTTGCACTTGCAGCCACCCCGCTGTGCCTCGTGCCCACTGCACCATTCCTGCGGCGTCACAAAAGCTCTGCGGAGAGACTGGCTTGCCAAAGCTTGTGCGGCTAATAAGCGATGTGGCCAGAGTCAGCACGCAGCAGGCTCTCGGCTTCCTGTCCCCACTGCAGGCGGCTGCTGCCTCGTTTTCAGAAATGGCTTAAATTTCTAATGTGCCTTTTTGTCTGCGGACATTTTATTCACACTCTGATTTAAACATTAACAAGTATTTGTTAATGTTTAATTTGGGATTTTGCATTGACATCTTCAGGTGAGACTAGTGAAGTGTTTACTTGTGATTCCTCTGTGACATCTCCCTAGGCTTTCCTGACAGTCAGCACTTTCCAAGAACTGCTGTGTGCCAAGCTGTCTGCTTTGTGTTCCTTCCTGTCACAGATGGAAGCCTGGAAAGAGAGAAAATAGGGAAATAAAATAAAATAATTTTTCTAAAATTTTGTTTTTAATAATATATGAATGGGAATTTTGATATTTATAATTATTTCATCCTTAATATGTTTCACAACACCTGAGAGGAGAAAAACACTGGATGTTTATATATTATTCAGAACAGCTCTGTTTCGTGAAATATTTTACCAACCAGTGTATTAATTGACATTTCCAGGTGTCTAGATACTCAGGTGATTCTGACCCTAATGCAGCAGAAGGGTTTGCAGAGTTTTATGACTTCATAAAGAAAACAGAACATAGTGAGTTTCCTGTTATGCTTAAAGGAATAGTTTCTAATTAATCAACTGTTTTGCTGTAGGATTGCTATAGGTTTTACTGACTTTGAAATAAAATCATTGTGGGTATAAGTAGAATTTGATCTGACACATTTTTATTGCTAGCATCTTACAGTTTTGTTTAAACATTGGTATATATCTCCTTTCTGTGACAGCTCTGCCTGACTGTGTATAACTGTTGGTGTGCACACCTCCTCTCTCTGACAGTTCTGCCTGACTGTGTATAACTGTCGGTGCACACACCTCCTGTCTCTGACAGCTCTGCCTGACTGTGTATAACTATTGGTGCGCACACCTCCTCTCTCTGACAGTTCTGCCTGACTGTGTATAACTGTCGGTGCACACACCTCCTCTCTGACAGTTCTGCCTGACTGTGTATAACTGTTGGTGCACACACCTCCTCTCTGACAGTTCTGCCTGACTGTGTATAACCGTTGTTGCACACACCTCCTCTCACTGACAGCTCTGCCTGACTGTGTATAACTGTCGGTGCACACACCTCCTGTCTCTGACAGCTCTGCCTGACTGTGTATAACTGTCAGTGCACACACCTCCTGTCTCTGACAGCTCTGCCTGACTGTGTATAACTATTGGTGCGCACACCTCCTCTCTCTGACAGTTCTGCCTGACTGTGTATAACTGTCGGTGCACACACCTCCTGTCTCTGACAGCTCTGCCTGACTGTGTATAACTGTCGGTGTGCACACCTCCTCTCTCTGACAGCTCTGCCTGACTGTATAACTGTCGGTGCACATACCTCCTGTCTCTGACAGCTCTGCCTGACTGTGTATAACTGTCGGTGTGCACACCTCCTCTCTCTGATAGCTCTGCCTGACTGTGTATAACTGTTGGTGCACACACCTCCTCTCTGACAGTTCTGCCTGACTGTGTATAACCGTTGTTGCACACACCTCCTCTCACAGCTCTGCCTGACTGTGTATAACTGTCGGTGCACACACCTCCTGTCTCTGACAGCTCTGCCTGACTGTGTATAACTGTCAGTGCACACACCTCCTGTCTCTGACAGCTCTGCCTGACTGTGTATAACTATTGGTGCGCACACCTCCTCTCTCTGACAGTTCTGCCTGACTGTGTATAACTGTCGGTGCGCACACATCCTCTTTCTGACAGCTCTGCCTGACTGTGTATAACTGTCGGTGTGCACACCTCCTCTCTCTGACAGCTCTGCCTGACTGTGTATAACTGTCGGTGCACACACCTCCTGTCTCTGACAACTCTGCCTGACTGTGTATAACTGTCGGTTTGCACACCTCCTCTCTCTGACAGCTCTGCCTGACTGTGTATAACTGTTGGTGCACACACCTCCTCTCTGACAGTTCTGCCTGACTGTGTATAACTGTTGTTGCACAGACCTCCTCTCACTGACAGCTCTGCCTGACTGTGTATAACTGTCGGTGCACACACCTCCTGTCTCTGACAGCTCTGCCTGACTGTGTATAACTATTGGTGCGCACACCTCCTCTCTCTGACAGTTCTGCCTGACTGTGTATAACTGTCGGTGCACACACCTCCTGTCTCTGACAGCTCTGCGTGACTCTGTATAACTGTCGGTGCACACACCTCCTCTCTCTGACAGCTCTGCCTGACTGTGTATAACTGTCGGTGCACACACCTCCTCTCTCTGACAGTTCTGCCTGACTGTGTATAACCGTTGTTGCACACACCTCCTCTCACTGACAGCTCTGCCTGACTGTGTATAACTGTCAGTGCACACACCTCCTGTCTCTGACAGCTCTGCCTGACTGTGTATAACTATTGGTGCGCACACCTCCTCTCACTGACAGCTCTGCCTGACTGTGTATAACTGTCGGTGCACACACCTCCTGTCTCTGACAGCTCTGCCTGACTGTGTATAACTGTCGGTGTGCACACCTCCTCTCTCTGACAGCTCTGCCTGACTGTGTATAACTTGGTGCACACACCTCCTGTCTCTGACAGCTCTGCCTGACTGTGTATAACTGTCGCTGTGCACACCTCCTGTCTCTGACAGCTCTGCCTGACTGTGTATAACTGTCGCTGTGCACACCTCCTGTCTCTGACAGCTCTGCCTGACTGTGTATAACTGTCGGTGTGCACACCTCCTCTCTCTGACAGCTCTGCCTGACTGTGTATAACTGTTGGTGCACACACCTCCTCTCTCTGACAGTTCTGCCTGACTGTGTATAACCGTTGTTGCACACACCTCCTCTCTCTGACAGTTCTGCCTGACTGTGTATAACTGTCGGTGCACACAAGTCCTGTCTCTGACAGCTCTGCCTGACTGTGTATAACTGTCGGTGTGCACACCTCCTCTCTCTGACAGCTCTGCCTGACTGTGTATAACTTGGTGCCCACACCTCCTCTCTCTGACAGCTCTGCCTGACTGTGTATAACTGTTGGTGCGCACACCTCCTGTCGCTGACAGTTCTGCCTGACTGTGTATAACTGTCGGTGTGCACACCTCCTCTCTCTGACAGCTCTGCCTGACTGTGTATAACTGTTGGTGCACACACCTCCTCTCTCTGACAGTTCTGCCTGACTGTGTATAACCGTTGTTGCACACACCTCCTCTCTCTGACAGTTCTGCCTGACTGTGTATAACTGTCGGTGCACACAAGTCCTGTCTCTGACAGCTCTGCCTGACTGTGTATAACTGTCGGTGTGCACACCTCCTCTCTCTGACAGCTCTGCCTGACTGTGTATAACTTGGTGCCCACACCTCCTCTCTCTGACAGCTCTGCCTGACTGTGTATAACTGTTGGTGCGCACACCTCCTGTCGCTGACAGTTCTGCCTGACTGTGTATAACTGTCGGTGTGCACACCTCCTCTCTCTGACAGCTCTGCCTGACTGTGTATAACTGTCGGTGCACACACCTCCTGTCTCTGACAGCTCTGCCTGACTGTGTATAACTGTGGGTGTGCACACCTCCTCTCTGAAAGCTCTGCCTGACTGTGTATAACTGTTGTTGCACACACCTCCTCTCACTGACAGCTCTGCCTGACTGTGTATAACTGTTGGTGTGCACACCTCCTGTCTCTGACAGTTCTGCCTGACTGTGTGTAACTGTCGGTGTACACACCTCCTGTCTCTGACAGTTCTGCCTGACTGTGTATAACTGTCGGTGTGCACACCTCCTGTCTCTGACAGCTCTGCCTGACTGTGTATAACTTGGTGCGCACACCTCCTGTCTCTGACAGCTCTGCCTGACTGTGTATAACTGTCGGTACACACACCTCCTCTCTCTGAGAGCTCTGCCTGACTGTGTATAACTGTCGGTGTGCACACCTCCTCTCTCTGACAGCTCTGCCTGACTGTGTATAACTGTCGGTGCACACACCTCCTGTCTCTGACAGCTCTGCCTGACTGTGTATAGCTTGTTGTGTACACCTCTTCTCACTGACAGCTCTGCCTGACTGTTTATAACTGTTGGTGTGCACACCTCCTCTCTCTGACAGCTCTGCCTGACTGTGTATAACTGTTGGTGTGCACACCTCCTGTCTCTGACAGCTCTGCCTGACTGTGTATAACTGTTGGTGTGCACACCTCCTCTCTCTGAACAGCTCTGCCTGACTGTGTATAGCTGTTGGTGTGCACACCTCCTGTCTCTGACAGCTCTGCCTGACTGTGTATAACTGTCGGTGTGCACACCTCCTCTCACTGATAGCTCTGCCTGACTGTGTATAACTGTTGGTGCACACACCTCCTCTCTGACAGTTCTGCCTGACTGTGTATAACTGTTGGTGTGCACACCTCCTCTCTCTGACAGCTCTGCCTGACTGTGTATAACTGTTGGTGCACATACCTCCTCTCTCTGACAGCTCTGCCTGACTGTGTATAACTGTTGGTGTGCACACCTCCTCTCTCTGACAGCTCTGCCTGACTGTGTATAACTGTTGGTGTGCACACCTCCTGTCTCTGACAGCTCTGCCTGACTGTGTATAACTGTCGGTGTGCACACCTCCTCTCTCTGACAGCTCTGCCTGACTGTGTATAACTGTTGGTGCACATACCTCCTCTCTCTGACAGTTCTGCCTGACTGTGTATAACTGTTGGTGTGCACACCTCCTCTCTCTGACAGCTCTGCCTGACTGTGTATAACTGTTGGTGTGCACACCTCCTGTCTCTGACAGCTCTGCCTGACTGTGTATAACTGTTGGTGTGCACACCTCCTCTCACTGACAGCTCTGCCTGACTGTGTATAACTGTTGGTGTGCACACCTCCTGTCTCTGACAGCTCTGCCTGACTGTGTATAACTGTTGGTGTGCACACCTCCTCTCTCTGACAGCTCTGCCTGATTGTGTATAACTGTTGGTGTGCACACCTCCTCTCTCTGACAGCTCTGCCTGACTGTGTATAACTGTTGGTGTGCACACCTCCTCTCTCTGACAGCTCTGCCTGACTGTGTATAACTGTTGGTGTGCACACCTCCTGTCTCTGACAGCTCTGCCTGACTGTGTATAACTGTTGGTGTGCACACCTCCTCTCTCTGACAGCTCTGCCTGACTGTGTATAACTGTTGGTGTGCACACCTCCTCTCTCTGACAGCTCTGCCTGACTGTGTATAACTGTTGGTGGAAAGTGCTTGCTCTTCCTCCAGCCTGGGGTGTCTCACTCATGGTTCCGCCGTGCACTGATGTGGTCTCTGTTGTGCCCAGGTGTGACTACTGCAGCAAAGGCTTTAAGAAGTCCAGCCACCTGAAGCAGCACGTGCGCTCACACACGGGGGAGAAGCCCTACAAGTGCAAGCTCTGCGGACGCGGCTTCGTCTCCTCCGGGGTCCTCAAGTCCCACGAGAAGACGCACACCGGTCAGTCTGCCTCACACTGGGCACAGTGCAGTTCCGTGTGTTCACAGGTTGTGTTGTCATCCCCCAGCCCCATTCTAGAGCATTCTCGTCACACCCCAGAGGAACCCCCTGATTGCCTCCACGCCCAGCCCCTGGCAGCCGCCGCCAGCTTCCTATCTGTGGACTGGCCTCCTCCAGGCGTTTCCCATCAGAGGAGCCAGGCGACCCGCGGCCTTTTGTTGCTGGCTTTCGTCCCTCAGCAGGCGCTCAGGGTTCGTGTGTTGTAGCTTGTGTCCCACTCCAGTCACGTTATGGCCGAGTCAGAGTCCACTGTGTGGGGAGACCACCTCCTGCTCGTCCACTCATCATTGTTGGACAGCTGAGCTGTTGCCATTGTTTGGCTCTCAAACTTGTTTAAAGCCTGGGCTTGATCAAAACCACTTTCCAGAGGAGCTGTGCCATTTTCCTTGCCCACCAGCACTGATTTCACATCTTGTCAGCACATCCTGTGGTCTGTCTGCTTCATGATGACCATCCTTAGAACACATGACATCAGCTTCCATCCTTTAAAGTAACCTCCTCCTAAGACACGCTCGGTCCCTAGGAGATTGGAGGCCACAGCAAGCAAGTGGCCTTTAGTTCTATGCTGACTGAGTGCATCCTCGTTTGCTCTGACATGTGGCTTCAGGTAGTGAAGTGTGTCTTCACGTCGTTTGTCGTCGCAGGAGTCAAGGCCTTCAGCTGCAGCGTGTGCAGCACCGCCTTCACTACCAACGGCAGCCTCACCAGGCACATGGCCACGCATGTGAGCGCAAAGCCCTACAGGTGTCCGTTCTGTGAGCAGGGCTTCCGGACCACAGTGCACTGTAAGAAGCACATGAAGAGGCACCAGACAGCCGCCTCGGGCGGGTCAGCGCCAGGAGACGCGGACGGAGGAGGTACTGCCCCTTGGCTGATTCTGGTTTATTAACCTGAGCTTTAGTGGCTCGCTCACTTCAAAGGTGATTGGTGCACGAGCATTTCCCTTTCCGATTATGGAAGCAGTACATGCTGTTTGAAAGAAAGGTTTGGGAAGGCACGAACAGGACATTGTTTATCTCACTGGTCACGTTGCACCACAATGCCAGCGTCGCGCAGGGCACAGTCTCCCTTCTGTGCACACACACACGTGTAGGTGGGTCTCAGTTCCTTAACCCACAGGGAGTCAGACCCCATGCAGTGCTGGCGTCCACTTCACCTTGTCCCACTGATGTTCACTGCAGACACACTGGTCATTGGGGGGCACAGGCCTGCCTTAGTTTGCACAGCTGCACTGACTGCATTGTGGTTCACGACATGAGTGCCTGTTACGGAGGCGCAGCAAGTGCCCAGAGTTTCCGTGTGGCAGGGAGAGCCCCCCCCCCCCCGCGACACTGTGCCCACTGCGTGTGTGCTCTCAGCCTGAGGGACACGACACCATGTGCAGCTCAGTCAGCCTTAGACGAGGCTTTACCCCGTCCCCATGCCGAGTGCAGTAATCCTGAGAGTGTTATTTCATGCTTACACTTTGTGTTCTTACCAGATGATTTCTTCTGAGCAATTCCATGAGTGAAATTACAGTGATAGGCATGTGCAGCGTGCATGTATTTTGACATGTTGACGTGACGCCAGGGCACGGCGTTTTAACTTTTGTAACTGACGTTGTCCCGCGCACAGTGAGAGTCGTGCCGTTTTGCACGGTGTCCTGGGCCTGGGCTCCTGTCTGTGCTGTGTGTTTACAGTGCCGGCGCCTGATGTCTGTGGCATGGACGTGCTGTGCGGGGGGCACGACGGGAGGACCGTGAGTGGGTTGGAAGCTCCCTCCTCTGGCTCTGCCCACCGTCCACTTGGCTATTTAGTGTTTCTCTTGTTCTTTTAAACATGTTTTAGCCATCTGTGCAGAAATGATGTCCCTTCTCTCCCCCAGCCAAAGCTTTTTTCCTTCTCAGTGACATTTTAACAGCAGCTTATTCCTATTTTTAATGAACGTAAACATGTCCTTACATTTCACTGAGAGAATACTCAAACACACATGTTTTTAAGTGTGTGTTTTTTTTTCCTTTCAGTAAGTCTTTTTAATTGAGAGCTGTTTGCTGATTATCAGTTCGGTCTCTCTGTTTGGGCTGCTTGTTTTCTCAGGCTAACTCCCTTTGTGCCATACTGGTGAACGCACGTCTGTGAGTGTGAACATGTTGAATCATGTGGATGCTGGTGTCAGAGCTCACCACTGGCCTGGCTACAGAGGTGGGGGCCATGGCCGCAGGGGTGGGGGCGCCGTGGCCTCGGCATCCTCCCCGTCAGTGATCCCTCTGCCTGGGCGCCGCCTTCCCTGTACCGCTCCTTTACCAGGGACTGTGGCCCCCTTCTCCATAGGCAGTGGTGAGAAGAAACCCTTTTCCATCCCACAGATAACTGAGCTGCAGATTCTAACCACCTACATTAAAGGTCCATGTTCATTTTCGGTGGGTCTGCCATGACTCAGTGTCCCTTAGGAGCTGGTCCTTTGTCCCGTGTGTTGTTTAGAGATGGGTCTGGAGGAGGAGGAGGACGGCTCCGAAAGAAGCACGTCCAGGAAGGCACGTCCCGAGGTCATCACCTTCACTGAGGAGGAGACGGCGCAGCTGGCTAAGATCCCGCCGCAGGAGAGCGCCACGGTCTCGGAGCAGGTGCTGGTGCAGTCGGCTGCCGAGAAGGACCGCATCAGCGAGATGAAGGACCGGCAGGCCGAGCTGGAGGCGGAGCCCAAGCACGCCAACTGCTGCTCCTACTGCCCCAAGAGCTTCAAGAAGCCCAGTGACCTTGTCAGGTGCGGTGGCCAGCGGCTCCGGGGGGCGGGGGTGCCTGGGCCCCCTCGCTCCCCCTGCTGCACCGTCTGAACCCGGTGCCCTGAGGAGCACCCCGCTTTCTCCAGCTGCGTTCCGGGCTGGGGCGTGTTAGAGGCTTCCCTCAAGCTTCTCCAGCGTGTTAGTCCAAAGCCCGCTTACGCTGTAGGTTCTTCCCTGCGCTTTTTTCTGTGTGACTGTGGTGGCAGTGAAAAAAGTTAAGCGTTACCGAGGACATCAAGCCCTGAGATGAGGGCCCCGGGTGCCACCTGCCCATAGCCCAGAGGGAGGGCCCCGGGGCGGGGCGGTGATTGACTGAGGTCTGGCAGCTCAGGGGAGACGGCTGGGGAGGGGCTCCCAGGAGGAAGGCCACTGTGCAGTGCTCCCAGACCTTGGAAAGCTCCTTACAGACAGCACGGCGGACACTTGCCTCCGCTTAAGGAGATGGAACTAACAGGGAGGGTAGAGGGTGACGGAGAGGAAGTGCTGTCGGGGTTGAGGATGGGTGGTGATAGAGCCGGCTGCTTTGGGAGCTCCAGCAGGTGTCCTCCCGTCCTCTTCACACAGGACCTTCTGTGGGTCAGGAGGGCTGGGGGACTTGAGGTGCTGCTGGGTTGGAAGTGCCCATCTGAGCGTGGCCAGCAGCCTCCAGATCCCTGTTGATGAACGCCTAGTTCTTGGCGCTGAGTCCCACCGCCCTGTGCTCTGCGGGCACCTGTGTGGGTGCGGGGTCAGGGCTGATGCCCGCCGCCACAGGCCTCAGGCCGGTGCTGTTTCCGGCCCCTAGTCCCTGAATGCCTGCCCCCTGGCCACCTGCCAACAGTGGGTCATCAGACGGGCGAGACAGCAGCATCTTGTTATCTTAACTGGCTCCCTTTGATTCTGAGTCTGGGAAAATACCTTTTCATGTGGCCTTTGGATGCATGTGTTTCTTTTCTAAGCTGCCTGTCTGTTGCCTGCGTTTCTCCTGTGATATTTGTTGTCTTACTGCTGATCTGTAAGAGCTCTTTGGTTTTTAAGAAAATCAGCCTTGTTATCATTGGTCTTGCAGTTACTTTTTTGTTGGTGGTATGTAGAGTAAAGCTGAAAATTTTTGTTTTTTATGAAAATTTTTATTTTGCTGAATTTATTTAGTACACTGATGGTGTTTAGTTGATCAGTTGTGTCCCATTCTTTGCAAGCCACTCTTTGAACTGTAGCCTGCCAGGCTCCTCTGTCCATGGAATTCTTCAAGCAAGAATACTGGACTGGGTTGCCATTCCCTTCTCCAGGGGATCCTTCCAACCCAGGGATTGAACCCTCGTCTCCTGCGTTGCTGGCAGATTCTTTACCACTGAGCCACCAGGGAAGCCATATTGATAGCTATAAATTTAAAAGCATTAGGTGGTTTGTAACATCTAATTGCAAATGCTTCCCGGCTAGGCATGTTCGAATCCACACTGGAGAAAAGCCATATAGATGTGAGGAATGTGGGAAGAGCTTCACAGTGAAGTCCACCCTAGACTGCCACGTGAAGACTCACACAGGTAGGAGCAGACGCCTGCATGTTGCTCCGTGCCTCCCAACAGCATCTTACGCTTGTTCCTGTGCATTTTGCACACACAGACTTGTCAAGATTATAGAAAGCTTAAAAATCAGGAATCATGAAGAAATGAATGTAAAAGATTTGAGATTCCTGATCTAGCACTGAAGGAATGGATCTGGGTCTCCAGTGTGGAGTTACCGGCCGTCATTCAGACTTAAATACCTGTGTTAGTTAGAAAGATTACCTCCTGGTCTGGTTCAGGCTGAGAAGAGGATGGTGATAGGCAAATTCACCCTTTCTAAAAGTGGGGAGCAGAGACCCTGATGCAGGGTGCAGTGTGCCTCTGTGTTGTGAAAGATGGAACTCCGAACTCAGGTCCTAAACAGTGACCTTGACTCACTTTTAAGTTTCCCAGCCACATGTCCTGCAGGAGCGGGGGTCCTGGGAGCACGGGGGTGTTGGGGGGTAGATGGATGCAGCACTTGGGTCCTAGGCGGGAGCGGAGGCGGGGCGGGGGGCGGGGCCCGGGGCCGGCCGGGGCTGGGGGGAGGGGGAGGGGCGGGGGCGGGGAGGCAGGGCTGAGTCCTCTGGGGGCTGACTCTGTTCTCTTCCTCCAGGCCAGAAGCTCTTCAGCTGCCACGTGTGCAGCAACGCCTTCTCCACCAAGGGCAGCCTGAAGGTGCACATGCGCCTGCACACGGGCGCCAAGCCCTTCAAGTGCCCGCACTGCGAGCTGCGCTTCCGCACGTCGGGGCGGCGGAAGACGCACATGCAGTTCCATTACAAGCCGGACCCCAAGGCCCGGAAGCCTGCGACCCGGGCGGCGGCTGAGGGCCCGCAGCCCGTGAGCGCGCCCCCCGCACCCTCCACCGACCCCGGCGTGTTCATCATGAACAGCCCGGTGCTGACCGGGCAGCTGGACCAGAGTCTGCTGCAGCCGAGCCTGCTGGGCCAGGCCGTCCTGCCAGCCTCAGTGTCAGGTGGGCCGCGCATGCTGGAGGCGCGGGTTGAGGCCCCGGGGGACTCATGCGCTGTGTCCACCCAGCCGACTCCCACGCTGCCCTCCCTGAGGTTTTCCCAGGAAGCAGTGGGAAGATGGAATTCCATCTTTCAGACGTGCTGTCTTTCCGTTTCCCATTCTCTCTACCATCCTTTCTGCATTTTATCCTTCAGCTGTTTGGTCTGTTGGGCTTAAACCTGTCTGTTTCTAGGTATTCTCAAAACTTAACAGACATAATATATTACTTCTCTTAAGCCTTATTTTTAATACACTGCAATTATTGAATTGCTCTTCGATCACAATAGTGTTTGAAAAGCATTACATTTTAGTCAGGTAATATTTACTAATAATATTAAATAAACATTATCTTTTGTGTACTTACAAAGAGTGAAGCAAATGTTCATATTTACTGGATGTCTTAAGTGGCTGTCTCTCTGTCTAATGACCCATGGCACAGTTAAAGCCCAGTAGAATGATAGCATTGTTTTCCATTGTGGACTTAATCAGGGTGATCTCTCTGAGCCTCATTTCCTGATGTGTTAAAGATGGATGTTACCTGTTTCACAGGGTTTGTTTTGTGACAGTTAAGTTGGACACATGTTAGTGATGCTGTTCAGACGTTCACTCAGTTGTGTCCGACTCCTTGCGACCCCACGGACTGCAGCATGGCAGGCTTCCCTGTCCTTCACCATCTCCCAGAGTTTACTCAAACTCATGTCCATTGAGTTGGTGATACCATCCAGCCATCTCATCCTCTGTCTCACCCCCTTCTCCTGCCCTCCATCTTTCCCATCATGTATTTATATATGTATGATATAAAGTAAGTACTAGCATTTGTTAACTGGATCATACTGATATGTGTGTAAACATACTTGGAAATCCTTGTATAGCATTGAGTTTTTGTGTTTAAGGAGGTTTCTGGCACCCAGTCATCCCTGCTGTCTCTTGCAGCTGGTGGTGACTGGACGGTGTCTTTGACGGACGGGAGCTTGGCCACCCTGGAGGGCATACAGCTACAGCTGGCAGCTAACTTGGTGGGGCCCAACGTCCAGATCTCCGGGATCGACGCCTCCACTGTCAATAACATCACGCTGCAGGTATGATGCCTGCTCAGCGCCTCTGCACTTCCCAAGTCGGAGTCACACTCCGCGCGACTTTTCCGTTACAAGGCCCTCTGTGCTTTCAGATTGACCCGAGTGTCCTGCAGCAGACCCTACAGCAGGGCAACCTGCTTGCTCAGCAGCTGACCTCGGAGACCGGCCTGACCCCGCAGGGCAGCTCCCTGCAGACGCCAGACAGTACGGTCCCGGCTAGCGTGGTCATCCAGCCCATCTCAGGCCTGTCCCTGCAGCCCACGGTGACTTCTGCCAACCTGACCATAGGCCCGCTTTCGGAGCAGGACTCGGTGCTGACCACCAGCAGCAGCGGTGAGAGCTTACGCGCGGCTGGTCCCGGCAGCTGGGCTCCAGCTCGCTGCTCACAGTCATGCACCTGACCCTAAGATGCTGTTTTCTTCTCTGTGTGAAGCTTAACAAATGCATCACATGTCCTAAGAATGCAGTAAGCTTTTTTTTTTAAGGATGAATGATGTTTAACCAATACATGCACAGAGATTATTGCATTCATAGAACTGGCTTCCTATTTCAACATAAGAGTTTTCTCTCTCTTTTTTTTTTTTTAAATCATTTTAGATAAAGGACCTAGAGATGACTGATACTGTGTTTCGAATCTTACAAAGTCTTAGTTTCGCTAAAGTTTTAATAGGAGAAAGGAGAGCATTATGATTTTTTAAGCCCAGCTTTGTTCTGTTTTATAACTGTGACCAGGGACACAAGACCTCTCTCAGGTGATGACCTCACAAGGCCTGGTCTCCACCTCCGGCGGCCCCCATGAGATCACCCTGACCATTAACAACTCGAGCCTGAGCCAGGTGTTGGCCCAGGCTGCCGGGCCAGCTGCCGCGTCGTCCTCGGGGCCTCCACAGGAGATCACGCTGACCATCTCTGGTGAGTCTTCAAGTTTTTAAAATCTGTTCACCTGCAGTTTAAGTAAATCTTATCTGTTTATTTTTTATTTTATTTTTTTTTTCCTGTGAGACAGCTTTGCATAAATCCTGTGCTTCAGGAAGTGTTTGTAATTTATCTGGGAAACTCCATTTAGTGAAATGTTCCTGCGGTTCATATCTCATGGCAGGAATTAAACATGGTGGTTCCCCATGCCACTTCTAGTTTGAGCCAGTTAGTTTGGTTACGTGTTTTTTGTTTAATCAAGAGCAGAAAACCGTACTTCATAAATGCTTGTCATGCTCCTTTGAACTGAAGGAGTGTAATTGGTTTAAGTGTATACTTTTGGTACCCCAGAGCATTACAGATACCCACTCTCCTTACCTTTCAGAATTCTTCTCGGATCATGTAGAAAATAACGATAGAAAAATAGGTAAGTGGGTAGAAAACACCCTTTGGCAGCGCAGGCCTCTGGGCCGGCCTGCTGAGCCTCCGTGTCGGTCACCAGGCCTGTGATGCTCGCCGTCAGACCGCCCCCTCGTCTCGTCTGAGTTAGCTTGGAGCGCAGTTTACAGGTGTGCTTTGTCCACGTACTTCTTAGCTATGAACTCCGTGTTAACTGAGCAATTCTTAAATTTAGCAACAGCTTTTTTGACCCTTATTGTGCCCCAGGTCCTATTCTAGTAACTTTGATAAATATTAACTCATTTAAGTCTTATAGAAATAACCTTGTGAGCTTTTGTTTTTTTCTTTTCTTTCTTTTTTTTTTTTTAAAAAAGCATCTTGCTGGGAGTCAGAGTAGCCTCCCTGGAGTTCCGGTGTGATTGCCGGAAGCACTGTGTTTTCCCTGACAGCGCTGGGGGTGTGGTGGCCAGACCCTGGGCCCAGCCCCAAGAGAGGTCCGCAGAGTGTCGCCTCTGTTCCACGAGGCTTCTGCAGAAACCATTATTGGCATAGCGCAGTTATTGAGAAGGAAACCAAAAGCTTTCTCTTTTAAGAGGTGTCTTTATTCCTTTCAATTTGTGAGAGAAATTGGAGGAACTGTTCCTAGATGGAGCTCTTTAGTGACAAGCACTGATTTTTAGGTTCTAACATGCAGCAAAAATTAACTTATCTAATCCAGCAACCTTCTTCTGTCTGTATATATGTGTGTGTGTGTGTGTGTGTGTGTGTGTATTTGAATTTTAGTGTTGGAAATGGAAGAGTTACTTTAAGAAAGCTATTTTGTTGATCAAATTAACTTTTTTTGAGTAATCTCAGTTTTAGAGGTGTTTTGCTAGTCCTAAACAAAGAGCACAAAGTGTGGAATTCTTGCTTCTGGTTCAGAAAATTTGGTTTTTTGTTTGTTTGTGGATTGTGCATCTGTTTCTCCTGTCTTTTCCTATATTGATCATTCAGTTTTATTGCTTTCTAGTGTATTTGATGAATATAATTTTTTTTAAAAATTAGCTTAAAAGGTTTATCATAGGAGAAATCTTAATTAGTTGATGAAACTGATGAAGTTTGCCCAAACTTTAAAGGCCTAAGATTTATCTCCTGTCTCCTCATTATTGTGTGTGTCGAGTATGGGCTCTGAGGACTCCTAAGCCAGCAGTTTCTTAGCCCACTCTGAGAAGTCTGGAAGAGCTTTTAATTTGTGGCCACTTACAGAGATTTTCAGTTATTTTGTAGAATGTTCTTTTTTTCCATGAGTACATGGAATTATACATGCTTATGAATGCTAGAATACAAATATTACTTCAGTTAAGTTGTGTAGACCTCTCAGCAATTCATAAGAAGAGAAGTAAACATTGGGTGAAGATGAGGACTGTGGTCAGTCTCCCCAACTCTCTTACACAGTAAGAGCGCTCCTACCTGGCAGCTCTAGTCCAGTTATTCACAAAGAGCCTTGTCGAGCAGAGAGGAGAGCGATGCCACGTGGTTTTGAGCCTTTCCCCGCAGGCCTCTGACTGCAGTCTGCTCTGCTGGTGGTAGCTGCGTTTCCCGTCTCGCTCACACCTCCGGCGTTGCTCAGCAGTCTGCGCTTGCAGATGTGCGCCCGTGTGGCGCAGGGCTGCCGGCGCTGGTACAGCCTAGTGCAGCATCCGTTCTGTCTTTTTGCCCTCCAGTTTCGTATATTTGTTTTGCTTCCACCTGGCTTGACAATAGATTTTTTTTAAAACAGCTTGTCTTTGCCAAGTCTTTTCAAAGCATTCAGCCTGGTTTTCATTGAAAAGGCAACAGGTTTTTGATGTTCCTGTTCCTCTATTTGCTCACTGCCTGATCATGTTATGAGATTATGAAACTAATGAGGCTGGTGGGAGCCTGAGTCTCTTGGTGGGAGGATGTCACGGTGTGTGCAAGCCTACTGTGTGTGCCTGGGGTGCTGCGGGGCAGAGAGCCTCCCGAAGCAGAGCCGCCGTGGCCACCGCCCTCCTGTCCCTCCATCAGGCCCCCGAGGCTCCAGCTGGTCATCCGCCATGTTAGGAAATAGTCCCAATTCTGTTTAAGTCGTATTCAACAAAGCATGTAGCCATGAGTGCTTAAACACGGAGTTAAAGTAGAGCTGTTAAGAGTTACTAGAAACTTCATAGGTTAAAACATGTGGACAGATACTTTCATTGAGGGCAATGCATTTCACAGTCTTGTTTTCATTTTTTTGTATAAATGTTAAAAATGAGATAGCTTTCATTTTTAGAGGGATGTTGTTATATGTTTAGCACACTTAGCAGTGTGTAAATTAACATGTTACTTTCAGATATCACAATGTTAATTTCTGTTTAGGTCAAGATCTTATTCAACACAGTTCTAATGGAAGTAGTGAACTAAATGGAAGCATAAGATTGTCAGCACCTACAATCAATAATCAATCCACAGGTGCCACCTTGACGATAAGCAATGATCAGCTTCTCTCGCAGAGCGCAACGTTGAACTCTTCAGGTACGCAGTGAACAACCGAAAGGCTTCTTAACGTGTCCGTCGAAGGGCTGTGTGCGTCCTCAGTGGGAAGGGCCACTTGTCCTTCCAGGTGACAGCTGTGTCGGCTTCCTGTTCTCATGCGTTTGGTGTAATTCCTGACGATTAGAGGCTCCTGTGTAATTCTGGGACCCAGAACTCTCTCAAGCATTACTGACCTTTCAGGGTTGTTCCTACCTTCTGCAGAGTAAGGGTAAATGGTCTCAGGCAAGCGTGCGAGGCATCGTGTGTGTCTGCAGGCCGGCCCGGATGGCTCCATCACACCCAGGCTCCGAACGGCTCTCGGGCTCCGTGCTCTGTGCTCTGCGGGGTGAACCCTGTGCTACATTGTCCTGAGCGTACGATGGCAGAATTATTCATAAAAGGCTTCTTTCTAAGGTTTCAAAGTGTCGACTTTAATAAAAAGTAAAAGTAAATGGGCTCCATCCAAATCAAAGTGCCAGAGCTTCAGTGCCACGAGGCCTCGCCTCACAGGTGATGCCCCTATTTTCTGGACCTGACAGAGTGTCCATTCCCTCCTCAGCCCTCTTGTTTGACAGCCCTGTATTTTTTTTCTTTTAGAGGGTCAGGCTTCATCTTTAGGTCTGTGTGGCTCTTCTCAGTACCCAGAGCAGACTTGCTTTCCTGCTCGCTTGGCGTGCCTTTTTACCAGGTGGTGGTCCATTCCCCGCAGAGCGCGGTGCCTGCTGCATGCTGAGCGCGCCTGAGGGGGGGCACCTGGCAAGGCAGCCGCGGGCCCCTGCGTTTTGGAGCCCAGGAACTAGCAGGGCGCCGGCATTGATCGCAGAGTCCGCATGGCGGTACAGGGTGACAGCCAGTGCCACACGGGAGGGAAGGCCGCCCCGAGTGCAGGTCACGGGGCCGGCGGGCTGACCCGGGCCAGGTGGTATCCTGCAGGGAGGTGCGTCCCCCGCCAGGGAGGCTCCAGGAGCCGTCCGTGCTGGGTCGGGCGGTGAGCCGAGGGCTGCGTGCGGTCAGGGTCCACTCAGGACCCCGAGGGCCCTCCCGACTGCCCTCCCCTCTGCTGAAGGGGTGCCTGAGAGCCTCGTCAGCATCTCGTGTTGGTGGACTGGGGCGGGTCCACAGCCCGGGCTTCTGACAGTCATTTCCACCTCTGCCCTCTGTTTTCCTGTCTCTCCTTTGGACTCACTCTGTCCCTCCTTCGTTGGTTTGTTGTTTAATTTTGGGGTGCTAAGAGTTGTGTCATAGAACTGCATTCTTTCACCTATTAATTTAAAGTGAGAAGCTTCATGTTTAGCTTTCAGTTAAGGGGAGTTTTCAGTTCTGATTTCGTCTGTGATGGGTAAGACGTCTGCAGTATGTCATATGCTGCTAAAGTCACATAGCATACTTGTTTCTGGAAATGTTTCCTGACAGTCGTGATTTGTGTCTGACTATAAAGGACCAGTTCTCACTGCCTCCAGGGCTCTGACATCTCTCCCGCCCTGTGGAGCGCTTACGTGAAGCGACAAGCGACAGGAGGCTCTGAGTCTCCTGTTTGGCCCCAGTGCCTGCTGTCACGCTCTGGTGGCGGTTTCTGTTCCAGAACATTCCGGGGTTGGGCCTCCTGCTTCCCTGAGGAGCAGCCTGCTGCAGCTGGTGGGACCGTCCACCCCCTCGGGGGCTCTGCAGGGACTGTCCGTCCCCTTGGGGGCTCTGCTGGGTGTCTTTAGCGAGTCTCGGGCCAATCAGTGGAAGGACAAGGAGAGTCTTGGGTGCGTCCATCTAAACGGAGTGGCGTCTTGCGTGGCTTGCTGACACTGGCATTCGTTGAGAGAGCAGTTCCTTCAAGTTGGTGACGTTCTGATCAGGAGGCGCAGGGGGTCGGGGAAGCCTCGTGCGGAGGCCTCTGCCCTGGCGCCGGCGCGTCTTCAGGCCTGTGTGCTGTTGGTCCTCAGGCGTCCCGGCTGGAGCGCCCCCTGTGGGGGGCTGGGCGATGCTGCGCGGGCCAGAACGGCGGTGCGCGGGCCCCAACGCATGCCCGAATGTTTCTGTAGAAGCGGCGAGCATGCCCCTTTCTCCTGGTTTAGTTTTTCTTTTGTTTAGACTGTTTTAGAGCCACCTGAGAGCTTTTCTTTCTCCTTCTCTTCAATTCCCCTTTAGTTTAATTTGGTGTCTCATTTAAAAAAATTTTTTTTTCAGGAGTTTAATATTATAAAATAAAAGACATGCTCATAATTAAAGGATATTTGTATCAGTTATTATAAATACAGGATTAATTTCATATAAGCACTTAGTTGCACTGTTAAATACCTTCGGCCCCTTTGGATAATCCTGACTGTAGGCAAAGATTCTTCACAGGTTGAACCACTCGATCTGTGGTGCCAAGCAGATGTTTTTAGTGAGGTTTGCACATTCCACTAGAGCTCATTAAGTACCCGATCTCATCTATACCTTATTGTCAAGAGACTGTGTCCTAATGGGTAACATTAACCTTCGAGTCAGTCAGTCCCGGACCCAGCTTCAGGCCACACAAGTAAGAGCTGAAATGGAAATGACTTGGAGATTAAACGTGCCTCTTGTAGGATGAGCACCAGAATACAGATGCTCAGTGTGACCCTGTGACAGTTACGCTGCAGACCCATCATCTCCGTGGGAGGAGGGTGACGCGGTGGGCGTCGGTCTTCATACTCTGTGTGAATGGAACGTGGTCGGGGCTGGTCGGCTTCCGGAGCAGCGTGGGCTCCTCGCGTCTTAGTGGGGAGACAGCTGGTACCGCCGTTTAGGGGTTACACATGATCTGAAGTGTGACCGTGAGTCAGCTTCACGTCTGGAGTGAAGCACGTGCAATTGTTCTGCTGTGTGCCTGGCTTTGAAAGAGGCTGTTTTTGAGTCAGTTCCAGGTTACACCCCTGGTGAAGGGTTTTCCTACAGAACAGTCAGAATGTGTTGTCAGTACCCTTTGGGAGGCAGAAAGTCGTTACTGATAGAGGTAACTATCAGTACCTCTTTTTAGCACAGCTTTTTAAGGAATTTATCTTAAGTGGGTATTACCTTTTTGTTCTTCCATTAGTCCATTTTTAAGATAATTTTGGTGAAGAAATCAAATTCTTCTTTCAGTGAGAGAAGAGGTCGTTTTTTTATTTACTAGTTCTCTGTGAGGTTATTTTAGTTTAGCCCTTGTTTCTCCTAGACTTAAGTACAGTTATGTGTGTACTCAGTCATGTCCGATTCTTTGTGACCCCATGGACCGTAGCCCACCAGGCTCGTCTGTCCATGGAATTCTCCAGGCCAGCATACTGGAGTGGGTTGCCATTTCCTCCTCCAGGGGATCTTCCCAGCCCAGGGATCGAATCTGTGTCTCCTGCATTGCAGGTGGATTCTTTACCCCTTTACCAGGCTCTTTTCAGTCATATGGAGGCTTGCGGTGCTTGAGCCAGGATCGTCCTCCTTGTGGGAAATGTCTTGAGTGTTCCTTGGGGCTTGCTCACCACAGTGTCTGGTTGCAGTGTGGACTCCAGCCCTCCCTGCAGTTGCTCGGTGTCCTCTCCGGGCCCGGGGTTGGGGTGCCGCGTGGTTAGTGGCCCTGCTTGCGCTGTCTCTGCTCTCCTGGGCTACCCGTCCTTGACCCGTCGCCTGCTCCGACAGTCGGCAGAAGGTCAGCTGTTGCTCCTGGGTCAGCTTTGTCTCGGGAGTCAGGGCGAAGTGTGGCATCCCGGCCGTCTGCCCCGGGTGCACCTGCCGTGAGCGGTTGGCTCTTTTTCTCCCAGCTGTGGCTCTCTCCTGAGTGATGCCGATGGAGCCCCCGCTCCGCTGGCTGGACCCGGCCAGAGGCTGCGGTCCCTGTCCACGTCGCCCTCCCATTAGACTCGCTCCTGCACGCCGCGTGTGAGCGTCCGGGCGTGTGGAGGGCACGGCGGCGCAGGGTGCCGCCCCTCCGCAGATCCACACTCCCCTCCGTCCCGGCGGGGCTGCGCGTGGGGGGGGCTGGCGAGGTTCTCGGGAGCCGCGTGGTGCTTCAGAGCGGACGCACGCAGCCTCCTAATGGTTGTACTGCTTTTGAAGGTTCCAGGTCTGCGCGGCACAGTGTGCGAGTCCGGGAGTGTGGATCTGTGGAGGACGCCGGCCACAAGTAAGTAGCCTGGCCCCTGCCGTGCCTCGGAGCAGGCCCGGGGTCAGCCAGGCCCCGCGGCCGCGCGGTGTCCGTACCCAGGCGTCCCCAGGCAGCAGCGTGTGGCGCTCTGCGGGAGGGCCAGTCCCGGGCCCTGGCACCGTGGCTGCGGCCAGTGGGCGCTGAGTCGCCATCAGGCTGGCGGAAGGATGGCCTGTGTGTGTACACGCGCATGTGCATGTGTGTCACGCTCACACGTGTCTTGGTTGGAGCCCCCCAGGATCTGGGCCCTGAACCCACGCCGAGCCGTCTCGTTTGCCAGCAGGTGCATGAGTCTCTGTCGTGTGGAGAGAAGGCCCGTCTCTGCCCCGCCTGCCCCAGTGGCCTTTCTCGTGCCGTGGGCTGCAGAGGGAGAGGAGCAGCGCTCTGTTCTGCAGAGGGAGCTGGCGTGCCGCGCAGCATGAGTCAGGGCTCAGGGGGTGCCGCGAGGGCTGTTTGGACCGCCCGTGTCTCAGGCTAGGCAGACGTGCAGGGCAGTGGGGTCGTGAACGTGAGTGGGGTCGCCAGACATCCACTCCGGAGCGGGTCATCACTCAGGGTCCTGATGAGGACAGGACCCTGGAAGTGCTTGTCTGAGTGTCCTTCTGCGCTGGCCGCAGGGGCGGGACTGTGGGGTCACCTTTCCGCTCTTCTTTTCCCTGCTTGTTCCTGTGTGTGACGCTGGAGGGGCAGAGTCTGCGTTCAGAGATACGTGGGTATTCACGAAGGCCTTGAGGTAGCTTTGGAATCTGAGAGGCAGTGGTCTTGGTGGTGCAGTCTCGTGAGCCTAGGGGTGTAGATGCTGACCGTGGCCGACTTCTTCCTCCGTGAGAGCTGTCTTCCTGCGCCGATCCCTGCGTGCACTCACCGGCTTCTCCACTCATCTACTCGCTTCGCCTCTCTCGTAGAACTTAACGCCACAGCTGGAAGCCTGCCTCCCACGACGCCGCTGTCGCCGTCTGCCGTCTCTGCGCAGAGCCTGGTCATGTCCTCGTCCGCAGTGGGGGCCGAGGCCAGCGTCACGCTGACCCTGGCGGACACCCAGGGCTTGCTGTCCGGGGGGCTGGACACCGTCACGCTCAACATCGCTTCTCAGGTGGGTGCCATGGCCCCGCCGATGGGGTCCTCACAGGAAACACCTTCTTTCCTAGGTATCTGTTCAAAACACAACTGGTTGTTTTCCAAATAAGTTTAAAAAGTAATTTTTTGATGCCAAATGGGAAATATAAGAAAATCCAAACAGTGCAGAGAAGCATAAGTAGTCCACCCCCCTAGACAGAACTGCAGTGAACGTCTGCATGTGTACATGCTTCTGGACCTTTGTACGCACACACGGGTGCACGTGTTCTCGCTTTTACAGAAACAAGCTCGTGTGTATCGTGGAGTGTAAACTCTTCCCCCATAGTTAATTTTACTGTGATTGCGTTCGCTTCAGTGATTCTGGCTGTGCAGGCGTTTCAGTGCCTGTGCGCCCTGTAGAGGAGGGCGCCGGGGGGCTTCCAGGCTGTGCGCCCTGTGGCTGAGGGCACCGGCGGGCTTCTAGGCACCCTGGCTGTTGTCAGTGGTGTGGGAATTCCAGTACTCCTTGCTACTTAGGTTCTTAGATGAACCCCTGCAGTAGGTGTGCTGGGTTGAAGGTTAAGATGCTGACAGACCTTCCAGAGCCCCGTTGGGAAAATCCTGAGAAGCAGTGATTAGCTCTTGTGAGGCAGCCGTGTGGAGTTCCGACAGGGGCTGCGCCTGCTGGCCCCCACATGCACACCCTGCTGCGCGGAGGCTGTGGCCGGCAGGTGGCAGGGCGAGGCTCCCCCGACTCTTGTCTGAGCCCCGCCTCCGCCTCCGGGCTCTGCGCTGCCCGCGGGCTCTCTGCCCTGGGGGCGACTCGGTTCCTCCCCGTGCACACCGGTGATGCCACCTCGGCCTGCTCCTGGTCCGTCCGCACGGCAGGCGCGGCCGTGACGCACACCCTGTGCTCTCTGAGGTCCCCGCCGGCAAGCCCAGCCCTCCTGAGGGGACTCGGGACACAGTGCACGCGAGGGGCTTCGTTCCGGCCCACGAGAGCGCTCAGCCCCCAGGCCCCCTGAGCAGTTGAGGAGACCCCACTGCCCTCAGCCAGTGCTCAGGCACTTACAGAATGCATGTGCGCTTGAGGAGTGAGAACTAGTGTGACTTCCACATCAGTGTAATCAAAATACAGCAAAGAAAGCAATAGTCTGCAAGTAAGAATACGAACCAAAAATGTGATGCCCTTTTAGTGGATTCAAGTCACTACTTTTGTGAGTATCACTAATTGTCGAGCATTTATTTTATCGGGCAGTTGACTTTTAAATCAGGGCATTTGCATTGAGGATACTTAAATTAGCCATTGATATACCAGTAATAAGCTAGTAAACGCCATTGTATTCAGAATTTTTTATTGTTGTTCTTGTTGCTTTTTTTTTTGACTGCGCTGTGCAGCATGCTGGATCTTTTTTTTTTTTTTTTTTTTTTTAGCATGCCGGATCTTACTTCCCCGTAAGGGATCGAACCCCAGCCGGCTACAGTTGAAGTGCAGAGTCTTAATCAGTGGACCGCCAGGGAAGCCCCAGGGTTTTGTTTGTTTGTTTTTATCAAGCTTTTTTTTTTTTTTTTTTGAGATAATTGTGAATTTGCAGAAATTAAAAGAAGTAGCACAGATCCTGTGGACCGTCCCTTTACTCAGTTCCCCCAGTGACAGCATCTTATGAAACCGGGGCAGAGCACCCAGCAGGTGTCCCCGTGTTTAGTGACAGCTGGGTGGGGTCATGTCGCAGCTTCTGAAGCAGTAATCTTCTCCGCAGGGTCAGCAGTTCCCAGCCTTACTCACGGACCCTTCTCTCTCGGGCCCCGGGGGCGCGGGCTCACCCCAGGTCATCCTGGTGAGCCCCCCTGCACAGCCGGCGTCTGCCTGTGAGGAGATCACCTACCAGGTACAGCACACGTGTCGTCTGCAGTCTCTTAGGGTTTTCAGAGCACCTCACTTCAGAAGGGGCGGCCTGGAGGGTACTGGGGAGAGCCTTCGGCCAGGGCTCGGTGTGCCTGGGGCCGCGTGTCTGCAGAGGGTGGGGAGAGCCGCCAACTGGGGCTCGGTGCGCCTGGGGCTGCGTGTCTTCCAAGGAGGAGCAGGCGCCGAATGCAGGGACCCGGGTGGACACGGGGTCTCCTTCTCTCCATGACTCGGGGTCAGAAGGAGATGTCATAACCAAAGCTGTGAGACCTGGTTTTCAGTTTAGCAGTGTCTCCTTGATTTGCCCACTGATCAGATTGCATGTGGTCATTCCCTTGCGTTTAGTTTTTTTTGTTGGATTTCCTGTGATACCTTTGATGTTTCTTTCACGTTGTTATACATTTTCATAGGGATTTTCACGTGTCTGTACGTGAACTGTTTGTCATCTGACTAGTCTCTTTTCTTAAAATGCATTTTTTGGAGGGGGTGGACAAAACACTTAGTAAATGATAGTTCTAAATATAAAGAGTCTAAAAATGCCTAAAACTTTTCAGAAAAGTAAAATACCGATAATAAATCTCTGAATTTTTTTTTTGAAGAATTAAATTTTATGCTTAAGCAGTTTTAGCAATTGGATTTTAAGGTAATTAGTTTTTGGTATTTCGGTGAGACTAGGATTTCTTTCAAATAGAAATTAAATGTAATCAGCAATGGGAATTTCTCCCCATCTGGCCTGAGTAACCAGAGCCCATTTAGCTAGCTTTTGGCTTGTGTAGCTGTTAACACAAGAGCACTTTCAAGTTCAGGGGTGCACTCACAGGTCTCAGGACTCAGAAAGGTCTGTTGTCCCTGTGGTTACAGTAAAGGCGACATTCCCTGAACGGAATGTCTGACTCAGAAACATGTCCTGTGTGCGTCTTAGTTTCTGTAACTGTTGATGAACGAGTGTCGGGGCCCCCAGGGTTTTTAGTGGGTGTCCTTCCCTGCGTGTCATTTGTTGTATCGGGTGGGCTGTTTCCTGCAGTAACAGAACAGCCTTGAGTGTCATTTATTCCCAGTGGTTTTCGGCCTTTTTAAAAAGACTCAGGAGAGATGCAATTTTGTGGGGAGCTGAGCACAGGAGTGTCTGTCGTTCCTTTTCTTGGCTCACACAGACGCTCCTGTGTAGACGCAGGCCCACCTCACACAGGAGGCACAGGCCAATCACTTTCCCATGGCGTGTGGCGTCCTTGCATCGTCGGAACTATTCGATCGCTTGTTTCATCCCTTTTTTTTAATAAACCGCGGCCCAGATTAGTGAGAGCAGTTGGCGGGAGCCTGCAGTGGCCGCCGGCTGTTGTCTGGGAGCCGGGTCTCAGCAGCTCGGTTGGGATTCTGCCCTGTTGCAGGTAACGGACGTCTCCGCCAGCCTGGCCCCAGGCGGCGCGCCCGAGAAGGAGGCCCGGCTGCACGCGTGTCTGGAGTGCGGCTGCAGCTTCACCTCGGCCGGCCTGCTGCTGCAGCACAGCAAGGCGGCCCACGGGCGCGAGCGCATCCACGTCTGCCCCGTGTGCAGGAAGGCCTTCAAGCGCGCCACGCACCTCAAGGTACGGCCCTGCTGCCAGAGCACAGAGGTGCCCGTGCTGCGCTTCGGGTGGGGGCAGGGTGTGTGCGCTCCCTCCTGCGGGGAAGGGTCGGGTCCCCTGTGGACACGCACAGAGGAGAGGGCGAGGCGGGCCCGGCACTGGGACGTGGCCCCCAGGACACCTGGTGGGGGCACAGCGCAGGGCTGTGTGTCTGGCCCGCGGCGCCTCCTCTGTGCTCGGTTACTGGGGCACCGGGCCCCCAGACGCCCAGGTGCACGCAGGGCCCAAGCCTCCTTCCTCAGGGCCTGCCGAGGAGTCGCTCGGGCAGCACACCAGCTTCCGTTTTCCAGGCCTGCAGCTTGCTACACCTCTCACCTCCATTCCTGCCGTGTTTCCTGAGATGGGAAATCCCAGTATTAATTAATATGCTTTGAAAAAGAGAACTCCACATTTGTTTTTAAAAACGAAACACTGACCATCATAGCAGCTCTCCTTGCAGAGGCCACGGCCAGGAGGTTGGTGAGGTTGGGGTGCTGCCCATGACTGTCTGAATTTGACCCTGTCAGTCAGACTGTCTGTGCTCTTGCTCAGGTCATGTGACACCAGCAGCTCCACTTTCCTAATAAAATACTCATGTTTCTCAGAGGAGTATAAAGTGCTTAGCTTTACACCCATAGTAGAGAGTACGGACGTTATAGTCTGATAGAGAATAAATATTTTTAAAGAAGTAAAAGAACAAAAATGATTAAAGAAAATTTAAGGTACTTAAAATCATACACGTACGCGTGTTACAGACAGACCACCTTCCCCTGACCGCTCCATCAGAGTCGGTGCAGCAGTGGACGTGTGGTGGTGTGATGGGATGGCAGTGGCACTACCCCCCGCCACACACACACACACACATACACACACACACACCCTGGTCTGTGAGGAAAACATCAGATGAGTCAGTTAAGGAACATCCTGCAAAGTACCCAGCCAGCCTTCTCAAACCTGTCACGGTGGCCGACAGGCCGGCCAGGATGAGGCCCTGGGTCACGGTGGCCGACAGGCAGGCCAGGATGAGGCCCCGGGCTCAGGGGGCCTGGGTCTCCCTGGCAGGCCACGACCCAGCACTCACCCACCCCCGACTCTGCTCCACGGGGTCCTGACTGGAGGTGAGCCTGGGGTCCTCCTCCTGCCGACTGGCCTTTCTGCGCTGGTTTTCCTGTCCCGTTTCAGGTCTGTAAGGCTTTGTTAACGATCGTCAGTGTCCTTCATGTGTGTGTGTGTGTGTGTGTGTCTTCCCCAGGAGCATATGCAGACGCATCAGGCTGGTCCCTCCTTAAGCTCTCAGAAGCCGCGGGTGTTCAAGTGTGACACGTGTGAGAAGGCCTTTGCCAAGCCCAGCCAGCTGGAGCGCCATAGCCGCATCCACACAGGTAACCTCAGGGAGGGCCCCGGGTGAGAAGTCCTGCCACCCACCGCTCGTGACAGGAAGGTCACATGCAACGTGTCTGTGTTCATTTGTGACACAGCACCCAGTTCATGAAGCACAACCCACCCGCTCAGGTCTCCTCCTGACTTTTCACCAGTTTACCATGTAGCTGACTTCCCCAGATGGAGGCTGTTGCTGTTTGCACGTGGAGGTCTCAGGTGCTCCTGCCCACCTGTCTGGTGCCCAGCCTTCTCACGGTTCTCCCAGCCCTGGTGCCCCGTTGGCGGCTGCCTCCAACTCACTCTCAGAGGGTTCCTCCTCCCTGGTGCCCCTGACTGGCACCTGGGCCTCGTGTGTCGTCAGCAGGTGCCTGTCAGCCTTCATGGGCTGTGTGTTCTCAGAGATGCCCTTGCTTGTCAGCACAGATCCTGGAGCCTGCTGGGTACCAGCCAGGAGCTCGAGTGACAGACCACCGTGCTGCTGCTCCATAGTGCGTCTCTTCAAAACCGTAACTCAGGGCTGGAAATGACTGCCTTGTGTAATGGCACACACGCACGGGCAGGGTTTGCACACCTTCGCAGGCACCTCGTCACCTCGCTGGGGCCACTTCCCTGCCTGCGGGGGTGCCTGTCCTCAGTCCCGGCCCACCTCTCCTCAGCTCCGCCTCTGTCTGCAGGGGGCGCCCTGCTTGTGCCGGTGCTGCTAGTAGGGAGAGCCGCCCACGGGGTCGTCTCCCTTTCCATCACCCTGCTCATCTGACAGGGCCCTCAGCTCACCCGTGGCTGTTCTTTTCCTCGGGTGTGATGTCGCGGTCCCAGTCCAGGGATGAGGACAGAGATCCCGACCGGTTTCGAGGACTCTGCCTGCCATTGAGAGCAGTCCTGAGACCTCCTTCATCATCGCTGAGGAGGTCCGCCTGGAGCACGGTGACCCACTGCCTCCAGAGTAGCTTTGGGGTTCTGGCACCTGATCCGGGGGGCCTCATGGGGATGAGAGGCAGCCAAGCAGGGCATGTGGGAAAGAACTTTCTAGGCCGAGTGAAGGCTTGTGCCCTGGACAAGTGAGGACCCGGTCTTGGGGCTGAGAAGTGTGTGACAGCTGGGGAGGCGGGGCCGCCAGGACCAGAGTGGCTGTGCAGTAGGTGCTCCCCAGGGTGGTGCTCACCTGGACAGTGCTCACCTGGGTGGTGCTCACCTGGACAGTGCTCTCCAGGGTAGTGCTCACTGGGACAGTGCTCCCCAGGGTGGTGCTCACCTGGAAAGTGCTCCCCAGGGTGGTGCTCACCTGGGCACTGCTCCCCAGGGTGGTGCTCATCTGGACAGTGCTCTCGTGGGTAGTGCTCACTGGAACAGTGGTCTCCTGGGCAGGTGCTCACCTGGGCGGGTGCTTACCAGGTAGTGCTCACCTGGGCTGATGCTTTCCTGGGCAGGTCCTCACCTGGATAGATCCTCACCAGGACAGGTGCTCACCGAGGTAGGCTCCCTGCAGAGGTCATTTTTGGCAGCTTTTTCTTCCATTTGTAAGTTTATGTATCAACTTGAAAGCAATTAACATTTAAAAGATACTGTATAAACCATACTTTAATCAAGTGGATTTGTTATTCCTATGTTCTCAACATTGTTCAGCTTTTCTTTTGGAAGCGTGTTGTTTGAACCATGTTTGTTTATTTCTGGATACTTCGGGACTTTGCGTAGCTTTGTCTTCTGTCTCCCTGCAGAGCAGCCTTGCTAGACCCTGGGTTAGCCGCCTGAGTGACACAGCAGGGGGACATCACTAGGGTCCTATAGAACTCACATCCCTTCCTGGGAGCTCGTGTGTGTGTGTCCCTGGGAGCTTGTGTGTGTGTGTGTGTGTGTGTGTGTGTCCCTGGGAGCTCGTGTGTGTGTGTGTGTGTCCCTGGGAGCTCATGTGTGTGTGTGTCCCTGGGAGCGTGTGTGTGTGTCCCTGGGAGCTTGTGTGAGTGTGTGTGTGTATGTGCGTGTGTCCCTGGGAGCTCTTGTATGAGTGTGTGTTTATGTGTCTGTGGGAGCTTGTGTGTGTGTGTCCCTGAGAGCTCGTGTGAGTGTGTATGTGTGTGTGTCCCTGGGAGCGTGTGTGTGTGTGTATGTGTGTGTGTACACTCCTTGCGGCCGTCCCTCGGGGCGCTGACCGAGCCGTCTGTCCGCAGGCGAGCGGCCGTTCCACTGCACGCTCTGCGAGAAGGCCTTCAACCAGAAGAGCGCGCTGCAGGTGCACATGAAGAAGCACACGGGGGAGCGGCCGTACAAGTGTGACTACTGCGTCATGGGCTTCACGCAGAAGAGCAACATGAAGCTGCACATGAAGCGGGCCCACAGCTACGCAGGTGAGGCGGCCCGCAGCCACCGCAGGCGTCGGGAGGCCCCTTCCTCGCGGCGGCGGCCTGGACGCTGTCCCGAGGGCTGGGGAGCTGCTGTAGGGTCTGCGCCCTGTAGTCTTGCAGATGGGCGACCTTGTTCCCATGCTGACTCGCTGGCAGAGTGAGGGCGTCTCGGTGGGGCCCTGCTGTGTCCCCCCGTCTACCTCTTCCCGTGCCATCTCAGAGTGCCTGGAGGCTCTGGGAGGTGGGCGTGCTGGCCAGTCGCCTGGCGGGGGCTGTGCTGGGAGGGGCTGGACCCGCAGCCTGTGTCTCCGGTTCAGGTTCTGCGGCCAGGCATGCAGTCAGGCCTGAGTGCAGGGGTGAGTACCCCAGGGTCTCCGGGAGCCACAGGGCAGGACCCTTCATGCTGGTCAGCTTTGGAGGAAGAGAAAATCCATCCTAGTGTCTGCACGCTAGTGCTTCTTGCTTTTCTTTCTGTTAGAAAAGTCTTGTCAGTGGTATTAGTGATGGCTCATCAATGTCATATCAACATAACCTTGACGATACATAGAGTTTGAGAGTGTACCAAACAAGAGCTGTGTGGCTTCATGTTAAGTAACAGTAATTGTTAGAACCATGAAACCTGCAGCTCAAACGGTTCTTCACTGGGATGGAGAAGAAAGCAGTTTGGGAATGCCTCGTCTCTGTGTTGTCCTTGTTTACATGTGCGTCATCTCATGTCGCTCTTTGTCCCACGGCAGGGGTGGTGCCGGAGCCTGTGGGCCAGCAGGACCAGGGCGCAGAGGCGCTGACCCACGCGCTGCACCTGGACGAGGTGGTCCCAGAGCCCGCGAGCGAGTGGCAGGCCCTGGCCAACGTGTTCTGACGGGCGCCGCCCCGAGGACGTCCCAGAGTCAAGTGTGGAGAACAGAGCGTTTGGGATTTCTCTTTTGAAGCCTCAAGTGTTATAAATGTCACCACAGTAGTTTTTTTAGCTATAAAATGGTCTAGAGATCACTGACTTTCAGCGACTTCCAGGAAGGAGCTGGGCAAGGTGGAAGCACAGCGTTCTCATGTCTCTGCAAGCCACTAAACTCAGGTCCATGTCAGCAGTCTCACCCTTCCCGTGGCCAGTGCAGCCAGCTGGACATCCGCCGGATCTTACTGTCATCGTGGTGTGATCAGCAAGACAGGTGTCAGTGTGAGGGAAGGCAGAGGGTTCTCTTTTCCTTCATGCTTCCCATGACAAAAGCGTAGCTCATGAAACCAACATAAGCTAGGTGCATGAAGTTCAGAGGAAACACGACACACAGGGAACTTTTTTCCATTTTTTTCTGTGTGCGTTTCGAGATGAGTAGAAATGTACTCTTTTTTTTTTTTTTTTTTTTAAAGCCTACCATATGTTAGTATACTGGGACCGTGAGAGATGGCTGGACCACTTCTCTCCACGACAAAGAGCTTACCCGTCAGTCAGGAGAAGGCAGCACCTGGGGCATGGACGTGAGGACAGAGTCAGCCTGACCCATGAGTGAGGACTCGGCTGTCCCCGCTGGAGGCGGCCCCGCGCCTGAGTCCCTGCCGGGCCCACCGCCAGGTCAGCAGCAAGCACAGGCCACACTGCAGATGGCAGACCGCAGTGCCGGCTCCCGCGAGCGGAGATGCTGCTGCCGGTGCGCCCCAGCGACCCAGAAGATAGGAGCCGGTCCGAGCCCCGTGGTGTTCTCTTCGTCCATAAGCAGGTGTACTTTTTATTTCAGGGAATCCTTTAGTATCATCAATGGTGCCACGTTGAACATGCCCCAAACCAACCAAATCCCGCCCTTGCTGGGGCAGAGCGCACGTCGGTCCCACGGCATTCCAAAGACAGAAACTTCTTACTCCACGTGACTCTCTCCTTGGAAATTATTTATATGTTCTATATATAAATACGTATGTACATATGCAGATATATGGGCCTCTGTGTGGCTGAATAGTATATTTTGTAAATAAGCACTATCCCTGTTACAGAGAGAGCGACAGCATTTTTACCTCCAACGAGCACTTCAGATCAGTATTGCATTCATTTTGTTAATAAAGAAACGGACACCCTCGTCATTGTGACATAAAGCTGGGGTTGCTTTTTTTGTGTTTGTTTTTCCTAAGAATAATTGCCTTTATTTTTTCTCATTGCCTCACTGGTTTCAGAAGAGAGCAGTTTTATTATAAATATTGTATGGACTTTGTATATTAAGAGAGGAGCTCATTTCAGATTCCTGAAGAAAGACATTTCACTGTTAATTTTTGAAGGGGCATCTTTTGATTTTTTTGTTCACACTTTTGGCATATGTATATAAGTAGTATTGATGGTGATATAAAAACTTTTGTTATGTGAAAATATTTAAGTCTAAAAACTGTTAAATATTACTTTTTTTTTCAAACTGCTTTGTGTATTGTATATTTTTTTAAAGAAAAAAAAAAAAAGCCTTATTTGACTTGTGATACTGGACTTCTGTATCCTGAGGTTTTTCTTGAATGTCAGTGTGTGTACCTGGCTGGAGTCCGTATATTCAGAATAACTGTAATTGTGCCAGAGTTTTAAAGGTTCTGCTTTTAATGCACTTTTCTTTTATAATTTTGTATTAAAATATTTTAGAAATGTTGATTAATTTTGGTGAACAAATATCTCCAAAGTTGAAATTATTGAAATTTTAAAAATTTTGTTCTTGCTAGGTTATTTATTTTGGTTTTAGCATTAAATGTCATCTCAGGTCAGTCTCTGCAAGGGGTTTGTTTAATTCCTAGTTGTATAGAAAGCATAGTTCAGTGAATTGTATTGGTGCACAGCCTGTTTAAGTAAGGCCTTACCAGGTGAATCTAAAGCCTACTTTTATTTTGGTTAAAGAAAAAAAAAACCTATCAGTAATCCATTTTGTGAGTCTTCTCAGTTTATTATCAGGCAAACACAAGACATTAATGTATTATTTTTATTTACTTCCTAATTATAAAAGCTGCTTCTTTGCAAAACATTCCTTGAAAAATAAGGTTTTGTAAAGACATAATTTCACTTGAACTTTTGGTGGAGTGGAGTACAAGTTGATCTTTATACTTTACCGGTTGATAAAAAGTCTTCTGACAAGAGATTTCTAGTCTCCTGCATAACCAGGGTTTTGAGGATAGATAATTGTATTTTTTAAAAATATCTATCATAGCATATCTGCTTTGGAATAACAATAAATAAAAAAATGAAGTTAGGAAATGTGATTATTTTTTTTCTTTTAAAATATTTACTGTAAGATAGTTTGGCATATGCATTCAGATATGTTTTCACAGAGAACTTCAGTGGTGTTTTCCTGCGCCTCCGTGCAGCGCACACGAGCACCACCCTCGTGAGGCCCACGCGAGGAGCTTCTGGCTTAAAAATCAGGCTGTGCCTCGAGGCCGGCCTGCCGCCTGTGTTTGCTGCAAGCTCCTGCCTTGCTGCCACTGTTGACCGTAACGAACGCCACCCCAGTCACTTAGGTGCCTGCAGAAAGGCTGCAGCCGCCTGTAGCTGAGTCCCGTGGTAAAGAGCTGGGCAGCTCTGGGCAGCTGCAGGACGAGTCCCCTTCCCTCGGACGCTGCCCTGGGAGCTGGGCATAGTTCCCGGGAGCTGGGGTGGGGAAGCTGGAGGGTGTGGAGAGGGGAAGGGTTAGTGCTCAGTGGTGTCCAACCCTTCGTGACCCGATGGACTGTGGCCTCTGTCCCTGGAGTTCTCCCGCAGGAATACTGCAGGGGACTGCCGTGCCCTCCTCCAGGGGCTCTTCCCGACCCAGGGGTCAGAGCCGGAGCCGGGTCTCCCACGTGGCAGGCGGACTCTTTCCTGTCAGGGTGTGTGTGGAGCCCCATCCATGCCCGCTGCACAGGCAGGCACGTCTGCACAAAGGGCAGCAGGTGAAAATGGGGCAGCTTTTGCAGCGCCTCTCCCCACCCGCTCCCCTCGGCCCCTCAAGGACTTGGCAGCTTGGACAGGCCTGTGGTCGGAGAATCCAGCACGGAGGGAGCTTGCGCTGTTGGTCCAGTGGATAGGAGCTCCTCGAGCTCTGACCACCAGTCACCGACAGAACGAGACAAACCCGGCCTAACGCAATTCCTGTCTTCCCTCGAATTTCCATTTCATCCGATCTCAGTGTTTAACCAGCGAGTGTCTCTTCACAACAGGGCTTTGTACCAGCGCCCGTAACCATCTGTAAGGAAATGTGAGCCTGAGTTGTACAGTCACAGCAGAATTCATGGGCAGGAGGGGCACACGCTAGTACAGGGTGAGATTCTAAAAAGGAGGTGGGCTTCTCTTCTTCCTGTGGATTTTCCTCTTTGCAGAAGACATTGATAACTCACAAACATTTTTTAATCGTCACTCCAATTTATGTAAATAACATGATCTTAAGAAAATGTGTAAGACATGGGGCTTCCCCCGTGGCTCAGCAATAAAGAAGCCATCTGCCAATGCAGAAGGTGCAGGGGAGACAGGTTGCGTCCCTGGGTGGGGAAGATCCCCTGGAGGAGGGCATGGCAGCCCACTCCAGTGTTCTTGCCTGGAGAATCCCATGGACAGAGGAGCCTGGCGGGCTACAGTCCACGGAGTCGCACAGTGGTGACTGGACACACATATATAAGATACATACAGAACTGCCTTCCAGTTCTTAGCAATATCTTATACCTGCTTTTTACCTAATTTTTTCAGATTATTTCAAAGTCAGTACTGTGACCTCTCTTCCCTGCTCCTCCCACCTCCACAGTTAATCCAACTGTTGCTAATTTGTTCTTTTTCTAAAATCTGTTGTATACAGTGAGGCAAAGATGAAATTACACAACTGATACTTTTAGACCACTTTTTGCCACCTAATCTCTATTCATGTAATGTAGGCATTTTGGAGTTTTTAGAAAGGAATTTCAAAAGTGCCTTGGTACACATTTGGAGCCTCTATGTCTCTACCTAATACTCCTGAAAAGCAGTGTTTTTAAACCATCTCATTGTTTGTAACAGTGGAGGCGAACACCGTGCTGAAGCGAGAGCCGTGCCTCAGCCTCCTGGAGCCTTTCCTGGATGAGGCCCCTAAACCCGCCACATTTGTCCCATCTGAGCTCACCCCCCGTCTCAGCCCCCGTTCCTCTCATACCCGATGCCCCTCACTTACATGGAGGGGTGCAGCAGATTTTTGTATGGAGGGCTAATAAAATACTTAAAGCATGAAAAAGTAAAGAGTAAGTGACAGGAACAATAGGCAGTGATCATAAAATATTCTATTTAATCTTTTTTATGTGCAGTGCCTCACAGCATGAAGGCTTTTGTGTTAAATCAAGATTTATAATCCATTTGGCAAATTTCTAAAATGACAGTGATTCACTCTTGATTCACCACTAATGGACATTTTTAAAGTTAATTGTTTTTAATTTACAGGAGAGTCCTTTTTTTCAATCTTCAAAATTGTCCCATGGTCTATTTCTGCATTGGATAACATTTATTTAATACAGTTTTGTGTTAGGAATGCATAGTTACTCCAAAAGTCACTGTGCTGGCTTTAAGAATAATAAAGTTAGTTTTGTATAATCTTAAAACTCCTATATATTTACTTATTTGGGTTTGAGATGAGTTATAAGCATTTAAAAGTAGACGTTTTCTCTAGGCAACATTTTCGGCATAGGTTAACAAAATGCAATGCTGAATTTGCAGTGAGTTCAGATCCATGGGGCTCAAACACTCTGAGGACATCTTGATGCCATCCTTGAGGGTATTTTCCACTTTTCCCTTGTTAGTAAGGTATTTTAAGGTGACTTAAATGAAAATCAGTCATAATACCAACTTCTCTATTCATGTAGACATGTAGGACTTTGGGTTTTCCCAGAAATACTGATGGAGTTAGTTGATACTACAGCATCTGGTCCCTTTTAAAGATGCATCTCCAAACTTTCAGAAATTCATAGTTTATAGTCATTGTCCTGTTAAAGTAGTGAATTGAAGATAACTTTTTCTTTGTTCACCTTACTCCTAGAACAGAGTAGGCACTTCATGCAATTATACTGCCTGAAATAGCTAAGGTGGTTTTTATTTTCTCCTGGGCTTTGCTTAGAGGCAATGATAAAGAATCTGCTGTTCCTTCCTCCTTGTCTGTAGGAGGAATATTGTTCTTTTGGTGTTTAAAGTAGGGCAGGTGGGGAGAGGGGGCTGTTCTCTAGAAATTACCAGATTATGGCTCATCTGCTGCCTCTACCACCGATTGCCTCAGCTACTTAAAATGGCCCAGCTGAGTTTTTCCAAAATGTTTGGTTTTCTGATGATGTAGGATTGCTGATATTTAAACACAGTTAAGGGCGTGAGTTTACAATCCATTTTGTGCATGGGCAGACCTGGGAAACATGAGAGTTGGACCATAAAGAAGAATGAGCATCTTAGAATTGATACTTTAAAACTGTGGTGCTGGAGGAGACTTGAGAGTCCTATGGACATCAAGGAGATCAAACCAGTCAATCTTAAAGGAAATCAACTCTGAATATTCATTGGAAGGACTGATGCTGAAGCTCCACTACTTTGGCCACCTGATGTAAAGAGACGAATCATTGGAAAAGATCCTGATGCTGGGAAACATTGAGGGCAGGAGGAGAAGGGGACGACAGAGGTTGAGATGGTTGGATGGTATCACTGACTCAATGGACATGAGTTTGAACAAACTCCGGGAGATGATGAAGGACAGGGAAGCCTGGCGTGCTGCAGGCCATGGGATCACAAAGATTTGGACACAACTTAGCAGCTAAACCACCACCACCATCAAATGAATAGAAGTATTTTTTACAAACGCCAATAATTAATTTATTTGGTATCATCCATAATGTTATTTCTATCACTGAGGAGATTTTATTGCCATGTAACTTTAAAGGAGCCTCCCAGATGGCTAAGTGGTAAAGAATCTGCCTGAAAAACAAGAGACATGAGTTCAATCCCTGGGCCAGGAAGATGCCCTCAAGAAGGAAATAGCAACCCACTCCAGTATTCTTGCCTGGGAAATCCCATGGACAGAGGAGCCTGATGGGCTACAATCCATGGGGTCGCAGAGTCAGACACGACTGAGCGACTAAAACAAGTACCGTGAAAGTGTTAAATCCCTTTAGTCTCTAAGGAAAAATGGAGAAACGGCAGTTTCTATGCCCACACTCACAGCCCTACACTCTCCTTTCTGCGGATATACAGATACTTCCCTGATTTTTAAATCCTGACTCAAGCAAGAGAGATGGTTCTATGCCACTATTTTAGCATCAGAACAAAGTAATTGTAGGTTACCGTGGTAACGAGCTCCAGGGGGAGAAATTCTTATAAATTAACACAAAACAGCTCTTCTTCGAGTGCCCTCAGCCGGCTCCTCCATCATCCTGGAGAAGGATGGACAGCAGCTGGCTGTCTTCCCCAAGATACTCCTCACCACGCACTTTTTCTAGGCTCGCTTTGAATTACCTTTCTCAAGTTTAGTAATCTGAACTCTTGATGCTTTTTGTGCAAACTCCGTGAAGTGGTTTCAAACTTTTAGTGAAGTTGCAAGAGTAGGACAAAGAAGCCCTCCTAGACTCTTCTCTAGAGACTGCTTTCCAGCGTTCCCCAAAGTGTGAAGCCTAAGACCTCCATGCAGCAGACCCAGTGCAGGCACCCAGCCCTCCTGCCCAGCCTCCTCTTCACCCTGGAGCAACACCCCCTTCTCCTCAGCTCTGCAATTTAATTAAACTCTTGCCAACTGGGAGGTCTAGGAAACCTTTGTCATTGCAAGAGAAACACATCCCTGCTGTGGGCTGCCTGGTGCCCCAGATCCATTTGCTGGAGTGTTAACTCCTGATGTGACAGGACTTCCAGGAGCTAAGTACAGCTTAAATGCAGTCATGAGGGTGAGACTGGGCCCTTACAAGGAAGGAGAGACACCACGGGGTGTCGTGAGCCCTGGTCAGCAGGCAGTGTGTGCAGGCCAAGGAGGGGGGCCTCCCCGGAAACTCCCTGCCGGCGCCTTGGCAGTGAGCGTCCAGCCTCCAGAGCCTGAGAAGATAAAACTTGTATTGTTTCAGCCCCCCCGTCCTGGGGTCATGTTATGACAGCCCCAACTTAACACAGCACCAAGGGGTCATGGAAGGCTTGGCGCTCTTGTTTTCAGAGGCTTCCCCCCTCACCGCCCCATTTCAGTGTTTTTCTCAGGCCCTTTTCTGTCATCATAAACCCCAAACCCAGTTCATAGCCCACACCTGGTTTATAAAGCCAGCCCGCTAGATGGAGCCGACATCCTCTCTGCTAACCTCTGACCCGCTCCTGATCTCTGACCTGGCCTGCTCTCCCAGAGCTTGGTGCTGGGGCCCCTCGACCGTCCTGTCCTCTGCCCGGGGCGGGCAGACAGGAGCCCACAGATCGTTCTCAGTCTGGACCACGCGGTGCAGAGGCAGCTGGGCAGATCGACATGGTGTCTGAGAAAACATGATCACCCTAGTGTTCTGTTCTGGTGGGAAGAGGCTTCCTTCATCAGATAGACCCTCCCAGCACCTCTGGACTCAGTGGGACGGTCCACAGGTGAGCACAGAGAGATGAAGGAGCGGTGTGGCTGGGGGTCTAGCATACCCCCCGCTCAGAGCTCCACCTGGAAACGAACTTTCCTGCAGCTTTGGGGTGATGCAGACCTCTTGGGCTTCCCAGTGGCTACAGGTGAAAAACCTGCCTGCCAATGCAGGAGACCTAAGAGACGCGGGTTCAATCCCTAGGTTGGGAAGATCCCCTGAAGAAGGAAATGACAACGCACTCCAGTATTCTTGCCTGGAGAATCCCATGGACAGAGGAGCCTGGTGGGTACAGTCCATAGGGTCGCAAAGAGTTGGGCACAACTGACGTGACTTGGCATACACATTCACATTCTGCAGACCAGAATAAAAGTCACGGAATACGAGTCATGCAGATATCATTAAAAGTGTATTACTTTATTTCAATATTCAAGAACAGTGCATACTTTCCTTGAGACCCATGGTCACAGCTCTCATTGTTGGGTGTGGCCACGAATGGAGGTCACTCAGTCACAACCAGCTCAAAGACGCAGTGTGTGTGTCGAGCAATTTGGAGATTTTGTTTCTGAATTTTTTTTCTTACCCTCTCATCATTGAGGCTATGTATTAATAGACATTATATTAAACCCACGCGAAATATTCAGAATTAGAAGAGGATTAAAGGGCCGCATTTGGGTATTATATTGACTATTCCTCATTTTCATCCTAAGGGGGGTTGTGACGCCAGTGTGGGGACTTCGTGGGGGGCTGGTGGGAGAGATGCTGAAATCAAAAGGTGGGAATCAGTAGGTTATGGGGGGAGCACGGGAGATGTCAGCTCGGGTTAGAAAAGAGTGGGATGGAGGACCCCTCCCGGTCCTCGCTGGGGCCGGCGCCCAGTCCGGCAGTGATTCGGGAAAAGCGCGTGTATGGGTCAGTGGGTTTCGGGGAGGAAGCGGGTGGGGTGGTTCTCTCTCCCCTGGGGTTAGTGTTCGCTGTGCGCACCGCCGTGCCGAGCACGCCACCTGTCACCTTCGCGCTCGCGATGGCTGCGGCCACCGCGAGGCTCCCGGAACGTCCTGCCACCGCTCTGAGCTGCGCCGCCTCCGCCCTCCAGCCGGGCTCCGTAGGAAGTAGGTCGTCGGGGGGCCGCTGCGGTCCCCGCGCGCCTGCGCCGTCGCGGGACCCCCGAGGCCCGGCCGAGTCCGCCCCGCGTCCCTTCTCCGCACGCGCCGATCCGGCTCCTCCGGGGTGTGAGCCGCGGCCACCACATGGGACACTCCCAGCTGCCCGCCCGCCTGCCACGTACCAAAGCTCCGCCGCGAAGCCGCTCCACTGAGATGGGTTAGGAAAGGAAGCGCTTTAGGAGGTGAGAGGAGGCGGGAAAGAAACCAAAGGAAGCTCAGAGCCACAGGTCGGTCTCCACACCCTGGGTGGGGGTCCGGCGGCCACGTCCCCCAGCAGGGTCCCAGGGCAGAAAGCGGGCGTGGAGGGTCGCCCGTCCTGGACGCTCGGGGACCTCGCTGGTCTCCAAGGGGGAGCTGACAGCTGCACCGTCTTCGCTATTGAGCTGCTGGCCAGGAGCCCGCAGGACGCACGTGTGGCCAGGGTTGGGGGGGACGCCGGCTGCACTAGGTAGTTTAGACAATGGTTAGCGTTGAGGCGGTTGTATTAAGAAGCTGGGGACGGGGTTCCGGGAGGGGAGCTGGGCTTCAGCGTCTAGCCATCGGGGACCCAGAACGGCTGTCTCGTCCTCCCTGTGAGAGAGAGAGAGATGATGGAGAGTTAGGAGGGCTGGGGCCCTGTGGTCAGTGGTCACCAGATGCAGGGCCTTTCTCCTCGGGGTCTGTCCTAGGAATGAAGCTGCATGGGGCTGGTCTCTGACTCTGAGCCTCACAGCATCCTTTATCTCACTGCACATCCAAGTACAAACAGGACAGGGCATGTGGGCACTGTGTTTCTGAGGGTGAAAAGCTCAACTGATACATTATTATGTCTCAAAGGAGGGCTTGTTTTCTCCTAACATCCTACCCTCAAGAGATGGGAGGCCCAATGCCCCTCGCCTCCCAGCTCAGCAGGAAGTAGCCAGAAAGACCTCGATGCCCCTATTCCCAAAGAATTGGGCCTCCCATCTCTTGAGGGGGGAACGTTAGGTAGTTAGAATAGGAAACAGGAGTCCAGAATGGTGGTAGCTAAAAGACAAGGAAGGGAAAAGACTGCAAAAATAGAACAAAGGAAGGTCTGAGGACCAGAGTGAGGACCTCAGGTAGAACAAACAGCACTCCTGGCTAGCCCAGTTTACACAGGGCAGGCCCAGGGGGAGGAAAAAGCATATAAAAAGGAGAGCCAAAGGGCCGGGGCACACACGCACTCTCTCCTCTTTGCGTCTTTTGTGTCGGCATGCCCTCACATCTCAAGGATGTATTTTCCTTTACTTTCTAAATAAAACCGAGCTGTAACATGGCACTGTAACACTAGCTGTGATACGCCGAGGGCTTTAATGTCCGTCACTTCAAATTTTTGTTGTGAGGAGACAGAACCTAGGAAATTACACAGTCCCCTGACATCTAGACTAGAGATTCCCAGGGGCTGCAGGAAGTGGTCCATGAATGATGCCCGGGACGGGCTCATCTGCATGAGGCCGAGATGCCGAAAGCACAGCCCCACTTGGTCCACCAGGGAGTGGCCCCCGCCCCACCTGCAAGCCCTCTCCTGCGTCATCAAGGAAACCAGCCTCCCAGATGAGCTGTCCACAAACTGTGACCACAGGGTCTTAAAAAAACAAGAGTTGACATGTTTTCTGGACAAATACAATTTGCAGAAGAGCTGGCAGTGGTGGAGGTGGAGAAGTGGGTGGGGATGACGGAGATGAGGGAGCTTGTCCAGGCGTCCATTCGAGAAGGCAGCTGTCACCCCAGGCGCCACTTAGATGAACTCGGAGGAGGGTTGTTTTTTTTTTTTTTTGCATTTAAATTCTTATTCAAATTTTAGTCTCTTTTTGGATTTCCCTTTTCTCGTAGGTTATGAATGAAAACTTGATCTCTCAAAGATCCCCTTGAGACTATGAGCCCCTGGAAAAAAAGATGATTGTGAAATATGCTATTGATCCAATGACAGATAGGCCTCGTCCATGTCTTGCATCCCCCAGGTGACCCAGAGATTAGGCAATAGAAGCACGAGGCCCTGGGTCTTATAGCTAACTTGGTCAACAGAGAGATGATGGCTCTGATTTCTTGCAATTTTGCTTTCTCCCCAAAACATTCCTCCATTGCTGACTCACTGTAGGCATTTTGTTTTCACATGTGGGGAAGTCTGTGGAACTCTAGCCTCTGGAGGTGTTGGGCATCATTCAGAGATGCTCCCCCTGCCTCGGGGCCGAGCCCTTCAGTGTGGACCTGGGTCTGGTCCCGGGTGAGTCTGGCTGGGCTTTGGGTACTTGATCCTCAGAGCCAGTCCTGGAGTAGCCCTGAGCCTGGCAGCACTGGCCCCTTCTTGTCCTGAATTTCAGCGAGATTAACCTTAGGGCCTCCTGGAAAGTGTGATTTAGTCGTGCACAGGAGCAGACCGCCGCCCCATCTGACCAAGCAAGTCTGTGCTGAGACGGGCTCAGTGCCCCTCCTACCCTGCTTGCCGAGCAGCTTACGTGAGACACCACTGAACACCCCAAGGGCAACTTTGAATGAAAGATGGCAGGTTTATGGCTTTTCTTTTTGATTACTGTGCCTACAATTCATTATCTGCTGTGAGCTAAATCTCTGACATCTGTTTCCTCTTGTGAACAAATCCAGCCTGGAGGGGTGGGGGTGTTCTTAGCATTCCCGTTTGATAGTTGAAGGAGCTGAAGCTCCTCAGAGAGGTTGAGTCATTTCCCCAAAGTCAGCCAACAGAGGGGAGCTCGCATTAGAAACTCTGATGAGGACGGGCATCTTCCCAACTGCAGACATCTGGGTTTTGCCCTTGGTCGCTCTGGTCCGGAAGTCTTGGGGGACTCAGAAATGGTCTGGACACTGCAGGTGACCTGATGGAAACACTGCAGCTCCGGGTTTAGACCCAGAGCCCTGCCAGGATATGCGTCGTCACCTTCTCACTTCAGAATCAAGACACATATCGTAAGGCTCTCTGTTTCTTGGACATTTGAGGTAGTATTTATCTCCTTATCAGATTTGCCTCAGGATCAACATTTTGAAGACTGAGTCCTGCCCACATTGAATCTGACACCAGCCAACTTAGCAATGGGTCACCCACCACTCACTTCATGTATTTAAACATCTTCCTGAAGAGACTGAGTCTCCTCAAAGCCGAGTCCTGCTTCTCAGCACCCTTCAGAGTCCAGCACCTTTCAGAGCCTAGGTCGTTGTGTCTGTGTATCCCGACCACTGGATGTGCCGCACACACGGGACTGGACATGGAATTAAAGGTTAGGTGACTAACCTACAGTGTCTGTGTTCCTGACCAAAGCATTTCACCAAAAATTGTAAAATCGCAACATTTCAATGAGCTTAGCAGGAAGCACACTTCCGCAGGTGATTGGGGTTGAGGAGCCATCACGCTTTGCTGGTGGGGACTGAGCCCTTGGACGGGGTGCGTGGGGCTGTCGGTCTCCTGGTGACACAGCCTCGCCACAGACTGCAGGAGCTTCTCGGGTGAAATCTCGCCGTGACCTGCCGTAACCCAGCGGGTGAGCCTTGGGAGACACTCCTGGTCTCATCCGAGACCACGGACACCTGGGAAAGGGGTCTGTGGAAGCGCAGGTCTCCCCCGGGGGGCCGCTGGCCTGGGGGCACGGTTGGAAGAAGCTGCACAGGGGTGAGAGCAGGGCTGCGATGCTGGCACCGCGATGCCCGAGGGTGCAGGACGGTCCCCCGGCCCTGAGGGCGTCCTGAGCACCACGTCCTCAAGAGGCTGCTCCTGCCGTAACAGGGGGACTCTGCCCTTCCTTGCTGGCGTCTGTCTTCCTCACGACATTTCTTCTGGCTGGAAGGGGAGTTGACCAGATCTTTGTAAGAGTCAGGCCTGCAGTTGTAGCTGGACGTCAGCAGGGAAGTCATGGCCTCATTTGGGTCAAGAGTCAGTGAAGGTGGCAGCTGCACTGACGCTCTAATGAGAAAACCAGCGGGACCGGGATTTGGTGACGTTTGTTCCTGCCAGGCCGCCGTGCGAATGTGGTTCCATTATCAGGGATGAAAGGCACCCCCGGGAGCCTCGAATCTTTGTGGAAATGGCCCCAACTGCTCGAGAGGCTCGCTGTGGCTCCACAGGCTCATCTCCGCTCCCGAGCCCCTCCAGCTCTGAGCCTGCTGCCCTGTTCCATCTTCTCGAGGCCTGTCCAGGCATCTGGGCCCTGCCGGTCGGGACCAGCCGCGTCCCCTCTGTCTGAGGAGACAACAGCCTGGCCCAGCCCTCGGGCGTCCTGGCTCCAGGGTGTTCCATCTCCTCACAGGTGAGCTTGGTCTCTGGACCTGGGCACCCACCCCTCTCACCCCAAGAAAGCTCTGCCTGCTTGCAGCTGTGGAAGGAAGGAGTCTGAGGGGCCTGGTGTGAGGGGTCACTGCCCAGGGCCTGGCCCTCCCGAGTCCAGAACCTTCCCTTCCCTCTTCCATCCGGCTCAGGCCTGGGGTGGCTGTGCCTTGTCCCATCAGAGCCCTCCTGAGATCTCAGGTTTCCGAGCAGGGCTGACGTGTCACTGGCGATGCCGGGCTGTTTCGAGGGGGTCTGGGCAGGGAGCCGGGCAGACGGCACGGTACCCCTCCTGTCAGAGCAGCTCCTCACACATCCCCCCGTCTCACAGAGGAGAGACCGAGCCTCAGGGAGGCCGGGGGACCTGGGCGTGTGGCTCAGATGTGAGCCGGGAAGGCAGATGCCCGAGGTCTGTGGGGTGTCTCCCCATGCAACCATCTGCCCTCTCATCACCCTCAGGGACCAAGGCGCTGCTGCCCCGGTCAGGAAGCCACCTGTCCTTCCAGACGGGGTGCCCTCCAGGCCCCCGAGCCTCTCGGGCCCCACTGCGACCCGTCTTGTCCTCAGGCTTCCTGGGGCACCCTGGCCTGGCATCTGGTGCAGCAGCTGCTCGGGTGAGTTCTGCAGAAATGCTCGCCCCCAAGGGCTGGGCAGGAGCAACTCCGGAGAAGCAGCGGGTGGAGGGGCTGGAGACTGGCATCCCCAGACCGTCCCAGACTCGTCCCCGGACCCCTCCCAGCGCCTCCCACGTGGAGAAGGTACATTACCAGCTTGAAGATTTTGGAAAGCGTGCCCTGGGCGTCGTGCCCCTTGAGTCCCTTGTGAGCCGATTTGTAGTCAGATGCTCTGCCTCCATAGCCGAATCCTGGCTTCTGGCCCTCAGCCCCCTGCAATAGAGGGTGAGGCTCGCGGTCTGTGCCCACAGCCCGCAGCCCACCCCGGTCCATGTCCATCTGGCCTCAGTGGCTGCTCAGCCACAAACTGGGTGCCCGGCGCCTCTGGCCAGGGGTGGGACCTTCCCTGTGGCTGTGGCCGCCGTTCTCCTGGCCGAGCGGGTCCCAGGGTGGATCAGCCAGAGTCACACACACATGCTCCAGAGTCTTTGCTCGCACACGTCGGGGGAAGGGGCGCCTGGACCACGCTGGAGAAGGATGGGTGAGGCCGTGCCCCTGACGGGAGCCCAGGAGACAATGCCCGGCCCCGGGACTGTTCTGGCCATTGGCACGGACCCTTCACATTGGCTCCCCTGGGGCTCAGCAGCCTTCACACTTGGGGCACTGGGGGCTCATCCATTTTTAAAGGGCAAAGACACAATTCCCAACTCTCCAGCCTGGAGGGGCCTCTCGAAGGCCAGAACCAGCTCCTCTGGCTGCGCTGTGGGTGCCCTGAGTGTGGATGGACCAGGGTTATTCCAGGGGCTCTGGGCTGCTAGCTGGTGACTGTAGAGGGAGCGGGGGCGGGCTGGAAAGCCGCATCCTCAGGTGTGCACCTGGGCACAGTCCCAGGGCCGGCAACCAGGGTGGGTCTCAGCAACCCGGCTCCCTGGCTATGTGACCTTGGGCAACTGTCGGAAGCTCTCTGAGCTTCAGTTTCCTTTTCTGTAACATGGAGATAATGGACAACCTGCTCTGAGACCAGAGCTTGTGGCTCTTAATTCTCAAGCTTGCTGTTGTTATGGGAGGGGGCTCCTCAGGCAGCCCCACCTCTGCCTCCAGCTTCTCTGGGGGGACCCCTCTCACTTCAGGGAAGATGGAGAAAGCTGGCTTCCTGCAGGTAGCAACGACACACAGTTACTGAAATGTAAAGGCGTGTGTCTCTGGGGCCAGTTTGCATTCCCATAAGCTCTAGTTTCAAAGGGCCCTTGCCCTGTGAGCATGAGAAGGAAGGGGGGCTCTGGGGCTCAGACACAGTGAGTGTCAGTGTCTTGGGGTGCATGTCCCTTGCACAGATCTTGTGCCACGGACAGGCTCTGGGATCTCACTTCACATTTTGCCAACAAGAAGCGGGACTCTCTTTGTCCGGGCCTCTCCTGAGAATTCTACAAATGAAGTAAAACCATCTCTGATCGAGCTCTAGAGCCCTTGGCCTCAGCTTGTGGTCCTTTTCGGTTTCAAGAGGGTGTTGTGGGGCTTGGGAAGTGTGGAGTCCATCCCTCCAGTCCAGAGGTGCTGCAGGTGGGCTTCAAGGATCTTGCGGGCCAGCTCTCTTGTGTTTGGACTGGAGCTGGACCAGGGCCACCTGTCTAGGCCCCCACCCTCCCCCCACCCCGCCCCAGCCCTACTTCTGTGGGTTCCTTCACTTTCAGCCAGAAATAGACGCTGGGAATAGATGCTGGCCACTCAGAACGAGGCAGCCACTTTCACGTGAAAATCTGGTTTCAAGGGGTGTCGAGTGCGTGAGTCTCAGGGACTACACGCAAGGGAGGCCTATTGCTGCCCTCGCATCCCACAGTTTCCACGGACACACTCCCTCCGTCACGGGCGCAGGGGCCAAGGACGGTTAAAGAGAGCCGATGAAGGATGGACCAGCATGGGAGAAAGCCGCGCGGTCCCACGTGAGCCTGTCATGCTCTGACTCTGCTGATTTTCTCCAGAATAAAGTGCTTCTGAGAATAAAATTCAAGGATTGGTTTTCAGATTGATAATCTGCTTAATTATTCTTTCAAATTTGTGGTCACTTTTATCTTTGGACAACCTAAAATTTGCCAGAAAAACATACAACATAGTTTAGAAAACTAGTGAGATTTTCAGGATCTCCAAGTGGAAGACAGTCATGCGGATCTCGGAAACCAATAGACCGGCTCACGGAACACAGAGCAGAATTTTGCTTTGGAAAAAAGAGAAAATTAACGGATTGGTGGGAACAAAAATGGAGACATGGAGAGGCATGCAAAGGCATTCTATTAGCTGCCGGGTTGGAAGGGCCTTAAACAACAGGAAGAAAGAAGGTCTCCTCCCCCCATCACTCCCAGTCATCAGCGGCTCTGCCCTGCTCCCCCACGCCTAGAAAGTTAAGAGGCAGGTTGAGCGGTCACTGAAGTAAGATTTCTGGGTCAGAAATGGATTTCATTCTTCAGTATCATCTTTTTCTCCTGCTGGCACAAGAAGTCCGTCATTAATTGGCTGTGACTGCTGGCCTGTGTCATTTCTCTACATTATCAGCACTTTTTGCAAATCCATCAGATCAGAAAAAGGCTCACGTGTATCTGTATGAATGTCCCAGCAACATCTCAGTTCACACTACAGTAATCATGTGTTGGAGCGGTTCCCGGAAGCTTCCTCTGCCTTTTCTCTGAGGGCGGATGCCTCCCTCCCTCCCTCCTTCCTTCTTTTTTAAAAATGTACTTATTTTTAATTGAAGGATAATTGCTTTACAGTATTGTGTTGGTTTCTGCCAAACATCAACATGAAGCAGTCCCTCTTCCTTCCTTCCGCTCCCTCCCCCCTCTGTCTTCCCCTCTCTCTTTCCTCTCTTCCTTCTTTCTTCCTCCCTCTTCCCTTCCTTCTTTCTTTCCTTCTGTCTAAATTCATGCATTCATTTCTATGTTGCCTACTAACTGTGCATCAGTGAGATGTAGGCTCTGTGCTAGAGAGAGGACACTGGAGAATGTGTTTCTGTCTCCAAGACAGACACAGTTCCTGGCCTAGAGGTTAGTGGGTCTCCTTTTATTCTGGAAATTTGATCAAGTAAAGACTGTATCTAATATTTACAAGTAAATACTGCTGTTTGATTGCTTAGTCATATCCAACTCTTTGAGACCCCATGGACTGTAGCCCACCAGGCTCCTCTGTCCATGGGGTTCTCCAGGCAAGAATACTGGAGTGGGTTGCCATGCCTTCCCCCAGGGGATCGTCCCGCCCCAGGGATCCAACCCAAGTCTCCTGTGGCTCCTGCAATGGCAGGCAGGTTCTTACCACTGAACCACCAGGGAAGCCCTTACTGGAAGGTAATTTGGTTAAAGTACAGATCAGCATTAGAATTTGGTGTAGACACCAAATTTTACTAGAAGCTGAACAAGTCAGCCCTTTAAAATTTTCACGGACACTTTGTTCTCAGAAATTCCTAAAAAGGTTTTTCTGGATGGCTCGATATCTAAGCTTTAGTTATTACTACATCAAAACCCAAACCAAAATCTTTTGGGCCACTTAGGTTATTATAAACTGAATAAGTGAATTCAGCATCCTTTTGTCTTGTTAGCAGAATCGCTGTTTCTCAACAGAATGTCAACACCTGGAGGGGGTGGGGTTAGCTATTCCGACAGGTGCACAGGCAGACTGCAGGACTGGACTTCCTCATCTGCCGTTTTGGAAGGAAGTCAGGAACTTTCTCAAAGACGGGGGTCCTCCTTCCCTGGGGAGTCCAGCAGAGTCTCCTAGGAGCCCCTCGGTGCGTGGGCCCCTGGGGCGAGCAAACAGGAGGGTGAGCTCAGCTAGAAAGAAAGGCCTGCTTCGGGGGAAGCAGCTGGGGCACAAGCCGGGAGGATGGAAGGAACGTGGACTCGAGAGCCTCCGAGACTGGGCAAGCGGAGCAGCGGAGAGGATGGGGAGGGGAGGCGAGGGGAGGGCGGGGCGCGCGGCACCTACCCAGCTAAATCTGCTGAGGGACAGTCCTCGCCCCTGCGTGAGGAAGAGAAAGAGAAAGTCACACAGGGATCAGTGCAGGCACGGCGCTCTTTCATACAGCAGGACACGCAGTCAGAACAGCACCGAGCTGAGGCAGGAAGTAGGTTTTGTCAGATTCAGCGCATCCCTGCGCCGCCCCGGAGGACTTCCGATCCAGGAAGGGAGGGGAAAGGAATGCTGTCTGCCTGGGGCCAGGCGCTTCTCAGCCTGTTCTAGGTCTACGTGGGCTCCACGTGGCAAAACATTTTGGGGGGAAGTGAGGGAGCTCTGAGTCCAGCGCCCTGTCTGGCCCATTTAGGGATTCCAGGGGTGTCAAGCGATGTCAACTCAGCACATTGAGAGCTCTTACCTTTCCTTGCGATGGAGGAGGTGTGCGGGGTGTCACCTGCAGAGACACAGGAGAATGGTGAGCTGGGGGGTGGGTCCCTCCTTCACAGCGGCCCTGACCACCTCGAGAGGGCCTCCTGTGGTCACCTGTCACCGCTGTGTTCACCCAGCTAGAGGGAGCTGCTTGCTGGGAGGGTCTGGCACCAATGGTATAAGAAGCCACCCACTCGGTCTCTGCTCGGGACCCTATTCTGCCCCAGGTGAGGGAGAAACATAGGATTTGAGGATCTGAAATCACCCAGTGGCACCCAGATCGTCCAGAGCACTCGGAAAGTGTTTGGGAGGATGTGAAACACGCCCAGGGCTCTGCGCTCAGCGAGGCGAGCCCTTGTGGCCGGCATGCTGGTGACAGTCCCTGTCACACGTTGATTGTCAGAGACCCTCTCTGGGGTCGGCAGAAGGGCCCCAGATACTAGGAGCCTGGAAAGGAAACCTTCAGGTGTGTGGTCCCTAAAGCCCCCATCAACATGAAAAAGGAGGTCTATAACTAGAGCCTGTGCTTTTGCAACTATTTTTTTTAGAGCCAGTTCTAGGTTTCTAGAAAAATTGTGCAGCAATTGCAAAGCATTGTCATGACCTACTGTCCTCTGCACAGCCCACCCCCTGGATTCTGTGTGGTCCATTTGTTACAACTGGTGAGCCCATCTATCACCCTCCGAGGGTTATAACTGTGTCCCATGGGGATATTCTCAGACCCCGCCTCCCACGGATTAGAGCTGTCACCTGGGGATGTACTCAGACCCCTCATGGATCAGAGCTTAGAGTCCCCGGGGATATACTCAGATCACTCTCCCCTGGATTGGAGCTGCGTCACCTGGGGACATACTTAGGCTCTTCTAGGCGGGGGCACAGCCAGGCACCCCTCACCCCTCCGCGCCCCCATCTCCAGCTCACACGCCTCCACTCCCCCACCCCACGCCAACACTCACGATGTTCTTGAAGAAGTGCACTACGGGATTTTCGTCTTGGGGCCGGCCGTGCTGCGCCTTCTGGGGCAGGGAGCCATAGTGGGTGGTTCTGGCCGCGTGGTGTCCATCCTGAAAGACAGGGGGAGACGTCTGGAAGGTCAGAGGAGATCTTACAGGGATCTCCTGAAAGCCACCGGGACAGTGAGCCGCAGCCTCTTGGACGCCTCCTCCATCCCCAGCTCAGGGCGCGGTTCAGAAGGACCCTTCCTGCTCACGAGATGCTGTTGTCACCAAGTCTAGGGTGTGCTTCTCGGGAGTTTAGTGCATTTAATGGGCTCAGTGTCACTGCTGGGACTTGACTCTTGTCTGGATTGTCACTGGTGTTACTGGCACTAGTTACAGGGGCATGTTCCCACACGCGTCACCATCAGTGTCTATGACTCTCTGCAGATGGTCCTCCCACCACCATCCACCAGGTCGGAAGCCCTGCCGTTATCCTGGCCTCTCTCTCTGCTCTATTTCCCCCTTTGGGTCCATTCACAACCCTTATAGGTTTTTCTTTAAAATAGTCTGTGCATTTAACATAGTCTCCACCCCACGTTGACAGCAAAGCCGAGACTGGGACAGCCCTGCCGGGCCCCGCCCTTTCCCGCCGGATTCATTTGCAAAGAGAGGATGCTCTGCACCTCCTGTCCCCCCTCCACAGTCACCCCCTATGTCTGCTCACAAACTGGACCCCTTCTCTCCAGCCCTGGGGGCAGAAGGAGCGGCTGAGAGCTCACACCACACAGCATGTGCAGGCTTTCTCCACTTTCTGAGAACTTGTCTTGGCTGTGAGTGGTCCAGTCCCTCTCTGTCCTTTGAACGGTGTCCACGTGCCCTCCAGTCCCCCTTCTGTGGCTCTGCGCCTTGCTCACTCCTCAGGTTCAAAGTCCCTCCTTCTGTGGGTCCTGCGGGGGCCCAGGCTCCCTGCTCCCCCAGCCTCTCCCCACTGTGCCCAGACCCCACCTCCTGTATGCCCCGGCCATGCGTTCTAAAGGCTGCAGTTCTCAGTTTCCCCCGGGCAGGCTCAGCAAGTGACCTGTTTCCTGTGCAGCTCAGTCACAGCCTCCCTCAGAGGGTGGAGCCAGGCCTGGGGGTCACGAGCTGAGCCTCCCTCCCCCCATGGGGCCGGGAGCTTCATGGTGTTCAGGTTCCCTGTGCAGGAAACCCAGGGAGTTGTGTTCTGCCAGGCGGCGCTCGTGGTAAAGAACCTGCCTGCCAGTGCAGAAGATGTAAGGGACTCAGGTTTGATCCCTGGGTCGGGAAGTTCCCCTGGAGAAGGAAATGGCAACCCACTCCAGTATCCTTGCCTGGGGAGTCCCGTGGACAGAAGAACCTGACAGGCTACGGTCCATGGGGTCGCAAAGAGCTGGACACGACTGAGCAACTCAGCACTCAAGCACATGTGCATGATGGTGTGGGTGGAAGCTGATGTAGTGGGCATTTGAATTGAAGACGTCGGCCACAGGGGCGAACTGGAGCATTTCAGGAACTGCTGAAACACCCCCGCCCTCCTGACTCTAGCTTATCCTCTCTCTGGATGCTGCCAGAAAGCAAGTAATCTGGTTCTCCCTTGTGTTGTGTTGTCTGTCACCCAGGGCCAATCAGATTCTGTCACCGCTGGCCAACCCTACACATTCTTCTCCAGCGAAGGAGAATGTGAAACCAAGAATTAAAAAAGAAAACAGATGAGCTAGGAAACTGTTTAAGTTACTTGTGCATATGTGCTGAGTTGCTTCAGTCTTGTTCAACTCTTTGTGACCCCATGGACTGTAGCCCGCCAGGCTCCTCTGTCCATGAGATTCTCCAGGCAAGAATACTGGGGTGGGTTGCTGTGCCCTCCTCCAGGAGATCTTCCTTAAGTTACTCACTTCAAGAAAAATATCTTTTGTGTTTAGACACAAAAATATCTTTGTGTCTAAATATCCAATGTATCTGGCAAGTGAAGTTATTTATTAGGTAGCACCTTAATGGTCCAAAATAATGAAAACAGCTCAGAATTTTGCACAACTAATGCTTATTTTGGGGTAAGAAATGGCAGTCCACTCCAGTATTCTTGCCTGGAGAATTCCATGGACAGAGGAGCCTGGTGGGCTTTAGTCCATGCTGTCGCAGAGAGTTGGACACCACTGAGCTAATGAATGCAGGCTTACTTTGGTGTTTATACACCACTTTTCTGCAGGATGTGTTGGAATTTTTGTTACAGAAACATTGTGTACTTCGATTGGCCCATTCTGTGATTAAGAAAATTTCTTAAACTTTACAAAAAGGTTTTAAATAAATGTTCAGTAGTATCACGCAGATTTGATATTATTAAACGTATTTCTGCTGTGATGTAGTTAGTGAAGTGCTGTGTGGACAATAACAATGTTTCATGCCTGACCCCCACACACCAGCTTCTAGCGCTAAAAGAGACAGAGTGTCTACTTTGGTGATTTTTATAATGAGTGCACTGGAGAAGAAAACCTCCATGATATGAGGGTAGTCAATAAGTTTACAGACCTGACACTGTAAGCATAATCCATAAAAGGAACAAAATTGATAAATTGGACCTGATCAATATTTACAACTTTTGCAAAGCTCACTGCCGGGAGCCGGCACACGAGATCCCACCCATGACAAGGTCATGAGGGAAAAAACCTGACAGGCAAGGCGGATCAAGTTTTCAGGGGTTTTGAAAAGGCCAGCTCACGAGATCCCACCCATGACAAGGTCACGAGGAGAAAGCCTGACAGGCAAGGCAGATCAGGTTTTCAGGGATTTTGAAAAGCTGCCCCTGGCGCTCACCTTAAAGATGATATCTGTCTTTCTGATGCCTGCCTCAATAGACTACTCCCTAATTTCTGTGACACAGGCAGAAGGCCTTCTCCGATCTCTTCCCAAATAAGAATCAATTTAGAACTTTAATCAATAAGTTTCCTGGGTGGTGGTATTTTATGAGATTATCCAGGGTGAAAGGAGTGTTTTAATTTAAACTCCTTTGCTGGTAGTTTGTTAGCCAAATGCATTTATGCCCTTGGTACCAATATGCATGATTGCTTATAATATCCTAATCATAAAATAGCATAAAGAACCTGATTATATAAAAGCCCTAATAGACATAGAGCATTTTTGAGGGGTGAAAGAGTCCTATTAGAAAACATAAGAAAAATTATTCTAAAGGTGGTTATTGGGTTGACGTTTGCTTGCTGTGTTTTGCTTGCTGTGTTTTCGCTTTTAATGTGCTAAGGTTGTGTTATAGAAACCATTGTTAATATAGTTAAAGATCTAGAGAAATAAGAACTTAGCCCTAGTGTGGTAACAATGAAATGGTTGTTAATTGTCAGCCAGGAGTGCTAGGCAGAAGCTGCCTCACCAAAGTTGCAGAGTCAGTGTGGGGTAAACTTCTTAGATAAACGCAAATGACAACTTCTGCAGAAGGATTAATTTTTGTGTTAACAAGGTTATATTTCTACTCTGTACTGTTGCCCTATGAGACTGCTACCTTTCAGTTAAGGTTACCACAGAAACGGAAAATAGGTTTACATTCACCTGACTTGCATAAAATGTTAATAGGCCCCAAGGCCAGAAGATAATGTACAAGACCCTCATAAACAAAGAAGTATGCAGAAAACACCCTGGTTTCGTGAAGGACAAGCTGACGTAATGTTAAACTATCTTCCCCTTAGAAATGTACTAACTTAGGGTATAAAAGCCACAGTAAAAAATAAAGGATTGCCAGACTCTGCCAGCTGCACCCCCCGATCTGGTCACACACTCTCTCTCTCTTTCTCTCTGTCTCCCTCGCAGACTTGGCCCTATCAAGGCTGGTCTCACGTGTCTTCTCTCTCTCTCGCCGACACCGTTCATCCTGAGGGTATCCCCTGGATCATACCGAGGCTGGACCCCAGCAGGTCACTTTTAAGAGAATGAAAAGAAGCTACAGACTGAGAAAATATTTGTAATCACATATATGATGTGGGACTTGAAACCGCAATATGTAAAGAACTCTAAAAAATCAATGGTAGAAAAGAACAAACAACCAGGTTTAGAAATTGGACAAAATGCTCGACTAAACACTTCATTGCAAAGGATGAGCAGAAGGCAAGCGAGCACATGAAGAGATGCCTAACATCATTAGCCATTAGTAAGATGTAAATCAAAACCACCCAAAGACACCACTATCCCCCTATTAGGATTGCTGAAGTAAAGAATACTGACAATATTAAGTGTTGGCCAGGATGTAAAGCACCTGAACTTCACATGCATTGCTGGTGGGAATGCAAAATGGTATCCTCACTCTGTAACACAATTTGAGTCTCATATAAAGTTAACCATGCACTTACTATATGACTCAGCAATCCCACTTCCTGCTTTGAATGATAAAAGAAAAGTTACATGTTTTTTGAAGTCATTTTTATAATTAATGTATTCTTCTCTGCTCTTTTGATGGAAGTAATTTAAACCTTAAAACTTACAATCACACAACACTTGCCCAATAATGTTTATAGCAGATCAACTCATAATCACTAACTCTGTAAATGACCCAAATGTTCCTCACTGAGTGAGGTGATAGACTGTAGTATGTCCATGCGAAGCAATACTGCGCAGCGGTAAGAAGGAGCCGATTTTGATACACTTGACAACTCAGAGGCATCTCCAAGGCATTGTGCTCGGTGAAAGAAGACATTCCAAAAAGCCTGCATACTGTACGATCTCACACACACATGACAGGCTTCAAAAGACTGCACTACGAGGAGGGTGAGGACAGCAGGGGTTGGCCGGGGTCAGGGATGGGGAGGGAAGTGTGGTGAGAACTGGAAGGGAGGTTTGAGGGTGATGCATCCCTATGGTGGTGGCAGCCATGTGCGTCTGAGAATTCACAGACCTGCACACCATAAACAAGCCAGTCTCACTGTGTGTGTTCCCATCACTTCACGGAAAATAGATGCGGAAACAATGGAAACAGTGAGAGACTTTATTTTCTTCGGCTCCAAAATCACTATGGATGGTGACTGCAGCCATGAAATTAAAAGACGCTTGCTCCTTGGAAGAAAAGTTATGACCAACCTAAGCAGCATATTAAAAAGCAGAGACATTATTTTGCCAACAAAGGTCCATCTAGTCAAAGCTATGGTTTTTCCAGTGGTCATGTATGGATGTGAGAGTTGGACTATAAAGAAAGCTGAGTGCCGAAGAATTGATGCTTTTGCACTGTGGTGTGGGAGAAGACGCTTGAGAGCCCCTTGGACTGCAAGGACATCAAACCAGTCCATCCTAAAAGAAATCTGTCCTGAATATTCATTGGAAGGCTTGATGCTGAAGCTGAAACTCCAATACTTTGGTCACCTGATACAAAGAACTGACCCCTTGGAAAATACCCTGATGCTGGGAAAGATTGAGGACAGGAGGAGAAGGGGACGGCAGAGGATAAGATGTGCGGATGGCATCACTGACTCAATGGACACGAGTTTGAGTAAACTCGGGGAGTTCATGGTGGGCAGGGAGGTCTTGCGTGCTGCAGACCATGGGATCGCAAAGAGTCAGACGTGACTGAACTGAACTGACCTGAACCCATCAGAGCAGCAGCTGAGGGAAGCAAGCCAGTTCTCCAAAGGGGTTTCTGTATCCGGTGTTTGTTTGCTGAGACCCTGGGGCTGGTCCTGACCCTGTTTACGCATCACTAGAAGGTTCTGTGGTGAACACAGGAAGAAGCACTAAGAACTCGCCTGGTTGCTGGCAATGACGCCCTCACGCAGAGGCAGGGAGGGGCATGCAGTGTCTGAGTCACCTTTACATTTTAAAAAAAATTTTGGTAAAACATACTTAACATGAACCAGAGATCAAATTGCCAACATCTGTTGGATCATTGAAAAAGCAAGAGAGCTCCAGAAAACATCTATTTCTGCTTTATTGACTATGCCAAAGCCTTTGACTGTGTGGATTACAATAAACTGTGGAAAATTCTGAAAGAGATGGGAATACCAGACCACCTGACCTGCCTCCTGAGAAATCTGTATGCAGGTCAGGAAGCAACAGTTAGAACTGGACATGGAACAACAGACTGGTTCCAAACAGGGAAAGGAGAAAGTCAAGGCTGTATATTGTCACCCTGCTTATTTAACTTATATGCAGAGTACATCATGAGAAACGCTGGGCTGGAGGAAGCACAGGCTGGAATCAAGATTGCTGGGAGAAATATCAATAACCTCAGATATGCAGATGACACCACCCTTATGGCAGAAAGTGAAGAAGAACTAAAGAGCCTCTTGATGAAGGTGAAAGAGGAGATTAAAAAAGTTGGCTTAAAGCTCAACATTCAGAAAACTAAGATCATGGCATCTGGTCCCATCACTTCATGGCAAATAGATGGGGAAACAGTGGAAACAGTGGCCGACTTTATTTTGGGGGCTCCAAAATCACTGCAGATGGTGACTGCAGCCATGAAATTAAAAGACTCTTACTCCTTGGAAGGAAAGTTATGACCAACCTAGACAGCATATTAAAAAGCAGAGACATTACTTTGTCAACAAAGGTCTGTCTAGTCAAGACTATGGCTTTTCCAGTAGTCATGTATGGATGTGAGAGTTGGCCTATAAAGAAAGCCGAGTGCCCAAGAATTGATGCTTTTGAACTGTGGTGTTGGAGAAGACTCTTGAGAGTCCCTTGGACTGCAGGGAGGTCCAACCAGTCCATCCTAAAGGAGATCAGCCCTGGGTGTTCATTGGAAGGACTGATGCTGAAGCTGAAACTCCAATACTTTGGCCACCTGATGCGAAGAGCTGACTCATTTGAAAAGACCCTGATGCTGGGAAAGATTGAGGGCAGGAAGAGAAGGGGACGACAGAGGATGAGATGGCTGGATGGCATCACCGACTTGATGGACATGAGTTTGAGTAAATTCCGGGAGATGGTGATGGACAGGGAGGCCTGGTGTGTTGCGGTTCATGGGGTTGCAAAGAGTCGGACACGACTGAGCAACTGAACTGAACTGACCTAACATGAAACCTACCATTTTGTCATTTTTAGTTGCACATTTTGGTGGCATTACGTACATTTGCGATGTTGTGTATCCATCACAGCATCCAGCTCCAGCCCTTTCCCATGTTCCCAAACCAATGCTACACCCAGCAGACACCGGGTCCCATCACCGGTCCTGGCCTCCTGGAAAGCCCCACCCTATGCCCCCTGTGACTGACCGTGCCAGGGACCCCTGACCAGTGGGGTCACGCAGTGCTTGTCCTGTGGGGACTGGATCCTTTCTGCCACGCCGTGGCTTGCGTCCGAACTTCCTTCCTGCTCAAATGCCATCCCCTGGGGCCCGTGTAAACCGCATTCTGTTCACTCATCGTCCCCTGACTGACACGCGGTTGTTTCCAGCCTGGCTGGGTGTGGCCCCTGCGGTGCTGGCGGCTCTGGGGGTGCGGCCCAGCCTCCTTCCCCCATGGCCTGAAGAGCACTGCTGACTCTGTGTGAGCCGGGCGGCCGAGACCCCGAGGCCGCACTGAAGGCCCGCCTGTGCTGGGGAAAGGGGTTCACGTCCAGCCCGGGGGTGCTGGGCGGGGAGGCTCCGGCCAGGCCACCAGCAGTCAGTCTGTGCCATCGGCAGTCAGTGCGCGGTCAGGGCAGGGCCGGCCCTCGTCACCCAGGCAGGCAGGAGCCCCTGGTGGTGCTGGAGGCGTGCTTTAAAGGCAGCATGGTTTGGCTTGTTAGATTTCACAATTTGCGGGGAGCGGGTACTGCTTTCCTTATGCCTTGCGGTAAACAAGGGGGTCTGTTTCTGTCCTGCGGGAGGAGGGGAGGGGAGGCCAAGGAGTAGGCAAGACGGTGGGGCCATCCAGGCGCCCAGGGGGCTCCGCAGCCTTACAGCCCCGCAGGGACGCCGGGGCACGGCCTGGCTGCTGACGCCCCGCAGCCTCAGCCGGTCCCCTGACCCCACCTCTGCCCCCATCCTGGGGACCCCAGCCTCTGCCTCTGAGCTTGTGGTGCACACGTATCCCCCTCGGGAGACCCCTGGACTCGGCTCCTGACTCAGGATGGGTTAGTCACTCCCCAATGGGTGAACGCTCCTCCTCTCTGCTCAGAAAGCAGAGAAAAGCCAGAACCACTCACACTTTCAGTTATTTGCCAGAACTGGCGTCTCTTTGTCCACAGCTGTCCTGCTTCCTGGTGTGAGGAGCCGACTCACTGGGAAAGACCCTGATGCTGGGAAAGATCGAAGGCGGGAGGAGAAGGGGACGACAGAGGATGAGATGGTTGGATGGCACCACCGACTCCATGGACATGAGTTTGAGTAAACTCTGGGAGTCGATGATAGATAGGGAGGCCTGGCGTGCTACAGTCCATGGGCTTGAAAACAGTCGGACACGACTGAGTGACTGAATTGAACTGAACTGATCCTGCTCCAAGTAGCTCGCCCACTTTGCCAGCGATGGAAAGGCAAAGGAGGAACTTGAAGGGCGATCCTGCCGTAAAATAAGAGCCGGGCCAGGGCAGAGGAGGTGGGGAGGGGCAAGCAGCAGTCACCCCTGACCCTGAGAGATCAGAAAAGGAAAAAGGGCCAGAGATGGGGACCCCACCCCACACCACACTAGTCTACATGTGAGGTTAGGATGTCAACACATTCTCTCCAAAGTACACGGAGCTGAATATTTGGGAAACGAAGTTAGAAAATTAGTCCTGCTTTTAAAAAATAAAAGCTTCAGTTGTTCAGAAAAATAGCACTTATTACACAGGGATTTCTAATAAAGTAGAGAAGTTTGTAGAAGAAATCCTACCACCCAGGGCTGTGCTTTGTTCACACGCAGACGAACCACAGGCAGCCCTGGCCTTCTGTACATAGGACATGTGAGCCATGCAGGACCTTGGCAGTGATCACAGCACACCAGGGTTACATGCCACTGACATGTTACTCTTTCTTGACGTAACAATTAACAAAACAACAACAAACTTCTTGGTTGGCAAATAAAATAATATTATGCTAAAAATCTAAATACTATGGAAGGAAAGCCATGGGATAAAGGACAACCGGTCATTAATGTTTAACATAAATTGCTTTTTCCATTAGCCTGTTTGAAAAATTATGGTTTATTTCCCCCCCACTTGTGATAATGTGTGCTTCACCAGCAGGGGGAGCGCGTGCACTGGGCTTGCCAGTCCCATCTTTAGACACCATGAAGGATTTTTCACTATTTTCCAATTTGCTCAAACTTGCAAGTAATAACAGGAGATTAGTTTTCACCTGACACAGTGAAGATCAATGGTCATCAGATTGGGTAAAGATTCTTCCCTCGACTCTGATGGCTATTTTATGAAAATAGGGTCGAGGCATTTGTCTGCATCATCATTTGCATTTGGATTTGATTAGAGACTAAGGGATAGAATTGTTCCCTCAGAAGAAAATGCTGCAGCTTGAAAAAATGAACACTCACTGTGTCTGGGGTTTGTGCTCAGGGGAAAACAGAGTCCTAGATCTTGATTCAGTTCTTGTCTGCAAGAAGAATTTAAAATCTTTCCTGAAGAATTGATTCTTTTAAATTGTGTTGCTGAAGAAGACTCTTGAGAGTCCCTTGGACATCAAGGAGACCAAACCAGTCAATTCTAAAAGAAATTAACCCTGAATACTCATTGGAAGGACTGATGCTGAAGCTGAAGCTCCAATATTTTGGCCGCCTGATGCAAAGAGCTGACTCATTGGAAAAGACCCTGATGCTGGGAAAGATTGAGGGCAGGAGGAGAAGGGGACGACAGAGGATGAGACGGTTGGATGGCATTATCAACTCAGTGTACATGAGTTTGAACAAATTCCAGGAGACGGTGAAGGACAGGGAAGCCTGGCGTGCTGCAGTCCACGGGGTCACAAGGAACTAGACACGACTGAGCGACTGAAGAGCAATAACAGCCTGGATCCACCATTAGAATGCCAGTGGCGGAAATATGAGTGAATCTTGGGTCTGGGACACCTCTCCCCTCTGCGTCCACCCTACTTGAGCTCTGCACCCTAGACGCAGTCAAACCAGTTAGTCCTGAGGACAACTGGACCCTAGAGCCTGGCTCCCTCCCCTCTCTCTGCCCAGGCTTCAGTTTGCTGGCCTCTCTTCTCCGGATGGGTGACACTGGCTGGGTGCCGAGGAGGGGCCAGGAGAGTAGTGATAAAGGCCAGGCGCACAGGCGTCTGAGGACCGCCCAGATGCAGACTCACGGCTTGGAGCGGTCACACAGGAGAGACGAGCCTTCAGAGGCCCTGCTCTCTGCCTGCTACTGTAGAGCCCAAGGCTCTGACCTGCGGTGTGTTGCGAGGGGAGCACGGGTTTGACCCTCAGAAGTGTGCACCAACTCCCCTCAGGCCACAGGCGGTAGTGAGAGGCACTTCGGTTCCTGCGCTTTTCCTTTCTTTCGCTGGGCGCTGGAGGTGGGGAGCTCGGCCCTTCAGTCACAAAGCGTCCGGTGGCGCGCGGCGGTGACACCCGCTCCATCTTTTCTGCATCGTGGGCCCTGTGTGCGGCTGCTGCTTGGAAACTGCTGCCCTTTGCACAACGTGAAATCGGGCACTTTCATGGAGGTCACCAGTGCAGGTGCCCCCATGCCAGGCTGCCTCACCCACCATCTGCGGGGCTGCTGTGATGGTGGGTGCCTCCGAGGCGCCCCGGGTCTGCCTGTCAGCAAGCACCTAACGCTGTGACGGGGACCTTGAGGTGACCCAGGCCCGCGCCCTGCAGCCCGCCTCACTCAGGGACAGGTCGAGGCGCCGTGTCAGAAGGATGCAGCCCGACGTGACCTCTCTGTGGATCAGCCTCAGACGTGTCCAGATGGTTGTCCAGTGGCTAAAAGCAGGACTGTTTTCTTTCTGGCACTTTCTTAGTCAAGTCGATCCTGTGAATTCTAGGAATGCATGCTTCTCTCTGTGTCCCCAGGACAGAGCCAATGTAAAAAAGGAGCAAGGAAAGCGGTTCCACTGTGTTTTACAGGGTGGACGCGTGGTTGTGTCCACCTCATTTTACAAATGTGGACATCGCTGCTTGAAGGGGCTGTGTGAAGTGGTGAAAAGCATCCAACGAAGCAGCCGTCCAACAAACACACAGCTTGGTGTTTCAATTTACAGGATGAATCTGGTAGAATTCCACTTGCATCCACAGAGCGGCATTAAGGATACAAAAGAAAACATAAGGATACATAAGGTAGATGGTTCCACCAGTGGTCTAGAGAGTGAAGGAATTTGCCTTTTGCTTTTTTCAAACTGCAATTTGCATTTTGATTTTTCCAAAATAAAAATCTTAGGCTTTATGGCACCCTAGGAAGCCCAGATTCAGCGGCTCGTCTCTTTCACCCATTTGGAACCACATGCTCCAACAGTGGAGGTGTCTTCCTGAACTGCCAACGATAAGGCAGAACAGCAGAGTGAGACTTGGGATCAGTAAAAGAGTTGCTTCTTGGGAAAGTGTTAAGAAAACTAAAAATGCTTCTTCCACATTGTCGTCTTTATATTTGAGAACCAGAAATGTAGTCATGGTGGAACGGCTATTCTTTTCCTGCCCTTTTCCTCTTGCCTCACACTTCTCTGGGCGGTTTATAAAACTCCCCCAGAAATCTTGTTTTGGTGACTGAAGGGAGTGGAGGACTTAAGGAAGTCCTTCTCAAGGACTTTCCGAAAAAGCAGTGTTGTGAACATCTTGTGCTGAAAGACTAATCTGCAGCTGTCCCGTCTCTTGGCCCGTCTTTGGAAGGCAGGGTTGTGGCAGATACGTGCCCCTGTGGCATCTGGCTTTGAGCTAGCTGCCGGTAAAATATTATCTCCGAGAGCATGTGAACTGAAGGTCACAGCCTGCAGAAGAGATAACACATCTGCTGGAAAATGTCGGAGCTGCAACGCGCCCCCTTTCAGAGCTGGCCCCAATGACCACGGCGTGTTTTTGCTCCAACACCCTGACCCCGTGATGCTCCGGCCGTTCCCAGAAACCCCTGGACAACGAGGCCGATCTTGTTTATGTAAGTTTTTCAGAGGAAGTGATTGCTCCACTTCTGGTCAACCAGCCCCCCGGTACGCCTCAGGGGAGGCGTTAGATGCGTTCTGGCAAGGTTGCTGCATTTCGATTGTGCAATCTGGGGAGAGAATTCTTGTCAGTCTGAATGATCCATGCAGTCTGCCCCTGTGTTTTCACCCTCGGCAAGTTTAAGAATATGCTTGCTCCTGAATCATCAACTTGATGGAGTTGAATTAAAGCAGTGGACTCTCTCTTTCTTGAAGCAGTGGACTCTCTGGCCTTAGAGAAAACCGTGCCGTGTCAGCAGTGGGCTTTTCTCAGTCGCAGGAGGAGCACAGGCAGCGCTTGGGTTTAGGTGGAGATTTTAGGTGGCCTGCTGCCTGTTCTCATGACAGCTTCTTCTTGGCCATTAGAGAGTGGGGAGGCTGGCAGGTGGCCTGTCTTTGTGGGAGTTGTTGCTTGGGCCGAGATAGGAGGGCCTGGCTTCCAAGCTGGAGAGTTTCGACTCTCAGCAAGTCCTGAAGCTGAAGGCAGCGGGTGGCGGGGGGGCACATCAGCCTGTTTCCCTCTGAGATGTTTCCCTGAAACGAGGGAATCAAAGCCCCCGGCCTCTTCTGGACCAATTCTTTGCCTCCGTCGATGGCCATGCAAGGACTGGACTAGAGGCCTCCGGGCAAGGACGGAACGAAATCTCCAGGCTGTGGGTGTGAGGCCACCCTGGAGGGAAGTCAGTGTCACACGTCACAGTCTATGTGTTCACTGGCTCTGTGAACACGCAGTGGCTGCTGGCTTCTGACGGGGGCTTAACCTCAGGTGGAGGCCTTCCAGCCTGGCCTTACCCCGGGGAGTGGACCGGGAGGTGGAGGAGGTGGCCATGTAGGGCTCCCGGCCGGAGCTGGGAGCTGCCGTCAGGTCCATGAGGATGTTGCCCATGGCTGTGATTTCTACCCGCAGCTCCGCCATCTCATACCGCCTGATATGTAGCTGCCCAGGGCCTTCCTGCCCAGCAGCCTCCAGGAGAGTCCCTCTGCCATGCCTGGGCCACCCTCACTGTCCCGGGAGCCAGATCTCATTCCTGTCTCGGGCAGTGCTGGGGAGTTCACGGTCCCCAGAGGAGGGGCTCAGCGCTGCTTCTCAAACAGGGCGGCGGGCTGGTGCTGACAACGACGCTCCTGAATGTGGGCGCGCAAGCATCCTTGTCTCCTGTCCGCGGGAGGCAGGGCTGGAAGTTGGCATTAACTGCTCCAACTTTTCTCTTTGCTCCCATTTTGGAAGACCTCAGTGTGTCTATAGTACGCACATGACTTCCTAGGGTAAAGATCCAGTTAACGCCTTGGTAGCGGCGTAAACCAAACAGCCTCCCAGGACACCTTTCCTTGGCTTAGAACTCAATCGTCTCCTTACGCAGAACGACAGCGGGCGGTGTGACGGATGCACAGTCTGGAAGGCTTATTTTGGGAGAAAAAGCCAAGTTGCAACATGCTTTCCTGAAACTGAAGGCCACGGGCCCCTGGGCAGCCGTGCTGGGAGGCGGCCCCTCAGGGTGGGGAGCACGGACTAGACCCCAGGCATGACCCCGGCCCGAGCCCTTGAGAGGGCCAGCCCCAGGACAGCCAGATCGCCTGCCCCAAGTCAGCATGGCCCCCAGGGAGCTCAATCTGCTCTGGGTCCCCACGGCCAGACCGTCAGGGCCTGTCAAAACCACCAACTCTGGTCCAAGCCATTCCTTGGAAATGAGGAAGAAATCGCTTCAGAAAACCTGGAGACTGAGTACAAGGGAAGTGTCTGGGAGGCTTTCCGTGTGAGCACAATGCCTGGGGCTGGGGGCTGACAGACTGAGGTCTGTCCCCTGAGCAGAACAAGGTCGTATAAGCCTCAGGCACGCGGAGTCGCCCCCGAGCACCTGCCTCAGGGCTGGAAGGGGCTGTGCTGCTCACGCGGTAACGAAAGGGCCCTGAGACGGGAGGAAATGGCCGTGGGTCGGTGCCCACAGAGATGCTCACAGTCCTCGACTCTGACTCTCCTGTTGAGATGCTGAGGCCTGAGGGCAGCTCAGGGGCTGCAGCCAGAGCTGGGCTGTGGGGAGGGCTCGTGGGGCCCGCAAGGAGGGGGCCTGCTGCACCCGTGATGCGCCCGGTTTACCGGCACCAGGGCGGTGCCCCCATTTCCCTCCATCAGCCCGGGGTCGCGGGGCATCGGCAGGACAGATGGCTGTTTCTGATGTCGCTGCCAGTGGCTGGGGAGGGAGGCTCAGAGCAGACACTCGCAGGTGGAGGGTGAGAGCAGACCCTCAGCTTCCATGCACACTCTGTGCTTTTCCAGGCGCCAGGAGTCTGACTTCACAAGCCCCAGCCCCTGGGACGGTTGGTGCAAGTTCAGAGTGGGGAGGGCGGCTCTGGACAGGCCTCTGGGTGCTCTTCCACTCCTCAGGTGGGTGGCCCCACAGTGGCCTCTGCAGGCTCGTAACGACCAGCTCCCCAGGGGCTGCGAGGGGCAGGCGGGGGCTTAAGGAAGCCGGTAAGAGCAGCTGCCGGGCGTGGGAGCGAGGCGTGGCTGGCCCTGCCTGCGTCTCCAGGCCTGGACATGCAGGTGCGGGCGGGACAGGGCCGGGGCCAGGCACGGCTCCCTGCTGCCCGCTCCAGGAGCCCTTCCGCCTCCTTAGTCCAAATGACCTATGGGTGATGCGGCTTTTGGAGGCCCAGCGTGAGGGACCAGGAGACCCGATGGGGGGCTGGGAGGAGGAGGCCCGTGTCCCCCACGGAGCCGTCTTCTGTGCTGTATGTGCACCTGCTCCTCGTTTGTCCTTGGAGCCTGTGCTTTTCCGACTCATTTTGGGTCAGCTCCTGCATGGACTTGGGCTCCCCGCCACCTTCAGGTCAGCCCTCGAGTCAGGCTGGGGTGGAAATAAGAGAAGCGATGTGTCTCCTGGAATCGAAGGGTTCCTCATGGGAGCCCCGTTCTGGAAGGGCCTCCAAGGCACTGAGCCCGCTTGTTTCTTGACAAACAGCGAGTGGGGGTTTCTCACCCTTCCTGCAGAGTTTGTGCAGAGACAGACAGAAGGTGGAATGTTCCGGCAGGTCTGGCTGCAGGCCGTCAGTCTGGCATCGCTCACCAGCTGAGTTTCTGAGCCTCGGGGGGAGGATGAGGAACGTTTCGGTGCTGAGTTGCTGGGCCTGGCACCACGGTTCCCAGCGTGGCCGCAGCGGGCAGCCCTGTCTCCTTCAAGCTTTATTTCACGGCCCTTTCTTGTATCTGAAAAGCATTTAGTGCCACTGGGCGCTTTGGCCCTTTCTCCTGGCTGGTGCTGTTTTCTCTCAAATAAACATAGCCTCTTTCTTTTTTAGGTCAAGAAAGTAATTGCTATATTAATGTTTCTTAAGGGAATAAAGAGAAGTCAGTAAACCTTTGGGTTTTTTTAAATTTGATCTAACCTCTTTCTTGAAATAATGAAGAATTTGACGTGCCGGGGGAGACATAGTGAAGACACAGCAAAGGCAGAGGCCTGTCACTGGAGGCCCCAACGCTCAGCCCCGGGGCTGTCTGCAGAGCCCAGGGATGGCGCCCCCTGCAGGTGAGGGAGCATGCATTTCTGTCCCGCTTGTACACATGGGCTGAGTGCATCTAGCAAGAAGATGTGGAGGGCGGTCCTGCTGCCTTTGTTCCACCAAAAGAGAAAAGCCAAACGCTGCTGAAAGTTTCTACTTATCCCCTGAACACCGAAGCCCTGGCCTCTCGCCCCCCAGGCTCTGTGCTGGGTCTGGGATTTCTGGCAAAGTCTCTGCCTGTTGGCGGAGTGTGTCTGCTTGCTGATGGTGATGTGACCCGTGGAAGCGAGGGCAGGGCTCCAGGTGGCTTCAGGGCTCAGGGTGCAAGGGGGTCCCTGTCTGCCCCCACATCCCTGCCGCAGGGTGACTGTGTACCTCAGCCCCCATGCCATCGCCCCAGGAAGGAGTTTGGGGCCAGCCTTGGCTTCCTCCTGGCTGAGTCTGAATCAGCTGAGGCCCAAGTGCTGCAGAGAACATGTGCCTCCAGGGGGCTGGGCCCAAACTGCCTTCCTGGGGGCAGGGCTGCTGCTTTGAGGAGCCATTGAGGGGGCTCTCTGTGCAGGGAGCATGGTGACCACTCCTGAAACACGGTTCCCCTTACTCTGGGGGCAGCACCCCTCCAACCCCCTGCAGCCTGGAGTGGAGGTTCCATTCACCCCCGGGGGCTTGACAACGGTGACTCCCACATAGCCTGCAGCCCAGTGTCTGCCAAGGGTCCCAGCGCCTCCGAGCCTCCTGTCCTGGGCCTCCACGGCCACCCTGCCCGCCTTCCTGGACCGGCTTTCTGGAGCTGTCTGTCAGGCACGCCTGCTCCTCCTCTGGGGCTTGCCGGGTCTGGGGTCCCGTGGCCCCACCATCACACGGGGTGACAACCTGTCTTCTGGCTCTGGGGTCTCAGCAGTGGGCGCCCCTCCCACCTGCCTCCGCCCCACTCCTGCCCCTCCCCTCTGCATCTGTAGAGGGTCCCTGAGCCCCACCCCGCGTCCTGTTCCAGCACCAGGCGTCCTCCTCCTGTGTCATCCCAGGGCGGAGAGCCCAGTGCTGGGACATGGTGCTTGCTGGGACCTGCAGGCTGGCAGCGGGTGGGGCCCCCGGGAGCGGGTCTGAGCCACATGGCACCCCGCGCCTCCCCAGGGTCACCCCAAGGTCCCTGTGCCCCCCATCCTGCGCTCTGAGGGTCAGCTGAGACAGAGGACCGACCACAGGCTCCTCCTCCTCCGCCCAAGGATGCTCACTGGGCTCGTGCCTGGAAGGGCTCATCCACCTGGCATTTGCTGCGCACGCAGAGTCTGTTTGGCGCTGGTTCTTACAGCAGATGGGCCACAGCCACAGGCCGCCCCAGGCTGGGCCAGGCCTGCGGCGGGCGTCTCCCGGCCCTCATGCGCCCGCGGCCCTGCAGGGCGCCCACCCAGAATCGAGGCCCCGCCTCCCTCGCGAGGCCCCGCCTCTCGGTCTCCACGTGTTCCTTTGCCGCGTCCCCAGGAGCCGCCCTGCGGGTGAGGCCCGCGTGCCTCTCCGAGGCTCCGGGGCGGCAGCCAGCCGGCCGTGCGGCCGCGGGCGGGGAGGAGCCGTCTTACCTGGTACATGTTGCACAGCCCGGGCGGGCTGCGGGCCTGCGGGCCCGGGGGGCTCTTGCTCTGCCTGAGCCTCGGGACCTGCCAGAGGGACAGAGTGGCGCCTGAGTCCGCGCGGGCCCGGGCCGGGCCCCACGTCCTCCGGCCGCGTGCTCCTGACCGCGGGGCGGACCCGGGCGGGGAGGAGGGCTGGCGCGGGTGAGGATGGGAGGGCGCGGCCTGGTGAGAGGATGGGAGGCGGGCCAGCCGGGGCTGGGTGTCAGGGGGCACGCGGAGCGAGAAGACAGCAGGGGGCGGCCCCCGAGGACCGACAGGACCACAGACAGACCGGAGGAGAGGGAGGCTCAGGGGAGCGTTCTGCCCTAGCACCTACTCCGTAGGTAGCTTTGTGGCCACCTTCTCTTAAACAGGCCGCTGGCACCAGGCTCAATGGGATTTCCAAGACAGCTCCAGGCCAAGAGCTGAAAGGGCCTTTCCAAGACCGCAGAGGAATGGATTTGACATGCCGCTGAGTTTTACTTTATTATTCTTTTCCTTTCAGAGTGAGTGTGTTAGCTTCTGCCGGGGACTGACACATCTTTTCCGCTATGTGGGGGTCACCGTGACTGTCACGCTGGACCCTCTTGGTTTGCTCTGGAGTAAACAGAGGTCATCGTAAGGGCAACAGAGTGTCCCTCCGGCAGACCACTTGCATATTCTTCTCTGCTGTTGGTGACATTTAGGAGCCTAATATTAATAGGAACTTAATAGTCCTTCATGAGTATGACTCAATGTAAACTTTATTATAAATCTTCCTCAATGGTATTTGCTCTGAGTGCATTTTTCCTATTCTATTACCTATGAGACAGTTGCCGAATTGAGCAGCTTTGAGGGATGTGATAGGACTAAGGACAGGGCCTGCAGGAAGGGCCTCTGATGGTGATGGCAAAATGGTGAGAGAGAGAGAGAGAAAAACAGACAGCGGATGCCTTACAGAGGTCGAGAGATGAAGTCAGTGTAGTAGATGTCAAGAGATGTCTTATACTGACGACAGATGAAATGGATTTTTTAAAAATGACGTGAATAGCTGGTTATGCACGGAAATAAGCGGTAGTTGTGACACGGGGAAGCGCTATGGTGTTCTAGAAATATCATTGCAAAGTGAACAGAGTAGAATTCCCAGAGGCAAGTCCGTGGTGAGCCTGTGCTTGGCTGGGTACCTCGTGTTCAGTCTTCTGCACAGGCAAGAGGCATGCTCTGTGCTAGCAAGCAGTGCTGGGCGCTGGGTGCTTAACAAGCGAGACACTGAGTGTCTGTTTAGAAGCGCGCCTTGGTGGGTGAGCGGGAGGGCTCTCTGCCTCTCTGTGGCGTGGCTGCTCCCACCGAGGGTGAAACCCCCCAGAACGGCCTGTGGACAAGTCCATGCTGGCACCCGGTCCACAGACAAAGGGAACTTTCTGGTCCTCTGTTTCAGACCGCGTCCCTTCTCCATGACCATGCTGTCTCTGCAGCACTTTCGGGCAGCTCTGGGGGCTGTGGTGAGCCCCCGCACTGCCGTGCCTGGACTCCTGGGTGTTGGTCACAGAGCCTGGGACTGGCCAGAGGCTCTGAGACAGGACGGCCCCCTGGGTGACCCCCCAGTGACCGGCCCCTCCTGCAGCAGCAGGAGGGACGATGATAGCCGAGGAGGGTTCTCTGCCTCTTGTCCAGATACACTCAGGGTCAAGGGGAGGTTATCTCCAGCGGAAGAAGTGGGGGTGCAAGCCTGGGTAGGAGGAGAAGAGGCAGGAAGGCATCACGTGTCACCCCTCCCCGCCTTTTACTGCTTTTAATGAAGCAGGATGATTTCTGGGCACTTCAAAGTGTGCTGACGTCCGTGATGGAAAAACTCAAAGATAACCTATTAACCAGAGTGTGACAAGAGGCTTCTCTAGTTCTGCACCTTAGTGATTCGCACGAGAGACTGAGGGTGTGTTTTCTTCCTACTGATGAGATAGTCCCTCAGATGTGAAGCGAAGCTCTCTGTCAACCAATAAGAATTGGCCGTTCCTTTTGCCAAAAGGAAAATCGATGATGGAAATCAACACCAGAAAGTGGAAGTGAGTTTAACAGGAGATGAGTTAAGAAGAGGGTCTGGTGGTAGGGTATGGGTACAGATGAATGGAAGACAAATCAAAATTAATTCCATGCCTTTATGCTTATTTCTGGGGCTTCCCTGGTGTCTCCTTCAGTAAAAAATCTGCCTGCAATGTAGGAGACTCAGGTTCGATCCCTGGGTCAGGAAGATCCCCTGGAGGAGGAAATGGCAACCCACTCCAGTATTTGTGCCTGGAGAATTCCACAGACAGAGGAGCCTGGCGGGCTACAGTTCATGGGGTCGCAAAACGAGTGGGACACTGAAGCACCCTAGCACAGCATACATGTTTATTTCTGGCTTACCAAGACTCCCAGCTTGCCCTCCCCCTCACACAGTCACTGTCTGCCTCACACTCCAACCTCAGAATCTCCAGTGTTGCTCTGACCGCCTGGTCTGCGCCCTCCGGGGAGTCCAGCTGGAGGCTGTTTTTCTGTGCTCACTCGCTCAATAAATGCTGTTGAGGGTTCCATGTCCCAGACATACAGGAGGGTAGAGACATTCCCCCCACATGTTCAGGTTGGTGTTTTTGAGAAACACTAACAACATCAGGCAGAATGAGAACCGTCCTCACTGAAGGATCAGAGAACAGAAAGCTATGTGTAAAGCTGATGCTTGAAAGATGAGCGCAGAAGGGGTGCGCAGGCCCCAGACTCACCTGTCACTCTGATGCTGTGTTAGGAAGCCTTGGAAGTACCAGTCACACATGCTTAATAAGGGAGGGACATTAAAAAAGACAACTTAAAAAACTCACGTGCAATGAATTAGTCTGTTAAAATGTTTAATAAATGCATAAAAAGGGAGAGATATATAAAAAGCAAAAGGTCATCACAAAATCAAATCGGAATACAGACAGCAGAAGGCAATCAGCATTAAATACATCAACACAATTTACAAACATTTTGCTCGGAGGACCAGCACATCGCCACCCACACAGGGCGTCACATTCTGATTGACCTCTCCTCTGGTTAGAGACAGCGGAGCGCTGAGGGTGTGGAGGCCGCAGGAGGACACGGCGAAGCACTGGGAGCCAATCAATAACTGATCCATAATCGATCAGAGGAATGACATGAATACTTCGGAAGGAATTCCTGTAGTGAATCTCAGCAAGTGTTTCTTTGAGTGCGGAAACAAGTACCCCAGCATAAAGAGGTTTTTCTCTAGAAAGGTCTCCAGCCAAATCTCTCGGCAAACCGATGTGCTGAGTGGCTGGGTGGGTGCCAGGAAAACTGACACTGAGATTCACGGTTCGTGTGATGTGAGCGGACTCACTCCCGGCAGAGGTGAGTGCAGCTCTACTGGCCCCCAGCCCGGGGCCAGACTCACATGGAGTGGGGCACCTTATGCAGGCCCTTCCTGCCGTGTCCTTCACGTCACCCTCAAATGTCACCCTCGCCGGGGGCTACAGAAGACATCTCCAGCATTAGGGTACCATGTTAACAATGAGGAGTTAGCAGTTACCGTACAACTAAAATGTGAGTGAAGGGAAAAGGCAGGAAATAGAACACTGTGACTAATTTTCAAGACTGCTTGTCCCCAGGGTCCTAAATGGCAGCAAAGGTTCTCACCCCCCACAGTCAAGACCGTTGGCAGGGAGGGGAGGCTGGACACGGACGGCCATGGGTGCTGAGACCGGCGGTGCACAGACGCAGCTCTGACTACGAAGTCAGCAGCGGGAAACAGGTATAGCCGCCAGGACCCAAGCCAGCTTTACAGCGCCTGCAGGAGGGCGGGCTCGCTGGAGGAAGGCGACACAGACCTTCTCCTCGAGTCCCTCTAGGGGGCAGCCCAGGTCATTGAGGCCACCTCGGTTATTGTCCAAGCTAACGGGTCGTGATTTTGGGGTGAAGCCTGAGGGTACAGTGCTGGCCCTCACAGGGCCCCGCGGTCCAGGGACTTGGAAACCTGCTCCTTAAAGGCAACAACTCCGTCTTTCTTTCCTCCCGCAACAAAGGCGCATGGTCTCCATGAATGCACTTTTCATTTAAGGCTCTCAAAAGAATATGCCTCCTCAAGGAATTTGTGTGTGCTTTCCCTGAATGCCAACTCCCGGCCACACAAAGGGTGGGTGTGTTGGTGCATTCCCAGGACTGGGGGCGCTGCTCACCCCGGGGCCCCCACGTGTCCTTGGAGGAGGGAGACAGGCGACAGACAGCCCCTTTCCCAGGAGCCAAGAGCTCCATTCGGCTTCACATGCTTCAGTCCAAAAGACCTTTCTAGCATCTAATAAAATGAGGGCTCTCCTGGTTTATCAACAGAGCAAAGCAAAAATAAAATCAAAACCAAGAAACAAACCCACACCAATAAAAACTGCAGGCTTCTAGGCACTGCAGGCGTGTCAGTGGGTATAGAGTGTATTATGCTCACACCTCCAGTGTTTAAAAGTGAACAAAAGTATCCACAGGAAAACAGGTGAGCTAAAAAGTATGTCCAGGAAGCCCCACTGCCTATTTCCAGGAAGGCCCACTGCATATTTTCAGCAAAGATACTTGACAGGAATGTATCCTAGCCAGTGTTTGTAATAAGCAACCATGGATATGATTTTACATTCAAATTCTAATGGATTTCATTGGCATCAAAGGGCAAAGCTGTTCATTTAAAAATCTTCTTTATTCAAGACCCAGGGGTGAACAGAAGTGATACTTTAAAGTATCAATAGTATAAAGTACTATATCAGTTATTTCAGCATTGTTTCTAGTTTTTAAATCCTGTGAAATGTTTTAATCTAGATCCTTGATAATCTAGCAAGGCTAGTTTGCGACATGGATGTCTACTTCTGAGGCATCTTTTCTTTGAAAATGTTGAGGAATATGAGACTTTATGCAATCAATGTTGAACTTTTACACAAAGGAAGAAAAACATGTATGTCTAATAGAGTCATTTTGAGATAAGGTCACAACAATTGACATAAATGCTTTCACAGTCTGATTTTAGCTTAACCTGTTGCCCTGAAATGAAACTTGTTTCATAATAGATGCTCTCCAGCTGTTTAGTCTCCTGCAACTGTATTTTTCCTTTGGGTTAAACAGAATAGTTTAAAGTTTCGAAACTGGTGACACTGCATGCATGTGGGGTGCTTTGCATAATAGCAAGACTGGGTTAGGCAGTCAGGATCCGGTGTGGTTTGATAGCGTCTTGGATTGAAACTAGCATTAGAAACGGATCAGCTGACCCACGTTTCTGGGGGAGGTAAGACTGCCCCAAAGTACAGGACGCAGAAGGAAACCATCAGGAAATAAACTCTAGAAGCCTGGAAGGTACACTGAGTTATTCACTAGAAAGCCACGTGACAGATCTTAGCTCCAAGCAGGTGCCTGAAAACCTCAACACACCATGACACCATACAGGCACAGCTGACATCTGTTTTATCTTCAACAACATCAGGATCGTCAGTCATTTTAAGAACTGTAGCTAGAGACTAAAGCAAATCTGAGAAATTCCCGCGCTCCCAGGCCCCAGACGTCCAGGGCCTCTGCCCACACTTGGCTCAGAAGCCTCTTGCCTCCCTGGGCCTTTCAGGATAAGCACAGGACACAGCCAGAAGCAAGGGGCATCTTAGGAGTTTTGTGAGCACACCCAGTAAACCAGGGGCTTTTATGGAAAGCCTCACTCTTTCCAAAATCCCCCAGCTATCCAACACTCTAAAATCAGGTGCCACACATGCCATGTATTTTCTATGCGATTGTCACTTGGGGATTAGCTCTTCAATGAAATGTCAACCATAAAAGATCTATTCACCAAGTCCAGTAGCTCCTGCTGCAACCCAGACCACAATAGGAGCAATTTTCTCTTGTGATACATTTTTATCTACAGAACATTTAAATAATTAAAGCGCAAATTCTATATTCAAACGAACAGAGTAACAAAATCATACAGTTTTGATTCACAGACACACTTCATCTATTCCCCTCTGCGACTCAGACAAAAGACAACTTCTGCTCAAGGCAAATTTAAATTTGTCCCAAAGTCCTCAATTGCAGTATTGTTACAAAGCAACACGACGCTGGCGGCACTGAGTCCAAGAACAAACCAGCTCAGCCCAGTGTTGACCCCGGGGCGCGGGAGCAGAAGCGGAACCGGCACTCAAGCCCCAGGCACGAGACACAGGAGACCCCAGCACAGGGCACCCTTTCTGCAGCGCCCACACCCACGCCACCCCAGAGATGCGAACTCAGAATGTTCTCCACCCGGAGCCACGTTCTGACTGCATCCCTGGTGAGTGGGGGGAGGAGGGTGGGAACTTCAAAAGCCGCGACCAAGGGGCTCGTAAGCATCTCCAGCAAGACGCTGCACCTCCTCTCAGGGCTGAGTCCACCCGTGGGTCCCCTTCCCGCCCCACTCACTCCTCCGGGGACGCCCGTGTCGTGCGCCTCTACTCCTCGGAGCTCACCTTGCCTGAGCCCCGCTTGGGCGCACCCCTGTCCGTGCCAAAGAAGCGGCCAAGGGAGTCGAGGATGCCCGTGTCTCTGTGTCTGGGGAGGAAGCCGTGCCTGGCGTGGTCCATGGTGCTCGCTGAAGCCAGGTACTTGGATCTCTGGGAGGGTCTCTTTTGGGCCGCCATCGCGTCCACCGCCCCGGGAGCGGCCGCACTGTCTTCCTGGATGGTCTGGAGCTCGTCTGATTCCGAGGGCCGGTCTTTGAAGGTGTTGTCCTCCCGGCCCGGGGCATCTCGGGAAAAGAGGCGGACCAGGTGGGGGCGGCCCCCCGGGTCAGCTGGGCTGGCCTCGGGCCAGGCATTCTTCGGGTCCGCTGTGCGCTTGGAGTCTGTCACCGCTGTGTCCTGCGAGGGGGCCCCATTGTTCGGGACCACATCTGCCGCTCCTGCAAACAACAGCGAGATGTGAATGCGGCTGTGCAGAGCGGACCATGGACAATGCCCCTTTCTTCCCGGCTGGCGAACTGGCCGTCTCCTACAAAATCCACGGAGGGTGTGGGCGCCATGCAGCTCTGTGTGGCCCCTGACTGCCCTGGGAAGGGCCCGCCCGGCCCGAGCCTCTCTCTCGGTGGTGGCTCTGCATCTTAGGGGCCCTGGGGATCATCTCAGGGGCTCCAGACTGGGCACCTGGCCTCCCGGAGCAGACATGGCCGTGCACAACATCGCCCCTGGGTGCTGCCACTCCTGTCCTGGGAGGCTCCAGGGTTCTTGGCACCTTGACGGCCCATTTATCATCTAAGCGGCCACTGGTGCCCAAGCCAAGGGTGTTGGGAGCGTGTGTTTGGCAAAAAGTATCTTTAGTGTTCTCAGTAAAAATGGAACCTCCCATATCTTTTCCAATTCATGCCTTAAAGAAACGGGGTGTTTAGAATTCTTTACTTCCCGGAGTCCACAAGAAGCCTCTTGCAGGAGAGAGCCACTCATTCGGGACGTTTTTGTTGGGTTTCTCTGTAAGCCGTGACGATCAGAGAACTTGAGTGGGAAGGGGGGTCTCATGTTGCACACCACTCTCCCTTACCTTTACACAAAAATACACAGCATTTCTCTCAACCATGGCAGGCCCTCATCTTGCCCTCAATTACAAAGGTGGGTATAATTGAACAGCCTGGGGTTTGTTTCCTCTCCAAAGTTTATGACGCATTGACAAAAAATGTGGGTATACTCACACTTTCCTGTAACAGCATCCATCCATCTAACTGCCCAGCAACCTATTCACTGACATTTACCAACAGCATCCACCCCGCGACGCATCCACTTATCCATCCATCCATCCACTTATCGACCCATCCATCCATCCACCCAGCCTTACCGAGTACCTAGCAAACGTGATGTCCTACACTAGTTCAACAGAAATGTGGTCCTTGTCTCATGAACAGAGATGAAAATGAACAACACGAGTTGGATAGTGTCCTCCAGATGGTGTGTCCACACCCTAGCCCCAGCACCCCTGGATGTGAACTTCTCTGGACCTTAGGTCTTCACAGATGTTATCAGGTCAAGATGGGGTCACACTAGAGTAGGGTGGGCCCTGACCCAGTGACCGGTGTCCCTGTGAGTAGAGGGCATCTGGATGCAGACACATGGAGATGAGGCCACGTGGTGTGGAAGCAGACCGTGGCCTGGCGTGTCCACAACATAGGGTCTCCAGGACACAGGGAGGTAGGACACCCAGGGCAGACCCTCCCCAGAGACGCCAGGGAAAGCATCCGGGTGCAGGTTTCTGGCCTCCAGAGCCGGGAGAGAAGAGATCCCTGTTGTGTCAAGTCCCTGTTAGCGGTCGTTCGCTGTGGCTGCCATAGGACATAGACACGAGTGATGATGGCAAAGGAAGCAGGACACGGGTGTCAGGAAGACCTACTGAGGGGACAGTGTGAGAGTGTGGGCCGCTCGGGGGCTGGGGGTGGGGGGCAATGTGCTTCTGCAGAGAAGGACACCCGGAAGACAGTCCTTGGGAAGGAGCTTGGCATGTTCACCTGGGAGCAAGGAGGCTTGGAGCCCCGGGGGGCAGGTGTGCAGCCTGAGGGAGACGGGGCTGGCTAGTGGGGGCCAGGAGGGGTGATGGTGGGGCAGGATGCGGTGGAGGGGGGCGGGGAGGGGGGCTGGTGGGAGGAGGGGCTGAGGGGAGGATGCTTCGAGAGACAGGCCAGCCAGCCTGTGCAGGGCTTCAGGGGTTGAGGTGAAGGGATTTTTTTTTTTTCCCCAGAAATTGCTGAGACAGTCAAGGAACAGGGTGCGGGCAGGACAAGACATCAAGGGAGAAGAAGACTCAGCCTGAGCTCAGGTGTGGGCAAGCACAGGTAGGAGGGGCGGAGCCAAGGCAGCGACAAGGTCCTGTCCGGGGCGTCAGGAAGGGTCGTCCAGTCTGGGTGCTGGTTGCATGGAGGGCCTCTCCTTTCATCACACGTATTCAGGGGAGGCTTTACATCTACAACATCTACTTCCACAAATATATAAATAACAAAAACTGAATGGTTGCACACTCCTTTAACAAAATCAGAGGGGTCAAGAGACTGTCCCATGGGTGACATTCGTCCTGCAGTCAACATATTGACCTTTGCTCCCAAAGCGGAGTACAGACATCATAAATGTCTGTCGGAGACCAAGTACCAGGCAAACAGCAGGTCCCGGGGTCCTGGGGTCTTTTGCCTGCTCCTAAGAGGGTGTGCCTTATACCAGCCACGCTACAAGCCTTACAAATCCACCACTTAAAATGTGGCACATCATTTATGGCACTGATTAAATGAACCACACGAAAGCACTCAAATTTATCATGTATCAGGTCCCTCACTGCCTCGCACCGTCCTGAGAAAGCACCCTGCAGAATGCTGTGGCCAGCACCAGGCTGTACGTTTTTACAGGGACTCAGCGCTAATTTATAGGTTGCAACAGAAAGGGTCTGCTTTTCTTGCTGTGCTTTAGATTCTGTGGCTAATATAAATTAATGCAAATGTGAACAGGAAACAATCGCTATATTGTACATGGTTAAATGCATTAACGAAACACAAGCGCATCTGAATACTAATATTTTTACAACAGTTGGCCTTTGTGTCCCTGAATATGGTTATTTGTGAGGCAACAGAGAAGGGCGTTTGTGTCCTGGAAGTTGCTTCTCCCGGGACGCAAGGAGCCCAGGGAGAAGCTAAAATCTGTGGATCTGCAGCGTTTTGGGTAAGGACAAGTGCAGTGTTAATTTGTCAATTCATAACAGCTTTCATCAAAGGGGCAGAGTTCTTATTTAGACAGTAATTCTGGAGCAGAACTCTGGTGCACAACGTGAGTGGCTCGGATCTGGCCGGACCCCAACAGGCATTTATAATCTTTTCTCAGTTTCTGTTCAGATTCTACAGGAAATTGCAAGAAAACATCTTTAAAAAAAATCACACCTCCATCTAATGGGTAAACCCACTCCAGGAAACTTAGGGAAGTGCACTTTTGGGGGTGGTGGTATTAAAATCACGAATGTCTTTGAGAAGCTGAGGACCTAGTAAGTTGGATGGTGGTTTCTGGGGCACAGAGACCCCCCGCCCACACCCCCTATCCCCCACCCCACAGACCAGGACAGTGACATCGGGGCAGTGATGACTGTTTGGAGCAACTCATCCATGTCACACGCCCCGGGAAGGCTCCAGCCCAGAGTCTCGCTGTGACCACCTGGCCTGTGGGTCCTTGGCATCCCGCCCCTCCCCTCCCCCACCTACCGCCAGCAGGCCGGGGTCAGTTTCTCCCTGGTTCCTCCCGACGCCCCTGACCAGCGTCTCTCCCTTTACTGAGCCCTGAGCCGGGTTTGCTCACGGCCCTGCTGGGCCCTGCAGCTTATGGAGCGGGAGCTGCTGGGCGCTCAGCTCTGGCGTGACCATGACCTTGACTGTGACCGTGACCTTGACCATTCCCAGGACCGACCCCGCTTCAGCCCTCAGGAGCATGCTCCCTCGCCCTCCAGGACGGGCTGCTCTGGCCTCTCAGTTCTCCCCCAGGCCCCGCTGTGTGCCCTGCTCCACCCCCTGTCCCCCCGACCTTGACACCTGCCCCCCCAGCCCCCACCCACCGGGAGGTCTGCTCAGGGCAACTGGGCCGAGCTTCTCTCAACGCAGCTTCTACATGGTCAGCCTCACAGAGGGACCACCTCAGGTCCCCCTTAATTGTTCCCAGCTGGCAGTGCTGTCCCTGAAGGAGGGGACCCTGCCGGACTTGTCCCCTTGGGTCACTGGGCTGGCATGAGGTACTAAACCTGGAAGTGCTGTCTCCCAGGCCAGACTCCAGCAGCAAGCAACAGAACCCATACCCTGCTCTCTTCTCGGCTGGAAGAACTTAGTTCCCAGCATGGCAACTGTTTCACCATTTTTAACAGAGAAATTCTTTCCATCCCAAAAGGCTGGATGCCAGGGTCTAGAGAGCTCTGGCTTAGAAATGGATTCACCTGCACAACTGAATTCTTTCTGGCAATTTGCAGAGGTTCAGAGAAACCCCTCAGCGCGGCTTTGAGGTTCTGGATAAAGCCCTTAGCATCCCTGCCCTGCCTTTCTCCAAGTGCAAAGCTGAGCACAGGTGCTGGGTGAGTCACTCACATGGAGCTCGGCTGCCAAGTGGGGCTCATCTCCCAGGTCGTTTTGTCCACCTGTGCGCTGCACTGTCTGCAGCAAACCGGACCATGTGGACCGCAGAGGAAGGCCCATGGCTGCCACGTCTGCAGGGTCAGGGCCTGCAAGGTGTCACCAGGAGGGTCTCCAGAGGCTGACCTTGACCCCCTGCCCACCAGCCGAGGGCCCTGAGCCTCCGGTGGTGTCTGTGGTCATGAACAGGGAGGTGGGGCCACATGCTTGTCTCTAGTACCTTGAGGCTCCTGTAGCGGCACACGCGGGGACTGGGCATGTTGGGGGTCCCCCCGGGCCGCCCTTTCCATAGATCAGTGTCCAGGAGGGAAAGCTGAGCTCTTGCCGGAAGTATTGTAAGTATGACCAGCAACCATACAGAGGTCATTTACAAGCCCATTTACTCAGGTGAGCAAACTGAGGCAGAGCAAGGTGAAGCAGGACTCCACGGAGGAGGTGATGCTCACTCAGGCCCCAACTGCAGACCACCCCTGGTTCTGGGTGCTCCATGCGGGCCCCCACTGCCTTTAACTGGCCCTAGGTTTTGCCTCTCAGGGTGACATTAACTGCAGATGACCGACGGCTGAGACATTTCTGTTTAACAGACAGGCACTGACCGGGAGAGATGCAAGGACTTCCCGGAGCCCAGCCAGGGCCTCCTCTGCGAGCAACAGGGCCCCGGATCCCCCAACGCTCTGCTGGGTGGGAGTGGCTGCCTTGCCAACCCCCGCACCCCCATCCTGCTCACCCCACAGGTATGCATAACCATCCACTCACAATTTACTACACCAGCTGTCCTTGGCAGAATGTGCTAATGCCTGTTGAACACCCAGAAAGGCCGAGTTGAGGGATCCTGAAAATCACATTGCAGCTCTGACAGTGGACATGTCACCCTGAGACCACGCGGAAGCTCTGAGTCCTGGCTCGTTTATAAAACTGCCACTTACCCATCATCTCACTGTAAGCAGAAAATGACACACATCACGTATTCATACCAGATGGTCTCAGATAAACCGTGATGACTCAGTGAGTGCTGTTCTATGTTTAAATGACTGTTTTTACCTAGACTGTATATACCTTTTGCTGTTTTCCATCACATCCCTGGAAATCATATTCCATCACTGACTTGCATCAAAACCATATGTGTGAGTGTGTGTGTGTAAACATCCAAGAAACAATACAGATGCCAAGCCACACCCCAGACCCAGAGGCAGAATGTGCAGGGTGGCCCCCAATTCTGCTTTTCTTTTTGACAGGCTGGGGAGGAGTGGCCAGCGAACTATTCCTTCTCCAGATAACCAGGTTGACCCTTTAACCCAGCACCGCATGTGTCCAGTGACACCTGCTATTCACCCACGCCCAGTAACTACCTGGGAAGGTCAGTGTCAGAGACGCTGACAAGCTTGAGCCCCTGGAGGTATTGCTGTTTCCCACCTCTGGGCTCTCAGGGAAGGCTGCACCTGCCTCCTCTGCCAGGAGAGTGCTGGTCTGGCTGGGACTCACGGCTTTTCCCAGGTTTGGGCCGACGTGGTGGCGGCTCTGTTCCCACCCCCCGGGAGCTGCTCACGGCCTCCTGAGTCCAGGAGAGGCCAGTGTGAGGACGGCTGCGGCTTCACCTCTGAGTTTTCCTATTTCTCCAAAGGTCACAGAGGGTGATACAGTTGGAGGGTATCACCGACTCAAGGGACGTGTGAGGAAGCTTCAGGAGATAGTGAAGGACAGGGAATGCTGGAGTGCTGCAGTCCACGGGGATGCAAGGAGTCGGACACGACTCGGTGACTGCGCAACAGCTCAGGCTCACACGAGTAGAAAGTGCCTGCTGTTTGTCAGAGCGGGACTGCATCCCTCCTCCAACTAGACTAGCACACATACAGACACCCCCTCTGTGAAGGCGAGTCCGTCTATTAAATTTAACAACAAAATGAAAACCTTCTATTGACAAGATCTAAGTCATGGTGGACTTCTTTTCACGATAATTAATTTAATCTTTTTTATTCCTGTGAATAGATAGCTTGAAACATAAGACCTAAGGGATCATGCAACTATAATTTCATCAGGGAAGTTTAATAAAATTTCATATTCACGGCTGACCAGATCTTTAATGAAGCTAGAGACAATAAAAATGATCATCACTCAGCTAATTAGAGGTTTTGCCAACAATACACTTTAAAACTGCATGGTAGAGGCTTAGTCCACCGCACATCATCATTGCTGGCTCATTCATGTGCATCACTCTCATATAAAGGGAGGTTCCCAGGCTTCAAGGAGCAGTCAAATAGCAAAAATGAGAAGTGAAGTCTTCAGACTGGCATTTTCAGAACTCTGGGAAGCTTTCATCTTTGCTAAGACACAAAGATCCGTCTAGTCAAATCTATGGTCTTTCCAGTAGTCATGTATGGCTCTGAGAGTCAGATCATAAAGAAGGCTGAGCACCGAGGAACTGATGCTTTCAAACTGTGCTGCTGGAGAAGACTCTTGAGAGTCCCTTGGAAAGCAAGGAGATCCAACCAGTCCATCCTAAAGGAAATCAACTCTGAATACTCACTGGAAGGACTGATGTTGAAGCTGAAACTCCAATACTTTGGCCACCTGATGGGAAGAGCCAACTCATTAGAAAAGACCCTGATGCTGGGAAAGATTGACGGCAGGAGAAGGGGACGACAGAGGATGAGATGGTTGGATGGCATCACTGACTTCATGGACATGAGTTTGAGCAGGCTCCAGGAGATAGACAGAGAAGGCTGGCGTGGTGTAGTCCACGGGGTCACAAAGAGTCAGACATAACTTAGGAAATGAACAAGACATTAAGAGAAAACAAGAAATTATCATGTACTAGCCTACACAAATGGAAGAAAGGGAATTTGGGAAAGTACAAGAAAAGAACAAGAAAGGCATCATCTCAGAATTAAAGGGATGAATTCAGGTCACTTTCTGACCCTCTTGCCGAGAGCCTGCATCTGTCCACTCATGCCTTCACCGAGGGGAGGCTTGTAGTCCAGCCTTGCTGCTGGTCCTCTGGGCAGGACCTGGACATACCAGGAAGCCCCAGAGTTCCAACAACCCTCCCTACTGCCGTGCAAGAGTCCCAAACCCCGAACTCCACTCTGAACTCACAGTCGTCATTTTGCCACTAACCTCCAGCAGCTTCCCACGGAGGAGCTTTTGGTACCTATAATATACATGTACTTCCCCCCCCCCCCCCATATGACATCTCTCAGATATTTAGATAGAAAATAAAATTTGTTTCTTCATTTTGAGGGATCAGACCTCATGGTTGTACCTACATTTTCACCTTGGTTTTTAAAACAGTAGCTTTGGGTGGCATATCTAATTAAGTTTACAGCCCAGACTGTAACTTTACTTTCTTATTCTAGGGCTTCCCTGGTGGCTCAGATAGTAAAAAAAAAAAAAGAAAGAAAGAAAAGAAAAAGAAGGAAAAAAAAAGTCTGCCTGTAGTGCAGGAGACCAGGGTTTGATCCCTGAGTCAGGAAGATCCCCTGGAGGAGGGCACGGCAACCCATTTCAGTGTTCTTGCCTGGAGAATCCCAGGGACAGAGGAGCCTGGCGCAATACAGTCCATGGGGTCGTGTGTTAAATTACAGGAAAAAATCCCAAACCAAAGTCACAATTGAATTGCCTTGCTAGGCGTGTGCCCCAGCACAGGTTCTTTTCTGGCTCAGGGCCATGGGTTCCCACCGTCTCTGCCGTCTCTCCCTGGCGGGTCTGACACACGTTCCCGTGCAGTCTCCTGTGGACGGCCCACAGGGAGCCACCCCCAATCGTTCCCTGGTATCTCTCCCAGGGCCTGAGTGCCGGCGAGTGCAGACCACTGTCTAAGGAGCTGTTGAGGCCCACACAGTTCACATTCGAGCTGCTGGCACCAAGGTTCTCAGAAGCTCAGGCAGCGCTTAGGAGGCCCACTGAGGTCACGGGGCCCCGCTCTGCCATCCCCGCCCTGCTGTAACGTCCATGGTACCCAAGGCAGAAACTACCTGGAGACGGGTCACACAGTGACCCTGCATGGAATGGGGCCCTCTCCTTCCCGGGCCGGGGTGGGCACGGGGCTCTGGGGCACTTGGGCACTTTCCTGTAAATGCACGAAGGCGGGCTTCAGAGCGGCTGGAGGCCCCTGGCCTGGCGCGCGGCCGTTTCTCCTGTACTGATTCGCCATCTGGTTTCCCACTCACAGTCGCATTAGGAAGTGTTCTCCAGAAAGGAATCCAAGGCCCCAGTGGACCGCAAGGCGCTGCTGTTGTAACTGTTCATACAGATCCTTTGTTTCTCACTAAGAGGACCAGCGTGGAACCCACAAAAGCAGAGGAAATCTTTAGGGACCTGGTCTTCCACTTGCTGCTTTTACACTCATGCTTTACAACTTACACTTCCCATCCATATTTCCTCCGTCAATGTTCTCTTAAAGATTACTGAGACCATCCACGCCCCTGTACAATGCAGGTTAGCACAAAGATCACGGTTCTAGGCCCTCTTTCTCTCGGACAAGTGACCTGCTGAATGTGTGACCCCTAGAGCAGGTCCTTCAGGGTGGGCAACCTGGATCAGAAGGTGGGGGCAGGCCATTTGAGGTCATAGACCGTTCTGGAGAGTCAAGAAAACCTTAAGGGAGACAGAGACGGTGAGGAACCTAAGAAGTTATCCAACACTCCAGCCTGTTGCAGAAGAGATCTTAGGTCCAAAAAAACCAAGAGAAGGTGACTAGGTATCCCACAGCCCAGAAAAAACCAAGCAGAAGCTCAGAACTCGAAACTGATGGACAACATGACTTTCTCAAGTGGTCTTTGTAGATTTGGATTCTCCACTGGCTTCTGTGGTGGGAGGATGGGTTGGACGTGCTGTTGCAGGAGTCTCACTGCAGAGCTTTGCAGACGCGTGGTCTCACCCCACCCACCCCTTCCCGGTCCAGCAGAGACCACTCAGAACCCCAGCCTCCTTCCGCAGGCATCTGTCCCCCCAGAACAGAGTCCAGGGAAGCGACTGTAAAGGAGGCAGATGTGGTTTTGTCTGGTGGACCTGGGCCCTGGCCAGATGATGGTTGATGGTGTGAAACTGCTCAAATGCCCAGGTCACTTTGCTCTTAGTGGGGCTAACACCGGGCCTGCCGATACACGTGATCCAACAGAAGAACATCTCGTCTCATCTCACGGGACTGCCCACACAAGAAAGCATCCTGCCCACCCTGTCTGTGGGCTGCCAGTCTCTCTCCATCCCGGTGGGAGTGAAGGCACCTCCCTGCCACCAGGCATGGGGCCTGCCGGGTTTGGGTTAAACACAGATGCCGTGCCCTTCCTCCCTGAGACGGGCCCCAGGTGCTGGCCTCACAGAGCAGCCCGCGGGCTCTGCCCGAGAGACCGCCAGGCTGGACCAGAGTTCGGCCCAGGCACTCAGTCCCTGTCCTGCCAGGGGCTGCCTTAAACCAATGGCCACAAACCAGGCTGTGAGCTCAAGGCCTTGGACGGAACCTCAGGTGAAAACGACGGGGACAGCGCGTGGTCCAGAGGGATGAAGGGCAGGAGGGAGCCGCCCCTCACAGGCAGTGGCCATGCGTGCCAAGCCGCCCACCCGAGCAGGCGGGCCCGGGCACCTGCGTGTCTCTGATGGGACTGGGCTGCTCCTGCAGGGGGGCCGGCGGGGCCCAAGGAGCCTGGAATTTGCTAGTGTGGGCCAGGGCGAAGAGGACTCCCCTTGTTTGTGGAATACTTCTGTCCCTGGCACTTAGCGCTCAGGGTCACCAGGGAGGGCGGAGGAACAAGAAGGCCCATGGTTGTGGCCGTGGTCATGCAGGGGCAGACTCTGCTTCTATGAGAGGCATGCGGCCGCCCGCAGAGGTTTCTTGACAACTCTGCCACAGACGCGTCTTATCAGCCCACCCACCTCACACGAATGCCTCCTTTGTAGACACAGAACATACAGTTTTTATTTACTCTAAATAGCTGGCCCCTGGAACCCTCCCACGGCGGGGATGGGGTCATGGGTGAGGGAGCCCCACGCAGAGCCGGAGCAGAAGCGGGGCGGGTGGGAGGCCACCCGCCCTCCTCCCCAAACCTGCATCGAACGCCCGGCTCCCCAAATCCAGCTGCTGTCAAGACAGTGATTCCGAAGGGCCTGGTGTTCACAGGGCTCCGTCCCTTGTGCAGCCTCCTGGGGGGTCTCACGGTGACCCCGAGCAGACCCCTGCGGCTGCACCACTGCCATGTCGGCTGGGAGCAAACTAGCTGGCAAAGGCCCCCTAACGCTGGTAGGGGTAAACTGAACTTGGACGGCAGGGCTAGAGTCTGCTGGGGTCAAAGCCAACAGGCTCTGACTGATGGTACCACCACTTTCTATGTGACCTTGACCACGTGATTTAAGCTCCTAAAGCCTTGGGCATCTCATTTGCAACACTGAACAAATATGTGGTGCCCTCTCATGTCATTGTTCTGACAACACGCGAGGAGCATAAAACAACATGTTGTTAATGCCAGGGGATTTTGTCACTGTTACTATTTTTATGTTGCAAAACTAGCTTGGGAATACCTTGTGGAAAATCCCAGTTTTCCATCCACCATCCATCCACCTACCCAACCACCCATCTGCACATCCAGCCATCCACACATCCACTCATCCACACATCCATCCATCCATCCATCTATCTATCCATCAGTCCATCCATCCACACATCCATCCATCTATCTATCCATCCATCCACTCATCCACACATCCACCCACCCATCCATCCAGACGTGCACTCATCCATCCATCTATCCATCCATCCATGCACACGTCCATACATTCACCCACCCATCCATCCATCCATCCGTCCACGCATCCACACATCTATCGATCCATCCATCCAATATTCATTTCATGCCTGTGCGGGCAGAATGCTAAGAATGGGTCCCAATCGTGAAGATAATCGTGAATATAATCCCTTGTATAATCCCTCCTCTCTGTGTGTGTGGAACCCGTGAACATGATAAGGTGTATTTATGGCAAAGCAGAGGTTCTCTGGACTATTTCACTAACCACAGGAGCCTCTGGAAGGCAGAGTCTTCTCCATCTGGAGACACAGACTGAGGCCAGGGAGAGAGATCTAGGTACAGGAAGGATGGGGATCATGTCGCTGGCTTTAGAAACGAAAGGACCACCTGCAGGGTCCAGTGAGTGGCCTCTAAGAGCCTAGGGGCCCAGCATTGTCCACGGCTCACTCTGCAAAACACAATCGATAGGTTTTCTCTCGGGCGTTTCAGTAACTGAGAGCGCGATGCAGAGGTCTCCCCTCGGGCACAGATCTGCCCCGCTGCCCTGTCGGTCCCCGGGAGCCTAGGGAACAATGGTGTCAAACGTCTAGCGGCAGAGATGGCAGTGCCTCGCACAACGTCTGCCTTTCACAGGCGCCTCCCAGCACCTCCCAGCGCCAGTCTGGTGCCAGCCAGTGTCAGCCACTGCTCTTTTTAAGGATAAAAATAACTTGAACACTCTGCAAGGGAAGAAATGGTCAGCGAAATACTTTAAAAAAACTCTCAGGCAGTAAGACATGATTTTTCAGATGAAGAAAAGTGATGCAACAGATAACTGGAAATAAAGGAAACATTCCAAGATACCAGTTATAAAAATGGTCTCAGGTAAACTGTCTTTATCTGCTGCTTTAACTGTCCCCATATACACATTGTTTTAGTTAAGGGTGTGCTGACAGTTTCATGGTTTTTTGGTTTGTTTAGCTCCTTTTTCACAAATTGTTTTTAAACAATTTATCATGACCATATAATCAGACACCATGTACATTTTATCAAGTATCTGACTGAAGAAATAGAAAATATTCCCTGTCTACTCATGCAATAAAGGTAGACACATGAAAACACTTATTTCTGAAAATTCTGAAATTAAACAAAATGGCTGCTTATGATAATCTATATTGTGTGGTATAACTTTGAATAATTTGATAATTTCATAAGGAAATTACCATATGTAGAAAGTCAATATTTCCATATCATGAAAATAAATTCATACACAATACACATGGGTGTATTATGAAGTTCTGCAAAATTGAAGAAAAATTGATCTCCCTTAATCTCACTGTGACATTTAACATTTTCATTTCAGATACAATCTGGCATCATTTGTTACAAGTCCTGGACTACTTTTGAGGGACCCTGGTTTCTGAGGAGTTGGAAGAACAATGAACAGTGCAACCTGCCAGGCAGGGAGGCGAGTCCTGGGGAGCAAGGTGCTGTCATTACCTCGCTCACCTGTGGTCACCCAGCATCTCATCACCTGTGGTCACCCAGCATCCTCATCACCTGTGGTCACCCAGCATCCTCATCACCTGTGATCACCCAGGCCAGCACCCACGCTCACCTGTGGTCACCCAGCATCTCATCACCTGTGGTCACCCTGGCCAGCACCCACACTCACCTGTGGTCACCCAGGCCAGCACCCACGCTCACCTGTGATCACCCAGCATCCTCATCACCTGTGATCACCCAGGCCAGCACCCACACTCACCTGTGGTCACCCAGGCCAGCACCCATGCTCACCTGTGGTCACCCAGGCCAGCACCCATGCTCACCTGTGGTCACCCAGGCCAGCACCCGCGATCACCTGTGATCACCCAGGCCAGCACCCCTGCTCACCTGTGATCATCCAGCATCCTCATCACCTGTGGTCACCCAGGCCAGCACCCACGCTCACTCCTGTGGTCACGCAGGCCAGCACCCATGCTCACCTGTGATCACCCAGGCCAGCACCCTCACTCACCTGTGATAACCCAGCATCCTCATCACCTGTGATCACCCAGGCCAGCACCCTCACTCACCTGTGATCACCCAGCATCTCATCACCTGTGCTCAACCTGGACAGCACCCACACTCACCTGTGATCACTCAGGCCAGCACCCGTGCTCACCTGTGGTCACCCAGGCAAGCGTCCTCATCACCTGTGATCACCCAGGCCAGCACCCTCGCTCACCTGTGATCACCCAGTCACCTGTGCTCAACCTGGACAGCACCCACACTCACCTGTGATCACTCAGGCCAGCACCCGTGCTCACCTGTGGTTACCCAGGCAAGCGTCCTCATCACCAGTGATCACCCAGGCCAGCACCTGCGCTCACCTGTGGTCACCTAGGCCAGTGTCCTCATCACTTGTGATCACCCAGGCCAGCACCCTCGCTCCCCTGTGATCACCCAGGCCAGCAATCTCATCACTTGTGGCCACCCAGGCCAGCACCCTCGCTCCCCTGTGATCACCCAGGCCAGCACCTGTGCTCACCTGTGATCACCCAGGCCAGCACTGCTCAAGCAGGTCTGGAGCAGGCTGCAATGTACTTTCTGGCCTGAATCTCTACATGTGTCTAAATGCAGTGCATGAAATGTCATCCTTAGAAAGTGGCTGCTAGGGACGAAGCGTTTAGTCTCTGTGAATGCTCTGTACCTGGTGAGCACTGAGCTGCTGCCCGTGCTGTGGTGTGAGGGATGTGAGCTCATCCGAGCACTTTCCAGGGGGACCCTCAGCAGAGGGAGGAGGGACTCGGATCCCCTGGGGGCTGATCTGTCCACATCTGTCTAGACCCTGCGTTAACCTGCATCACTGTCACGTCCAGACCTTTGGGCCAAGGATCCCTCAGGTCAACCAGCGCCATTCCTGTGGGCTCCCGGGTCTGGACCCTGCCCAGTCACCACCCGAACGTTCCCTGACCCTGACTCCCACCACTGCCTGGCACTGCTGGCATCAGGAGCGTCCGAGCTTCTGAATTCCCGGCTCTGCTGATCCTCGAGCCACCCTTGTGGCCCTGCAAGTCCCACCCTGCCAGGGTGTGAGTCCCCTCCCCATGAAAACCCCACCCCGCCAGGGTGTGAGTCCCCTCCCTGGACACCAGCAGATGCCAACGGTACCTGCTATGCTGCCCAGTTTCAAGTCGAGGTGACGGAGGTATTTCAGGCTCTTCACCTTGATGAGCTGACCCTGACCTCTCAGGACAAGTTGCCCGCCCCTTGGCCCCGTGGACGTCGCAGGGCCAGCACCTCGCTGACCCGGGGCGATGCCCAGGGGGCCGACAGAGAGGGCAACTGGAGGATGCAGAGAGGGAGGCGAGATCCTGGGACGTGGTTCTGTGAGGCCCCAGAGCGAGGAGCTGTGACCCAGGGAACGTCTGGAAAGGCAAGTGCGAGGAGCCAGGGCCAGCCCTGCCCTCACAGCTCCTCCACACCTGCAGCCGGCAGCTCTGCAGCCTTGTCACGGACCTGTGGCATCCTCCAGGGCTGGCCTCTCTGATCCTCAAGGACAGAGGAGACCTCGGCGCCCACTCACTATTGATGAGCCAAAGGCCAAACAAAAACTGTGTGCAGACTCCCCTTTCTATTGCGCTCCAAGTGTCAGCCTCCCACCCCCCCGAGAACCCTGCTCGCAGCATCCAGCCACCAGCCCCGTGCCGTGCACGGCCTCCTGGCACCAGGCTGCTCAGAGGCGACACCTGGTAATGGTCATGTTGGTCTGACATTGCAGGGATGGCTCAGAGAGACCCCAGGACTCATGGAGGCCCCCATAGAGGCCAGACCCCTGCTTGGACCCTCCCTGGAGTGGGGGGCGGCCTCCCTACTGCTGCGCTGTGCTCACCTCCCCACCTGGCCTGCAGCATCTCCACTGAGGGGGTTCTTGCTCACACCTTAGGAAACCCAGGATTATGTGATGTGTCAATAGACAAGATCAGATCTGAAATGCTAAAATCAAGTTAAACTAAAAGAAGAGAAGAAAAACATTCATTAAATAGAGTTCTAATTTTTTCTTTTTAAGTAAATGTGCTTCGAAGAAATGGAAATGTCTGTTTCCTTAACAACAGTGGTTATGATGGTTGTATTTTTGTTGCTGTTGTTGTCATCTGTGTGTGTGTATGTGTGTGTGTCTGTAGGTGTGTAGGTGTTCACACGCACTCCCAAGGTTAAAGGATGCCCTTTGTAACAAGATACCTTTGGATATATTGATCAGTGGATGGATATGCTCTTGATATATTACAATCGTGTGTCCTAAGTAATCAGCTCACGTGTCGGGAGTTAATCTGCTTATTCTTTCTCATTAGAGAAGGGACACAGTGATGGCTGGAGGAAACAGGTGACAGGTGGGGATAAAGCAGTCTCTGAGAGCAGCAGGCAGACAGAGGACCCTGGCCTGGCCTCCCCAACCTCCACACAAACAGCAGAGACCACGGACAAGGCAACCCTGATCACGGCATTAACTGATCAGTTTTGGCAGTATCTGACTACAGCAAGCTAGCAGCGAGGCTTGAGGACAGCCACCCCATGGAGACATTTAAAAGACAGGTTTCCTAACAGAAAGCGCCTGCACCACGACCACGGACCTCCGACCTCTGGGGTCACTTCTGCCAACCTCTGCAGGTTAGAGTGTTCCTACAAGGACTAGGATCACTGGGATAAACAATCACAAAATCCCATACTTTTCAATACATTCCTTCTTCTGTAGCAAGGCCACTGTCAGCTTAAAAAATTACTCTCATGAATTTAATCTCTTTTTCTATTAGAAAAAAACACAGAGAAATTGCTTGAGTGATGGCAAGTGGGTGAAATGTAGGAAACAGGAGACCCACGTTCCCCAACAACTGCAAGGACTGAAACATATTTGTTCTGAGGTAGCAACAGAACACGTTACTAAAAGTGCATGGGGCAGGAAGGTACCGCTTGGAAAATCCAGCAGCAAAGTTGAAGCAGGAGTTTGTGGCCAGCCTGTGCACAGATCTAACATTCATGTCAGGGACATACAGCACTTTATTGATACACGCTGTTAACAAAATATTCAAAATACTTAATGATCTGCACATTCAATTTGCTGGGCCAGATTGCACGTTAACTACAGATGATAATGTGTGTGTATCTCCTAAATATCATACTTCATTTATATGAAATAAAAATCCAGGGTCCCTTGGTGTCTAGGAGCCTCGGAGCTGTCTGCTAGTGAGGCTGATGTAATGGCTCCTCATGAACGTTTGCAGAGATGGAACCGCGCTTGTGCGCGAGCAAAACAGACACTCCTGCGAAAGTGTGTGCGAGCACCCACCACCCTTCTCCCCAGTGCAGGAGACATAAGAGATGCGAGTTCCAACCCTGGGTCGGGAAGATCCCCTAGAGAAGGGAATGGCTACCCAGTACTCTTGCCTGGAGGATCCCATGGACAGAGGAGCCTGGGGGACTACAGTCCATGGAGTCACAAAGAGTCCAACAGGACCCAGCGACCGAACTGAACATAACAGCCTTCGTGAGAACGAGGGAAGGTGGACCCACCCCTCAGAGATTCCTGGAGGACACGGAGCCCTTCCTACACGGGAATAAGAACAGACAAGGCCATGGCCACCTCCCGAACTGGCGGGAGGAGGACCACCCGCCCAGACAGGCGAACTTGCCCTGCCCTGCCAGTAACTCGGCCTTGAGGAGGAGGGTCTCCAGTTAACCCCAGAACCGGAGGCGACAGCACCCCAGCCACATGCCAGCTCCTGAGGCCACGTTGCGAGTTCAGGTCAGCTTGAGGTGGTGATTGGACATGATCCCTTTTCCTGATGGAAACCAAACGTGGGTACTTTCGAGGTAGGGACCCGAGACCCACCAGGCTCACCAGTCACAAGAGTGGTGTGGATGAGGGGAAAGGGGCCACGAGGAGGTGCGGGACTTCTGAGGCCCCCGACCTCGGCTGGATGCGGGGCCGTCCACCCGCCAGCCCCTCACAGCGGCTATTTGTGCCAGTGTGGCCTGTGTCCCCTTTTGTTCTGGAAATGGTTCCGTTGTCCTTTTGTGAGTCTGATGGCCTCAAGTGACTCTGAGCAGCACATGCTATTCCACAAGCCAGGGCCAGCGGGGGAGCGCCCGGGCAGCCGGCTGCGGGCCTTTGCCCATCTGACCACTGGTGCGGGCCGAGGCCCCGCCAGCTCGCCGCGGGGCACAGGGGGCCTCACTCCCGCCTGGACCACAGTCGGCACGGGAGGCATGGCGCTGAGGGCCCCCAGGGGGCGTGCTCGGACATCCCAGCAAACAGGCAGTCACCTGCCCCCCGGCTCCGCCCACGTCCAGTCCCCCCGCCCCCTCCCACATCCAGGACCCCGGCCCCTCCCACGTCCAGTCCCCCGGCTCCGCCCACATCCAGGCCGCCCCACGACCCCTCCTACGTCCAGGTCCCTCACAGCCCCTCCCACGTCCAGTCCCCCCCTGGCTCCGCCCATGTCCAGTCCCCCCCCGGCTCCGCCCACATCCAGGCCGCCCCACGACCCCTCCTACGTCCAGGTCCCTCACAGCCCCTCCCACGTCCAGGCCCCCCCTCCCCGGCCCCTCCCACGTCCAGGTCCCTCACAGCCCCTCCCACGTCCAGTCCCCCCCTGGCTCCGCCCACATCCAGGCCCCCCCCCCCCCGGCCCCTCCCACGTCCAGGTCCCTCACAGCCCCTCCCACGTCCAGGCCCCCCCCCTGGCTCCGCCCACATCCAGGCCCCCTCCCCCCGGCCCCTCCCACGTCCAGGTCCCTCACAGCCCCTCCCACGTCCAGTCCCCCCTGGCTCCGCCCACATCCAGGCCCCCCCCCCCCCGGCCCCTCCCACGTCCAGGTCCCTCACAGCCCCTCCCACGTCCAGGCCCCCCCCGGCCCCGCCCACGTCCAGGCCCCCCCCCCCCGGCCCCTCCCACGTCCAGGTCCCTCACAGCCCCTCCCACGTCCAGTCCCCCCTGGCTCCGCCCACATCCAGGCCCCCCCCCCCCGGCCCCTCCCACGTCCAGGTCCCTCACAGCCCCTCCCACGTCCAGGCCCCCCCCCCGGCTCCGCCCACATCCAGGCCGCCCCACGACCCCTCCTACGTCCAGGTCCCTCACAGCCCCTCCCACGTCCAGTCCCCCCTGGCTCCGCCCACATCCAGGCCCCCCCCCCCCCGGCCCCTCCCACGTCCAGGTCCCTCACAGCCCCTCCCACGTCCAGGCCCCCCCCCGGCCCCGCCCACGTCCAGTCCCCCCTGGCTCCGCCCACATCCAGCCCCCCCCCCCGGCCCCTCCCACGTCCAGGTCCCTCACAGCCCCTCCCACGTCCAGGCCCCCCCCCCGGCTCCGCCCACATCCAGCCCCCCCCCCCCCAGCCCCTCCCACGTCCAGGTCCCCCCGGCCCTGCCCACACCCTGGCCCACTTCGGTAGCCACTCACTCAGCCGCCACCCACCACGGGCAGAAAGCCTCAGGAGTAAAGGGCTCAGGCTGGCGGTCACACTGGCGGCGGCGTCCTTGGTGAAAAGCCGCAGTTTGCAAAGGTGCCTTAGAGAGAGGAGGGGCGGGGGGCAGGGTTCTGGGTCCCACCCACCCCTCCGTCATCCACCAGGTGACCGAGCTCTTCCGAGGGCCACTGGTCAGGCTCTGGGAGGCAGATGACACATGAGATGCCAACCCCCACTGGACGGTTGCAGCCAGAGCGGGCCCACGGACCCTCAGTACCCATGAAGGGCGCTGTCCCCTCAGGGACGTGGCCCCGGGTCCCAGCCCTCGGGTGGAAGCTGCCTGCCGCCCCTGAGTCACTGCAGACAGGGAGCCCACCCTCGGTGGGCTGTGACACAGCTCAAGTGATGACACCGAGCTCTGAGGGCTGAGGGCTCGTTTCCGGGGCTGGCACAGCCCCCGTCCCCGTGCCGCTCTCTTCTGAGGGGGCTGGTCACCTGGGTGCGGAGGCCTGGGGAAGGGCTGCCCGGGCAAAGGTCCTGAGCCCCAGAAGCCAGGAGTAGGTGGGGGTGGGGCAGGGAGTGCCGGCCTGCAGGGCCCCAGGGGTATGGGGAGGCTGGAGGGCTGCGAGCAGGGGTGATGAGCGCTGAGGATGGAGGCCGGGCTCCTGGAGGGATCCAGGTGAGCGTGCTGGCGGCCTGAACCACGTGCCCTGACAGGTGCCAAGTCAGTGCTGGCCAGCCAGTAAGTGCTTCCCAGGTGGTGCTAGTGGTAAAGAACCTGTTGCTAATACAGGAGACACAAGAGACACAGCTTCGATCCCTGGGTGGGGAAGATCCCCTGGAGGAGGGCATGGAAGCCCACTCCAGAAGGAGCATGGAAATCCTCTTGCCTGGAGGATCCCATGGACAGAGGAGCCTGGCGGGCTATGGTCCATAGGGTTGCAAAGAGTCAGACACGACTGAGTGACTTACACCCAGCATGGTGAGTAAGCAAGACGAGCTTATGCGGATGCTGGAGGCTGTAGACCAGCACTGTCAGCAGAGAACACAACAGCAACATGGCCCACCCTGTCCTCGAAGGAAAGGGACAAAGGAATAAGTTGGTGCTCAGACTCCTGGAGACCTCGGTGAGTTATTGCTAGACGCCCCTTTCTCTTCTGTTGTTTTCCTCTGATGATCTACTTCATCTTTAGGAAAACGAGGCTCAGAGCAGAAAACCCAGAAACAGGGAGCGGACACACAGCCACACCCACTTAACTTAAATACTATACATGTGATTGAATATCACGTTTTTATGTGGACTAGTTAAAGGTCATGGGGGCTTCAGGTAGGCTGCCCGGATGGACGGGCTGAGGGCCACTGCCTGCCTGGCTCAGCATCTGCCCTGGGCACTGATCCGGCCTCTTTCTGACTGTTTAACTTTGATGACCCCTCACGACAGCCTGGAGCTCTGAGGTGCTCGGAGTCCCTTCCACACGGTAACCGGAGCGCATAGAGGCTGACCCCCCCGCCCAGAGGTCTGCTCCACACTCCCAGCTGCCAGGTGATGCAGCCTCACTCAAGAAACAAGATGATCCCAGAGGCCAGGACATCGGTCCAGCAGCTTGGGTGGAGGCGGCAGAGCAGACCTGACACCCTACAGACAGAAAACGAACCTCCGCTCACGTTGAGGGCGTCACCCGAGCACCTCTGGGAGCTGCGGGCCTCAGTTCAGTTCAGTCGCTCAGTCATGTCCGACTCTTTGCAACCCCATGGACCGCAGCACGCCAGGCCTCCCTGTCCATCACCAACTCCCGAGTTTACTCACACTCATGTCCATCGCATTGGTGATGCCATCCAGCCATCTCAACCTCTGCCGTCCCCTTCTCCCGCCTTCAATCTTTCCCAGCATCAGGGTCTTTTCCAATGGGGGGCCTCAGCCAGAAATAAACACAACTGAGAGTGGGGAGAGTGCCCCCAGAGGACTGCCTGGGAACTACAAGGAGAAATGTACTTAAAAGACAGGGCTTCCCAGGTGGCTCTGCTGCTGCTGCTGTCACTTCAGTCGCATCTGACTCTATGTGACCCCTTAGACGGCAGCCCTCTAGGCTCCGCCGTCCCTGGGCTTTTCCAGGCAAGAACAATGGAGTGGGTTGCCATTTCCTTCTCCAATGCATGAAAGTGAAAAGTGAAAGTGAAGTCGCTCAGTCGTGTCCGACTCTTTGCGACCCCATGGACTGCAACCTACCAGGCTCCTCCGTCCATGGGATTTTCTAGGCAAGAGGACTGGAGTGGGGTGCCATGGCCTTCTCCCCCAGGTGGCTCAGTGGTAGAGAATCCGCCTGGCAGTGCAGGAGATCCTGGTTTGATCTCTGGGTTGGGAAGATTCCTTGAAGGAGGGCATGGCAACCTGCTCCAATATCCTTGCCTGGAGAATCCCATGGCCAAAGGAGCCTGGCCCGTGACAGTCCATGGGGTTGCAAAGAATTGAACACAACTGAGTACTTTAAAGACACAAGGTATCATCATATTCAGTCAAATGCACAGAGAAGTGATAACCTACGATGTTTCACTGCTCTAACAAATCTGTCAAATGAGTGGTGCCTCTTTCCCTAAGGACCATCCCGGATAAGCCCCTGTTCTCCTGGTGGGGCTCAGAGCAGGGCGGATCCCTGGGCTGCCATCCTGTGTCTCGCTCCACCTCTGTCTTCCCTGTCCGGGCAGTCAGACTCTTATGGACACAGTGAGCGGGTGGACAGGATGATTTCTAACATTCCTTTGAGTTCTCTTCACTTCTTTTCTTCTTCAATTTTCTTCTTCACTCTTCTCTTCACTTGTGACTTTGATTCTGTGGTTTTTATCTACCCCAGAGATGCACTCACAGGATACTGATTCTATCGCTTGTCTAGATACGAAGTCATAGTCAGGCTCATAGTCAGCAGCTCATTAAGGCTGCCCTCAAATATTTCGGGGAAGAAGTTGTGCAGTGATTGTTTCTGAAGGACACAGATGCTGTCTGGGAGGGACTGAGCTGAGTCTGCTGGGCAGGAAAGAGTAGGCTCCCTCACCTGCATTCGTTACTGAACTGAGACAGAATTTCAGATCAGTAATGCCTGCTACTTATGGATTTTGTAACTCAATCCAATTATCATAATATATTAAATATCACTTAAATAGCATATCAAAAAGATTTCCTTGTGGAAGATTCTTGGAAATTAAAAAAAAAGTGCAACTTTTTTTTTTAATGCTACATGAAAATTCTTAGGGCAATATCTGTCTGCGGCAGAGTAGACAAACGGCCGGGTGTTATCTCGGGCTGCACAGAGCTCACAAGTCCTCCCCGTCCAGTGGGGAGCCCGCTACTGCTCCCTGATGCAGAGCGGCCCTGGGCTCTGGCACCAAGGGCAACTTGAGCCGAGAGGAAACTCATTATCCAGCTGATCACTATTTGCATATGAAACGAATCACCAACAAGCCGTAAAAATACCTTGAGGTCGCTGACTGCCACCTGATCGCCTGCGACAACAGTTTAAACAGGAAAACACCCTCGCAGTGTGCTAACTACAGCTCTGCTTCCTTTGAGGAGCACACACAGACGTCTGTCTGAAAACAACAGCTGTCACTGCGGCAGACGGGGTGGGGGGACCTGCAAGCCCCGGGGCGTTCACTCGCGGCGGCTCTGTTGTCATCTCCACGCGCTGGCGAGGAGGCCGACACACAGACAGATGAGGACGGACACTGCCCCAAACACACGGCTAAAAGGTGGGGGCGGGGAGTCGACGCCACCTCCTGTGTAAAAGGAGAAGCTGACGAGGTCTCACTTCCATCAGGCAGCTGGGAAGCTCTAGGTTAAATGTCAAATTCAACTGTAGCAACTGCTGTACAGTCAAGAAATGTACGTGGGGCCTTACTTCATCTCCATCTGATTTTTTTATGTTTCATTTCTTTGTGTGCTTTCTCAGAGTAAATTAACTCTGGCCTTGTAAAATAAAAACACACATATATACGTATATATTACACATATGTGTGTATATGCTTCCATCCACTTGAAATAGTGGTAAAGGACCCGCTTGCCAGTGCAGCAGACGTGAGAGATGTCGGTTCAATCCCTGGGTCAGGAAGATCCCCTGGAGGAGGACAATCCACTTCAGTATTCTTGCCTGGAGAACCCCATGGACAGAGGAGCCTGGTGGGCTATAGTCCATGGGTCACAGAGAATTGGACACAACTGAAGCAACTTAGCACGCACGCATGCCACTTAAAAAATATATATATATATATATATATCTCAGTAATATACAATGTATATGCTTTGTAACTTTTTTCTTCTGTGTGCTGTGCTGTCCTTAGTTGCTTAGTCATGACCAGCTCTTTGTGACCCCATGGACTGTAGCCCACCAGGTTCCCCTGTCCATGGGATTCTCTAGGCAAGAGTACTGGAGTGGGTTGTCACGCCCTCCTCCAGGAGATCTTCCTGACCCAGGGATCAAACCTGTGTCTTCTGCATTGCAGGCGGATTCTTTACCAGCTGAGCTACCAGGGAAGTCCTTATACTTATATGCATATACTCAGATGTTTCTAATATGAGTACTTTCCCCCTAGACATTGAACCTGGACAATTCTACCTCCATTATCTGACCTGACTCGGTGCGTTCTCAGGATCCCACGACCCTGTGAGCTGCACTAGTGTCCATCCAGCGTGACAGGACTCCGTCTGCTCTGACCTCTGAGACGAGCAGCATGTCTGGAAGGGACCACGGTCACTCTGGAAAGAGCAGGGCTGCCCTCTCTTGGAGACTTCTGTCCTCTGGGCATGTCAGGGAGACCCGAGTCTTCTGCCCACCTCAGCTGAACCACCTGCCCTACTTTAGCCCCCTGACTAGTGAGCGCTGGTGGAGGAGGTTGGGTGAGCATCTACCTTCTTTCCTGCCTGGATTTCCAACCACAAGGCTAGTTTGTGCCAAGTGTGTGGATATGAGGTTCAAAAAAAGCCTGGTAACTGTCCCACCGCAGAACACCCTGGTTCCCCAAAGCCCAGGCAGCACATGGTTCTCATAGGGTGACTGAGTCCTAAACTGTTTCTTCCTCTCTGGGTGACCAGGCAAAACAGTCCCAAGTGTAGCCACCTGCGGCCCAAAGACAAATTACACAAAGATTTCCAAGAGCGTGCCAATGAGTTATTAACTTAGATCTAAATCATTCAGTAAAAATTTCCCAGGAAATGAAAAAGTACATATAACTGATGAGTAAGTCTGGGGCTTCCCAGGTGGCACAGTGGTAAATGCAGGGGACCCAGGTTCGATTCATGGGTCGGGAAGATCCCCTGGAGAGGGCATGGCAACCCCCTTCAGTATTCTTGCCTGGAGAATCCCATGGACAGAGGAGCCTGGCAGGCTACAGTCCATGGGGTCACAGAGTCTGACATGCCTGAGCCCAGGAAAGCCTGCAGGTGTTCCCCAGACACGGAGGAAGTCCCTCTGGTTGGAGCTGTGCAACTCATGGCTTCAGGCATGTGAGCCCGGCACTCAGCACCTGTGTGGGGTCAGCACCAGTCAGAGCCTGTAAACTCTCCATCGGGCCTCTAAGTAGGACTCTCACAGAGCTGCCTTGACCTCCGCCGCGACCCCGAGGACACGCATTCCGCAGACTCGGGTTAGGAAAAGGCTGATGACCTCTCCGCACCCCTCACCCACCCCGGAGTTCTCTGACACGTGGACAGAATGATGCCCAGGAGCCTGAGGAGCGTGGTTAAGGGGCTGCTGGTGACTCGTGGCTCATGGTGCATCATGGGAGCACAGTTTCTTCTTGTGTTTAGGGAGTTTCTGTCTGGTCAGGGAAAGACCCAGTTGCTGATTTCGTTGGAATGGCATTTGTATACACTTCAGAAATTTGACAAGAATTCACATATACTTCCCCCAAGAGTAGATAGTCAAGACTGATAGCCAAGATTATTTCAGCCTCTTTCTTCCTCATCACTCCAAGCCTTTAGGCCGGGTGTCTTTGGACCCCCAGGAAGGCATTCGGATCGGGAGGTTATATGAAGTTCAAAAGCAGACGTCTGACAGCCCTGCGGGGCCCACATCTGCGTGACTCAGGACGGCGGAGCACGAGGCAGGGGAGCCTGGGAGGGTCCTGTCCCAGGCCACCCCCTCTGCGGTCACACTTACCCCCGGCCGTGACTCAGCCGTGACAGCGGCTCTTGCCCTGAGGGTGACGAGCAGGGAACTGCTCCCCGGTCACCCTGACAGGCTGAGAGCCCGGGCTGTGAGCAGAACCTCAGATCAGCAGATATTTGAGCTGGTCTTACTGTTCAAGTCACCGGGCGCGCGCAGTCGACAAGACAGGCAGAAGCTGGCTGATGGCCCGATTCTTCCCAGTAAAAAGCAGACCTAGCTTTGGACTGGGATGTTTGCGCTTCCATTGGTTTTCACATTCAACTCTAGATAATAAAAAATTCTCCAAATTGCAGAGGGATCTGAGAAGGTTAAAGAGGGCTACCTTTCAAAGTACTTCAGGAATTATACCACATTTATAACTTAAGGAAAAGGCTTATAATAGATTGTTTTCATGTCATACAGACATTATACACATGTATATATCAAAAGAACTGTGTGTGGGCATGCTGATAGCAAAAGAAAAGGCTGATGTTGTTACGAATAATCCTAAAAGCAGCTAACCTGGAGAATAATGATAAAGATGATGCCTACTTTAAAAATAAGTGAGCTTAGCCAAAACAGCTCTAAAAACTCGCTCTTCTTCGTATGTAGAACCTAAAATGGACGTTTCTGTTTTGTCATTTTCTTTTATGTGTTTATACACGTATGCAGTTGGAATAGAAGACTAAAGACACCTTTTAATCTAGAGGATTACAGGCAGCTTTAGTGTTAAAGTCACTGACACTCAGAGGCTCTGTACAGACTCACAGACTGTGCCCCCCTCTAGACCCTAAGGAAAGCAGGCTGCTCTCCAGGCAGGCTGCCCCCCCACTTCCTCTGCCCCCATAGAGCGCAAACCCCACCACCAAGAGGCACTGGGCTGCTCAGGCCCCAAGAAAACCCCCATGGAAATCAGCAAAAAGCAGTGGCTCCTCTCCCAACTGCCTATCTTGACTCCACCATGCTAATCCTCAGGGCTTCATCTCTGGGCCTTTGGGTTGATTTTCATGGAAGCTTAAGACACTGAGAAAGTGGGCAGCGGTACTCTGTCTAGTTCCATCCTTCTTGTGTGCTGCTCAACAGGATGGGATTACAGAAAAAGAAAGGATTTTTTAAAAACAGCAGATAGATTAGGAGCAAAATTAAAAAAACTGGGGTGGATTTTCCTGCCTGACAAGTGAAGTGTGAAGAGACTCTTCTTAGAAATAAGCAGAGACCTGGCCAGACCCTGTGGGGAGGCCTGGTTCTGTGACTGCAGACCTGCAGGCAGGGCTGACAGTGGCTAAGGTATGTCTTAGCAGCCAGAGAACAGCCCCTCCGTTTTGACAAGCGAGCCACCAGGAGCTGGCCTCTAGGAATACAAACACGTGGAGAAAGGAGCGATACCTACGGGCAGGTCTGCGCGAACCCCAGCTTGTCCTGTGGCTCTGGGCGAGTCACCCAGGGTCACCATCACGCGGCAGAGGGGGACCCAAGAGTGAATATACAAAAATTGGTGGGAACCTGCCCGTTCACTCCTGGGGTGAGAGGCAACCTCCATCTCCAGGGCGACGAGTAAGTAAACTTTTACAGAAAACATATTTCCCAACACCTCCTGAGTCACTCTTGGTATTTAAAATAAACACCAGCGTGTCCAGGCCCTGGGACTACTGCCCTTCCTCATTAGATATTTTTAACGTGCACTGTTACCACTTCTAATGTCCACACCCAATTGATCAAATAAATGATCAGAAAAACATCGCATAGCAAGGGGAAACCTGGGAAATTTCTGGCGTCTGTGGGCATGAAACAGCACGTGAAACCCAACCAAGAGCACAAGCAAGATGGAGACGGGGACTGAGGGTGGCCAGGGCAGTCTCATAGGGGCGGAGAATGCAAGGGTGTTCTCAGGAGGTGGATGGAGGGGACTTAGCCTCCAGGTTTCTGTACAGCCTGCTCTTCTAACAGTGAGAACGGATTCACAGTTCACTCATGTAATTAAAAAATTAAGACCTTCTCCAAATGAGCATGTGTTTGCCCACGATCACCATAGGAAATCACATCTTCTCATTTTCATGTTACGTACCAAACACATCACTGTCTTCTGAGATCTCCCGGGAAAGGTCACGAGTGTTTCTCTTCTTTTCATATTCTCCTCTGTTAGTTTCACTATCCTGGGAAGGGGGAAGAAAAAAAAAACAACACAACATAAACTCTTAAAATACTCTAAAATGTCTTCTTACTGACACAGTTTGAAACTGATAAACAAATTCACATCCATCCTCAAAGTCAGATGGAATTTCAGTTCAGGGTGTGGATTTCTGTACAGGATGTGGAATTCTGCTTTGTTTTCTCTGCCTGAGCATGCAAGCATCTGGAGGATGTATTTTCATACAGAAGAAACTGAAATGATTAAATTAAACAAGCTAGACATCATCCCATGTATCTCAGGAACATGACTACTTGGTCGCTGTTTTGGATTGTGAGCTGAAAGCATGGGATGGAATTGATACCAAACCTGATTCCCTTGGGTTCTAACTTTCTTCCAGTGGTAGCCCTGGGAGAGAAAAGGACATGGAACTACTGACTAGTTCAAAACTGGGAAGGGAGTACGTCAAGGCTGCCTATTGTCACCCTGCCTATTTAACTTATATGCAGAGTACATCATGAGAAACGCTGGGCTGGATGAGTCACAAGCTGGAATCAAGACTGCTGGGAGAAGTATCAAGAACCTCAAATTATGCACATGATACCATTCTAATGGAAGAAAGTGAAGAGGAACTAAAGAATCTCTTGATGAAAGTGAGAGAGGAGGGTGAATAGGCTGGCTTAAAGTCAACATTCAGAAAACTAAGATCATGGCATCCAGTCCCATCACTTCATGGCAAATAGATGGGGATACAATGGAAACAGTGACAGACTTTATTTTTGGGGGCTCCAAAATCACTGCAGATGGTGACTGCAGCCATGAAATTAAAAGATGCTTGCTCCATGGAAGAATAGCTATGACCAACCTAGGCAGCATATTAAAAAGCAGAGACATTACTTTGCCAACAAAGGTCTGTTTAGTCAAAGCTGTGGTTTTACCAGTAGTCATGTATGGATGTGAGAGTTGGACTATAAAGAAAGCTGAGCACCGAAGAATTGATGCTTTTGAACTGTGGTGTTGGAGAAGACTCTTGAGTCCCTTGGACTGCAAGGCGATCCAACCAGTCCATCCTAAAGGAAATCAGTCCTGAATATTCATTGGAAGGACTGATGCTGAAGCTAAAGCTCCAATACTTTGGCCACCTGATGCAAAGAACTGACTCATTAGAAAAGACCCTGATGCCGGGAAAGATTGAGGGCAGGAGGAGAAGGGGATGACAGAGGATGAGATGGTTGGATGGCATCACCGACTCAATGGACATGAGTTTGGGTAAACTCCGTGAGTTGGTGATGGACAGGGAGGCCTGGTATGCTGCAGTCCATGGGGTCACAGAGACGGACATGACTGAATGACTGGACAACAGCGGCAGCCCTGGGGGAGAGCCCCTTCCAGGGGGAAGTACTGATACTAACGTCCTTGGCCCACCTGGACTTCTGAGGGGAGGGGCTGGACTGGCTGGGTCTCTGCCCTGTCTCCTCTGGGAACATGCACCCTCAGAGCTGGAGTTTCTTCCCTCCCCTCCCCTACTCCCTCTGCTCTTTTATGGAGACCAAGGTGCTTTTTTGGGGGGCTTGGGGGTACCCCTTGTCTTTTTTCTTGTTTATGTCAATTTTTTCCCCCCAGGGTGCTTTTTGAATTTAAAAATTTAAGTGCACAGAATAGATGTGGTTCAGTTTCTATTTTAAATCAATTTTATTGTATTTAATTATTTTCCTATGGAAAGCCTGTACTTGACATCAAATTCAAAAGGCACTGAAAAGGTCACAGGGAGATGGGTAGGCTCCCTGGGCACCTCCCAGCTGCAACCCCGCCTGTGGGTGAACTTCTAACTTCTAGCCTCTGTCTTCCTCAAAACAGCCTGGGCTCATTTCAGCCATTGCCCAGGTTCACTCCCTTGTTCCTCCTTTTTGTCTTTATGTAAATACGGCCACACTCTGGATATGGCTCTGCTTCTTGCTCTGTCACTGAACCAAGAGTCCTGGAGAGGGTGTCCCTGAGGACACGCTGTCCTGGTCAGCAGGGACCCAGCCCCTCATCACAGTGTCACTCCTCCCAGGTGATCAGGCTCCTGCCCAGGACCCTGTGACCTGTTATGACTGATGCTGCCTTAATCCTTGCTTGCTTGCTCAACGTTGCACAAGACACATTTCTGGAGGCTGAATGAGTCAAACCATAATCTTTTAAAGACAGTGCCTAACTTGGCTTCTGGCCACACCGTGGGCAGCCTGCCTCGCTGAGCTCCCCTCCCTGCTGCTTCACTCTCTGGGCTCCATGCACACTTCACATCGCTATCTGTCAGATCATCCCCTCCGCCTGGCCTGGGGCTTCAGGCTCTCACCGAGCCCCACCCCAATGCCAGTGGCTTCCCTGCCTCCAGTCCCCTTCTTGTGTCCCCCCTCCCCCCATGCTGTAGATCTGAGCTGGTCTCTACTGTAGACCAATATGCCCCATCCCTGTCTCCCCACCAACACTGTAAAATTTTGAGAATGGGGACCTTGCCTGATAAATCTTTCAAGCCCCAAACCTGGCACAGTGCCTGGTCCCCCACAAGTGCTGGAGAGAAAGCTTCAATTTTATGCTGTTTAAGAATAGCTTGAGGGCAGGAGGACAAGGGGATGATGACAGAGGATGAGACGGTTGGACAGCATCACCGACTTGATGGACATGAGTTTGAGCAAGCTCTGGGAGTTGGGGATGGACAGGGAAGCCTGGTGTGCGGCAGTCCATGGGGTCACAAAGAGTTGGACATGACTGAGCGACTGAACTGAAGACTAGTTTTAAATGGCTAAGTTCTGTTTTGGCAGAGGGAGCCAAGGGTAATGTAGTATGTATTTTTTCGTATCTACCTATTTATTTTTAGAAGAGAGTAAAGCCTGGAACAGAAAGAATTTTGTGACAGATTCTTTCATCAGCTATAAATCCCTGTTACCTGTGTTGGTTTCACGTCTCCCTTCTATGCTGGTACCAACATCGGGTGCTGTGCTAAGTCATCCCAGTCATGTCCGCCCCTTTGTGACCCTATGGGCTGTAGCCCGCCAGGCTCCTCTGTCCATGGGGTCCCCCAGGCAAGAATACTGGGGTGGGTTGCCATTTCTCCTCCAGGGGATCTTCCCCACCCAGCGTTGGAACCCAAATCTCTCCTGCATTGGCTGGTGGGTTCTTTACCACTAGCGCCATCTGGGAAACCCATCAATATCATATCTTTCACTAACTACAAAATAATAAGCTTTATTGGAGAAGTGGTTAATTAAATACAATCTAGCTGCTACTGTAAATCATTGTGGATATTTTTTCCCAAGTTTTAAAGTCAGGATGCTCCTGCAAAATCAATGTCTTCTAACTAGAATGGACAGTGTTTTCCTTCTCAGTAAAACAGTGCTGAGGGGCAGGGATGATGGTTCAGAGGAAAAGCCTGATATTTCAAGCAAATCACTGTGCTTTCAGTGAATGGAGGTTTATGATATGGTCACACAGCTTCCTCACATCCATGGGTGAGGCTGGAGTGGCATCGTGGTGAAGAGAAGCTTCGTGTCTCACACCATGCCTCACGCAGCCTCTGGGCTCTGGTAAGAGGGCTCCCTTCCATCAGAGCGCCCACAGGTGCAGCCCCGGGCAGTGATACAGGCAGGACCACAGAGGTACCTCCCCCTCCTCCCCCATCTTCTCCCTTCTCCGTACCAACCCTCTACTTGAGTAAACATCTCTCCCCCACACCATGGAGCACCAGGGTGTGTGGAAAGTACATGCTGCCCTGGGAAATTTACTGACTAATTTCTGTCCAAAGGAAAAAACTTGTTTCTGAGACCTGATAGTGTTACTATTCGTGAGTATAAAAAACATCCCTAATAAAGAACACATTTTCAATAAGCAAAATGCCCACAAGTGATACAAAGAAAATAAAGGTGATGTGTCTCAAATAGAATGGAATTTCTATGATAAGAAGAGCTTCCTGTGAGTTATAAAATGTGATAAAGGGCTCAGCCGGTAAGAGGGTCAGGCCCGGGACATGGAGACCCTGAGTGTCCTTGTCCCAGTGTGTCCTGGTGCTTATATTGTGTCCGTGACTGTAAGTCTCTGAGTGCATTTAATATTTGTGGCAGTTTTCCCTTCCATCAGCCTAGCTGTGTAAGATTCCACTTACTTTCCCCTGTGAATTTCAGGGGAAAATACAACAAACAAACTCCCCATAATTATCAATGAGATTCATTATTCAACAACATTGGCACAATGTTCATCATAATTCTAACCATCATGTCCAATCCCCTGGCAACAGACCCTGTCCTTTCAAGTGCATCACTGTTAATTTTAGAGATTTTCTTCTACTTGGTACAGCTACCGACACACACACATACAATTATGGAGAAAAAGATGCTTTTTGTCAGCCCAGCCTTTTTATAAGACTGATAGTCTCAGGGTGGCAATTTTAGGAGGAATGACCCGGAGGATATGTTGCTGATCATTATAGAAACTTTTGACAAATAACAAGAAAGCTCTGGGGGAGGGGTAAAAAAAAAAAAAAAAAAAACCCACTGCAGTCACATTTTTTAGAAGCTAAAAAGCTTACAAAACTTCTGATTCAAACTAGAAAACACATATCAGGAAAGGAAAGGTGTTGAAACATTTAAAAAGTGACATTCTAAACTGCAAAACCAGGTAAATGTTAGACTTGGAGACGTGGTACACTATAGATTGCTTCAAAAAAAAAAAAAAGAAGTGAGGATTGGTTTTGAGAGGTGTGCAGTACCTTAAAAAAGGCATTTCATGAACTGCCATAACACTTGAGTGTGAATCATGGGTTTAGATGCAGGGGAAGTTTTATCTGGTTCTATTTCCTCAATTCTCTTTCCATTCACTCATTGATTCCCATGAGGACCTTGTCACAGGAGCTGACGATGTGAGGAATGTGATGACGTGGGCCTCCTTGGGGAGCTCCCGTGTTGTAGACAAAATGGACGTTTTTGCAACCAGTCACTACCAGATCAGTTCCATTTAAACTAGTCCCGGGTGGGGAGAGCCAGCTTGCTGAGTGAGCATCACATTTACTTTTTCTGAGATACCCTAAGAAAAATGTAAGGTGTGATCCACCACACTCAGTTCCTCGGATGTTGAGCAAGGTAAGTTTCACTGGTCACCCCCCTCCCTCCCCCAGATGCTCCCTCCGTATCTTAGGCTTGACTGACATCATCGTCTTAAACAGAAAGAAGAAACCCAGCAGAGATTTCATTACAGGTTCAGCAGCGGCACATTCACCCACTCCAAATCCACATTCAGCCTCTTGGGCTTGCCTGACAGAACACAGCCTGGTTTGGACCCACAGAGCTCTGGGTACCAGGCACCGTCCAGCATTATAACCCTCATCAGAGAAATCTCAGGGTGCCACACACATCTTTGACCTTAGTTATCATGGAGGGGGTGTTGTTGTTTGGTCACTAAGTCATGTCTGACTCCGTCTGGCCTCATAGACTGCAGCACGCCAGGCTCCCCTGTCCTCCACTATCTCCCAGAGCTTGCTCAAATTCACGTCCATTGAGTCAGCGATGCCATCCGACCTCTCGCCCTCCGCCGCTCCCTTCTCCTATTGCCCTGTCTTTCCCAGCATCAGGGTCTTTTCCAGTGAGTCGGGTCTTGATTGTACCAAATCATGATTTGCACAAGAGCTAAGAACCGGGTCTCTGAGGACCATTTCTTGTACCTGAATCCAGCCCCCTCACCCCCAAGATGGGCACCTTTGGAAAACAATTGAAGTTCCCTCTGCTTCGTTTGCCTGAGTGTGGAAGGAACATCATAACGCAGAGGTTTCTAGCTGTGTGATTGGAAAATTCCTGTGAAGTGAGGACTTTTAAAAATGTTCTGGTTTCATCAGAGGAAAGGTAGAGAGGACTTCCTAAAATGCCGGGGTGATAACTCCCAGAGACAGAAAGAGCGAGGGCAACAAGGGAGCGTACTTGCACACCGTCTTCCGTTGGGGCCACTGATCTCACATGCGCTTTCTGACACGAGGTTTTTTCCCACTCTTTTCTCCCTGGATGCCGAGTGGGGCCTCAAGCAGAGGTTGGGCACAGCTCCGGGGTCAGAAGGCAGAGCGTCCCTGGTGGGAATCCTGAGGGGCTGACTCGCCTCCCCGGAGCTGGGATGTCACCCCGCTCCAGGGTGGTCGTCCTCTGACACCCCTGAGCTCCCGTCCCTGCCCGTGACTCCCGGGAGCTGGTGCGGGCTTGGCCACTGGGGTCACCCAGGACACCCCCCGGCCCAGGATCCTCCCAGAAAGGCACTCTGCTGGTGGAGAGAGGAGCCTGTGGAGCTGCGACCTGCGGAGGGGGTCGGGCGGGCACCTGGGGCGGAAGCCAGGGTGCTAACCAGGCAGGCCCAGGCTCCAGAAACACTGTGTTTTCAAGGAAAATTGAGGAATCTAAGGGAAACTCCCTCTCTCTGTTTCAAGAAGCAAATCATTCCTCTCACACTCAGAATAAACTGAGGCCCCGTAGGGCTGGCCGTGTATGTGTTTAGCTTCAATTCCCATCGTGTGCTTTCAGTCACTTCTCAGAGACCTCAGCTACCAGGGAAGCGAGGAAACCGTCCTGGCCAATGACCAGTCAGCCAGGGCCATGCGGGGGCTTCAGGGACCAGAGTATGGTGAGGAGGATCGAATCTACAGGTGTTTGCTGTGGGTGAAAAAGCCCTGTGTGTTCCTTCTGGCTTCCCTGGGGGCTCAGTCAGTAAAGAATCCTCCTGCAATGCAGGAGACTTGGGTTTGATCCCTGGGTTGGGAAGATCCCCTGGAGAAGGAAATGGCCACCCACTCCAGCATTCTTGCCTGGAGAATCCCATGAACAGAGGAGCCTGGCGGGCTACAGTTTATGGGGTGCAAAGAGTCAGACATGACTTAGCGACTAAACCACCATCACACATTCCTGTTACTTAAGTCTGGTGATAAACATGGTTTGAAACCATTAAAGTACTAAAGTACAAGCGCCAGAAAAAAATCATCTGTGCATTTGTACATGTGTGTGTCTGAGTGTGTGTGTGCCTGGATGCGTAAGTGTATATTATTTGTAAACTATTAAGAAGTACATAAAATACTTCTGATTACTCTGCACTTATTACGCAGCATTTTTGGCTTATTTCTTAAAATAAACAAGGATCATAGTCTTATTCTTGCTCTTGGCTGGATTTGGACAAGTAACAGCAGATACTAGTAACACACCGAAAGCTTATGGGATCAAAGTAAAGAATAGGAAGAAAAATGAAAACTGCTTACTCTGGTAATAAAGTGGCCCAGCTGCTGTGGGAGACTTGGCTGGCCCCTCCAAAGCAGAGCTGCCATTTGATTCAGCACGCGCGTCCTCTGTATACACCCAGGAGAAATGAAAACATGTGTCTGTGCAAAAACACACCCACGTTCACAGCAGCACGACGCACAATCCCAATGGGTGGGAACAACCCAAATGCCCACCAACCAATGACTGGATAAGTAAAACAAGGCTTTTCCTGCAGTGGAATATTATTCAGTAATAAACAGGATGACATACTGACACGTGTTACAAAACAGATGAGCCTTGAAAAGCATTATGTCAGTGAAAGAAGTGAGACACACACACGCGTTGTATGATTACATACACAAGAAATGTCCAGAAGAGACAAATCTACAGGGACTGAAAGTACATTAGTGGTAGCCTGGGGCTGGGGCGTGGGGGGTTGAGGGATAGCTAGAGTGATTAACTTGAATAAAGTTATGACTAAAGCCACCAAAAATGCTTCCTACTCAATACTGTGGACTCCAGAGGAAAAGAATGATGACATTATGACTCTCAATGAGATGAGCTTCCAAATCCAGGGCCCCTTTTCTAGATTTGTCTGGAAAACATAAGAAGAATTTTTGATAATATGAGTACATGAAAAATCTAGGATTTTTCAAAATTAAGAAGCTATGTGAGAAAAATGAAAACATATGTCCACACTAAAACTTGTCTGTGAGTTTTTGTTTTTAATGGTTGTTATTTATAGTAGCCAAAAGGTGGAACCGACCCAATTGTCCATCAATGGATGAATGGACACACAAAATGTGAGATATCCATACAAGAGATACTATTGACCTTAAAAAGAACGACAGGCTACAATATGGATGACCACTGAAAATGTCATACTACCCGAAGGAAGCCAGGGAGAAAAGACCACATATTACATGGTTACAGTCAGACATTCAGACAAAATGTCCAGAGTACAGAAATCTAGAAGCACTGGTCACTTACGACTAGGGTCTGGGAGGCTGCGGGGATGAGTGACATCTGAAGGGTACAATTCTTTTCTGAAGTGATAAACAGGTTCTAAAATCAACTGCTGTGAGAGTTCCACGCATCTATGTCTAAACTAAAAAATATCACTGAATTGTACACATTATACAGGTGAATTGTATGGCATGTGCATCACATCTCAATAGAGATATTTTAGAAAGCATAAACACTTAGTTTGCAGGCAGTTTAAATGAAACGCTGTAGCATCACTAAAAGGAATTTAGCACTACACATCTGAGGTACTCGCGACCCTATTATCTTGGATTAGGAAATGATCCTTTTACTACTTACTTTTAAAGCCACCCTCTCTGGAAGACCATTTAATAGTATAACTAACATCGTTGCTGCTGCTGCTGCTGCTAAGTCACTTCAGTCGTGTCTGACTCTGTGTGACCCCATAGACGGCAGCCCACCAGGCTCCCCCGCCCCTGGGATTCTCCAGGCAAGAACACTGGAGTGGGTTGCCATTTCCTTCTCCAGCAAATGAAAGTGAAAAGTGAAAGTCAAGTTACTCAGTCATGTCTGACTCTTAGCAACCCCACGGACTGCAGCCTACAAGGCTCCTCCATCCCTGGGATTTTCTAGGCATCAGTACTGGAGTGGGGCGCCATTGCCTTCTCCGAATTAATATCGCAGTGCTCTGTAAATAAGCTATGCAAAGAAAGGAGCTCAGGACTTTATTTCATCACCGATTTTCAGAAGTCAGAGCAACATAAATCTTAACTAGTGTCACAGTAAAACTGTCTATTGAGGCCTGTTATGTAACTGGACATTCTAACATCTATTTTAGGAATGCAAATATCCTGCTATTTATTTCTGTAAGTCACTGCTCTATCAGCTGGTTAAGTAGAATAAAAAGGATGCTGACACAGGAAGGGCATGGGGTGGGGGGAGAGGGAAGTGAGTTTCAGTGGAGCTCTTTTACTGAAAGAGTTTGATGGTCGGGTGACTCGAAAGTTTAATTAAAATTCACTTAAAGCTAATTCACAGAAGGGCATTCATTTAGCACAAACGGATATTCTACATCACTGAAAACAGAATAAGGTAATGGAAAATTCTAACTTTCTTCATCTGAAGGTGAATTCACGTCCTTTAGTTTTGTAGAATGAAAACCTCTCCTACCTACTTTCCTTGAACTTGTTGCTCTGAGCCTGCATGTGGGTATTCAACTGCTTCCTTGATGCAGACACGATGAAGAGCAGAAGGCTGGTACTGGAAGAGGCATCTTTGCTCAAAGGACAAACAGGCTGATGTATCAGGTTCCAACCGTTTTTCTGAATATAAGCCTCACCTCTGCCTCCTCTGTTTCCTCCTTCCACACAAAATGGGCATAATGACACCACGTAGAATCTAGTTCCTAGATTATTCTGAACACGAAATAGTCCATACGTGTCGTGACTGTAACAGAGTCTGACCCTCAGCTAGTACGGTCACTGCTGGACTTCATCACTACTGATTTTACTACATGCATTTTCTGGGTTTTTCCCACATTTTAGTAAAGGTGGAACTAAAATCTTCGTAAGTAAAAATCAGGCTTTAATGTGCCTGTTAATGCAATAAGATTGAGAAATAAAAGGAAGAAAGATTTCACAGACAACTCAGATTGCGCCTGTGTTCTGGTTCCCTTGCTCGAAAGGAACGTACTTGTTTTGCAAAATGGAATTGCCACTTGCCTCTGCGGTGCTTTTCTTTGTAGCTGAGTTTCGTATGCACGATCATCCAGGCAAATCCCCGAAACAGAAAACCTGCTCAGACTCGCTCCAGGAATCAGAGAAACAGTCAGGCCAAAGCTGGTTTCCACCCGATCAAGAGCAAGATGAGTCACCTGAACTTGATGAAGAAACCAAGTGTCTCTCAAGAACTTGACACACACATGGCTGACGGGTGCCAATCACCAGGACCACTGGGGTCAACGCCTCGCTCCATCTAAAGTGTGTGCTGGACACTCTCTGCAAACGCAGTCAGATATTTCCAGCACAAATAAGGGCCCCTGAAGGGTTTGAAGTTCACTACCGAGGTCAGCTTGGATGCTTCCCACTGACCAGACCGCACCCAAGCCGACCAGGGGGTGAAGCGCCTGCTGACTTGCTGGCCGTGCCAGTGCCCAGGGGCCCGGGAAGCCCGGGCACAGGTGGGCTGGTCTTCGTTCCCACAGGGTGTGCATTGCAGGGTGGAGGGGAGCCAGCCAGGGAAAGAGAATGAGCCCGGGGGTGTGGGCGGACGCCAGCTCAAGGGGCACACGACGAGCAGCTGGAAGAGGGGGTCTGCAGCAAAGGCGGAAGGCGGGGGGAGCGGCGGGTGCAGGTGGGGGGGATGGGGGTGGGGGCCAGGCCGCTGGTGTGCCGGCAAGGACACTGTGCCGACTGAGTCTGAAAGAGGCACCGTCCCACCAACACACTCAAAAACATTTTATTTTTAAATTCTGAGACGCTTTTTTTTTTTGTGATTTAGTGCAGCTCGGAGAAGGTCAAGTGTGAACACACACATGTCTTTGAATAGCCGGGGCTGCAGCCACCCTCACTCTCCAAGGGGAATTAGAGTAATTAACAACTTGCCTTATTTAACTTGCCTTGTAACTCACGACTTACATTTGGTTACATAGGATGTGTGCAACAGCATAATTTAGGATGTAGTAAATAAAAGACTTTGTTTTTCAAGTATCGAAAGTCACAGAAACAATAATGAAGTTTATCTACACTTCTGTTTAACCATATGACAATTAAATTAACGTGCATATCAAATCTCAATTAGGACCATCATGTGTTAGATTCGTCCAAGTGCAGAGCTTGGGCTGAGCCTGAGAAGATGTCCACACAACTGCCAAAGGGTATTTTACAGTTTGGAGGCTGGTGGACAAGAAAATATCCCCCACCCTCACACAAACACACACACACAACACACACACACACACACACATACACAGAAAGATAAATTTTCATTAATGTATTCCAGTCTCTAAAATCTCTCAAATTTAAACTTTTAAAGCCACATTGCCTTAGTCATGAGTGAAAAGGACAGGAAGCATCACTTTGAAATCTGGATTTTTAAGTTTTGTTTCATTTAAAACATTGCAAGAGTGTTTGATTAATTTTTAAAAAAGCTTTTCCTTAATAACAAAGCAAGTCCAGAGTTTTTCATACGAAAGGACACACTTTTCACTGTCAGAGTTGGAAATAAACTTGTCCTCAAAGATAAAATAACACGGTGGCCTTTCTGAAATTACCTGGCAGAAGGTCAGAAACAGCAGCTTGGGAGCTGCCCATGGGCACCCCAAGCGGCGAGTTGGAAAGAGACTGGAGATTAAAACCATCCACCACCCACACCCTCTCCCCAGCTGGTCCACCCGGACCCCCTAAAGGAGGGCGCTCAGTACACTCTCCGTTCTTGGGAAATGTAACTCTTCCACCCGCTTCATGCTTGAATGAAGTCACTAACAATTCATGAAATCTTATCTGCAGTGCCATGCTTGCAACCATGTTCTCAATCAAATGCAAACCCCAAACTGAACCTGAATGGTATTTCATGTCAAGTGGATCCATCTTGAGCTCAAATACTTCCCCAATTTAAAAGAAAACAAACTATTCACTGAAGTCAGCATTGCCTCATCTTGTTCTGCGCTGCGTGTCTGATGACAGGCCAACGTCTCTGGCCTCCTCGTCCCGTCCCGTCAGCTCTCAGAAATGATTTAGCATCACAGACACAGGAACAGAGGAGTTAGGGGCTGGGATGGGGAGGGAAGGAATGTGGAAGGAACGCCTGTGAGACCAGCTGAAAACAAGACGATAAACAGGTGCGTCGTAGGTCACCCGGCTCCCGATCCTGTGTGGTCAGCTACTGGGGGCCCAAGAACATGACTGTGAGGAGAGAAAGCTCATGGCGGGGTGGGGTGCGGGGGACTGAACATCTGAGAGCCGTCCATTCGGGGGGCGTGCTCTGCTGTAGCTTCATCCAGAGGACAAGTTTATTGTCATGTCATTTATAGTTAATGACCGGTGTTCAATGTGTCACTTTTCTTTTTTCTTAATAGCTTCCCAGTTTATTTGTTTCCATTTAGGAGTGTGTGTGTGTGTGTGTGTGTGTGTGTGTGTGTGTGTGTGTGTGTGTGTTGAGGGCAGGGCAAGTTGGAGGAGAAGCAATACAGAATCTATGATCCATCTGAGAAACGTCTGACAATATGTCACTTCTACTCAACGACTCATGTTGTTTACATGAGTTCAGTAAGTTCTTTACAAATTTGTTCAGAGTTTCTTAAAAAAACTAAGTTTGCTCAACCCTAATAAGCCCAATGGTAGGGTGACAGGACACAAAAGATGTGCACTGCAGGGGACTTCACGCCCCTGGGCTTTCAAGCCCTAAACCCTAAGCTTAGCAGGTGGACAGGGACATTACTTTGCCAACAAGGGTCCGCCTAGACAAATCTATGGTTTTTCCAGTAGTTTTTCCATTTTGCAAAACAAAACACATGTATGGATGTGAGAGTTGGACTATAAAGAAAGCTGAATGCCAAAGAATTGATGCTTTTGAACTGAACTGTGGTGTTGGAGAAGACTCTTGAGAGTCCCTTGGACTGCAAGGAGATCCAACCAGTCCATCCTAAAGGAGATCAGTCCTGGGTGTTCATTGGAAGGACTGATGCTGAAGCTGAAACTCCAATACTTTGGCCACCTGATGCGAAGAACTGACTCATTAGAAAAGACCCTGATGCTGGGAAAGATTGAGGGCAGGAGAAGGGGACGACAGAGGATGAGATGGTTGGATGGCATCACTGACTCAGTGGACATGAGTGTGAGTAAACTCTGGGAGTTGGTGATGGACAGGGAGGCCTGGCGTGCTGCAGTCCATGGGGTTGCAAAGAGTTGGACACAACTGAGCGACTGAACTGAACTGAAGGGAGGGCCCCGGGCGGGGGTCCACGAGGCCATCGCTAGGAGGAGCAGGGCTGGCTGAGGGCGGGTGGAGCGCAGCCAGGCGGGGTCATGAATCAGGGCTGCTGGGCTGCCTCCTGCTGGTTTACGCTCCCCGGGGCACCACCTCATTGCTGCCTCATTATTTTTATGAGGGCTGTTGAGGGGGCAGTTTGCTCGCTAATGATACCCGTGTCTCACTCCTCACTCAGGTCTGTTTGTGAGGCCCGTGGCTGCCTGACTGACAAAGGTGTACGTGTCCTCAGTTCTTCAGAGGCAACAAAATGCCCACTCACAGTCCTTACGAATCAGAATCAAGTGTAGGCTTGTGCTCTGCACCCAAGACTGTGACGACAGACGGTCTTCAGTCCCCTCGGAGCGCAGATGGGTGCTGACCGCGCGCGTCGGGGGCCTGGCTGTGAAATGCGAGCTCAGAAGACTCCATAAGGCTGCGCTCTCCTGCTGCAGAGAAGGGCTGCCTCTCAAATGCAATGCTTGTCACCCTCCCCGGGGACACCGCCATCCCTTGGGGCCCAGAGGACGGCTGGGAGACTGCACCCCTTCAGAGGCGGCTCTGGCTCCTTCAGTGCCCATTTCACAAGCTCAGCCTGGACGAGGTCTTTCATTTTATACTCCTGTGGTTCCTCCTCAAGTCAGGTACAGATCCCACGCTGATTTCTCCATGACTGTAATCAGAGACTATTGATCACTCACAGATTTTGGAAGGCCTCCTTGAAAGGGCATGTTTTCTACATGATTTTACTTCTCTTTTCAAGAGCTCACTGAAGTCCTAGCACTAAGCAAGTCAGGTGGGCAGGCCTCTGCAGGAAGTGCAGGAAACTCAGAAGCGGTTAGCCGCACGGATGCTGTTTGCCATGTGCGTATCCCAGTCCTGCAGCAGGCGGCCCCCTTGGGCGGGAACAGGGGACCCTCCCGGCCGAGGTCTGCGGCTGGAGCTCGCAGCGCTGACCTCTGCAGCTGCTGGTACTCATGAAGGTGTGTTTTCAGAGGACTTTACCTTCTGAACTCCATATTCACAGTTGTACGAAATCGTATGACTTTGAGAAAGAAGGAGCTCCTGTGAGTCTGCCAGGTTCTGGGGATGCTGGAACCAAGGGTAGGCACGTCAAGCACGGTGGGACCACACTGCCCCTGGAGACATGCGGATCTTAAAATCTAAGTCCTTTCAAAATCAGTAACATCAAAGAGTTGGCTCTTGGGTTTACCAACCACATTTCACGTGCTTCTCAGCCACGCATGTCATGTGACTGCCCGCCTGTAGGTCTGCACAGCGAGGAACCGACGCGAGGCAGCTACCGGACAGTCTGCCCACCGGGAGGGAAGTGTGGGAAGTGGGGTGCTGGTCGCTCGACTCTGTGTGACCCCATGGACTGTAGCCCGCCAGGCTCCTCTGTCCACGGGATTCTCCAGGCAAGAATGCTGGAGCAGGTAGCCATTCCCTTCTCCAGGGGATCTTCCAGCCCAGAGCTCAAACCTGGGTCTCCCGCATTGCGGGCAGACTCTTAACCATGCGAGGCACCAGGGAAGCCTGGAAGGGGGTTTAATGCTTCACCGTTGAGGTAAAGGGGGATTCTTGACAGGTGTACGTGTGTGTGTGACACAGATGGACACACCAACAGAGATGGAGGGAGACAGACAGACAAAGGACTCTGGGACTGTTGAAGACAGATCAGAGTGCAACTGTGCCCGCATCTCACAATCTAAGGCTTTACTAGACGTTTACTAGGTGTTTCTGCATATCTGAGTATCAGACTTACCAGATTGACTTATTGGCTTATCAGATTGGTAAGTGTCTGCAGGGAAATACTTTCTATTTTTCTGCCCTCTAAACTTTAAAACGTCTCTTATTTAGCTTAGTAACTACTTGAGTTTTCCAAAAATAATTATTCAATTCTCACCTAAGACAATGGAATTACCTGAATATGGGTCTAACAGCTGCCAGCACGGCGCAATGACTCCCTGTTCGAAGACACGGCAGCCCCATCATGTGGGTCTGGGCGACCCGACCCGACGGAAGAGTCTCTTAGCAAACCTGCTTCCCGTGCTGTGCGGTAGTCATGGCAACGGTGGTTGGTTCAGGAGGAACCACAGGAGGAAGCCTGATGTGGGGAGAAAACACCCTGGCTTGGGGTTTTAAAAGCCCCACTTGTGCTGTCCTCAGCAGGTGGCAGGGATGATACCCTGCCCCGGGGCTGGGACCCCCTGGTGAACAGTGCCGGCCTGGGGCTGGCAGTGTGGGCGGGGGGCGCATGGGATCCCCCCAAGAGCAGCACTGAGGAGGGGCAAGGACGCACACATCGGTGAGCGGAGCCTCAGGGCTCTTAGTTTCCGTGTGGGTGGAGAAAGGACAGCGGGACCGGCAGCTTCCTCCTCTGGAGGCCGGGGTGGCAAGTACAGGCCTTCTGCAGCAGAGAGACCGCTGACGGCATCCAGCACTTCGGCCAAGATGATGCTGGGTCACGGTCTATAGAGGAATGCACTGAGGCACGAACCCCCCGGGGGAGAGAGCCGGATGTCCGCCGGTTTGCAGGAAAGCTATTTTCCTGGCAAATCTACATTTTCATCTCCGCACTGGTGGGGAGGGCTGAGCTGCTTGGTGCTTCTGTGTGTATTTGCAAACTCCACCTCTCACTTCTCAGAGTGTCGCAGGCACAGCGCCCCGGGGGCGCATCAGACAGTGGGGTTTGCTGATTAAATATCGAACGGCTTCCCCAGGGCTATGATTATCCCTGGAGGGGCAGCCAGCACCCACTGGGCTTGGAGGAACAGTTCAAAGAGCTAATCAGTTTAATTGGAAACACAAAACAGACTAACCAGTTATTCCCTGCTGTAAAATTCAGACAGGCATCTGAATTCTGCAATTGCTCTCGACCTTGTTTCTCAGCGTGGTATCTTTTTTCTTAAGTTGATTAAATGGAAAAACCCAGACACATGGCCGGGCACCTTTGGGGAACTTTTGTGGGCCAGATCCCACTGCCAGGAATAGTAAGGAGGTCCCACAGGTGAAGAGCAGGCTTTCAAAGTTATTATTGTTAGATTTTCCAGAGTTGGAATGGGTCATCATTTGATTCCATCATTTTGGAAAACGTGTGGGAATGCCAAGATAAAGTGCTCTTTTATTTCTCTCGTTTCTGGGTTATAATGTTTCTAACTAGGCCTCCCTGGTGGCTCAGGGGTAAAGAATCCACCTGCCAATTCAGGAGACTCAGGTTTGATCCCTGGGTTGGGAAGATCCCCTGGAGGAGGAAATGGCAACCCACTGCAGTGTTCTTGCCTGGGAAATCCCATGGACGGAGGAGCCTGGCGGGCTACAGTCCACGGGGTCACAAGAGTCGGACACAACTGGGCGACTGAAGAACAATGCTTGTAACCAGTGAACAGCCTCACGAGTTTCATATGAGAAAAAGACACAATGAGATTTTAGAGCTCCTTTCTTCAAGTTGATCCCCACATGGACCGGGGTCAATGTTCAAAAAAGAAAGTTAAACAAAGCTTAAGACCCACAGGGGAGAGACTGACCGCGGTCAGAGCCACACTGGAGACCGCAGAGCAGCCTCAGGGACCGACCTGGACCTGAGCACTGGCGGGCTCTGCCGAGGGTCAAGTGGGCTGGCTCGGATGGCGCCCGTCCCCCAGGACCCAGAGGGGCCCGGAGTCTCGTCCACCTGCACACGGGCCCTGGGCTGCCAGGCACAGCCTTCCCAAGGGGGTAGGCAGTGCTATTTTTAGTTTGCGGAACCGGTTTTTCCTCCTGGAGACTGCGGGCAGGGCCGCCGAGAACTGTGTGTCCCCTGGGACAGGTCATCCGGGCCAAGTTCTTCCCCAGTTCTGCTGAAGGACCTTGTAAATATGCTCTGCCCGAGAAAGAGCCGGTGAGTTAGCGAGGGGGGCTTTCTGGAAACCAAATCCTGCAGGACACACAGGAAAACAAGGACCCGAAGGCGAGCAGGCAGCCTTCCTGCCTGAAGGCCTCTGGTCCCCCTGGTGGACAGGTCTCCCCCCACCAGCCTCACTCTGCTCCTGACGGGCCAGAAGGGCACTCACAACCGCCTCGCTGCCAGACGTGAGCCACACGTGGACACGTGAGACTGGAACAGGGACCGAAAGGCCGGAGCCCCTTCCCTCATGTGCTCCTCCCTGCATCCTGGCACAGCTTTGTCAGGAGAGAGAAGCCAGTGAGCCAAGAGTGGGGTGTCACGGGGAGGAGCCTGGGGGCAGAGGTCGTGTGTTCCTGGCAGGGAGCCCCCGTGGGTGGTGGTGGGTGCCCGACAGGGCAGAGGGTCACTACACAGAACCGCTGCCTCTTTCGCCCAGCACAGGCCTGCGGGTCCAGGAAGGCAGCCCGCGAGGGCCTGAGGACGTGGGGCTGATGGTGGAGGCGACGCCAGCGGGGAGAGGGGCAGCAAAGAAGCCAGAGCTGGGGGGATGCACAGGGTGACTCTCCCTGCAGCCCCCTGCCTGTTAACAGGTCAACAACTGCTCCCAGGACAAGCTCTCCTCCACCCACTGTCTCGTAAGTGAAAAGAAAGCCTCCCAGAGTGGCTGCAGAAACATGCAGGATGGTAAACAGTGGGGCATGAGTGCATGTGATCTTTTCTGTTCTAAGCTGAAACTCCAAGTAACACCACAGACCACTCCCCCTAAAAGGCCTCAGACATTTTCTATCAAGTTACAAAAAATTAAAAGAAGAGTCATGTACAGATGTGAGAGCTGGACCATAAAGAAAGCTGAGTACCGAAGAACTGATGCTTTCAAACTGTGGTGTTGGAGAAGACTCTTGAGAGTCCCTTGGGCTGCAAGGAGATCAAACCAGCCAATCCTAAGGAAATCAGTCTTGAATACTTACTGGAATGAATGATGTTAAAGCTCCAACACTTTGGCCACCTGACACAAAGAGCCAACTCACTGGAAAAGACCCTGATGCTGGGAAAGATTGAAGGCAGGAGGAGAAGGGGACAACAGAGGATGAGACGGTTGGAGGGCATCACTGACTCAATGGACATGAGTTTGAGCAAGCTCTGGGAGATGGTGAAGGACAGGGAAGCTTGGCATGCTGCAGTCCATGGGGTCACAGAATCCAAGGACTTGGCGACTGAACAACAACAATGAAGAGGGCTGTTACATGTAACAACTTCCCACAGAAGCCATTGATTGGTCTAAAATGACCAATTTTTTTTTTTTTTTAATTATCAGAATGTTAAAATTTAGCTTTCAGATAACAAAAGCCTAAGTATGGGCTCTCCTATTGCTCAGAAATCTGACTGGTAAAAATTAAACCAACGAGAAGGATGTTTTGCTGTTTTACAATGTCTAACAACAGGAAAGAAACTGCAAGCCACAGTGAGGTTTTCAGAAGCAGACTTGCAAATCAGTTGCTCTGAGCCTTAAAATACCAGGTACTAACAGGATGGGGCTCTCTTGAGAAGAGCTGCTTTTCCACTTTCACTGTCAGCGGGGCCTCTGTGCTCCTGGGGCAGATACTGCCCAGACCACAGTAACTGAACATTCAGAGTCACCGCTGTCTTCACAGGGAGAGCATCAGTTCTAGCGCGAGTTACAAGAAATACCAGGAGTCCCCAGTGACTAGTACCCACTAGGACGTTTACACAGTGAGAACACGGGCCCTCCTGTCAACAGGGAGGGGAGAATTCCAAACCAACAACCCTGTAGAAACGTGAACCCCTCTAGTTGCCTTGGGCCTGAAAGCAATGTTTTCTCTCAAGTGTTTGAAACACTTTATAAAACATGAACAAAAACAGTAATGTAATCACGTATTTACATGAATGGCATGGAAGCAGACTATGGAAAATTACCCACTTGGCTGATACAGAAATGTTTGAGTCCAAATATAGATCAGAGAAGCACCCATGGCAGAAAGTTCATTATTCTTAAATGAAACCTGACTACAGATCCTCAGCAGAGAGGTCTGGGGGCTGCAGCATGACGTAACTCAGTCCAGTGGGCGTTTATGAAACACTTGTGTGCACATGCGGTCCATCCTCAGCATCATGACATTCTGTGAACTGTCACTAGTTTTGAGTTAAAGGACCAAAGACAGGGGAGAATTAACCTTTCCCCCCACAAAGGAGGGGGAAACACACACACACACATCAGACTATTTCCTCATGATCTGAGACGATTCCTCAGTGGACAGAGAACGAGACTAGGAGGTGCCCTGGTGATGGATCATCGGTTTGAGGGGCTCAGTCCCTCTGGGGATCCAGAGGTCATCCCTAGAGGCTCCTCACCACACGGGGAAGCCAATGCCTATGGAATAAGGTGGAGAATGGGAAATCTGAGCCTAAAAATCCACAGAGGATTCATTCTGAGTCGCTGGGGGGATTCTGACGGTTTTTACTTGCATCTTTTCCCGTTTGCTCTCCTGCATCTCCCAAACACCCTAAACAACAGCACAGAAAGGGACGTGGGGGCAGGTGCCCCCGGACGACCAGCCACAGTGAGACTGCGGTGGGCCTGGCGTCCTGGCCGAGGAATTCGGGTCTTGGTCTGTGCAGGACTAGAATTCTCAGCCCTAGAAGTTTCTAAGGAAGGAGGGTAACAAGCCAGTGGCTTTAGGGGAAAACCCTGGTGGCCACAGGAAGTGTGAGCACCTGAAGGATTTGGGCTCGGCTCACTCCTTACCTTATTGCCCTTCTCGGCACCAAAGTCCCGCTTCCCTGAGTGGTTCCCCATCCTGAGGCCCGAGGTCTTCAGATGCTGAAAGAAAAGAGAGGCCGTTAGTCTTGGAATTGGCACTTTCAGAGTTTCCAACATGGTTTTTCAATCAGAACAACAATCCCATTCCAAATTCGACACATATTTCTGAAGAAAGAAAACGAAAGCCCCCAAACTCAAGGGGCACCTGAAGTCTCCGAGGGAGTGTCGCTGTCCTCTAATCCCTGCAAAAACCCAGACCCGGATTCTGTCCAGGGACACGCACAGTTCAGTGAGTTTCCTCGTCCTCGATCAGCCCATCTCTAGAGCGCCCACAGACCGTGTGCACCCGACAACCAGATGGAGTCACACTTCACGGTCGGTGACGTAAGGAGATGGACAGACACGGGGAGAAGCTTCGGACGCTCGACAGACACACACAGGACGCTTGTGGGTTTGAGAATCCCGCAAGCACAGAAACAGCAGACCCGACCAAGGGCTGCTTATCCGACAAGCATCCCCAAAATCTGCAGAATTTGTAGGAAGATAAAGTTGTATTTAAAAAAAAAAAAAAGCACATGTGACTCGTTTGTATTTTCTAGCCCAAACTTTTGCAGAAAATGTACTGTTTTTCTCCCCCAGAAAGGCACGTAACTGAAGAATTCAGCCAAACTCGTCCCACACAGATCCCTTCTCCTGCTCGCATCCTTGGACCTGCAGGAACCACGAGGACCACTTGCACCATCACCTTAGATCTGTCACCTGGCTCAGGTGACCAGTCTTGAAGAACCTTTGCAAAATTCAATCATCAGTTTGCTTTGTTCGGTCGCTAAGTTGTGTCTGACTCTTTGCCACCCCATGGACTGCAGCAGCCAGACTTCCCTGTCCTTCACTATCTCCCGGAGCTTGCTCAAACTCATGTCCATTGTGTCAGTGATGCCATCCAACCATCTCAACCTCTGTCACCCTCATCATGTGATGATTCAAAGAACATGTGAGGACCAGCTCCCAGCTGAACAAGGAACAGCTCTTCTTGAAAGGCAACAAAATGAATCGTCCTCTAAACATGGAGAGGGTTTCTAAAATATTTCATACACCCAATGAAAGGCAAGTTTCATCCCTGCAAAGACACTCATTAGAGAAGAGGGGATTGCCCAGTATCTGAACTCCCCCAAAACCTCTTGTATGTCTGGGTGTCTCTTCAGTGACTGTAAAGGACGCTGGATGCTCTTCCCCAGGTCAACTGGCAAGAAAGGGGGCAATAGCATCTGACAGCGTCACCTCCTGTGTGTGGGGTGCAGTGGGTTGTCGCCGGGGGAGGCCACAGACAACCAAGCCCCTGCGGAGTGGAAACCCTTCCTGCCTTCATATTTTCTAAGTGGAACCCGGGGCAGATCTTTCAAGATCTGAATTTCAGATTAAGTGCTGAACTTCAAATGACGTAAATCCAAGTGGGGACAGCATGCTCTCGTAAATCAAAGCTGGGGCTCTAGTGGCAATAAAAACACTGCTGACTTAGAGGAACCACACGAATGCGTCATGTATAAAGACATGTGCGTGGAAAAACCTGTGCTTCAAATGTATGTGTTTATGTGGTGGCTACAGTTAAGAGCACTATAATGTAGACAGGCGGACCTTGTTTTATTGTGCTTTGCTTTATTGCTATTTGTGGCTGCTGCATTTTTTATAAATTGAAGGTTTGTGGAAACTGCATTGTCAGATGATGGTTGGCATTTTTTAGCAATGAAGTATTTTTAAATTTAAAAAATGATGCTTTTAAAAAATAAATAAAATGGATGCTTTTAAAAATGCAAGTTGACCTTTGCAGATAATTTCACTATTCTATCATCCACCTTCCCAATTTACTTACATGGATCACCCCCCCAAAAAACCTCTATGGGGGTCATCTCATTGGGGAAATGGAGGTCTGAGGCACACACAGCAGTTTGCTTGATAAGACGGGCACAAACAGGGAGGAGGGACTCGCTTTCGTCCCCGTGGGGCCTGAACTGCAGTGGGAGAACAGGGCTGTGTGTCCTCGGAGCAGGATGACGGTCTGAACCCCAGAAGTGGAGCGGGGGTCATTCTGAACTTCCAGCTCTCTGTGCCCCCATGCAGGGCTGTGATTAATGATGATGGGCACAGTGTATGTAACACACAGAATACAACGCATCAAACATCTGTGCATCCATTTCTCTGTTTAACAAATAACAACTGGTGTGTTTGATGGGAGACGGATAAATTAGGAGGCTGGCATTAACAGATACTCACTGCTACGTACAAAATAGACAGAGGGCAAGGGCCTGCTGTATAGCACGGATAACTTTATTCAATATGTATTTTTTGGCCATATCATGCAGCTTATGGGATCTTCGTTCCCTGCCCAAGTGTGGCGCCCGGGCCCTCAGCAGTGAGAGTGCGGAGGCTGCCAGGGAGTGCCCTCAAAATTCTGTAAGAGCCTACAAAGAAAAAGAACCTGAAAAGGAATCTATCTATATCTATATATCTGAATCACTGTGCTGTATACCTGAAACTAAAACAGTGTAAACAATTATACTTCAATTTATATAATTATACATAAATAGTTATGTATTTTCAACTATTCAGTTTATACAAATATAAAAGTGATAAAATATAAATATAAAAACTTTTTCAATTACATATAAATAGTTATTTCCAAAATCAAAAAAGAACAGAGTTGTTGTATTTGAAACTAATCACAGGCAAAAGTAGTTAACTTCTTCTCAAGCTGACAGCCTGGACTTTGGGGTTCCCCGCCCTGGTGTAGAGAACCGCCCTCTGCCATCCACGTTCTCCCCTGGCAGCACCTCCCCCGGCCTCCGTCTTTCCCTCACCTCCTCAGTCACCTCCCCTGCAGGTATTAGGCAAATCCTGACACCCTGTCCCCTCCTTCCAGAACACAAACCTCAAGATTTAACCTAACAGGATACTGTACGATGTGTCAGTATGGGGGCAGGGGGGCAAGGAGCGTTGCTTGTGGACACAGACTTTGGACCAAATGCTCTGAAGCACAGCTGATCCAAACACAAGACGCCTGCACTGCCCCTTGCAGATGGGAGGCTTCCTCCAGGCCATGTGTTCTGACCAGAGCTTCATCACCCCTCGGAGCATAACTTTAGGTTGTCCTTGGGAGGGCTGTCTGCGAAATACATTAATCAGTACTTTTAAAACTCAAGACTACTGGGCACAGAAAAGATAAAAACAAACATTCCAGGTCAGACTTCTGAGTATGTACAAACTTCCCCTCGGTCTCAGATGAACAGAAAGAGCATTTATGCGTCATTTCGAGTAGGCAGATTCTAGCCTTAAAAGCATAATTCGCACTGGCAGGAAAAGAAAGACAGGAAAAGCCATGTGACCGTTCTCAGCTCAGGGTCCCTCATCAGTGAGGCCATCGGGATGTGAGGCGTGTGGCGCAGCCCCGATGATGGGTCATGGACCTGACTCCAGGTGACTGGCCCCACCCCGCCGGGGACAGAGGGTGGTGGGCTTATGGAGGCGCCCTGCAGCTGGTCTCCGTAACACACTGAAAAGAGCCATCTGCGAATGGAAGAGCTGGATGTGTGAGGTCATCTCTATTCCATTCCATTTTTGCAATTAATCAAACAGATAGAAAAAGGAAAATTCATGAGGAATGCACTTGGAACTCAGGTCAGAAGCATCACTGGGTTATTAGGAAGCTTTTTGTGACATACTATGAAAGGAACACAGTGGGAGGGGGAGAGGAGGGTCAGGGCTGGGAGCAGGGAGGACTCCAGGTGACAGCGGCTGCCCATATTCCTTAGGTGCAAATTCAGGCCCACACGAGATTTCTAAGCAGCCACTGGGATGACTGAAAATTTCCTTAATGTTTTCATGCCCATGCACGCTTTGTGTCGTTCTGGTGGGGGAGGTGGCCTGGCTGCCCAGGGTGGGTGCTGACTGGTTGAGAAAACATCTTCCAGCCGTCTAGCTGTCTACGATCGCACACCTTCCGCAGAGCCCTTGACATGGGCTCCCGCGTGTGTGGCCGTCTGCGCTGAAACTCCGAGGTCAGGGAGGAGAAAGAGGTGAGAAGCTCAGGGACCCAGAAGCGACGCTCCTGCTCAGTCCTAACCCTGGCCCTTCTCCATCACGGACGGCCCCGCACAGGACATGGCATGACTTCTCCTGGGTCCAGACCAGACGGGGGGTGACGGAGGGCGGCAGGAAGAGAGAAGCAGGGGAGACTGAGACCCAGGGGAGGCTGCGGACACCAAAAGGCTGAGCTGGTTGTTTCTGAAGCAGTTCTGAGTGAATTTTCACAGGCGATGGGACTGTCATGAAATCATCGTCTCCATAGATTCACTGCGGGAGAGACGAGGCCTCAATCCAAAGTGTTCTGGACGGTCTGCGATATCATCCATTTCTAGACTGTTCATCAACAGGATAAAGAGAAGACTTTGCTCTAGCAAGTCATCTTGAGAAAACGGCTGAATTACACAACACCTGTTTGCAGTCCTCATGAACACCTGTACGTGGATCCTCAAGCTTAATGAGGAAAATGATAGCGCCTTTCTTAATTTCCTGTCGAATATCTTGCAACAACAGCTGGCGAAAAGTATGTGCAAGGAATTATTTGGGTTTTAATTCCATGCCCGCCCGCCAATTACTATTTACTGCAGAGCTTAGAAATTTGGTTCTCCGAGCTCCCGATTTCTCAACTGTCAAATCAGATACCTGTAGTGCATCTATAGAGGATTCAATAAGGTAACAGACTCGAATTCCCTGGGCCCCTGACATCGACAGCATAATATATCCATCGACAACATAACTGCCTCTCTTCTCTCCCTAAGAGAATGGCTTGTATGTTACATAAGACGCCGGCAGCAGAATGAGACAAATAAGGAGTTAATATTATGACCCTGAAGGGTCAATCATCCGCAGATATCTTAACTGTCAAAGTTCAACTTCCTTGTAATAAAGATGTTCAATGAATACATTGCTTCATAATCAGGAGAGAGCCAAAGGCCATTTGTCTTTCTCAACTGACTTGGGTGCAATTTTTCACGTACAGTAGCTCAGAGTATTCATAGCTTTTCTCTGTCCTGTTTGCACTTGCATACGTGTGAATGCTGATGGTACAAGCAGCAGCAGGATGTCGTCTGCAGGGAGGGGCTGCAAAGGACCCAGAGGCTGAGGTCGCCTGGGATCACAGACTTAGGTCAGGTGTGAAAACGCAGAAGCCCTGAATCCACAGTCAATGTTTTTTAACATCTACCCACTGGAATCCGCGTACAGCCGGCCCTGCAGGGAGAGGATTAACATGGGCTTTGGCAGCAGGATTAAAACCCCACCAGGGGGCTAACTTCTGCTCTCTCTGCTTTTCAACATCATTAAAGCAACGTTTTCAAAGTTCCATGTACTTTGGTATTAACCCTTAATGGAGTCCTAGCGTTTTTGTTGTCGCTGTTCAGTTGCTCAATCGTGTCTGACTCTTTGTGACCCCGTGGCCTGTAGCACGACAGGCTTCTATGTCCTCCACTATCTCCCGGGGTTTGCTCAAATTCATGTCCACTGAGTCAGTGATGCCATCCAACCATCTCATCCTCTGTCGCCCCCTTCTCTTTACTTTCAATCTTTCCCAGCATCAGGGTCTTTTCCAGTGAGTCGGCTCTTCGCACCAGGTGGCCAAAGTGTCAGAGCCTCAGCTTTTTATTAGGCTTTAAGGTTTACTGTAAAGTGATACCTTTACTGCTATCCCTGCTGCCACACTGTGAGCCTAGCCTCTGAGCTGATCCAGATGACTCTCGGCCCCTAGCTCCTGTGAACCACACGCTGAAGGGGCTTCGAGGTGCCAAAGGGGCGCCACGTTTCCTTTCTGGGAGCCGCTAATGCGAGGCGGGCTGAACACGCTGCAGCGCTGAAGGCGGGCCCTCCGCCTCCCCCACACCCCCTGCATCCGCCTGGGACCCCACAAACGGCAGCTGCTGGCTTGCTCCCAGCCGCCCTTCTGTGCTGGGCACAGCCTGTCTTGGGGTGTGGACCCTGACAGACCACACAGATCCCAGCCCCTGAAGAGGTGGGCGGAGGCTGCAAGGAGTCTGAACAGGCCTGCTCCTTTGACCTTCAAAGGAAAACCCAGAGAGCAAGTGTGAAAGAGCAAGGAACTCACATAGAAAATCAAAGGGCCTAACAGAGAAGGAGACAAAACCAAGGGCTTCTACCCCGTCGGGTTCTGTCCTCCTCCTCCCCTCCCACCCCCATCCGTCTGCCTCCCCTCTCCACCAGGACCCCAGTGCTCATGCCTGCTTTCTGCAGACAGTCATTTTTATTTCTCAGGTCAAAAACATTCCTGTAACACCCTGTGCTCGGAACATAGCAAACAGTTACCACCATCACCAGAACAACCACCCCCACACGCTCATGTGCAGGAGACAAAAGGAAAGACCATTTTAGGGTGGGAACAGGGGCGGGACGCCCAAGAAACCACCCTGTGTTTCAGGAACACATGTGATGCTGACCTCTGAGATCCTCGGGCTCCCCCCAGACTCTCTCGCGCCCTAAAGCTTCCAGCACGAGACCACCTGTAGTCTCACGTAGGAAGTATCAGAAGAAACCAGCTTCTAGATTTGAGGGGATGGGACACTTTGCACTGGGTTATCACATAATATCCACAACTAGTGATCCGAGTCTGAGAGACGGTAAAGATTCTGCCTGCAATGCAGAAGACCCGGGTTCGATCCCTGGGTCAGGAAGATCCCCTGGAGAAGGAAGTGGCAACCGACTCCAGTATTCTTGCCTGGGAAATCCCATGGACAGAGGAGCCTGGCAGGCTATAGTCCATGGGGTTGCAAAGAGTTGGACATGACTGAGCGACTATCTTCTCCAGGCTTATCAGATTTACAGCACGGAAGAACACTGCCTAAAAGTTCTCAAAAACCACTAAAAACAAAAATCACAGAACGCCAAGAGGACGGCATTGTGGAGTCTGACTGTGGTCCCTTGTGCCTGTTCCCTGGGCATCAGCTGACTCTGCAGGAAAGTCGTCACCAGAACAGGACGCAAGTGGAGTCCTCTGCTCCAGGTGCTACCATAACATCACCTTTCTCAGTGACAACAAAGCATTTCCTTGAAGGAAAAAAGCAGCAAACCAAACGGTAGTTCATTAATGCTTAAGTTAGGATGACTTTTAGAAAGCCTTGTAAATATAGTCATACATATATCATTAGCCAACATGTTTAGCTTTTCATAGCTCTCACAGGGAGACAATACTTTGGCCACATGATGTGAAGAGCCAACTTGTTGTAAAAGACCCTGATGCTGGGAAAGACTGAGGGCAGAAGAAGGGGGCGACAGAGGATGAGATGGTTGGATGGCATCACTGATTCAATGGACATGAGTCTGAGCAAGCTCCAGGAGTTGGTGAAGGACAGGGAAGCATGGTGTGCCACAGTCCATGGGGTCGCAGAGTTGGACATGACTTTGTGACTGAACAACAACAGAAAGACATGAAACTCTGCGTGAAAACAGCAGCTCCCAGGAAGCTGGGGTGTTGGGTCCCTGGCCGGCCAGGCCCACAGTCACAGGCTCTCTGATGGTCGGGAAGTGGACTCAGGCACATGCAGGACACACACCTCCCGCAGTAGGTGGGGCGTCCGCAGACAGCCCGTCCTGTGACCTCACTAGGTCGTGGGCGTGCAGGCTCGGCCCCGCCCGCTGGCCCCATGGCCACACTGCACCCCCTGGCCAGGCTGTCCACCTGGGGGCCAGCGGGCGGGGCTTCCAGAGAGCCAGTCCCAGAGCTCCAGTCTCTGGGGTGCCCCTTCTCGTAGGCTCTCTGCCGCTTGCTCTGAGGCTTTGGTACCGGACTGTACATGTTTACTCCAGGAGCGGTTGTGGAAATGACCAGTTAATATTTCACTAGCCCAGTGCAGTGGGGGTCACATGCGTGCTGTTATCACAGGTACCGGTGTGCCCATAACCAGGACACTGGCGCTGGAGACAGAGGAAACAAAGATGTTGTGGGCCTCGTACAAGGTCAGAGCCAGTAATCAAAGGGCAGGAGGCGTGTCGAACTCGTGTATTTAATCCACCTCCAGAACAACTCACATGTTCCCTGGCGTCAGACGTGATGGCTCCTGATAACTGCATGGGGAAGGAACTCATGTATTTAATTCACCTCCAGAACAACTCACATGTTCCCTGGCGTCAGACCTGACAGTTCCTGATAACTGTGCGTGGGGAAGGAACATGTTGCTCAGGCCACAGGCTGGCGTGAGGTCTGTGGTCAAGAGACCTACAGCCCGAGTCCTCATCTTCCTGAAAACACAGAGGACACGTGAATCCTGGGACTGCCGATCTCACCGCTCCGGCTTCCGACCAGCAGCCCCACGGCCGTGCCAGGGAGAGGGTCAGTCTCCCACCTGGCACCTTCTTCCCAGGCGAGCTCCTCCCGCAAGCTTCCAGATGCTGAGCGGGGAAAAGAAGGCAGGTGTGGTCATCACCCCATCACGGCCCTGCAGGCACGGGGCTCAGAGCTGATGTCAGGGCTCTGCATGGTCACTGGGGCATGTGGGACTGTAGAGGGTGAGGAACATGAGCCGGCGGCAGGTACAGACAAAGCAGAGGGAGGCGGACCTGTCCCGGGAGAGCAGGACTCAACGGACAGGGCTCGACTGAGGCGGGAGGCCCCAGAGGGCGGCCAGCCTGGCGGTGCTGCCCGCGCGCCGGGCGGGAGGGACCTCTCCAGACGTCCATCCTCCCAACCTGCTCCCGTCCAGGCCGAGGTGGGTGCTGTTCCAACGCTCCTCCTTCCACAGACGATGAGACGCACGAGGTTTGGAAAGTCCGCGTGACACAAGTTCACAGTCACAGGTTCAAGGCTGACCCGGTGACTTGGGCAGGGCGCTGAATTTCTGCAGGAAAAGGACCCTCAGTGCGTGCAGTCTCAGGTTTATTAGGGATCAGAGCTGCCTGGGGGTTAGAGGGGCAGCTTCTTCTTCATTTCACACGTTTTAATGTACGTTCTGACAGCTCAAAACTCACGAACTGCAGCCTGGGCGGAGCCTTGACCGTCGTTTCCCACGACGTCACTCCCCGCTGCAGAGCAGCAGTGAAAGATGGAGCATTATAGCAGTACGTCCTACAAGTGAATCTTTTTTTAAATTAACTATTTATTTTCGGCTGCACTGGGCCTTTGTTGCTGAGTGTGGGCTCGCTCCAGTTTCAGCAAGGGGGGCCTGCTCTTCATTGTGGAGCTCGGGCTTCTCAGCACAGCAGCTTCTCTGGCTGCAGAGCATGGGCTCCAGGTGCTCAGGCCTCTAGAGCTCAGCTCAGAAGCCGTGGCACCAGGCATCGCTGCCCCGCCGCATGCGGGATCTTCCCGGTCGAGGGATGGAACCCATGTCTCCACACTGGCAGGCGGATTCTCCATCACTGAGGCACCACGGAGGCCCACAGGTCAATCTTTTTTAAAAATTCTGTTATCGAAAACCTGTGCTGACTTACGTAAGTGAATAAACAACAAGTATCTACAGAGCAACAGACACGGCAGACGTGAGGCTGCCAGTATGCTTGCAGCTTGAACCTGAGCTTCTCACCTGGCTCTGCCTGCTTTTTAAAGTGTCATCTTTAAGGCCTAAAAGGATCAGCATCCTTTCAGAGAGTGTGTGTGTGTGTGTGTGTGTGTGTGTGTGTGCGCGCGCTCAGTCGTGTCTGACTCTTTGCGACCCCATGGACTGTAGCCCACCAGGCTCCTCTGTCCGTAGGATTTTCCAGGCAAGAATACTGGAGTGGGTTGCCATTTCTTTTAAGAAGGATGCTTTATCGCCACAAGGTGGAGACCTCATGGCTTTATTTCTCCATCACAATCAAGATTATTCAGAAGCCTTTTATAGGAAATAAATGCAAACTGAAAGCATCTTGGCAGAGAGCATTTACAATACCGTGTTTATCTGATCAACTGTGACACGCTGACACTGTACTCAAGGTCTTAATCACTCACACTCCCCCCAAAGCATGGTTTCTGTGAATAAACGATTTCTGATTTGATGCCGAGAGGGGGTAAAAAGGGGATAACATCCAAAGACAGTTCAGGACCCACTTGAAGAGCTCAAGAGGGTGACTGAAGTGGGGAGTACGGGGCAGGAAGCCCGAGTCTAGTCTCCTCCACCACCAGCAGCGGGCGGCCCTGGACAGGTCACCTGCTCTGCTGTCCTTCTGGGGAAGCGAGGGGGCAGGGTGGGGGGTGGGCTGCACTGACTTCTGCAGGGATGGCACCCCACGTCTGCCAGGTAACCCCGGGAGCTTTGAAAACCGAGCCTTTCCAGACAAGGTTTGAGTGAAGCTGTTGCACCATGTCGGACACGCAGACAGCTGGGTTCCCGAAGCTGGGGGCCGGGTCCAAACGAGACAGGACAAGCTCTGTCACCCGAGGGTCTCCTGGCCGCCAGTCACCTTTCCAAAGGGCTGTGAACCACACTCTAATGGGAGTAGCGACTGAGGGCTGGAATAGAAACTGCTGAATCCAGGGCAGTCCATACTGCATCTGGTGCAGTGCCTGGCCTTTAGGTTACCTGGTTTCCAGCCTGGTTACCTGGTTACCAGCCCGGTTACCTGGTTACCAGCTGGTTAGCTGTGCAGACAGGCTACACACACAGGGTCTCAACAGGCAGCCAGGCCTATGCAGTGCAGAGACCTCAGCCTGGTGGTCCGCGGCACCCATTTGGGTCCGGGTTCACCTGCTGTGAGGGATGAAAGACACCCCTGTCTCCTTCCTCGCTGGGTTTTTACACCTGCCTCCCAGACTCTGCATTATGCACCCCGGAACATCTGTAATTAGTCATGAAACCCACATGAGCTGCCTGCAGAAAACTCCACAATGGGCAGGCTAACCTGAGAAATGGATGGGGAAACAGTGGCGTTTGGGACCGTCACCCTGCAGAGCTCCGACAGATCACAGACCTCATGTCACCGAGGGCGGCTCCAGGAAGAAAAAGCCAGGAACAAATGCTGCATTGAGTCCAGGGCACATTTGTCAAATTCTTCTTCAACGCATGTTGTCTGTGTGTGTGTGTATATGTAAGCTAGTGAAGTGAAAGTCGCACAGTCGTGTCTGACTCTTTGCAACCCCATGGACTATAGAGTCCATGGAATTCTCCAGGCCAGAATACTGGAGTGGGCAGCCTTTCCCTTCTCCAGGGGCTCTACCCAACCCAGGGACCGAACCCAGGTCTTCGGCGTTGCAGGCGGATTCTTTACAGCTGAGCCACTAGGGAAGCCCACATGAATGCTAAGTCGTGTGCAACTCTTCGCGATCCCATAGACTGCAGCCCTCCAGGCTCCTGTCCATGGGATTCTCCAGGCAAGAATACTGCGGTGGGTATCCATGCCCTCCTCCAGGGCATCTTCCTGACCCAGGGATAGAACGTGCATCTCCTGTGTCTCCTGCATCGGCAGGCAGATTCTCTACCACTGAGTCACCTGGGAAGCCCGTATGTTGTGAAAGCAATAAAGTTAAGCCTCAGAGATTCCAGGCTCTGAGGTGACTGTGCCACATGAGCCCACAAATATGACAGCCGGGGCCTTCCCTGTCTTCATGAAAGAATGAGGTTTTATTAAAAAAGAGTATAAATATTTGCACGGGTTTTCATCTATCCTCACGTTAAAATCTGCTTTAAGTTCCCATCACACACTTTATTTTGGTGTTGCTAATCCTATGTAAAAATTTCCACATAAACACACATGTTTTACTGTTGGGACTGTTACTTAATGTGGCTTTAAACACGACACTTCACTGCCCTTTCAGAAAGGCCGTCTGCCAAGTCAGCACCGCTGTGTCCTTTTCCTCTTCACATTCCAATTTCCAAACACTGTCTGAAATGAACAAGGCCAGCTTTTAACACCTGGTTCAAATCCTTCTCTCTTCAAAAATGAGTCTTGACATACAGAGATAATGACAGAATAAAGTAATCATCATCTGCCTTTTAAAACAGACAGCATCTTCCATACAGCCGTATAAATGATCCTTCAAAACCAGTGATGCTTTGGGCTCGAGTCTGAGATATAATTTATCCTGTTTCCAGGAGGAAGACAGCGCCGGATGGCAGCCCATCTCGTAAACCCCTGGTCTCAGCTCGTCAGTCCAGGGTTATTTCATTTTCAGACATTCAAAAGGACCAGAATAAAAACAACTGAAGCACACCCTGACCCCCACCACACTCAGAGAATCATTTGTGTCTAAGTTCCAGCTTGATGTGGTTTTTTAAGGCAACACAGTGAGCTGAATAAACCATGTCCCATGTCCTGACTGGTAAAGAATAGACTTGGACAGTGGTGGTGGTTGCTGTTGTTCAGTTGTTAAATTGTGTCCGACTCCCTGCGACCCCATGGACTGCAGCATGCCAAGCTTCCCTGTCCTTCACCATCTCCCAGAGCTTGCTCAAGCTCATGTCCATTGAGTCAGTGATGCCATCCAACCATCTCATCCTCTGTCGTCCCCTTCTCCTTCTTCCCTCAATCTTCCCCAGCATCAGGGTCTTTTCCAGTGAGTTGGCTCTTTGCATCAGGTGACCAAAGAATCGGAGGTGACTTGGGCAGAATTCAGACTCTGCTGTGTGTTAACTGGATGATGATGATCAGGGTTAGTGAAACTGACCATCGGGGACGCAGCAGACACCACCCTGACCTCCACGCAGATGACGGGAGACGAGGAAAACGTCTAAATTTCCCAGAAAGTAAGTGCGGGATGGAGTGCTGAGCCCCTTATAAACTAAACGTGATCAGAACCAGGGGACGGAGCTGCTGCTGCGAACAGCCGGGCAGGGCAAGTGGGCATCCTGGAAAGATCCCTGGAGAAGCCGCAGATCCTCACCCCGGCCCTCAACCTAACTCACCCCAACTCACCCCCAGCCAGGCTGCAGGCAGGGGGCGCATGGCTGCTGGGAGGGTCAGAAGTGGCCGTTGAGTCCCCGCCCTCTGCTGGTACAGCACCCCCCCCACCCCACCCCCCCGCAACCGTCAGGAATCCTGTACAGGTTTTGTTTGCTCATCTTGCAAAGTGCTCAGCAAACGCAATGCCTCGGGAAACCTGTCTTAGGACCCCAAGCTCCCTGATGACATACACTATGATATGGTCTTCAGGGCCAGAGCCGCGTCTCTTTCATGCAGGGCCTCTGGAACGGCACGGTGTGGCCTCCGAGTGTCCTGGAGAATCAGGGAATTTAAACGACTGTGCAGCTGCCCCGTCTGGGCGCCTGCAACGCAGCTCTGGAGCTTTTGTCTCAGAGCAAGTTTAGCAAAAATGTTAGGTTCCAACTCTCCAAGAAACCGGATGGAGAGGATGAATATCCATAAATATTCCTTGTCAGATACGCCAGCGCTCAGAGGCACGAAAGAGAATGCCACCCCCTAAATGGAGAGAGTATCAAAAATAAACGATACGCACGAGAACACATCACCAGTATAGGATGTGATTTTCCATGAATCATTCTTTGAACAGAAAGTCATTTACCAGGAAGTAGACTTTCTTGATTGTGTAAAGTGGATGAGTGGGAGCTCGTGTAGGTGTGTTCAGGTGAACCTGTGTCGCCGAGACACACCTGGGGCCCTCCTCACCCGTTTCTGCCTCTCACTGAGCAATGGTCCTCGTGATCACTAGAAATGCACATTTCTAGGCCGAGACCCCAAGACTCGAAGTGGTGTCCAGACCCTTGGGCCTAGGACTCTGCACTTAATGAGTGCTCTGGCCGACATGCAGGCAAGTGGCTGCCAGGCGGGGGTGGTTGTTGGCGTCATCCTCGTCCACAGCCCCCGAGGAGACTCGGGGTCCGGCTCCGGCCACTGCAGGCTCTGTTGCGGCGCACGCATCCTGTTCCCAGCCAATCCCGGCCCCCGCCCACTGTCTCCGCGGGCTCCGGGGGGAGGCCCTCCGTCTCTGGGGAGGCTGGGGCTCTGGCATCTTTGCTGGAGGAGCTGTCTCTGCCCCTGGCTCTCTGCCCCTGCCCAGCGGGGCCGCAAGCTGCAGCAGAGGGTGCCGGACGTGTTTGGGGGAGACCCTCTGCCGCTGACACACCCCAAAGGCGGGGCCCACATTTGCGGGCGCAGTTATTAGTGGTGAGGGGGCCAGTGGGCGCCCTCTCGTGACTGAAAACCTCGAGGATGGGGCCACGAGGATCCTCACTCTCTGACAAAAGTCAAACCCTTGCCAGCTTCCACCTCCCAACCCCCTCGTCCCATGAAACAAGGGGAAGTTGACTGCAGAAGTCATGCTCTGAAATAAATATTTCAGAAAACCCCATGACAGCGGGGCATGTCACCTAGCATCTCTGCCTGCTTTTTCGACCGCCACACACAGGAAGTCTCATTCCAGCTGGGGGGCCGCTGGCCGAGGGGCTCCCGGCAGCTGGGACCTCAGCGCTCAGCCATCATCTGCGGGTCCCGGGGCGGGACCTGGCATCCCAGGGTGTCCCTCAGAGCTGTCCGCGGGGCAGTCCGCAATGAACGTCGGCCACCAATCAAAGCAAAACCTGATGCAATGAGCCACCAGGCCAACTCAACTTTCAGAAGAAGCATCACCACCACTCACTGTTTTCTAGACTTTTAACACCTCGGAGGCATAAACCAAATCCAAGCCTAGTTACCATGTAATTAGAATCAGTACAATGCGAAAATCCAGTGTGTTCACTAAAACACGCCGAACGGCTCCTGCCTCCCGGGTCTTGAAATTCACAGACCCGTGGAGAAGTGTCACTCCCCAAGAACAACGGCCGGGGCTCCAAGCAGAAGCTCGTTTCCTGTGAAAGGCTGTGGCTTCTGGACTCGGAGAAGCTGCCTCGCACCCCAGAGGGCGGCGCCCCCTTGTCACCAGCTCTCAGCCACTGACCCCTTTTCAAAGCCGGCAGCAGTTCTGAGGTGGGCCGTCACGTCACCGCTGAGAGAGACGCTGCTCTTGCATGTCTTCATACTGACTCTTTCCTTCAAAAGTGGCCCCTTTTAAAATAGCAGCCCCTGGTTTCTGGATGGTCTCCGACACTCGTGAGCAGCGTGGGGACGGGGCCTGGGGCCGGCGGGGGCCAGGAGGTGGCCCACCGTCCCTCCCACTCTGGGGACAGTGACTTGGGTACACGTGGTCAGATGTGGGTGTAGGGATGCCTGGGTTTGGAAATGTGCTACCGAGCCCTCAGGAGCACAGCGTGGCATCGCTGGCCATCACACAGACGCTGGACAGAGCAGAGGACGCCCTGGGCTTCACAGGACCTCCAGGGTCTGCTGACCCCCGAGAATTCGCATCTCCTCGCCTGTAATCAGAGCATCGCTGAGGGACAGCGATGAGCCACAGACTACACCTGGCTCCCCATTGGTGTGGCGGGGGGAGGGCCCCCACCTCTGGGGGGATGGTCTGACCCCAGGATGCTGACGGAGCCTGTCTGGACACCATCACTTCGTTTTCCTGTGTCCTTACAGAAAATAAGTCTGCCTAGAAACAGATTCACAGACACAGAAAACAAACTCACGGTTCCCAAGGGGGAAGGGAGTGGGGAAATAAATTAGGAGCTTGGGATTAGCAGATACCAACTGCTGTATATAAAATAAACAACAAGGTCCTCCTGTATAGCACCAGGGATGACATTCAATATCCTGTGATAAACTATAATGGAAAAGAACATGGAACAGAATATAAAAGTAAATTGCCTTGTAGTGCACCAGAAATGAACGTAACATTGTAAATCAACTATACTTCAATTAAAACAAAAAAAGAAAATCGAAAACTATAAAAAGAGAAAGAAAGATAGTAAGTCTGCCTGGGCGGCGGGGCAGATTAGTTAGGCTTCTTAGCGGTTTGGGGGCTTCCCTGGTGGCTCAGACGGTAAAGAATCTGTCTGCCATGCAGGAGACCCAGGTTCAACCCCTGGGTCGGGAAGATCCCCTGGAGAAGGGAATGGCAACCCACTGCAGTATTCTTGCCTGGAGAATTACAGTTCATGGGGTTGCAAAGAGTCAGACACGACTGAGCAGTTAACACTCAGTGGATTTTAGATACATCATAAAAGTGTATACATATACACACACACATATGAAATAGCAGGGGCTTCCCTGTGGCTCAGACGGTAAAGAATCCACCTGTCAATGCAGAAGACGTGGGTTAGATCCCTGGGTCGGGAAGATTCCCTGGAGAAGGAAATGGCAACCCACTCCAGTGTCCTTGCCTGGGAAATGCCATGGACAGAGGAGTCTGGTGGGCTACAGTCCACGGGGTCACAAAGAGTTTGACATGCCTAGGCACGCACACACACACACTCTATAAATATTCCAGCAGGGGTTCTGTAGGCACGATAAAGCTTACTCTAAAATGTGCAGAACGGTACAGGAGCCAGCCCACCTAACAGGACTCCGATAAAGAAGAAGGAAGTGGGAGGGCTCACGTTACCTGATGGTCAGGGTCACCCTTCAGCCCTGGTAAGCAGGACAGTGTGATCCCAGTGGCAGGACAGACATCACGATCACGGGAACCGAGCAGGGAACCCAGAAATAGACCCACACAAAAATGTGGACACAATTTAAGATGAAGATGGAAAAAAAAAGTCTATGGAGGAAGGATCATCTTTTCAACAAACAGTACTGGGGCAAGGTGGCATTCCTATGTAGGAACAAAAACCACCCAAAACCAAAACCCTCCACCTAAACCTCACTTATCATATAAAAACTAACTGGAAATGGACAACTGACTTCAGTGTAAACTGTAAGTATAAAACTTGTGGGAAAGAAAGAAGCCAGGAGAAAATCTTCCAGACTAGGCAAAGGGTTCACCCAAATCACAATCCATAAAAGGAAAAAAATTAGGACTTCCCTTGTGGTCCAGTGGTTAAGAATCTGCCTGCCAAAGCAGGGGACATGGATTTGATACCTGGTCCAAGAAGATTCCACATGTTGTGGAACAAATAAGCCTGTTGTGTAACTTAGGCTTACACTAAGTTGTGTAACACAGCTACTGAGTCTGTGCTTTGGAGCCCATGCTCCGCAACAAGAGAAACCTCCAAAGTGAGAAGCCTGCACCCTGCATCTAAGAGAGTAGGGCCCTGCTCACTACAGTTAGAGGAAGCTCTCGCAGCAACAAAGAACCATCACAGCCAAAATTAAATAAACAAACAATGCAGGTTTCAATTCAGTGGGTCTCAGTAGCCTGAGATTCTGCACAAGACACAAAGAAAAAAATTATTAGATGGATCTCATCAAAATGAAAAAGCGCCTCCCTGCATAAGCACCCGCGGTTAGGCTGAAGACAAGCTACCCTGACAGGAACTGCAAACCACCAGCTCTGTCTCCAGAGCATATCTACAAGGAACTAATGAGACCAAGCAAGCCAATCAGAAAGCAGGCAAAGGCAAGACCGGGCTGCTCCCTGGGAGGATGTGCAGATGGCAGACACGCTCGTGGAGAGACAGGCATCGCTGTCTGTGATGGAGACGCAGACTGCAGCCACGGTGAAGGGTCAGCGCACACCTGTCAGAACAGCTCAGATACCAAGCATGGCTGTGCAAATGCTGCCACGGAGACCCAGGGCCACGCACACCTGGCTGGTGGGATGTAAACACTGCAGACTTTCTGGGAAAAGAGAGTGCAGGGTCTTGTGAACTGAAACACACCTTCGCTGTTTGACTCAGCGATGGCATTTATCCCAGAGAAGCGAAAATCGAAAACCGTGTTCTCGCAAAAACCTGTACATCATAGTAGGTGCCCTCAAATAGCCACAAGCTGGAAACCCTCGAAGGATGGACGGTTAAAACCAAAAAACTAGAGAAGCAGCAGGTGGGGGACATCCATTCCACAGAATGCTACTCAGTGATAAAAAAGAACGAGCTGTCCAGACACTGAACAACTTGGAGAATCTCGAGAGCACTGCACTTACTGAAAAAAAAGCCAGCCAAAAAGAAGGGGGCACATTGTATGACTCCGCCTAAATAGCATTGTCAAAATGACGAATTACAGAAAATGGGGAACAGAGCAGCGGCTGCGAAGGGCGTAGGGTGGAGGAAGGGGAAGTTGGCTGTGGCCACAACGGGCAGCCTGCAGACCTTGTGATGGAACGGTCCCACCTGCGTGTGTGGTCACGCGATGATCCATGTGCCATAAAATTACACAGAACTACACACAGGCGCATGGGAGCATGTCACCTGTGAAATCTGACATCTCAGCCCCTCCAATCAGTCGCACCAACGTTTACTTCCTGGTCACAATGTCCTCTATAGTTTTGCAAGATATGTGGAGCTCGATTATTTCTCACAGTTGCATGTGAATCTACAATGATCTCAAAATACAAGGTTTTTAAAAGTGCTTCCAGGGGACTTTGCTGGCAGTCCAGTGGCTGAGACTCTGCACTCTCAATGCAGGGGCCTGGGTTCGATCCCTGATTGAGAAACTAGACCCCACATGCCACAGCTAAAAGTCCTGCCGGCTGCAACTAAGACTCTGCACAGCCAAATAAAAAAATAGATATATATATTTTAAAAAATCGCTTCTGGGTGTAACCTTTGTGTGTGCCCTGTGCACTGAGCCCAGGTTCTCCCTAGAGGGTGCACTCAGAACTGCGATCACCGGGTCACAGGGAACATCTGTCTTCAGCTTTTCTGGGTTCTTGTCTAAAGTGTCTGTTTTTATTTATACTCCTACTCACAATCATATGAGTTCTCAGTTCTCCTTATCTTCCTCAATACTTGGCATAGACGGTAAGATCTTCACAGATGGTTATGAAAAGTTATCCCATTGATGTGATTTCTGCTTCTGAGAACTGGTGGGTTAAACATCCCTTCCCATTTTCCTAGCCCCCTGGGCTTTCTCTTCTGGGCCAGCCTGCTTAGTTACTTCTCCTCTTGGGTGGTTTGTTTTATGTTGCTGAGTCTTAGAATGCTTGGTACATTCCAGATACTTCACCAGAGTCTGTCTATCTGTCTATCACTCTCCAGGCATCCATCTTTTTTATTATTATTATAATAGAGCCTCACACTAGTGATGCTCAGAGTTCCAATCCATATTTATGAATTTTTAACAGTTATTGACTCTCAGATACTGCTGAAAGCTTCATAATATGCACTGCTGGTTATCCATGCCTGGCTGTGAGGTGAGGGCGGCTCTTTCTCCAAGGGCGGCCTCAGCTCACACCCGATAGCACCAGCCTGCGGCCTGCAGGCCTCTGGCCCCAGTTCCTCACGTTAAGTCATGCGTGTGTGTCTCTGCTGGTTCCGTTTCTGGGGCTGAAGCCTAGGGCCACGCATTTAGGGACATTTGCACTGCGCTCACTGAGCATCCGTGGCGTGAGAGCAGCAGGGTCTGCCTGTGCATAACTGTGGCTGTTGCTCAGTCGCTCAGTCGTGTCCGACTCTTTGCGACCCCACGGACTGCAGCACGCCAGGCTTCCCTGTCCTTCACCATCTCCTGGAGCTTACTCAAACTCCTGTCCATTAAGTCAATGATTCCATCCAGTCATCTCATCCTCTATTGTCCCCTTCTCCTCCTACCCTCAGTCTTTCCCAGCATCAGGGTCTTTTCCAATGAGTCATTTCGTCTCATCAGGTGATCAAAATACTGGCGCTTCAGCATCTTTACAATTAACTGTTGGTTAAATTACTGTACACTTACTGTTGATTAAACCCACCTCCAGCGGCCCCCAAGCTCAGGCTGACTTAAGCTTCCTTGGGTGGCTCTAAAGGACTAGTGAAGTGATTCACTGCTTAGGGACGACTTACTAAAAGCCGTGCTGCGGCATTAGAGAACTGTCTTTCCCTCTTTATTGACAACTTTACTGAGGAAGTTAGGGAGAAGGTGACTAACAGAGATGGGACAGCAGCCGTCCAGTCCCACCATCTGAAGAGGATGCACGCTTTGCTGGGTGTAGCCACTCTTCAGCGGTGGAACGCTAAAGACAGAGAAGAGGAAAGCAGCTCAGTGGGTGTTGCACGGTGCCCTCTTCGCCCTGCAGGGCAGCAACAGGGGCTGGTGGCAGATTTCTGGAGCTGAGTCCTGGGCGCCCCCGGGTGTCTCTGTGCCTGGGTTTCCTACTCAGTGAAAATGAGGGTTCTAGTAGGTAGTTACATCAAATGAGGGCATCGCAGGGTATCACAGCTGTTAATGCAATGATATGTGGCTCCCAGAAGGCAGCCTGGCCACTGGGAAGTAGTCAGAAATGCTACCTGGATACCTGGGGAGAAAAGGCCCAGGGACAGCTGCTGATCCAGTGTCAGATTTTTAAAGACTCGAGAGAGAAACTAAAAGTCAAACAACATAACCTCCCATTAACATTTAAGAATTCAGGAGGCAAAAGAAAAATCACCAGAAAGCTTGGTCTCTGCCCTTTTCCAAGTTCACAGATGCCTTTCCTCAGGGCATGTGGCCAGAGCCATTCCTGACCCAAACCGGGCCAGAGAGATTCAACACCAAATCACAGCACAAGTGACTCAAAGTATTCTTGTCTTTGGGCAGAAATGGGATACTTTGGAAAGTTTTTAAAGTGAATTTGAACCAAATAGCTTTTGTTTAACCCTGAGTTAGTAAAGGTAGTCATTTCAGAACAGTTAAACCATTGGAGCTACTATTAGCCACCATTTTACATATTTAACTGGATTCCCTCCTTTCAGGTTTTGGTTTATCCTATTTGGGGGGCAAAAAAAAAGATAGGAGGACTGATGGCCACTCCCCTGAACTGGGAGAAACACAGCTGTGAGGCTGCGTCCCTGTGCTGACTATCCCTTCCTGAAGGGCTGCTCAGCCCTGGCTCCGGCTGGGTCTGCACCCCACTCAGCTCCCCAGGACCACGAAGGCCCCCGGCACTTTGCAGCGGCTCCCCCAGGGAGCAGGGGGCAGGACTGAGCCTGACTCGGGGTGTCCCAGACTCCTGGGCCACACTCTGCAAACCGTTCCCTGAGCTGGGGGTCTTGTCCAAAAGCCACAGGTCTTAAATCGGACACACCCTAAAGCGCCCTTCCTCTGAGAATCTCTCCAGGCCAGGTGTGGCCTCCCTGTCAGAACAACCAGCGCCCCGGAACCGGGTCTGCGTCTCCCCAGACACACTCCAGCCCTGGCCGCAGAGGTTAACTGAACTCACGGTGTAGATTCTCACCCTGTTGCGACTGGAAAAGGGAGAACCAGTAACCCAAAGGCGCTTGTTTCCTGCCAGAGACCTACTGAGATCCCCAGAGAATCTCTAAGGCTTCTCCAAACCCCCCTCTGCCTTCCTAAAGGAGAGGAGAAAGGAGACCCTGGGAGAAAAGAGACAGTGCCCCCAGCAGCCCAGAGGAGCCAGAGCCACGGGGTGCCCGGGAATCGTGCAGAGCACGCGGCACCCCCTGGACGCCCGGCCAGTCTCCGGGCCCAGAGGGGCTTCACACTCGGGCGCCAGGCGCGCAGGTGGGCGCGGGCGGCGTGGCGGGGCCGGGCCCGGCCTCCGGAAGGCGGAAGCCGGGAGAGTCGCCTGTCGCCGCCCTCGGCACTCAAAGGGAAACTGGTTTTCGCCCGGGCTGGGGGAGGGGGTAGGCAGGAGTCGGCGGTAAGCCCCAGACGTATCCTTACGGAGCACGTTAAGCGGCGGGGATCCCGGCCTGCCCTAAAACTCGTCCCCGCAGCGGTCCCGCACCGCCCAGTGTGGCTTCCTTGACCTTTGCCACCTCCCACCCAAAACTCCACCCCGAGCGCCTTCCACGCTCTGCCCGCGACCCCGGCCCCGGCCCGGCCTTGCCCACACCTGGACACCCGTCGGGGACAGCCCCGCCGCTCCGGATCGGCGTCTACACCCGCGTCCACCCCTCGCACAGTGGCCGCCGGGGTGCCACCTGCCGCCACCTGCGCGGCCGCCCCGGGGGAGCCCCGCGCCCCGTCCCCGCGTCCCCGCTCCGGGGGCGCAGACAAAGCCACCCCGCCCCCCGCCCCCCCGGCGAGGTCACCCACCGCGCGGCGATCCTCTCTCCAAGGCCGAGGGCGCCGCGGGGTCCGGGCCGCCTCCCGCCGCCCGGGCCCCAAGCGCGCGGGGTCCCGGAGCGCCGGCGCCGCCTTCGGGGTCGGGGCTGCGGGTCGCCGGGGCCGCAGGCTCGTCCTCGCCGGCGCGGCGGCGCAGTCTGGCGGCTGCTCCGAGGGCCGGGCGCGCCCGCCGCTCCTCCCCCGCCTCCCGGGCTTCCTGCGAGCCAGGTAAACACGGCCGACGGGAGCCGGGCCGCCCACCTGCCGCCCGCGCGCCGACCACCCCCCGGCGGCTCCGCCTCGCGGGCTCCGTGTGCACGCGGGCCCCGCGCGGGGCTGCCCTGGGCGGCGCGGACTCCGGCCCGGGCTGAACTGCGGCTCTAGAGCCTCCGCTCGCGGCTGAGCCTCGAACCACCCCGCCCGAGCGCGGGGAGGGACCTGCGATAGCATCTGCTCCACGCCCCTTTCCGCGGGCGGCGAGGGGCCGAGCGCGGCCGCCCGGCCGACTCTGCTGCCCCGGCTGACTCTCCTGCTTGGGGTTGAGAACTCCCGGGGGTCCTCGTGCACCCAGCCTACAGACAGGTTCTCGGCAGGAGAGAGGCGTCCCAGTGGGAGGGGGCGCCCTGGGGTCTGCGGCCTGAGCATCTGTTGGCTTGTGGTCAGTGTCATCCTCTTGGTCCGAAGGAAGACTGTCCTTTGGACATCAGTCACCTGCACGGTCAGATGGCCCTTCCCCCCGGATTCTCGACCTCCTGATGGTGGAAAAGTAGGAGGCCTGGGGAGAGACGCTGGCGGAGATGCTGGAGTCCTCACGACTTGGCTTCCGGGTCGGGGGTCGGATCTGATGCTTCCCGGACCCGGCGGGGACCCTTCACTGTTCACCCTGGGGAGCGGAAGTCTGACCCCTGGCGAGGCTCAGCCCGGGTCTCCTGGGCCGGCTGCGCCGCGAGGAGAGCCAGCTCCCAGTGTGGCTTCGGGACCACCTGTCCCAGCAGCCCTCACAAACCGGGGGTCTGTGAGCCGCGCGCTCCAGTGCCGGTGATGTCAACAGGACTGTGTGCACCGTCACAGAAATATTTGCTTCTTTCCTCGGAAAAGATTCGTCTGGGGGTTTCTGGAGTTGGACAGGGGAGGTCAGGAAGACAGCTGAGCAGCGACGCTGGCTGTGCTGAAGAAGTTTGCCTGTTTCCCGGTTTTCCCTGGGGCCTTCCCTCCTTGCAGTAGAGGGTGGCCGGGTGCGGGTAGAGGAGCCGGAGGAATCCAAGGATGCTCAGGGCACTGACTGACCCTGGAAGCTCCCTGACTCCCAGGTCCCTGACTCCAGTCACTCTTAAACCTCCCCCCTCCATATATACTGGGTTCCACGTGGAAGACAGTTTTAGGTGGCTCAGATGGTGAAGAATCCGCCTGCAATGCAGGAGACCCCGGTTCGATCCCTGGGTCTGGAAGTTCCCCTTGAGAAGGGAACGGCAACCCACTCCAGTATTCTTTCCTGGAGAATCCCATGGACAGAGGAGCCTGGCTGGGCTACAGTCCATGGGGTTGCAAAGAGTTGGACACGACTGAGTGACTTTCACTTTAGCATCACAAACCGCATCTCATCTTCTTCCCCCAGATGTCTTCCTGGGGTGACCAGGAAACAGGAGGACGGCCTTCTGACCTACAGATGTCAGTGAAGGCTGGACACCGGAGAGTCCAGGCCACAGGGAAACAGCAATGTTTGCCCTGCTTTCTGCTGTTTAGAAACTTCACAGATGCCAGCGGCCGTCTCTGCAAATGGCAGACCTACCAAGTTCCAGTTAAAACTGTCCTTATAGTGTTTATAAAATCCCACCATGCATGTATTTGGGGATGTAATGCCCCCAGATTCATGGGAACTTCAAGGACAGTGTATGTGAGGGAGCAAGGAACACGATAAAGTGATGAATGGGTGTTTGGAGGGCCCCTCGTGCTGGTGGGAGGAACCACCAGCTGTGGTTCTGTGGGGTCACACTTCACATGAAGATGATCCTGCATCTGTGAGCACAGTGACAGAGGTTCATGTTATTCATTTCAATAAAATTGAAATGGGTCTTTTGACAGGTAAAAGATAAACTATCCAACCCTCATTGTCTCTGATATTTCTGAGCAAGTTATATGACCATTCCACCTATCTCCCACTGTTCTTTGTATAATGAGAGGAAGCAGCCTTCAGCATTTCATGTTGGAGCAGTGAGCACAAAGTTTACTGCATGGTACACCCTCAGTACATTCTTATTCAGTCCAGTTAAATCTCCAAATTACCCACACTGAAGGAAGTCAGGAAAATAATCTAAATAATGTCCAGGAGACCAGACTGCATGAGTTTTTTAAAAAAATTCCCTTCATCAATAGATGTATCTTTGGAATTATATTTTTGCTTAGGAAAGACCTGGAATCACTTTCATCTCTGGTTTGTAATGAATAGTTGCTGGCGATACCCACAAAGTAGATAATCTACTCGTACATATTGAGGCTTGATCGTTCTGCCGTAAATTCCAGTTAATAACCGAACAGGCTCCACTGTAGCTGTGAGTGCCAGAAAATTAGGTGCATGAATTCCACAACGTGCAACATAAAAAGTTATGTAAACAAGGAAAATATTTGAAAGAGATCTCTTGACTACATGCACACACACACAGAGGCCACCTGTCACTTCACTTTTTATCCAAGAAAAAAGAAAGGCAAGGAGATTTGTACAACTTTGGTTGTGTGGGAAAAAACAAAAAAAAATCTTTCATGCCTTTTTCTACCATCAATTTGTTGATTTTGTAGTTATACAAAAAGTGTGTATATATATATGTATACGCATATGTATCTAGCATTTTTCTTTAACTATAGCTCCTTAATTTTATTAATAAAAATAAAAGCAAACTGCTTTCCATAAGACCCAGTCAATCTTGAACTACAGAAGGATATTCTGGATTCAGCGTATTTTTGAAGGAAATGTGTACACACACAATAGGTATCATCCTCCCACTCTAATTGCTTCAAGAGTTTCTGTTCTCTGGTGAGATCTCAACCTTGAATGGCGTGTTTTCAACACCCTGTTGAGCTCTTGGGGCTCAAGCGTGCTGACAGGGAGATGCTTTTTGAGCTGTGGGTCCGTGTGGCAAGTGTCTTTTCCGCACATGGCCCCCAGCCATTGCAAACCCTCAAAACCCACGCTCTCCTTCCACTGTGACTTGGATGTGTGTCCCTGCCCTTGACCCTGGCGCACTCCTGTGATGTCCCGCCCTAGGAGCCCCTGCACCTCTGGGGTGAGGTCCCAGCCATGCTGAGCCCGTGTGCATCCCTCTCCCAGGCCAGCGTTCTCGGAGCCCAGCCCCTGTCCTGCAAGGGCGGCCCAGGGACACGGCCAGCGCCTTCAGCGGGGAACCAACCTGGGTCCCCTTGGCCTCTGGGCCCCCCTGGCCGAGCTCCCAGGCCTCATAGAGCAGGAAGCAGCCATCCTCCCCATGTGCTCCCCAAACACCTGACCCCGAATCGGGGAGCACATCGACCCCGTGGCTTTGCTCCACTGGGTTGGGAAGTCGCGGTGCTTCAGTGGTACGTGGAAGACTGGTCAGAATGACAGATGGAAGGCAGGGCCCAGGGGAGATGAGGGGTGAGCGATGGGGGCCACCGGCCAGCCTGCAGCTTACTTCGCCCCTAGGAGCTGAGCACGGGCTCCTTCTCCAGGAAGGCCAGCGTCTCACTGAGCAACACTTATGGATCAAGCATTTCACCCCTTTTACGTTTTCAGGACTATTTACGATGCACTTAAATCATCTGTGTCCTTAAAGCCAAAGGAGGAGATCAGAGGGGCTGAGCTCCGAGGAGGGCAGCGCCCCCAGAGGTGGGGGTCTGGGAGGCTTTCTGAAGGGAGCGGCCTGATGGCTGTAGGGCTTGGCCTGACAGAGGGGGTGAGGACGGAGGAGCCAGGACGGGGCAGTGTGTGCTGAGCACGCACATGTGACACGTGTGGCAGGGACAGAGCTGCCCCGAGCCCGAGGGGACAATGCAGACTGCCCCTGGAGCCAATGCGGGCCCAGCAGGGCCTGCGCTGGGGGGCGAGGCGGCATGGCCACTGGTCCTGGTGCTGGCATCACCTGCTGCTGGCGACACGCAGGGAACTCCTGCCTTAGCCCTGGTCCTCACGACAGCTCTGGGATGAGATCCCGATCCCTGCAGCTCCCAGGGTCTGGGGAGGCCTGAGGCACCAGCTGGAGTGGACGGGGCGGGGCACTTGACCTGCACCTCTGTTATGACAAATGACTACCTGCCCATCAGGCACTTGGAGGGGTGCCCGGCTGGTGGGCCCCTGATTAATATTTGCTGCCTTTGTCGAAAGGGCTGGAGTCAGAATTCGGAGGTTGCAGACCCCATGTGCTTCCCTCTTTGCTGACCACAGAGGGCAGGCGGTGCCCATTGGATGGGTAAGGCAGGGAGGGGTGCTGAGGAAGAGGGAGGGGTCCCGGGGACACTCAGGCCTCTGGCAGGGAGGCTGATGGATGCTGGCCGAGATGAGGGATGGCAGATGATGTGCAGGTTTGATGGAGACAGCAGGGAGGTCAGGCTGCACGCAGGGGTCTGGACAGCCCAGATAACAGCCACCTTCTCCAGCCCCCAGGCACAGCCTCTGCCCGCTGCCTCCCCCCACCTCGCCCTCCCTGCTCTAGCGCTGGCTGTGGGAACTCAGTGAAGCTCCGGGATCCCTTGCACAGTGCCAGCCCCCCCAGTCCCCCTGCGAGGACTTGTCTCCCTGGTGCCCATCGTCCCCGTGATGGCCTCACTGCTGTGTGTGTGTGCCAGGATGGGTGGGGAGCCAGGCAGAAAGACCACAGGAGGGAGGTCTGCCTGGAGATAAGGCCTTGCCTCTGTGTCAGTTAATAACAGCCAGTGGGAGTCGGCCCAGAAAGACACAGGAAGTGTGGGCGAGGGGTGACAGGGTGGGGAGGCGGGGACCAGGGCAGCGAGTGCTGGAGGGGAAGGCGTGCAGTTCAGCGTGGAAGGAAGGGAGTCACTGTGCCCGTCTCGGGGCAGGGGACGTGCCTTCCAGGACACTCAGCGGCAAGTGCAAAGGCCCTGGGGTGGCCGGATGCCTGCGTGTTCAGAGAACCACGGGAGCCACTGTGCTGGAGGGAGGAGAACTAGGGGGAAAATGTTAGGAAACAGGTTAGAGATTCGAATTGGGCAGAGGGCGGGGGCAGGTACACAGAGGGCCTTACCATCCACTGCGGCCACTCAGGGAGAAGACGTTTGGAGGGAGACTGGAGTGGGGAGAAGCAGAAGCAGGAAGCCAGTTAGAAACCAGTGCGGTGGTCCAGGGTGGAGACTGACCGGCGCTGAGATGCTGGGTGGGGGGGTGTTCCTTCAGGGAGAGCAGGGGCAGGCTGAGAGGCAGGAGGTGGGGTGAGGGCAGGGGAGGAGCAGGACGGTGGGCCTTCCGGGGACAGACCCTCCCCCATGGCCTCGGCTCAGCTCCTCTACTATCTGACGCACATCTCCTGAGTGGTTTCCCGGACATGAAACCCCCCACCAAACAGGAGATCGTAACTGCTGGTTGACAGTGAGCACACAGCCCCAGGCCTCCTGGAGCCTGAGGACTGAGCTCAACCACCCTGCTCACTCACCATCAGCCAAGCAGAGGTTTGTGCCTATCTGATCACAAACGCTGAGACCACCCCCGCCCCCAGCACACACACTTTACTGGCTTTTAAAAATGCTTTGCTGAAACCCTCGGGGAGCTGGAGGCTCTTTAGGGCTTGAGCCACCCATCCCCTTGCATGGCCCTGCGGTAAACCTCTCTCCGCTCCAGGCTCCGATGTTTCGGTTTGTCTGGCCTCAGTGTGCGTGGGGGGCACGTGGACTTGTGTAACAGGAGGGCCAGGATGACTGGTCTGATCAGCAGGAAGGGTGATGTCGCCCTGACGAGGGGAGGTCAGACGCTGTCTTTCACTCATGCTTCTTAGGTGTCCAGGCAGATGTGGGTGCGTGTGTTTGAGTCGGCAGTCAGGGTGGGACGTACGGTTTGCGGGGGTTGTCCCTTCTGTGGGTGCCTCATGAATCTGGAGACTGGCTGAGGTCACTTGGGGTGGGAATAAGCTGGAGATCAAAGGACTGAGGACTCACCCCACCAGGATGAAGACCAGGCCCAGGGGGGACCAGCCAGGGGGCGGGAAGGATGTCTGGGAGGGGACTCTGGAGAAGGGGTGGCGGAGGGCTGCCTGGGCGATAGGCCTTTAGGGCAGGTGAGGGTCGCTGCACCTCCCCCAAACCCAGCGCTGACAGCCTGACCCCAGTGGGGGCTGGCACCCCCTCTGGGAGTCTGTGTAAAGGGGAAGAAAGATAGGGTTATATTTTAGGATGAGAGAAAGGACAGTATACTTGAACACTGGTTGGAATCGTCCAGAAAGAAGGATCCCTTGTTATCCTTGTTCACATTTGAAAGTGTTTCTTGGCTTCCCTGGTGACTCAATTGGTAAAAGATCTGCTTGTGATGCAGGAGACTGCCTGCAAAGCAGGAGATGCAGGTTCCATCTCTGGGTTGGGAAGATCCTTTGGAGGAAGAAATGGCAACCCATTCCAATATTGCTCCCTGGGAAATCCCATAGACAGAGGAACCTGGTGGGCTACAGGTCACAGGGTCGCAGAGTCGGACATGACTGATCGACTAAACCACCACCAACCAAAGACAGTAAACTTTTAAAATTAACATCTACCCTTTAACTTTCTTTTATGCTTATGGGCACAAGGGTGTCCCCAAGGTCAACGGGACCCAAAGCCTATAAAATTTGGCAGTCCTTTTTAAGAAGGGTTTCCCTGTGGCTCAGCTGGTAAAGAATCCGCGTGCAATGTGGGAGACCTGGGTTCGACCGCTGGGTTGGGAAGATCCCCTGGAGAAGGGAAAGACAACCCACTCCTGGAGAATTCCATGGACTGTATAGTCCCTGGGGTCACAGAGAGTCAGACACGACTGAGCGACTTTCACTTTTTAAGAAACAGAGCACTGGACCAGTGTTGTGCAGTGAGGTGCAGGTGTAGGAGCGAGGCCAGAGACGGACACAGGCTAGGTGTTTACAACTGGCCTCCTGCTTACATTTCCCGGGGCAAGAAAAGATGGGCTTCAGGCTTGACAGTTACAGCCAGCCTCCTGTTTGCATTTCCTGAAATGGGCTAGGTGGGCTCCAGGATAGGTATTTACAGCCAGCCTCCTGTCTGCTCACTGAAAAGGAAGTGACAACAGGAACAGGGTAAATAGCCAGGCTTTGTCTGCTGAGGACACTTTGAAGATAACAGTGGTAGGATGCTGGCAAAGATGGAGGGCAGGAGGAGAAGGGGACGACAGAGGGTGAGACGGTTGGATGGCATCACCGACTCAATGCCCATGAGTTTGAGCAATCTCTGGGAGGTGGTGAAGGACAGGGAAGCCTGGCGTGCTGCAGTCCACAGGGTCGCCTAAGAGTCAGACATGACTGAGCGACTGAGCAACAACATGGTAGGAACAGAGAGAGGCTAAACTTTGAGAAAAGGATCAGGAGGTCATGTATCTCCCATCACTGGGGCAACAGAGACATTTCACATGCACAGGAAGGTTCCTTAGGGGTCAGAATGGAGGGGACACCGCTCCATATGTGATCCCACAGGCCTCTGGGCTGGAACCCATCTTTGAAAAAAGTTTTGCACACATTTTGGGGAGGGTTCCAGGTTAGGTCAGGTGTGGAAAAAGAAACCAAATAATTGGCAAACGATCAGCGATCAACAAAGACCTGGAAGAACTGATGAATATAAACGACTTAACTGCCTCTTCCCTGGCTCCTCCACATTGGGGAGGACGCCTGCACCCTTCCTCTGCGAGTGTCATCTCTGCCTTGCTGCTGTCTCATCTAAACAAACTGTGCACGCTTCTGCTTGTTGTTAGGCTGGGTCTCCAATAATAAACTGTACCTGCATTTACAGCGTTTGCCTCCATGAAAATTGCATTTTTCACTGGGAGCAAACTAGCCTCTAGCCCTTGCTGGTCTGGCGGCCAGAATTCTTGGCTTTCACCCAGGCTTCCCAGGTTCAATTCCTGGGCAGGGAATTAAGATCTTACTTCACCCACTGCTCAGAGCTGCCTCTCCGGGATCAGGAGGGATTTTGGCCCCATCACTCCCGGGCACCTGCCCTTGACAGCTCTGGGGTCCCAGCAGGTAAAGCACTAATGAAAAATGAGGGCCCGAGCCCCTCCTGTTGGTCCCCCCTCCTCCGCACGTTGATGTGTCTCCCTGGACCCAGGGTCTAGTGTTCCTACAACCTCAGTCTTCAGAGAACAAGTGACTAGGGACTAGGGTTACATGACACATTAGATACCCCAACAGCCTCCAGGGAAAACCACTGCTTCTGAGTATGTTTTATAAAACACATGCCACCCACCACCAGTTATGGGGAAAGGATTTTGTATTTGGAGCTTCTGGCTCAGTTGTGCAAGATAAGTGGAATCCTGGAGAATTTACTGAATGAGGGTTCCTCCTGGCTTTCAACTCTGCCACCTCTTAAAGTTTGTGACACTGGTTGGTGTCTGCTAAAAAGTATAGTCACAACCTGAAGGTAGAGAGTTACTTTATTTGGTGGGAATGTTTAGGACTCCTAGCCCGGGAGACAGTGTCTCAGTAGCCCCGAGAAAACTGCTCCAAGGAGGCAGGAGGGGAGTCAGGCTATAAGCAAGTTTGCAACAAAGGGAGCGGGCAGTCTTAACATCAAAGATCAGATACCAAGTTAGGAATTTAGCATTCTGTGCATGGGAAGATGCAAGCTTCTGGGCTCACCGAATTCGCTCCTTTCAAATGCACCTCAGCTCTCTGGGGCCGATCCAGTCTCCTTGCTCAGCTTAAGGACTGCCAGGTATAGTGATTGGCAGTCCCCCAGCTCCTCAGCAATCACTGTGGGGGTTAGCGGCATCCTCTGGATTGCATTTTTGGGAGCCCACAGTCACATTTAGAGGAGATAAATAGCTGATGGCTGTGATATTTCTTGTCTATTGATATGGCAGGAGATATTTTCACTCCAAGGTCAAGAAGCAACAGTTAGAACTGGACATGGAGCAACAGACTGGTCCCAAATTGGGAAAGGAGTACATCAAGGCTGTATATTGTCATCCTGCTTATTTAACTTATATGCAGAGTATATCATGAGAAATGCCGGGCTGGATGAAGCACAAACTGGAATCAAGACTGCAGGCAGAAATATAAAAACCTCAGATAAGCAGATGACACCACCCTTATGGAAGAAAATGAAGAGGAACTAAAGAGCCTCTTGATGAAAGTCAAAGAGGAGAGTGAAAAAGTTGACTTAAAACCGAACATTCAAAAAACTAAGATCATTGCATCCGGTCCCATCACTTCATAGCAAATAGACAGGGAAACCATGGAAACATGGACAAGCTTTATTTTTTTTTGGTTCCAAAATCACTGCAGATGGTGACTGCAGCCATAAAATTAAAAGACCCTTGCACCTTAGAAGAAAATCCACAACCAAACTAGACAGCATATTAAAAAGCAGAGACATTACTTTGCTGGAAAATGTCTGTATAGTCAAAACTATGGCTTTCTAGTAGTCATGTGTGGATGTTAGAGTTGGACCATAAAGAAGACTAAGTGCTGAAGAATTGATGCTTTTGAACTGTGGTGTTGGAGAAAACTCTTGAGAGTCCCTTGGATCGTAAGGAGATCAAACCAGTCAATCTTAAAGGAAATCAATCCTGAATACTCATTGGAAGGACTGATGTTGAAGCTGAAGCTGTAGTACTTTGTCTACGTGATGTGAAGAGCTGACTCATTGAAAAAGACCCTGATGCTGCAAAGATTGAAGGCAGGAGGAGAAGGGGATGACACAGGATGAGATGGTTGGATGCCATCACTGACTCAGTGAACATGAGTTTGAGTAAGCTCCGGGAGATGGTGGAGAACAGGGAAGTCTGGCATGCTGCAGTCCATGGGGTCTCAAAGAGTCGGACACTACTGAGCGACTGAACAACAAAATAACATGGGAAAGTGTATTAGTCAGGGTTCTCCAGAGAAACCTAATCAATAAGAGATGGAGATATTTATCTATGGATGGATCGATCTGTCACCTATAAAGAGATTTCTTTCAAGGACTGGGTCACAAGACTGTGGGTGCTAGTAAGTCTCCAGGCCAGCAGGCAAAAGCTGATGGTCTGGAGACAAAATTCCTTTTTCTCCAATAAACCTCAGTTTTTGATCTGAAAGCTTCTAAATGACTGGATGAGGTCCACCCATATCAACAAGGGTAATCTCCTTAAAGTCAACTGATTGAAGATATTAATCATGTCTGCATGCCTGCTAAGTTGCTTCAGTCATATCCAACTCTCTGTGACCCTATGGACTGTAGCCCGCCAGACTTCTGTCCACGGGATGCTCCAGGCAAGAATACTGGAGTGTCCTCCTCCAGATGAGCTTCCTAACCCAGGGATTGAACCTGAGTCTCTTACGTCTACCTGTATTGGCAGGCAGGTTTGTTACCACAGCACCACATGGGAAACCCATTAATCATGTCCACATAATATCTTTATAGCGACACCTAGGTTAGCATTTGATGAAAAACCTGGACACTCTAGCCTAGGCAAGGAGCAAGCTATTGATCCCTAGGGAGGCATTGACTACGTTTCAGAAGAAAATGTGAGAATTTGTGCAGGCTTTCTTGAGTGACATAGATTTTCCAAAGTCTTTGACTAAATTTATCCATGGTCCCCTTTTCTCTACTGCTTTTAGGGTCATAGTGGAATTTAATGTTTAACTTCTATTGCCGGGGGACAAATATACAAACGTTAAATTGTATTTTTCCTTTGTCTCTGACTCTCTATGAACTTTAAGGCAATAATTGCCTTTAGGATAGACATCTGGATGCTTTTATAAAATAGCATTTGAAAAAGCTGGATGATAAAGTACTTGAAGTGGCCTCAGAGCTGTGTGTGCCTGACACACTGGAGCAGGGTGGTTTTTTGTTCTCATGTGCACCCTGGAACTTCTTTAAAATGCCAGATTATTCTTTTCTCAGAGGCATGCAATTTTTTCTCTGTTGACTATTACAAAAAATATAGATAAAAGCAAAATTTCAAACGCTGTTCAACAAAAATTATTAAATCATCGCTGGCCTACTGTGGAAATTCATTTGAAATGTGTGTTGATGAGTAGCTCTGAAGTCCTGTCTTGGCAGATGCAATAATAGCCAGCTTTATGAGAAATTCAGTTTATTCATCTGTGTGATATATACTTTCTTGACAACCAGAGTGCAGCCAAGGTCAGCCTTTTATGAAGGCAGAATATGGTTTGAATTAGGAGGCACCGAGGGGTCCTCTCCTGCCTTTCCAATAATATAAATTTTCTCCTGGCTGATGATGGCAATGCTAACAGTCCAACGTTTTAACTTTATTTTAAAGCTTTGATTCATGATCAAATGCAAATACCGCTGGGAGAGGTAAATGAAATGGAAACTTTATCAACCACTTTCATTTTGAATGACTGGGTGTGAGATCTTCCCTGATCTGATTTCACGAAGATGGAGAAAGATGGTGCGTGTGGAGGCAGGAGGCAGGCTTCTGGTGCCACGTTCTCCCTACCGCCCAGTCACAGTCAGACAGACGTGACTGCAAGTGTTTTTAAAAGTATAGAAGAAAAAGTATTTCAGTACAATTTATATGATGTTAAAGTGATAACAGTTCAAAGAATAACTAAAAATGTCTGGGAATTAAGGTGGGGGTGTGGAGTGGGGGGATGGGGAATGTCGTGGAATGAAGATGGGTAGGTGAAGAGAGGGAAGGTCATTAAAATCTAGGACTCTAAAATTCACACTGAGGATAACCACTAGCTACTGAAAAGTTACAAGTGAGGAAGTATGAGTTCATATTTACAAGAAAATATGTAATACCTTTTAAATATTTATATGAACAATTGACACAAATATCAATTTCTGGAATAACCCTTCTGGACACCTTGGTCATCCCAGGCTGCCCAATGCAGAATGAAAGAAAAGAGAGATCTGGTTTTAAGACAAGTCCACCACCCAAGTGTCCAGCTGTATTACAGACTTTGTTTCTAGGTGATTATTTTATGTTTGCTCATAAAATCCAGTTTTATTTGAGCTGACTTGAGTGGCTTTCTGCACCCGGTAATCCTTAAGTAGTCAGAAAATGCCGGGAGAACCATTGCATGTAAAGTTGGGAAATAAAAAAAATAAAGAGTGGGAAAATATTTACATTTCCAGGATCAGTATAAGGTTGCACTATTATTTGGATTTTTCTGTTAGTCTTATTTATTGATTGATATTTCTCTTTCTACATTGTCATTTTTGGGAGAGTAGACAAAGAATATTAATTTCATGTAGCGTTTTACAAGCACTCAGTTAATGTTTTTTGAATGAAATAATACAACATATTTGAGTTAAATTTTAGTAGCTTTATATTTGGAAAGTGATTTGTGAGAATGTGTTGCCCACAGTACTAAATCTGTAATACAGACAGAAAAATCATGAAAAGTTGGATTTTCACAGAAACAGGAACACATCATAAAAGAGTTCTGAATCTTTGAGTTTAATTTACAGTGCTTGAGATCATGTTTACAGTTATAATCTTTTTGAGGTTCTGCCCTATTATAATGAGAAATAAACTGAAAGATATTACCATGGTCATTTAGTCTATTGACAATTGAAAGCCAAACAGTGGAAAAACTGACTGTTCCCACGTCAAAGATTTATGTGTTTATATGGAGGGGAGACGAAAGTAACACGAGCAATTGAAAAAAATTAATGTAAAAGTTACAGATGTGACCTTTGTAGTCACTCAGGGAGATTATATATAATATTCAAAAAGTTGTGACGTTGTTTAAAGTACTTTTGTGACAACTCATCATTTGGAAAGGCTGTCTGAAATCTGGTCTGAGTCATAGGCTATAAGGCCCAGAAGAGAACGTCAGCAAAGAGTGTGGCAGCCCAGTCCAGTGCTCATGGGCGCGCAGATGCCGAAGCACCGTTTCTCATCGCCCTTTCTCAGCCTTGAGTCCTCCTGGGGCATATGCTTCCAGAAATATATACACCGTGACTGTGTTTGCTTCTGTGTGCACTGTTTATATACATGACACCATGTATAGATAGCATGTATAAATACATTCTCCCCTCCTGGACACCTTATGTGAAGCTTGTCTCCATAATATAAAGCCTAGAAGCTGCTCCACAGACTTAGCAATATATTAGTGCTGGAGGAACACACTCCTTTCACAACATCCCCATAAAATTTTCTTTTGTGAAAGAGAAGTGAAAGTGTTAGTCACTCAGTTGTGTCTGACTTTGCGACCCCTTGAACGGTAGCCCACCAGGCTCCTCTGTTCGTGGGATTTCCCCGGCAAAGAACACTGGAGGGGGTTGCCATATCCTTCAATGTGGCATGATTTATTTATCAGTCCCATAGTGGGTGAGAGGCATGTAGGTTATTTCCAACATTTCATAACAAGTCGTGCCAGAGTACCTTACCCCCGGGTCCCTGGCACATGTGGAAATGGATCCGTGGGGTGGCTGCCGGGTCAGGGACGTGTGTGGAAGAGGTCATCACGTCACAGAGAGGCTGTGACTGCAGGCCAACCCACCAGTTGCCCCGGGCGACCCCAGGCTCCTCAGCCTCCTCACCCCTCCCCTGTCCCCTGGAAGCGGATTCTGGCCTCAGGGCCCACCCAGGGGACCACGTTCAGGGATGCAGCCTTGGAGAGTGCTGTGGGGTTGAGATCACTCACACGAGTCCAGGCCCGGACCCACTGAGGGCTGTGGATAAACTTGGAGACTGCATGGGGCGGGCGTGGAGAGCAGCCTTGTAAGCGGCTTGCTCTTTGCCCCGCCGCCACGGCCTGGGCCGCCCGCTTCTGCCTGGGTGCTCCCTGCTCTGAGTCCCAGGCCGGTCGACAAACCCACAGTGTGCGCGTGTGTGCCCGTGTGTCCAGCCTCTTTGCAACCCCATGCACTGTCGTGAGCCAGGCTCCGCTGTTTATGGGATTTCCAGGCTAGAATACTGGAGTGGGTTGCCATGCCCTCCTCCGGGGGAACTTCCCTACTCAGGGATTGAACCCGTGTCTCCTGCATTGCGGCTGGATTCTTTACCGCTGAGCTACAAGGGAAGCCCACAAACCATCAGTACCTAGATTATATTGATAAATCTTGCCAAGGTGCCTGTGTCGGAATCCGTCCGCCTGTGTCGCCAAGCTTCTGACATGCAGAGAGGAGAGGAGAATGCGAGTTCTCAGGGCACCTTTCATTACCTGTGAGTTGAGCCCCTTTTCACACTAGTAATTCCTTTGACATAAATTATCTGTTCATGTTCTCTAACCACGCTTTTTTCATATGCGTTTATTGGCTTTTTTCTTAATGCTTTTTAGAAATTCCGCCTTAGGGAAATTAGCTATGTGTGATATGAGTTGGAAAAAAATGGCTGTTTTTATTTTGTGGAGGGTTTAACTTTTTTTCAATATATTCGCTGTGATATCTAATCTCTGGCTGTTCTTGGCAGTGTCTTTTGAGAGACAGGTAAATTTTTTAAATATATCTATTTATTTGGCTGCAGCAGCTCTCAGTCGCAGGCTGTGGGGGCTGCATCGGGCGGTATCTTTTGTTGCAGTTCTCTGGCTGTGGCACGCAGGCTTAGGTGCCTCGCAGCATGTGGGATCTTAGTTCCCGGCCAGGGATCAAGCCTGAGTCCCTGGCACTGCAAAGCAAGTACTTAATCACTGGACCACCAGGGCAGTCCTGAGGGACAGGTAAGGTTGATGGATTGCTGACGTTCTTCTCCGTGAGAAATGACATGACTTCATGGTTAGCTGTTTTTGAAGGTAATTCCCAAAGAGGAGCTTCAAAATGTTTTGAGCCCTGTTCCAAGCACGTAACTTCTCAAGGTTTGTATAATTTCCCAGTGTGACGGTTATGAAAGATGAGGCTTGTGTAGGTATCAGCTCCATCCTATTTGTTTAGAAACATCCTCCTGATCTTCGAGTCACCCCAGCTTTGTAGGATGCAGGATGCTGGTCCTAAATTGGATGCTTGGTTTGCCAGGACAACCGCTCGCCCAGTCAGCTGTCTTCTCATCCTCTGCATGGGGTCTTTTGCAAAAGTTTTAAACTTTGGTAAAATTGCCAGTTTATCGCATTTCCCTTCTATTGATGCTGCTTGTGGTGTCAGTCTCTGAACTCTTTGCTTAGCTCTAGATGCCAAAGGTTTTATTTCTTCCTATAAGTTTTATAACTTTACGTTTAAGTCTGTAATCTAGGCAGGGGATGTTTTTCAGTGAAGGGTATGAGCCTCTCGGCTCCCATGTGGATTCCTTGACAACATCCCAGCCAGGGGGGTGGAATTTATCCCAGGCTGCATGAAGGGTATCTTGCAGCCTTTGCCTATCAGCCTTTGACTGCATGGTTGTGGGGGGACACCATTTTTCTGGTGTTTAGTTCGATCCTTAGGTAGGGAAGATCCTCTGGAGGAGTGCATGGCAACCCACTCATGTACTCTTGCCTGGGACATCCCACGGACAGAGGAGCCTGGAGGGCTACAGTCCATGGGGTCAGAAAGAGTTGGACATGACTGAAGAACTAACATCTTCCTGGAGTAGGAAGCTAACATAATTTTTTAAATTAATATACTCTTCAAACCAGAAATACTTTATGACTTTTACTTGTTTTTCAAGTTGTGATAGTTTCTGAGTCTAAGGACATTTGAGACTTAGCAGGGCCTCTGTGAGATTGGAACCGGGGGCCTTCCCATTCCTTTTAGGAAGTCTGCTTTCTGAATGCCCAGGCATATTCAACTTTCTTTGTGCATGCCTGCTCAGTCATGTCCTAATCTTTTGCGACCCCATGGACTACAGCCCGCCAGACTCCTCTGTCCATGGAATTTTCTAGGCAAAAATACTGGAGTAGGTTGTCATTTCCTTCTCCAGAGAATCTGTCCTGATTCATGGATAGAAACTGTGTCTCGTGTCTCTTGCCTGGGCAGGTGGACTCTGTACTTCTGCACCACCTGGGAAGCCCACATCCAGCTTCGTGTGCATGTGGGCTTAGTTGCTCAGTCGTGTCCAGCTCTTCTGCGAACCCATGGGCTGTAGCCCACCAGGCTCCTCTGTGCTCGGAATTCACCAGGCAAGAATACTGGAGTGGGTTGCCATTTCCTTCTCCAGGGGATCTTCCTGACCCAAGGATTAAACTCGGTTCTCTTGCATGGCAGGTGGATTCTTCACCATCTGAGCCACCAGGAAAACCTCTATCCAGCTTGGTTCCTGCAGAATAATCTCCCCAGTGATCTTCCTTCTGATTCTAAAAAGTTCTAGCTACCTGGGAAACACATATCCCATAGTTATTGTCTGCTACCCAGGCTCTCAGAATGAAACAAGAAGGCGAGGGATTTGAACATGAAGATTGACTGCAGATGTCTCTGCAAATTTGACCCCGATTCAAGCCTTCGCCAGTAGATGGGTTACTAATGTCCTCCAATGAGGACTCCTGAATTTTTAAGGAAGAACTGCTATAACACGGGGACTGTCGTGATCTGTGCGTGGGTTGGAAAAAAATTTCCAGACATGAGGCAGAATGAGAGAATGACGTTTATTAGAGTAGGAGATGCTGTTAGAATATTGGGCAGGCTCAAAGGAGAGCTGACCCCATTAAAGGGCTAGTAGCCAATTTTTATAGCCTCAAGACAGAGAAAATTCCTACTGGAAGGGGAGCATTAGGTGATTGGTTAGGACGCTATACATAGGATGGATATTTTACCTAATATGGGGTCAGGGAACCTGCCTGTTTAAATCAGGAGGCTCATGGCAACAGTTGCTATGGGGCTTGGTCAGTTCTGGAGATTTTCGTTCTGTGACTTCGGCGTAGGGCTCCACACCTGTGACCTTGGTATAGGGCTCCACAGAGACACATGTAGACAGTCTTTGATTCCGTATTCTCATACTCTCTCCCAAATCGTGATTAATAAACACACACACACTGTCCTCACATCTGCGCATCCTCAGGTGAAGGACGACACGGAGAGTGAGGGTGTAGACAATCAAACGGTAAATTTGAACAAAACTCATCAACGCAACTCAGTACTGCAAGTGGGGATCAGTCCCAGAGTTTAGAAAAGGCAAGAATTCCGAGTTCTCCTTTTGCTACTCTGTACCTTGAATGCATTATAGTCATTATTTCTAACTTATTTCCTCAGTCACTCAGAATTAGGGTGATAATGTTCACAGTTTAATTATACGACCCCTTGAGAAAAGACTTGTAGAAGTTCATTTATCTTAGGCGGTCCCCACCATTATCTGGCAAAGTTATCCAGTAAAAGTCACTTAATTTTTTCTAGCCCTCAATTTCCTATCATATAAGTGGTAGGTGGAACTTGATTTTTCTCTCTGCAAGGTCCTTCTCAGCTCGGAATCCCTGTGACTTTACAATTCCGAAGAAAGTGGTGTTTAAATGTAAAGCATTGTTATTACCACTTTCTTTTTTTGTTGTGTAATTATGGTTGTGTGAGAAAATGCTTCCTCTTTTCAGGCAAGCCTTTTTAAAATGCAAATTTAAATGTTACGAAGAAATGACTTTATTTAATCCTATGACTCCTTGTAAAGTAAGAAACCAGCAGGATTATGAATAATATTATGGGTTTTTGAGTGCATTTTTAACATATTCTTTGCTCAGAAATAATACTAATGATAGAAAGTAAGCCCCATCCAAACATGACAGAAAGGAATGCATTCAGATAATGTGTTGTGTGAATTGTTGGCTGTTCCTCAGCACTTTGACCAGACTAAATGATTAAAAATTGAAGAATGTGAATAGTACAAACTTGAAAATATGGTGAAAGTCATGACACAAGGCCAATTTTATTTGCATGAGATTAGACAAAAATTTGAATCTTATATATAAACGTTGATTATTGGCTATAAGCTTTAATTTCTTTGCAAATAAATATTCAAAATACATAGAAATGGTATATGGCTTCCCAGGTGGTAGTGGTAAACGACTCTCCTGTCAATGCAGGAGACATGAGACACAGTTTCGATCCCTGGGTTGGGAAGGTCCCCCAGAGGAGGGCATGACAACCCACTCCAGTATTCTTGGCTGGAGAATCCCATGGACAGAGGAGCCTGGCGGGCTACAGTCCATGGGGTTGCAGAGTTGGACACAATTGAAGTGACTTAGCATGCACGCAGAGACAGTATAGATCCCACTTCCTAGACTTTGAAAGGCTGAAGGAAGAACTTATTTACCAGTCATTAGGTAAAATTGATAATTATAGGGGATTTTATTCCCATCTTGGAAGGAAACCTGGTCTTGAAACTTGTGGGGCTCCAGGGTACAAATCTCTTCTGTGTCCCTCGTTCCTTATTTGTAGGAAATGGGCTTCATTCAGCCTTCAGAGACCTTCCCTGAGTTCCAAAAGGCAGATGAAAAGCATTTCTTAATAGAAAGGGGAGAGAATGAAGAAAGGAGAAGCAATCAAGAAGCAGTAGTGCAGCTGTGGGGCAGGATCCTGGCTCCTCTTGAAGCAACACCGGGACAGTACCTCTGGGCTCTCCTGCAGGAACTGAGGCCCCCGCCCAGGGGGAGGAAGGCGGCTTCAGGCTGAGCACACGATGCCTGGAACCCTGCCCTGTTATCTCACCACCAGCCAATCAGAACAGAGCCACGCACCCGGCAGCCCACCCCCACCCCCCAATTTTGCCCATAGAAATTTCTCCCTGACAAAAACCATGAGGGAGCTCCCGCATTTGGGAGCGCACGCCACCACTGTCCTTGCTTGGCCCTGCAGCAGACCTTCCTCTGCTCCCAACACTGATGTTTCGGTTTGTTTGGCTTCACTGTGCGTTGGGCACGTGAACTTGAGTTCAGTAACAAAATCAGAAAAGACCCGTTCAGCTCCGTGTCAGCCTTCACTTTGCTGGACTACTGTTAGCAGGTACAGATTTGATTGCTGTATCAACTGTGAAAGAAAATTCATCTTTTATGGCAGGATAAGCAAAGTTTGAACGTAGAACTCTTCTCTGTCCTGCCTCCCCTCTCCCCGGTACTGTGTGTTTTGTACCTGTACTCTGCGTGGACCAGACCTCCCCATCACCAGAAATACCTGCTCAACCATGAAAGCAGCATTCTCCTAGCATCAACAAGACACATCCCTAAGGAGAATGTGCCTTCTTGATCTTGTGAGCGGTGATGTTAATCCACTAGGGTGACGCTTAGATCTGAATTATGTAAACGCTCAGTAACACATCACTTCACATACAGCGTCTGTCCCCCAAAATTTAACTGTGCATTGACTTCTCATGGGCTGAATGGTTCTCAGAGCTTCTGAGAGGCTGCTGTTCCCAGGTTATAAGCCTCAACGTGGCCAGAAGGAAATCTTGCATTTCTTTCCTTGATTGACTGGTTGCTTTTTGTCCACATGCCCTGATCGAGTTGCTTTCTTCCCGTTGATGATGTTCAACTTCGCCTGAGCCTTGCTTTCCCACATGGTGCGGGTGCATTCTGGGAAATGGCCGAGCACACATCCTGAGTCCAGACCAGCCTCCTCCTCCTTCCCCAAGATTCTCTTCTTCCTAGAAACTGCAGGTTTCCTTCCTCCTGCTAGAACCTTGCTCATTAGTGCACCTCTCTATCAGAGCAGCTTGAGTAAAACTGTCTCCTCAATCAGCTGGAGTCCTGACTCGAACGGGTCCGACCTTGTCTCGCACCTGCGTTTTCCTCCTCCTGGTAACAAGGCTCTCAGGTCCTCTGTGCTCTGTTCCTGCCTGGACGCCCGGTGATGGTGAGTTTTACTCCTGGTCCTGCGCTCGGGACCCTGCGCCATCCAGAGCCTGATGTGGGTTTGAGCTTGGACCTTTGAGCACTTGCTTGATTGTGGTGGCTGAATCCTTTGGTTTTGTGATCTGACTGCTTGGTGATCTCTTGGTCTATTTTGTGCCCAAATCAGTTAAGAGTTTCAGGCCCAGCAGGAAGTAATCAATTTTGTGTGTTGTGTGTTTATGCTTGGTTCGTGGCTGCAGTTTTAGAGTTAAAGCTGTCGTCTTTCCCTCTGTGTCTATAGATCTGTATGTCTAATTCAGGAAGAGCTTTATTTTTCATTGTGTGTGGATTGGTATTTCCCTACTCTCTGAAAAGTTTTAGTTGCTCAGTCATGTCTAACTCTTTGCAACCTCATGGACTGTAACCCACCAGGCTCCTCTGTCCGTTGAACTCTCCACGCAAGAATACTGGGGTGGGTTGGTTACCTTTCCCTTCTCCAGGGGATCTTCCTAGCTCTGGGATCAAACTCAGGTCTCTGCATTGCAGGCAAATTTTTTACCATCTGAGCCACCAGTAAAGGAGATTTTACCAAAGTAGATTTTAAAGTCTCTTAATTAAGCTCCATCCTGATTAAATTGCATATAAGTAAGTGCTTATTCAAATTAATCTTTTAAAAATCCTAGAAATTAAAGAAGCTGAAAATATAATGCTTTCAATGTGAAAAAAGTTATTCTTTTAAAAATAATTTGAACATGTTTTAACAATTCAAGTTAACACGTCATTGGCAAATAAGGCTAGTTTGCAATTGTTTTAATAGAAACAAATTGTGTGTTCTCTGAGCTATCAGTGTCAGGTACAAGTAAGTGTACATTTTGATTCTCCTTTGATATGTCCTTTCTATACCTGTATAGGACTTGCTGAATAACCAAGCTTTGCTTCTAATAAATGTTAAAGATTATGGAAAATGCAAAACTACACTTAACCAAAGTTGATTCATTATTCTGACAATCTTTATTTCAATAGTAATTACAATAACTTGAAGATAATATCTTGATTATTTAAAAGTTTTTTGTAACTTATAAATGAACTGGTATAAATTATAAATTAACAGATATTCTTTATATGCACAGATCATTTATAAGTAAAATAGAACACTGAAATGTTGATTATTAACCATAATTTAAGTCTATGTACTTTTACTTCTTAGTTTCATATTCTCAGAGAGGCTGTAAACATATATATTTGGGCCTGTTAGTAAATGTGTTCATTTTGTCATTTTGAAAAATTTTACCTTAAAGGATGCATAGTTATATAGAAACTTTAGGAAGTTTCATTAGAAGGGAATTTTATTTGTTGTACTCAAAGCTGGCTAAGGTTTGATAACTTTAACTGTAAGATTTACTGGCAAATACAAAATTAACAAACTAATATGAAATATTGTATTGATGCAAAACTAGAACTTGGTTTTCTATCTGTTAAAATGACAATAATAGGAATATTTGCTCTTAACATGAGGTTGTACAAGGTTATTCTTTACCTCTGTGTAAACCACCTAGATATTAAAGTCTGTGTCTGACCAGAATAATCTATGGGTTATACTGACTGTACTGTGTCATTTATTATGTAAGAAAAAAACGGGTTATTCACTTGTGAAAGAGTTAAGGATCTTCACATTCACGTTACCCCTGTAATTTCTTTACAACTTTTTATGGCCACATTGGCTAAATATGTCACCAAGTATTGCTTCTTAGTAAACCGTGATCCTATTTTTGGTGCTGAAACCCAGGATTGAACCCTGACAATTTTTGATACTTTGCTTTCCCCAAATAAATCGTAAATACTAATGTTGGCAACTAAAGTTGTCTTAAGATTTCCCAGAGGGCCTCTGGAGATCACAAGGGGCTCAGTCTCATGACTTGTGAAAATAATTAGGCTTATTTGATGTGTTCCTACCGACGATTCTCATGGGGATCACTGTCAAATCAGAAGGGAGGCTCAGCCCTCCTTAGGTTAAATTTGTGTGGGTGAAAGGTTTTGAACACAAATGTCTCAGAATCTCCTGCTGCAACAGGAGTACCCAGGGAACAGAGCTCTGATGCCCAAAATGTTTCCACTTGCCAGCATCCTGGCCAGCTGGACTGAAAATTAGTCACAATGTGGTGCTATCAGTCACAGCTTCAACTGCTGTTTAAAATGTTAGTTTTTTTCACAACTTTATTCTTCAACATGGATCAGGCATTTTCTTGGCCAGGGGTTTTCAGCTGGGGATTGGCATCACTCACCTGTGAGTCCTCAGCATTCAGGTGTCTGGGACCTACTCCAGGCTACAGAACATCTTTCCTTGATATTGCTGACGTATTCTTGGCATATTCATTAGAGAGTGTGTCAGGATTATTATGTTATGTCTGAAGACCTTTTTCTCTGTAAAGATTATGTTCACTCATTTTTATATTAGATGTGATACCTATTGTTTCTAATCTAGTGCAAACCATTATGTTGATGGATATTTTGTCTGAAACTCTTTGGGACTGATTTTATTATCTCATGTTGCAAGCCACAAGCACAACTACATTCCCGGTCCGTTTGTTCTTCTTGTCATGAACTCCTCATATCTTACACTTCTGAATATTATCAGTAATAAGTGAAGCCCAGTCATTTGAAATCTTCTGTCATCTGTGGATAATTTTTGCTCTACTCTGTGATGCTTTCCTAAAAGTGCCCACACTCAGCCACCAGCAAGAGAGAACCCCGTGAAAGGACGCCGTGTCGGTCACTTGTCCACTTGTCCGTTCCTGCTTGGGTCCAGGCTTCTGACAGCATCCTTGAAACCACTCTGAGGCCCTACCCGTGGGCTGAGGGTCAGGATTTCCAGAATTCTAGCTGTGAAACAGCAGAGTCCATGCAACTATTAACTCAAGACGAAGTAGAACAAGAGCTGATGACATAGGACTGGATCCCCTGCTAAGACCTGAATGTGGGCTTTGTTTGTATGTTGGTGGTGGTTTCCGTGCTCCGTTTTCTGGTTTTATAAGCAAGTCCTTTCACTTTCCTCTAAGCTATACATAATTCATAGCAGTTTAATAGACTCTGTTCTTGTAAGCTGAAATAAAACATTTAAAAGACATCTACTTCTCCCTGTCGACACCTCTAGGATTCTGAAACCCTTCTTGAGGGTTTTTGCTTTACTCTGATGCTTTCCTAAAAGTGCCCACACTCAGTCACCGGCAAGAGAGAACCCCGTGAAAGGGGCCATGTCGGTCACTTTTCTGTTTGCCTGTTACTGCTTGGGTCCAGGCTTCTGACAGCCTCATGGCAGAAGAACTATATTCCTATTTCATGGCAATACTGTTATTTTCATAGGTTTAGAAGAAGTCTGATCCCCGTGTTAACAGCAGGGTTTTTTAAAATTAAAAATATTATCTCACCTCTGAAGAACTAACAATAAATTTAGAGAGAAGAGGGAAAAGGTAATAATTTTATCATCGTCTCTACATTAAAATTTTGTTTTGCTATCTTAGTACACTCTTGTTTTACTGTGAGCCATCTCAAAATATGTTTTTTCCTTAAAGAGGAGGTACATAGAAAAGTAAAAGTATTTTTCAAAATAAGGAGTCATCTTTTTTGTGCTGTATCCTGATTTAGAGAATATGAATATATCTTATTTCAGTGGTATTCTGTGCCAGTGCTTGAGCATCAAAACTTTTCATGTTTTGGGATTTGTACAAAATGTTTGCATGTCTAAAGCAAACTAACACAATTTAATACTTTTCCAAGAACTTCATTTATCAGTGAGCTCATTGCTAGCATTGTATAATGACTTCTCTCAGACAGATGTAGATTCTCCTTATAAATGTCTGGAAGAAATATTTTGAAAATATGCTGACTTAATTGCTTCCACACAATTTTCTCTTAACATCATTACATGCAGAAGCAGAGACACAAATTGGCATTTATGCATGAATGCCCATTTGCAATTTCTCATTTTTGTGCACGATTAATACAGGCTCGGATATATTTTCTTGAACCTTAGCAAGCGATACATTTATAAAGAAGAATTTTCTCAAATATATAGTTGTGTTCACTATTTCTGCTTAGTGGAAGCTTACCCATGCAATGTTTAAAGTAGGGTCCATATTTTTCATCCACGGGAAACAAAATGAAAACACTGTCCTTAGTGACAAGCTTCTAAGGTTTATCTTAGTTTCTCCAATTTGACTGTGCATTCCCTGAGGGCTGCAGGGTCTGTGACTTATGCTTACAGCCTCATTTCAGCACCACGTGGGGACGACTGTGGCTTGTGGGTGAATTTATGAACAGTCCCTGCAAAACTGACCAGGTGGAAGGCAAAGGAAATCCTAAGACCCTCTTTGTACCCAGCTGATGAAATCCTTGGCAGAGTTCACTCAGTCTCCTTTTTTTAAGATCCATTTTAATCATTTTAATGACACTCCTTTAGGATTTTTTTTTTAATTAAAAACATGATGTCTCACATAAGGGTTCAAACTCCTGCCTTTGGGGTAGGAATACTGACATTTTTATCTTAAGACTTTTGATTTATACCTGGACTGGACATGTTAACTTATCAACTGGATCAATTTCTTCACAATGTTATTGGCATAAGAGGGACACATAAAACAATGTATTTGTTAAAGCATCTTACATTTATCAAGCGCCTATTCTGGACCGTGCTGTTCTAGATGTAGGGTCAGTGTGGACTAACAATTACATTTATTGCTGTTGTTCAGTCCCTCAGTCGTGTCCAACTCTTGGCGACCCCACGGACTGCAGCACGCCAGGGTTTCCTGTCCTTCACCAGCTCCTGGAGCTTGCTCAAACTCATGTCCATCGAGTCGGTGATGCCATCCAACCATCTCATCCTCTGTCGTCCCCTTCTCCTCCTGCCTTCAATCTTTCCCAGCATCAGGGTCTTTTCCAATGAGTCAGTTTTTTGCATTAGATGGCCAAAGTGTTGGAGTTTCAGCTTCAGCATCTGTCCTTCCAATGAATATTCAGGACTGATTTCCTTTAGGATTTACGGGTTTGATCTTCTTGCTGTCCAAGGGATTCTCCAGAGTCTTCTCCAGCACCACAGTTCAACATCATCAATTTTTTAGCTCTCAGTCTTCTTTAGGGTCCAACTCTCTGCTCCACAAAGGTTGGAGTAAAGACACCCCAAAGACATCCCCTGGGACCCAGCAGGTGAGCACCTGAGGTGACGTCACATGTCAGGAGGAGCCTGCAGGGGGAGGGCTGTCATGGAGAGCAGGATGACCCTAAAGCCGGTGTCTCACCTGGGCTCCGTCACCATCAGGGCCAGACCCTGCTCTGCGGTGGGGCCACCCTGTCTGTGGTGGGGAGTATCCGGCCTCCAGCACCTTGACGTTAGGAGGACATACCCCAGTCTTGACAACTACCAATTGCTCCAGACATTTCAAGATGTCTTCTGGGCTAAGTGCTCCCAGCTGAGGACCCCTGACAAGGAACAACCCAGCCATTCTGCCGTGCTGAATCCTCACTTCCTGTGGATCTGGAGCTTTGAAAAGGGATCCTCTAGATTGACAAAGACGTGACCGAGGCCGGGGAGTAACCAGTAAACCACAAGGGCTTGTCAGTTACTGAGCAGCCCGATTTACTGCTTCACTAAGTGCAAAGCTTGGGAGCCAGAGGGGACCAAACCGCCAGCTGCGGGATTAGGTCCGACGTCTCGAGCCAGAATCTTCCAAGCGTGGTGATGTGTTGTTGCTATGGCAGTTCTGCTCCAGGGCCCTTTGGCCCGAAGAGGAGGACTCTTGATGCTGAGGAAATCTGAGGTCTGGCAGCAGCTGGCCAGGCTGGCAGCTCCCAGAGGAACTCCGATTCTAATTAGATAAGAAGGTTGCTCGTTGACCATTCAACCAGACTGAGGCAGGCAGATGGCTTTGGGGGAAAATCTTATGAAGACAGGTCAGCATTTATCTTTAGAGTCCACATAATTCTGCTTTAATGTAAATTCATCACAGTTATTAAAAATGAGCCACTTAACCTCTTTTAACCTATAATTCGGTCATAACTGTACTTGATTTGTAGGGTTGTGACGGGAATTAAATGAGATAATGCACATGGTTTTCAATAAATATCAACTTTATTAATATAATGGAAACTTTATTAATGCAATTTATCAGTAATGGAAAAAATGCAAATACTATATTAATAATAGTAACAGTGATGACATTCCCTTGCACATGAGATAGGTATGTAACAGTATGTCTGTTACTACAGGGAAACTGAGACTCAGTTTAATACTTTGCTCACGTTCACCTGGACACTTGCGGCCTGGACTTGAGTCCGTGTCTTCTGGGTCTACTGCTGCTGCTAAGTCGCTTCAGTCGTGTCCGACTCTGTGAGACCCCATAGCTGGCAGCCCACCAGGCTCCCCCGTCCCTGGGATTCTCCAGGCAAGAGCACTGGAGTGGGTTGCCATTTCCTTCTCCAATGCATGAAAGTGAAAAATGAAAGTGAAGTCTCTTAGTCGTGTCCGACTCTTAGTGACCCCATGGACTGCGGCCTACCAGGCTCCTCTGTCCATGGGATTTTCCAGGCAAGAGTACTGGAGTGGGGTGCCACTGCCTTCTCTGCTTCTGGGTCTAAGCTCAGGGCTCTTTCTGAAGCATCACTCTAAAGTTGAGACAAAGAGTGTTCAGCTGAGCACGTCAGAGCAATGGTTCCCTAGGTGGATGTCCTGGATGCTTGCTAAGGACAGGTGTTTCTCAACCCTCCAGACCCGGAGAGCCAGAGCCTCAGGGTCTGTGTTGTTGACCCTCCCGCCATGCTTCTTACCCAGCCAGCCTGGCATTGAAGCTGCTGTTTGAAATGCACCCCACACCACTCAGCTGGGCACAGACGCCCACAGTCCTCACCGGGGCTTTCTCTCCACTTCTAATTTGTATGTCTTCTGCTTGGTAGTCATTTGCTTTTCCCAATTACTTGACTCTGAAGTGGAATTTCTGAATGATGCTGGGTGTGTTTAGGAATCCATGCTGATGGGTGTGGGGGAGAGGGAGAGAGAGAGTTGCATATATTTCTGAACGTTTTTTCATCTAATTAGAAGAGCACTTCTCTCTCATTTTCATCCCGGTTTGCACATTTTCAGAATAGAAGCATGAGATGGGGGCTCTGAGCTGCTAAGTATGAGGATGTCTTAGCCTCAAGCCCACTTTGAAGAGGCCCCTTGCTAAGGATTTTGGGTATAGTTGTTTGATTATCTTTTATTTAAGCTATATTTGCATAGTCCATTGTCTGTGAGCGACAAGTTGGGTTCTTGTAGCCCATCTCTTCTGTGACAGCTGGTTTCTATGAAACCATGACAACTGCCGAGGTGGCGGGTACTTTGCGCAAGTACCACAGCTCAGGGTTGCTACTCTGCATGCTGAACCTGGTTAGCTCACTGCACATCTGGGGCTTCATTTACAGTTGAGATCAGCAAGGGGAATTAATTATCCTAAATCTATGCAGCCTATCATTTATTAATATCTTGGTCTTAATTATAGTGTTCTGTGCAGGTGGTTTTCAAAGAGTTCTCGCTTTCAGCTTGAAAGCAACAGGACAAGAGAGGAATAAGCTTGTAAACCCCTGGCAAATCTTTCAGCTTCCCCTCTTCAGAACAGGCATCAGACAGCGATGGTTATTTGTGGCTACTATCAGCTCCATCCTGGCTGTGGCTGGACACCACAGAGGAGGGTTCTGTAGATAAAATTCACAATTTGTAAAACACTCCTACTCTTCCGAAGGGAGCTTAGTGTGGGAGCCGATGGACCAGCTAGGAAGTGATAAAGACTGGGAATGTTGATGGCTTGGCCTGGGTGGTTCACAAGGGACATAAAGACATTCAAGTCACGCCTAGATAGGATTCTAAGACTGAAAGTCCAAGTTAAGCACTTGCCAAAAAAATCCAGCTATGCTATTGTCTGTCATTAATTACTTGCACAATAGGCAATAATTGCTAAAGTACTTTATTGTCTATTTGGATCTAAATGTACCAAAAGGGAGATGCTTCACAGATGGTGAAGTGAAGAAACTCCTGGCTTTGGAATCTGGGTAGGCATACTGGGACGAGCAAGCAGCACACCAGCTCTGCACATCAGATATCAGATATAAGAAGAGCAGCATCTGTGAAACAAAGTATGTTTGCAACCAGCCATGTCTTCTCATCTCCCAGGAATCTAGACATTCTTCAGCTTCACCCATGGCCATAACTTCACAACAGGTGGGTTACTCACCATAAGTCTTGGAGGATGTTTTCCTGTCAAAAAGCCTACATTCTTAACGAGCCGTTGTGCATCATGCTAGTGTGTCTAGCTCTTTATTCCTGTCTGTCTGTCCACCAGTGTGAGAATGAGAGTCCTGATGCTCTGAGCGTGTCAGTGCAGGTAGCAAATTGGGACACATTCTATCTGCAGAGTGTGGTGATATCTTACTTGCTCACTACACTGCATGGGGTACTAGTTGGCCCATCGTAGTTGGTGTGGATGAACATAGTCAGTAGGCAAAATGAGAGAGGAATTCAAATCTCAGGTACACATTAACCATCCACAATTACACCTATAACCAGACAAACAATAGCTATGCACATCCAGAAGCCCAGAAGGTAATCATCATTTCTCCTGCCCAGACAGACAGCACACCTAGAAATCATTACCTCATATATCAACCATCTCTAGCAGCGTGAAATCCACTACAGTGTTAAAAAGACCACAGGGAATATCTTACATACTGAGCTGCTTGGCCTAACAGACCAAGGTCTTCTCGTGGGTAGGGACAGAAACTTGTTTCAAGTTACTTGATAGTAGCATGCATGCATGCTCAGTCAGTTGTGTCTGACTTTTTGTGACCTCATAGACTATAGCCCACCGGACTCCTCTGTCCATGGAATTGTCCAGGCAAGAATACTGGAGTAGGTTTCCATTTTCTCCTCCAGGGGATCTTTCTGACCTAGAGATCAAATCTGTGTCTCCTGTGTCTCCTTCCTTGGCAGGTGAATTCTTTACCACTGAGACACCTGGGAAGCCCACACTTGATAGTAGAGTAGACCTCAAAATGATTCTTAGCTCATTGAATTCCATCACAAATTTGGTTACCATAGGTCCTTTCTCAATTCTCTGCAAGATAGAAATCCTTCTATAGTATTGGGTCTGATGTGGCACTAAATTATTCTAAGTTGAATTTGAGAAACCTGTAAGCAAAACATTATGCAGTCGTGACCAGACCTCACTGATCACAAAAAATCATCAAGCTGTACGAGAACTTGCAGATTATTAGGGCAACCTGAAACAGACAGTTCCAGAAAATAATAATAATGATAAACATGATTGACATACAGTTAAAAATGTAAGATAAAGTATTATTTATTAGTAATTAAATAGCAATGAATAGTTGTTATTATTAAAATCCACTGACTACTTTCCCATTTCTCAGTCTGTAGCTTCATGCTCAATCCAGTCCTATTGATCTGTTAACAGGATAATGTTCTGTTAATGAGATACTATCCCATCGTTTTGGACAAGACCACTTGAGGATTTATGAAATGAAATAAAATGAGTTTCAGATGTTTCTCCATCTCAACTTGGCTCATTTTCTGTGTCTTTGCTGTGTGGCATGTGGGATCTCAGTTCCCTGACCAGGGATTGAGCCTGTGTCCCTTGCAATGAAAGTATGGAGTCCCCATCAGTGGACTTCCAGGGAATCCCTCTTGGTTTCTGTCTCATAGCCCTCACATTTGCCAAGAACACTGAAGTCATTAGCAGCTTGCTTCTAAGACCAATCTACATGTCATGGGACCTTCAAAGACCCCACGATGAGGAAGATAATGTCTCCTGGCTGGACACCGATTGCAGTGGAGTGACCTGGTTTGTCTCCATCACAGCATGATGACCCTGAGAGGGAGGGGAGGGACTGCTATTGTGTGAGCTGAATATTAGGGCAATAGCTTAATATTACGCTTCCTTCCATTTCTTTCAGTCTGTATAGGAGTTTCCCATAGAATTTGTTCTGAAGCTAGAGACTAGTAATTTCTGAATAATCAATGCTTGTTTTGTAACACAACCTTGCCTATATATTTTTGAGTTGTTATATGAGGGAAAGAAGAGAAGGAGGCAACAGAGGATGAAATGGTTGAACAGCATCTCCAACTCAACAGACATGAGTTTGTGCAAACTCCAGGAAATGGTGAAGGACAGGGAAGTCTGGCGTGCTGCAGTTCATGGGGTCAGAAGGAATCAGACATGACTTAGCGACTGAATAACAACAATATATTATCTGACAGTGTTTTTTGACTCCTGTATACAGTTTTGAAAGACTCCCCAAATATACAATAGCATATTATATATAATGTATATAAATATAAATATTATTGCAACTCCTCTTAAAGATGTTTCTTACAATAGTCATCAAAGGCTTCTTCTAAATGAACAGACTTACAATAGCATAAAAGGCTTCTTCTAAATGAACAGACTTTCACAAGCTAAAAGTAATCATAGTAAATGAATATTTTCTTTAAAAAGTAGACCCAGCTTCCTGCCGCAGGTGGTGGCCTCATGTCGACAGCCTTTGGCAGCCAGGATTCTTGGGGCTGTGGGCGGGTGACGCAGCTGCTCTGTGTCAGAATCCCCCTTTGGAAGAGGAGGAAGTCAACCCAGGTTCTCACTAGACCCTCTGTACCATGTATGGAACCAATCTACCATTCCAAGTCTACCATGTACCTGCTGATTGATTAGCTGATTAATCAGGTTCAAGGGGAACCCTTGTTGGCTATATCGTTCAGTCAGTAGACGCTAATACTTAATTATGTGAAATTACTTCCCAATGTTCCCTGTCTCCAATCTTGTCTGAATTCATAAAATTTTCTTTTTGGAACATTAAGTATGATGGTTCTTTTAGGATTGTATTTCTCTATTTGATTTCTATTAATAATAAATTATTGAAGAGGTCTTAGAAACTGGCTGTTTTTTCTTTTTCAAATCCTTCTGGATAAATGCAGGCACTCTGTAGATGGTAATCCTTCAGCCTAATGACAATCCAGAGAAGGACAACAGTTTCATGACAAATAATGTGCCTTGTCTGTTTTGACTGAGATTTGATTGTGTTGCATTGATTCAGTTAAGATATTTGCCTGACTCCACAGATCACATGCCTATCTGAAATGAGGTGGGGAGGGCTCAGGACTCCAGCTACAAAGGCAGGAGAGAGCCGATGCGGTCTCCCTCCCACAGGGGGATTTCATCTGCGCATTCCCAGGTCGTATTCCCACGACCAAGACTGCTCTACCCTGCAGGGCTGAGGTGACCCCTGGCTGGATGCTGGTGCCCGTGCCACTCGGGTTGACTGGGCTTTCTGGGAGGTCCTTCCCAGCCTGCCTTCCTGACCACTGGACCTGAGTCTAGGATTGTAGAAAATGAAATGAAACCGTTTCCTGGGGGCGTTCTAGCTCCACCCCTAAAGTAATTTTGTTACCCAGGTAACAGGTTTTGAGTTACTGGTTTCTTTTACTCTGCTTTCTTCATGCTTTGCAAATTCGTGTTTCATGCTTTAGCTGCACATTTCCTTTATAGCATATGAGGGTGATCATTACCAGAAGACGAGTTTTCTGAAGTCAGAACCTAGATGTTTTGCTGACCTCTCCATTGCCAGATTTCCCTCTTTCTGGTCAGAGTGAAACACTTTTGTTCGTTGCATTGAGACTCTTCACACCTCTCCAGGCGAAGGATAGCAGGACAACACAAAATTCCGTTCCTGATGGTGAAAGCATGTTTATTTCATCCTGCCTTTGCCTGATCTCTTAATCCTCCTTTCCCCGGGAGCCTGGGAATAGACTGATTGTGGGCTGCTAATCAGCTTTGCTTCATTTTGGCAGGACAACTGGGTAAACTCATGAACCCAGATCTCACACTTTACCACGAGGCACTCATTTCAATTCACTAATGAAACTTTAATATGTGTGTGGGACCATAGAAGACCAGAGAAGGCAGAAGGGACAGTCTGGCTCTGCAACTTCAGACCAGAAATGAGCCGAATGCCAGGCCCCACACCTCGGCCCGTTCCGGTCATCTTGGGTTAAAAATCATGCATGTATTTGGGATCTTCATTTCCAAAGTGACCCTTAAATTTGGGAAATAAATGAAATAAAATAAAAATCTACTTGAGTTCTTTGCTCTAAGGGCACAAAATCAGGAAGAATGGATTTACTAATTCTGTATCAATCTCTCTTTGAAATAGCAGATGAAGCCTGTAATAAGCAAGAGAATCTGAAGAGTTCAGTTCCTTCTGTTATTGAGAAACAAAAGGAACTCAAAATGCCTTCAAAAAGAACAGTGGCTGTAAAGGATTGGGCCAACATTTGAAAAAGGGAAAATATGTCTTAGCTATCTTGTATCCTAGGATGAGTGGGGAAAGGCTCCCAGAAGGAGCTGCATTTGAAGCAGAGCCAGGAGGTGTGGTGGGGTCTGTTCAAGTGTCAGGCAGGGGCATCCCGGGCCAACAGCAGCTCAGCCAAGGGCTCCCGGGGTTGAGAATGTAGGTGCAGGGAAGTGTAAGGTCCTGGGGCTTCCTGGTGCACAGTGGGTCTGCAGACATCCAGAGTCTGGCAACAGATACCTCCTGAGGAAGCCATGCACTCACTTATCTGTCCAGTCACTCACTCCTTCAACAGGTACTTACTGATGACCGCCGGTGTGGAAACCCGGCCAAGTGCTGAGGACGAAAGGTGACCGTGAGAGTGAGTGCAAGCCTGGCATCCTTCTAGGTGGGGGTGTGGGGGGAGAAGCACTAGCAAAGGGCCTGTCAACAAATACAAAATTGTGATCATGTCAGGATGGACCGGGATTATAGCCACTAAGGGATTGGACATGCCCATCAGAGGCACCAGGAACTGGTGGAGGGTTTTATGGCATAAAATACACTTGGGGGTGTCTAGGAACATCTTTTTGGCTGCTGTGTATGGGCTGGGTAGGACTGGAGGCAGGGTGACCAGGTCAGATCATGACAGTATCCCCCCACATCCGCAGGTGATATATTCCAAGACCCCGGTGGGTGCCTGAAACCATGGATATTACCAGACCCTGTATACCCATTTTTTTCCCTGTCCTAAAGCGTGTCTACAGTCTGGATTAGCTGCACAAAGAGATGATTCACGTCCTGGGCAGGACAGAGGGGGACAGCTGGAGATTTTGTCACGCTCCTCAGAATGGCTGGCAATTTAAAGCTTATGAGTTGTTTATTTCTGGAATTTTCTATTTGATACTTTCAGATCTTGGTTGGTCGAGGATAACTGGAACAGAAGAAAGGGAAACCATGGATAAGGGGGCCAGGAGGGGGCTACAGTATAATGTGCTGGGCAGGTGCCTATGTGAGCCTGTTACACAGCCCAGCACATAAGTGGAGAGGAGCGGGAAGATGCAACTACGGGGATTTGGGAGCACCCACCAAGGGCAGTGAGGAGCCAGGTGAGAGGCCACAGGGAACAGAGCTCCAAGCTCTCTCGTGGGTGTCTTTGATTTTGTGATTGAAGAAGGTGACCTGGTACCTGCAAGATCACAGCTCCCTCGCCCACCAAGTGTCCTGGGTCCTCTCTGGATTCTTTCTGGGCCTTGTATTCTGTACCACCTGCCAGAAAACCCACCAAGCATTATTACAAACATGCATTTGCACATTCATCTCCTAGAGAATGGAGTCCTGACCTCACTGACTTTGCACCCCTAACAGAGAGTGATGCATAGTAGACAAGGGATAAATATTTAATAAATTAACTAATTGCTTACCAGACCCCTTCTGGATGAACTTTTGATACATTTTTTAGTTCCTTAGAAAGCTATGAATTTCTCTACAGCATTTTTTTTTTACTTTGATAAACAACACATGATTAAAATTGGATTTTTTTAACCCGTCCTGACAATCTGATTTAATTGGGATAATTTAATGTGATTATTAATATAGTTGGATTACTATCCACCAGGTTTGTAACTGCTTTTATTCACTGCATTTGTTCTTCTTTTCCCTGTCTCTTTTTCTTCTCTCCCTTGTTTTCAGTTCAGTTCAGTTGCTCACTCAAGTCCAACTCTTCGCAACACCTCTGCAGTATGCAAGGCCTCTCTGTGCATCACCAGGTCCCAGAGTTTACTCAAACTCATGTCCATTGAGTCAGTGATGCCATCCAACCTTCTCATCCTCTGTCATCCCCTTCTTCTCCCGCCTTCAATCTTTCCCAGCATCAGGGTCTTTTCCAGTGAGTCAGCTCTTCGCATCAGGAGGCCAAAGGATTGGAGTTTCAGCTTCAACATCAATCCTTCCAATGAATATTCAGGACTGATTTTCTTTAGGATGGACTGGTGGGAGCTCCTTGCAGTCCAAGGGACTCTCAAGAGTTTTCTCCAACACCACAGTTCAAAAGCATCAATTCTTCAGTGCTCAGCTTTCTTTATAATCCAACTTTCACATCTATACATGTATGCCTACTAAAAAACCCACAGCTTTGACTAGACAGTCTTTGTTGGCAAAGTAATGTCTCTGCTTTCTAATATGTTGTCTAAGTTGGTCATAGATTTTCTTCCAAGGAGCAAGCCTCTTTTAATTTCATGGCTGCAGTCACCATCTGCAGTGATTTTGGAGCCCCCCAAAAAATAAAGTCTGCCACTGTTTCCACTGTTTCCCCATCTATTTGCCATGAAGTGATGAGACCAGAGGCCATGATCTTAGTTTTCTGAATGTTGAGTTTCAAGCCAACTTTTTCACTCTCCTCTTTCAAAATTTTCATCAAGAGGCTCTTTAGTTCTTCTTCACTTTCTGCCATAAGGGTGGTGTCATCTGCATATCTGAGGATATTGATATTTCTTCCAGCAATCTTGATTTCAGCTTGTGCTTCGTCCAACCTGGCATTTCGCATGATGTACTCAGCATATAAGTTAAATAAGCAAGGTGACAATATACAGCCTTGAAGTATATTTGGATTTGGAACCAGTCTGTTGTTCCATGTCCATGTTTCTTCTTGACCTGCATACAGATTTCTCAGGAGGCAGGTAAGGTGGTCTGGTATTCCCATCATTTGAAGAATTTTCCACAGTTTGTTGTGATATACACAGTCAAAGGCTTTGGTGTAGAGAATAAAGCAGGAGTAGATGTTTTTATGGAACTCTCTTGCTTTTTTGATGGTCCAATGGATGATGACAATTTGATCTCTGGTTCCTCTTCCTTTTCTAAAACCAGCTTGAACATCTGGAGGCTCATGGTTCACGTACTATTGAAGCCTGGCTTGGAGAATTTTGAGCATTACTTTACTAGCGTGTGAGATGAGTGCAATTGTGTGGTAGTTTGAACATTATTGCCTTTCTTTGGGATTGAAATGAAAACTGACATTTTCCAATCCTGTGACCACTGCTGAGTTTTCCAAATTTGCTGGCATATTGAATGCAGCACTTTCGCAGCATCATCTTTTAGGATTTGAAATAGCTCAACTGGAATTTCATCACCTCCACTAGCTTTGAACATAGTGATGCTTCCTAAGGCCTACTTGACTTCACATTCCAGGATGTCTGGCTCTAGGTGAGTGATCACACCATTGTGATTATCTGGGTCATGAAGATCTTTTTTGGACAGTTCTGTATATTCTTGCTACCTCTTCTTAACATCTTCTGCTTCTGTTAGGTCCATACCATTTCTGCCCTTTATTGTGCCTATCTTTGCATAAAATATTCCCTTGGTATCTCTAATTTTCTTCAAGAGATCTCTAGTCTTTCCCATTCTATTGTTTTCCTCTATTTTTTTGCACTGATCACTGAGGAAGGCTTTCTTATCTCTCCTTGCTATTCTTTGGAACTCTGCATTCAAGTGGGAATATCTTTCCTTTTCTCCTTTGCCTTTCACTTCTCTTCTTTTCACAGCTATTTGTAAGGCCTCCTCAGACAACCATCTCGGCTTTTTGCATTTCTTTTTCTTGGGGATGGTCTTGATCCCTGCCTCTTGTACAATGTCATGAACCTCCGTCCATAGTTCATCAGGCATTCTGTCTATCAGATCTAATCCTTTGAATCTATTTGTCAGTTCCCCTGTGTAATCGTAAGAGATTTGATTTAGACCATACCTGAATGATCTAGTGGTTTTCCCTGCTTTTTTCAATTTCAGTCTGAATTTGGCAATAAGGAGTTCATGATTTGAGCCACAGTCAGCTCCCGGTCTTGTTTTTGCTGACTATATAGAGCTTCTCCACCTTTGGCTGCAAAGAATATAATCAATCTGATTTCGGTATTGACTATCTGGTGATGTCCATATGTAGAGTCTTCTCTTGTGTTGTTGGAAGAAGGTGTTTGCTATGACCAGTGTGGTCTGTTGGCAAAATTCTGTTAGTCTTTGCCCTGTTTCATTTTGTACTCCAAGGCCAAACTTGCCTGTTACTCCAGGTATCTCTTCACTTCCTACTTTTGCATTCCAGTCCCCTATCGTGAAAAGGACATCCTTTTGGGTGTTAGTTCTAGAAAGTCTTTTAGGCCTTCATAGAACCATTCAATTTCAGCTTCTTTAGCATTACTAGTTGAGGCATAGACTTGGATTACCGTGATATTGAATGGTTTGCCTTGGAAACGAACTGAGATCATTCTGTCATTTTTGAGATTGCACCCAGGTACTGCACTTCGGACTCTTCTGGGGACTATAAGGGCTACTCCATTTCTTCTAGGGAATTCCTGCCCACAGTAGTAGATATAATGGTCATCTGAGTTCAATTCACCCATTCCAGTCCATCTTAGTTCACTGATTCCTAAAATGTTGATGTTCACTCTTGCCATCTTCTGTTTGATCATTTCCAATTTGCCTTGATTCATGGACCTAACATTCCAGATTCCTATGTAATATTGGTTTTTACAGCATCGGACCTTGCTTCCATCACCAGTCACATATTGGGCACCTACCGACCTGGGGAGCTCATCTTTCAGTGTCATATCTTTTTTCCTTTTCACACTGTTCATGGGGTTCTCAAGGCAAGGATACTGAAGTATGCATGTCAAGTACATGCCTTTAAGAATTTTTCTTTTCCAGTTACTATCCTAAAGCTTGTGGTAATTTTAATTGCTCCAAGTCTACCTTCAAATAACAAGTGTCATGCATACTCTTCATGTCAGAATATTCTCAATTCTTCCTTCCCATCCCTGTGACATTGCTGTTGTTTATTTCACCTATCTATATATGGTAATCACCCAACACAGTGTTGCTTTTATTATTGTAAATCAGCATTTAGCTTTTAAATCAACTAAGAATAGAGAAAATAAGAGATTTTGTCTTCATCTTATTTTTCTCTGAAGCTCCACTTTTTTTTCCTCTGGATGTGTGTGTGTGTGTGTGTGTGTGTATGTGTATTTCTGATCCATATCAGCTTCCTCTACCTGCAGAACTTCTTTTAACAATTCTTGCAGGACAGGTCTGCTGAAAACTAGTTCCCTCCATTTTTTTTTTTTTTTTAAATTTGTCTGAGAACGTCCTTATTTCTCCTTCATTTTGGGAGGATGCTTTTTCTGGATATAGAATTCTAGGGTTTCTTTTTTTCCTTAAAGATTTAAAATATTCCACTCTTCTTCTTGCACAGTTTATGACAAGAATTCTGTCATAATCTTTGTATTTTTTCCTCTATGAGTAAGACAGTGTTTCCTCTGACATTTTCCCAACATTGTCTGCTTTAAATATGACATACCTGAGTTGTCGGGTTGTGTGTGTGTGAGTGTGTGTGTGTGTGACCTATGTGGTATTCTCTGTGCTCCCTGGATATGTGCTTTGGTGTCTGTAATTAATTTGGGGAACTTCACAAACGTGGAGTTATGATTTGAACAACTGTTACTAACGAGCTGGTACCAGCTGGTACCCATGGCCCTAAAAGTCCTCAGTTCTCATCTGTTCTTCCCTCCAGCTACCCTCCTCCAGCTTTGGGAACCACTCGTCTCTTCACTCTGTCCACATTTTGCCTTTTCTGGAATATCGTGTAGTTGAAATCATATCATACGTCGGCTTCTCAGACTGGCTTCTCCCACTGGGTGATGTGCAACTCTGTTTCCTCCATGTGTCCTCATGGCTGGACAGCTCATTATTTTTATCCCTGGATAATATTACTTTCTCTGGATGGACCCTTTCTGTGTATTCATTCAACTACTGAAGGGCATCTTGGTTGCTTCCAGTTTTGAGTGATTGTTAGTAAAGAAGATAAAAACAACCATTTATGTAGCACTTTACAAAGAACCCCCATTCTTATTACCTTAGTAATTACTCACAAGTTTACATTAGAAGCATTAATCATGTAACTTTCTTTCAGAAAAACAGAGTAATGGGGGAAGCTTGGAATAAACCAGGTCTCTGATTCCCCCAACCAAATTATAAAAATATAAAATAAAATTCAGGAGTGGGGTTATGCATCCATGATTATGTACACATGATTCACAGGCAGAAAGATGGCTTAACTGAGATATTACTCTATAACTTTTAGCAGTTGAATTAATTCAGAAGATTAATTCCCCTCAGTTTTTACTTCCATTCCTGAACCAAATTTCTAGTCATTGTTTTTATTTGAAAGTGTTTATTTTATAACTTTTAGTTCCTGAAATTTAAATTTCTCATTCTCCGATGTCTTATGGGATATATTTCATTTTGCTTGAGACACAATGTTGTTGATATCAGCATTGAACTTTTAAAGAATTTAGCCAGAGAATTCAAGAGCTGTACTTGAAGGGATTCTGCAGGCCCCACGTGACTTGGGAGCTCCTCCCACCCTTGTTTACTGACCAAGGTGCGGGGCTTTTAGTGGATGGGCTGGGGTGTGGGGACCCGAGCAGACGGTGGAAACACGTGGTGGTGGTGTGAGGGTGCCTCCGGGGATCGTCAGTCAGGCTGACGTCCCCCAGTTAGGAGCCTTCTCAGTGCCATAGATTCTCCAGCCTTCTCCCTCTCTCTGCCTGTTCCACCAAGTGGGATATTTTAAAGCACCGAGTCTGTGTTGGCATGTCCAACTGCGTGTTCAGCTCATTAGGCTGTTCAGGGCTTTGGGTATTACTCACCCAGAAAAGGAAGCAGATCTTGGGGAATTAGTCATGCCATCTTAGCCTTTGCCTTTAATATGATTCAGAAACAGACAAAAATACATAGTGTCTATGGGAACAGGGGAGCAATGCTTCTTTTTCCCCTTTGTTCCTTTTCTATGTCACGCTCTTTTTTTAGCCCACATATCATAGACTTGGCTTGAAGATTTATAGGTTTAAACCAGGTCTTCTTGACCGTGGCATTATTGATATCTGGGCTGGCTAATCCTTTGCGGGGCTGCAGGCGGAGTCTGTGCCCTCTGCGATGTTTTGTGTCACCTTGACTCTAGACATGAGATGCTGTTAGCAACCTTTCCTCCACAGTGTCCTGTGGAGGACAAAACCAATTCCACCGGTCTCACCAGTTCTCAACTGGTTCTCATCTGTGAGAACCACTGCTCTATATATCTTGCCAGTGGTTTTGAAAAGAAAAATCAATCATCAATTCTCCCAACCAGGGCTTCCCTGGTAACTCAGTTGGTAAAGAATCTGCCTGCAATGCAGGAGACCTGGGTTCAATTCCTGGATTGGGGAAGATACCCTGGAGAAGGGAATGGCAACCCACTCCAGTATTCTTGCCTGGAGAATCCCGTGGATAGAGGAGCCTGGTCCATGTGGTCGCAAAGAGTCAGACACGACTTAGCAACTAAACCACCACCAGGTGTTTCCTAAGATCAAGACATTTGGAGTCTTAGTAATGGGGATCTATTTTGTGTGTTATTCTACAGCTGATGCCATTTCTGGCCTAGTTAAGTTTTTTCTCTGCTTAAATCTTCTGAAAAAATCTATTTCCTATGTTTTGCAAAACAAGAGAAGTTGTCACAAGAATGTGTTAGGAGTGGGTGGGGACCTGTCTCCACCCTGTGTCTTACCCAACCACCGACCACACTCAGAATTCTGAGTCTTCTAAGGGTGCCTCTCTGCACACACCCAAGTCTTCTTGTCTCTGTTACCATTTCTGCACCCATTGTCTATCTTCATATTTTGTGATTTGCAAGTTCGGATATTCCTAGTTTTGTTAAAAGTGGAGTTTGGGTTTATTTTCTTGTTTTTATTTTATTGGAAAAATTTCTGAAAAGTCAGAAATGCGTTGTTCTGCTAAACTAAAACTGGAAGGGCATATTATGATGAAATCAAAGACTCAAACATGTGGAAGGACAACACAGGAATTATCACAAAACATGATCCCTTGAACCCAGAGCGCCTTCAGCCGGCTAAGTACTCAAGCTTGTGCTTCCAAAAGAAGTGCTTACAATTTTAAAATGGAAATCTCTGCTTTTAATTAGTTAAACTTAATTTTTGTTTTCTTTCTCAAGTGGAAAACATGTAGTGAAATTCTTAAAGCGGTGAATATTGTTTCTGTTATTTTAAATTAAGATAGAGCTGATTTCCTGGTGGAAGGCATGGCAACCCACTCCAGTATCCTTGCCTGGAGAATTCCCATGGTCAGAGGAGCCTGGCGGGCTACAGTCCATGGGGTCACAAAGAGTCAGACGTGACTGAAATGACTTAGCACGCACACACGTATATAGCTGATTTACAATGTTATATAAACTTCATGTGTACAACCTAGTGATTCGCAGTTTTCAAAAGTTGTTCTCCATTTATTGTCATTATAAAGTACTGGCTCGTTTCCCTGTGCTGTACAATGTAAACGCTGTTTCTTGATACCATTTGTCTGAGTCACAGAATCACAGTGTCAGGGTTTATTATATCTGGAAGAAAGGGTTTCCTGGCTTGCTAATGCATGTTTTAGTTGTGCCTGCAAGGTGAGAAATGCCAGGTCTGTGGCAGGGCTGGTCCACACGAAGGTGACATCCTGGGAACGAGTGACCCATAGCTGTGAGGTTTGCTCAAGGCTTCTTAAAAGCAGGCCTGGGACTGCTCCCCCATTCCTACTCCTCATGGGAGGGGCATTATGAGCATCTTGCCTTGGGGGACGTGCGGTCCTTCTTTACTGGAGGGAAGACGGGGTGATGCGGGGGAAAGTGGAGCCCAGGTGTGGGGAGCATCTCAAACAAGCTCTGGGAGGGCACTCCGGAGCCTCCACCACTGCTGAGTCAGAATTCCCCTGGTTCAGGCACATGGTGATATTTACCCGCTTTGCTGTTGTTCAGTCTCAATCTCATGGACTGCAGCACTCCAGGCTTCCCTGTCCTTCACCATCTCCTGGAGCCTGCTCAACCTCATGTCCATCATGCTGGTGATGCCATCCAACCATCTCATCCTCTGTCATCCCCTTCTCCTGCCTTTAATTTTTCCCAGCATCAAGGTCTTTTCCAGTGAGCAGCTCAGGTGGCCAAAGTATTGGAACTTCAGCTTCAGCATCAGTCTTTCTAGTGAATATTCAGAGTTGATTTCCTTTAGGATGGGCTGGTTTGATCTCCTTATTGTCCAAGGAACTCTCAAGAGTCTTCTCCAATACCACAGTTTAAAAGCATTAATTTTTTGGTGCTCAGGCCTTCTTTATGGTCCACCTCTTACATTCGTACGTGACTGCTGGCTTTGACCATAGCTTTGACTAGACAGACTTTTTGCCCACCTGATGGGCCCCAAATGTGTCCTGACAAGCTTGCCACCTCTGCCCCAGCAGGGGGGTCTCCCTCTGCAGTGGTAAGGAGACATTCTCCCTGGAACCTGAATGTCTTCGCATTGAACAAAAGCAAGTGTGTGTGCCCTTACTGGGGACTTTCATCTCCGCGCCATTGTTTTCTGACTCGGGCCTGTGGTCCTCGGTATCTGGTCCTGTGACTGTTGACATCAGACACCCTGAGCCTAGGGTGGCCCTCGTCTGTCCTTGACCATGGCGTGAGTGGGAAGGGGGTCTCTGTTGCTGGCCTGTGGGGTGATTGCGGGACACAGCTACAGAGCACACACAAACTCCATCCATTTCAGTCTCCAACACGCATGTGGGGAGTCCTGAACACGGCTGTTCATCTTCCTTACTTGTACTTTGTCTCACAGTCTAACAAGTAGAAAATGGCTGTGATGATTAATTTTAAATGTCAACGTGGCTGAGCCAAGGCATGGATGCCCAGACATCTGGCTAAGCGTTATTTCTGTGTGTGTATGTGAGAGAGACACTGTGTCTGGGCAGCTTAGCGTCTGAAATAGCGGACTGGGCATGGCAGGTGGCCTCCCCACCATAGGTGGGCCTCACTGGGTCACAGGAAGCCCCCCTCGGACAAAAGGCAGAGGGGGGGACCCTGCTCGGCCCACCTGGCTGAGCTGGGGAGATGGTCTCCTCCTGCCCTCGGGTCTCCAGTTCCAGGCAACAAACTCTGCCACCCGCTGTCCTGGGCTTCCAGCTCACATAACAGTGTGAGGAGATGCCTTAAAACAAGACACTTTATAAACACACACACATCTCCTATTGGTTGTTTCTCTGGAAAACTCCAATATGACGGTTATACATAGAAAGCTTTATCCTCGGGCTGGAGGACTCCCCTGAGGGTGGACCATCCCTCCTGCTCAGAGAGGTCACTCTTCTTGGCCACAGCTACACCTTCTAGGCTCTGTTCTTCCTTCTAGATTCTGTATTAAAGCTAAGGAAGAGATCAATATCCTGGGTGGCATGGCCACAAGGAGAATCTCAAGAATAACTTGAACTTTTCCAATGAGAAATTGCTTTGATACACGTCACCCCAAATCCACTCACCATCAGGCCAGGAGAATGCTGTGTATTGCAAACGAATTTTGCAAATGACATTTCAAAGATATCAAATTTAACTTAATTTAAGCACTCTGTTGTGATTTTCTACATATGGCTTGTGAATAAAAATTCAGTTACGGCAGCTAGACAAATGAGAGTTTTTCTGGATGCAGCCAGCAGTCATTTTCTTCCTTGCTTCCTGAGGAAGAAATACCAAAGAGTGTTGCTTGATCTTTTAGAAAGCAGAGGTCAATATATGCAATCATTTTGGAGGGTCTGAAATAATTTTCCTGTCCCTGTGAATTTCTGTTGAACCGTGTCTTGAGCCAGGAAGCCGCCCTGGTAACAGCCTGGATCAATTTGGACGTTGCGGTGTCCCTAACTGCCCCGTAGGTTAACTATGTTGCCATCAAGTGGTGACAAGAAGACATAGTTAATCCATCTGAATTACTTAATTGAGTAGGATGCTGGACATTGGTGGCCCAGCTCTAAAGAATCTGCCTGCAATGCAGGAGATGCGGGAGACACAGGTTCAATCCTTGGGTCAGGAAGAGCCCCTGGAGGAGGAAATGGCAACCTGTTCAACTATTCTTACCTAAAAAGTTCCATGGACAGAGGAGCCTGGTGGGCTACAGCCCGTGGGGTCTCAGAGAGTTGGACACGACTGAGTGACTGAGCACACAGCACAATTTATCAAGAAACTCAATGTTTATTCAAAATTTGAGCTGGCTGTGTCACATCTTTCACACATCGAATAAGAAATCAAACAAGAAAAAACAGTCCCCATATCAAGCCTGTCAAATCTGTATAGAAATCTTGCAAAAGCTGCATCTCCCCTGCTTGGTCTCATGGCAGGTTGGCTTGGGCTGCGCCTTCTTCCCTCGGGGACTCTATTTCTTTGCTTCCGGGTGTTTGCTTGGACCCAGCTCATTAATCCTCTGGCTGAGTGTTTTGCCCTGCTCAGGGGATATCTTCCTTGTTTGTCACTATCTGTTTTAGTCAGATTGGTACATTTTGGGAGAGAAACCAGGAGGGAAGGTGTCCAGGGCTCAGGTTTAGTTTATGTCAAAGACAAGGAGGCTGTTCTGGTTTTTTTCTGTCTGCTTAAAACAGCAATCCTGTTTCCTCCTTTCTTTCTTCTTCTTTTTTAAAGTCTTTATTGGATTTGTTACAATTGCCTCTGTTTCATGTTTTGAGTTTTGGCCTTGAGGCATGTGGGGTCAAGGATTGAACTCACACCCCTGCATTGGAAGGACCGCCGGGGAGTCTCGTGTTTCCTCCTCTCTTAACCTACGCTTGACCTACCTTCCAGAGATTCAACGATCTGCCTTCAGCCGTAGACCACAGACGTGTGGACACGGGCAGGGCGGGCTGAGCGAGGACAGGAGCCCTGACACAGACACGGCTGTGTGTGGAGCGGACAGCTGCCGGGAAGCTGCTCTTTGACACGGGGAGCTCAGCTGGGCTCTGTGCAGACCTCGAGGGCAGGCCGGGGTGGGAGGCAGGCTCAAGAGCGAACAGATACACGTGTACTGACGGCTAAGTCATGCTGTTGTCCAGCAGAAGCTGACACAACGTCGTAAAGCAATTATACTCCAATAATAAAATCGTAAAAAATGATCTGCCTTCAAGCTATTTTCAAGTTTGCCCTTCAAACTAACTGGAAAATTAGCATTATTAAGACAGTAGAAAATCAGACTGAGTTTTTAAATGCTTAAAAAGGGAGTTTCTCTTCTCTATTTAAATATTACAGTGTGTTAGTCATTCAGTTGTGTCCGACTCTGTGACCCCATGGACTATATAGCCCGCCAGGCTCCTCTGTCCATGGATTTCTCCAGGCAAGAGTACTGGAGTAGGTTGCCATTCCCTTCTCCAGGGGATCTTCCTGACCCAGGGATTGAACCCACGTCTCCTGCATTGGCAGGCAGATTCTTTACCACTTGAGCCACCAGGGAAGCCCATTTAAATATTAAAGTGTCATAAAAATAATCATAGTCACTGTGGAGCAAAGACTGGAAGCTTAAAGCTGAGAATGAACACTTTCCCTCCCCTCATCCCCTCCGGCCCTTCTGTGTGTGTTTCAAACATCTCCAGTTACACACAAAGGTATTCATGCACAATTTCTTCTAACCTAAGCCTTCTAAACCTTTAGAAGGATTTCTTCTTCTAAACCTCCTTTTTTAAAGCTAAGGCATCATATCATGTGCTCTTTTCTGCAATGTGACTTCTTACCATATTTCTTGGAAAACTTGGCAAGCTGTTATAATTCTACTTCTAGACATACTTGTTGTAAATCAGTGGACCATAAATGTAAGGGTTTATTTCTGGACTCTCAATTCTATTCCACTGATCTGTTCTCATGCCATTTTCACTCCATATATATTGGAGATGCTCGCATATAGGAATGGTAAAGAACTCATTTCACTTCTGTTGCATGACCTGCAATTTGCTGAATGTGTATGATTTTAACTTGGCCCATTGTTCTCACTGACAATAAATTGTTTACAATCTTTTTGCTGAAATGATTATTCATGAACTTTAAAATTGTGTATGTGCCCATATGCCTCTAACATTGTAGGTAGAATTACTTACCTAAGTTAACCAATAGATTTGGTTTTCTAGAGAGCTGGTGTGGGCCTGTGTGCCATTGTATGAATTCATCTCTAAGTGAGCAGATGAAAAAAATTGTACTCTTTACTCTTTACAAAGTGAAATCTTTTAAAAGGAACACATTTCTTCTTGGTCCCTGTTCAGCTTTCACCTGGTGGAGGCAGACTGTGTGTATGATGACCTGCCTAAATCCAAGTCATGTCTGATTTTTTTCCCTGAGCTTCTCTTAATGGACTGAAATATGTCCTTTTCCAGTAACCTAATCTTGTTCCATAAGTGAATGAATGAAGTCCCAGACAGATGGAAATTCCCAGGATTCCCCTCCAGGCTTTAGCGATTCTCCTGTGAGACGCTCAGTGGGGCTCACATCACACCTCGCAGGTGACCCTCTGTGTCGCCACCTTCCCTCCCATCTTGACATGCTGAGCGCCTGACATGGTTTCTCTCCTAACCACCCTCTAATTTTGGTCCTCTTCCCATCACCAGCGTACAGATGAGGACATGAAAGCTTGGTGAGGTTCAGAGTGTGTCGAGAGGGCAAAGGGGCAGATCCAGTTTGTGGGATCCCGGAGGGCACACGTGGGCCAGCGCGCTCTGATGCTGGGGCCCCGAGCTGCTCTGCACCAGCCGGCCTCCCCGGGGCCGCGGTCAGCCCGTGTGACCCCGGCTCTGGGCCCATCCAGCGTGCTGCCTCATCTTCTCCTTCCATCTCCCTGCACACTCACCTTCCCTGTCTGCCCATTAAAGCACCATTTGTGACAACTCTGCAAGTTGAGTTAATTTCTCTTGAGAGAAATATGGAAAACTCAGTTCATCTCGAATGTATCTGTAAGCCTTAGGCTCCTTTAGGTCCTGTCGGCTCCTCATGCAGCGTGTGAATTCACTGCCCTGGTGGGATGGTTTTCCTCCTTTCTGCTTCTGCTTATTACCTTCAGCTCATTAGCCCAAAATTCACCCCGGCAATGCGCTGGCAGGAAGCAAAGAAAGTAAATTCTAAACTTAGTTCCCTCTTAACTCCTGGTCGAATATTGTAAAGTTCTTAAAGGGGTTATGGAAATCTGAAAGACTATCCTACTGATTGTAAGAATCATGTGTTGTTTTTTGAAATACTTTTTTGATAGAGATCGTAAAAGGAACAGTAAGTCGCAGTCCAGAATAGGACTGTGAGCCAAGGAGCAAGACAGGATCTGACTGGAACAAATGGTACTGTGAACACAGAGCGAATTAGGAGAGATTTTGGTTTGAAATTTAATGTACAAGATTTCTGAAATACCAAATAGCCTTCTTAAACTGGTGGGAAGAACACAGACAGCAAAATCAGTTTTGAGAAAAGAAAGAATTCTTCCATGACAGGGACCATGTATGATAAGATGGTGTGGATTTCAGGCCGAGCAGATCACTTCAAGGGCTTCCCAGGTGGCACTAGTGGTGAAGAACCCGCCTGCCAATGCAGGAGATGCAGGTTCGTTCCCTGGGTGGGGAAGATCCTCTGGAGAAGGGAATGGCAACCCACTCCAGTGTTCTTGCCTGGAGAATCCCATGGACAGAGGAGCCTGGTGGACTTTAGTCTGTGTGGTCATAAGGAGTCCAACACAACTGAACACACATGCACAGATCACTTCAAAGTGTATTAAAGAAATGCATATAATCCATGAATTTGAAACATGAAATTGCCAATATTCTACCATCTTTGAATGAAAAAAAATTGCACTTTTATGTGATTTCATCTAATACTTCTTTAGAGTCTGGTACAAAAAGAGCCACATTAAAAAGGTGGTTTCTTGAGCCCCGACGACTTCAGTGATCAAAATGTCCAAGTGTTTTTGCCCGTGAAGCGTCCCTTGACTCTTAACTCTGACCCCTGCGTGCCCCACTGCCCACAGGAGTCAGCTGTGCTCCCAGAGGCTTCTTTCAGAGCTGGGGGCTGAGTGAGCTGCCCAGGGCTGGCTGTGGTGTGGGCAGCCACGCCTCTGCTATGACCAGCGGCGGTGGTCTGTGTGACGCTGCCCTGACGCCTGCCCAGGCTCGGGCAGGGTTCTCTGCTCATGCCCAGGGCCTGAGCGCTTTCATTTGCCGGAATGGACACACTTGAGCCTACTTCCTGCACACAGCAGCCCTCACCTTGGTCTGGAGAGCCTCGGACCACTCACCACTCGGGAGCTAAAATCACAGGACGCTGCCCCAGGTAGCTGAGGTGCATCTCAAAGCACTGACCTCAGTGAGCCCAGAATTTGCATCTTCCCATACAAAGAACAACCCTAAGTTCCTTAACTTGGGATGTCTGGTTTGCTTTAATTTACAGTAATCTTTTGATGTTCAGACTACCTGCCCTTTGTTGCATAACTTCTATAGAACCTGGCTCCTTCCTGCACCTCCAGAGCAGTTCTCTCGGGGCTGCTTGAGACGCTGCCTCCCGAGCTTGAAGTCATAAAAATTTATTCCTGCCGAATAAAACCTAACTCTCGAAATAATTTTTAAGTCCACAGATCAGAGACAGTATGAAGATAAAGAGCTCTGGGGGCCTCCCTAGGAATTTGAACTTCACCCTAAGGATAAGAGGATTAAATGCAAAGAAGGTTTCAGATTTTCATTTACGGAAATTGTCTTTTAGGAAAATTCCTCTTACCTCAGGAGAGCCATTAGATATTTTTGAAAAGGGATAAAACTGAAGCAAGCACAGAAGGTTAGAGGCGTGTTTGGAAACAATGAATCTGCATTTCTTTGAAACTGATTTTCACGTTGTATTTTCCCCTGATTCAGGCTGGTTGCATCAACTGTGAAAATTTACCGTGGACCCTGCATGACAGAGACTTACATGGTACCTCAGTCTGTGTAATTGTTAAGGCCAAACTGGACGACTTTATCAGACTCAGGTGTGAACCAGGACGAAGAGTCTCCCAGAGGCAGTCTGTGCTGTTGACAGCTGCCTCTGGGTGGGAAGTCTGCACACCCCTGTAATTACTTCTGGATAAGACCAGCACCATTAAATATACTCATCTTGGACATAAATTAATCAGGGGCAAATTCTGAAGAAACAAACCTTAATTTGTCAGAGGTATAAATGAAGACCAAAAAAGGAAGTTCCTGTTCAATGCCAGTTTGTTTGCTTTCTGAAAGCTATTGAGGAAGTTTTAACTTTTCCCTGAGCTGGCGTGCTCTGAGCACAGCGGATGGGTGGCGGGGTCTGGATTCAGCTGGTCACCCAGCAAGAGCAAGTGGCTCAGGGACGCCAGAGTAGCCGGAGTGAAGGGCCAAATGGGTTTGATATTAGGAAATCACTTATTTTTAAATATTTTTTTATTTTTAATTAATTATTTCACAATATTGTGTTGGTTTCTGCCAACATCAATATGAATCAGTCATTTGTCCCCTCCCTCTCCAAAAGACCCTGAAAATTAAAAAAAAAAGTTATACATTTTGACTTATCCCAGTGCAACAATTGAAATGTTGTTTTGAAAACATTACCCTTGGGGAAGTCTTAAAGTTGTAGGGTCTTACAAGTCAGAATTAATCATTAATAGGTCCGTAGTCTTTCTTAAGATTTGGTGATAGCTAGCTTTAACAAACCAAAATCAACTGTGTAAGCTCTAGCCAGATAGCCAGGTACAAAAGAGTGAGAAGAAGCTGAAAGTGTTAGTCGCTCAGTTGTGACACTGTGTGAGCCCGTGGAATGTAGCCCGCCAGGCTGCTCTGTCCACGGGGTTCTCCAGGCGAGAACACTGGAGTGGGCTGCCACTTCTTCCTCCAGGGGATCTTTCCCACCCAGGGATGGAACCTGTGTCTCCTGCATTGCAGGTGTATCCTTTACTGTCTGAGCCACCAGGGAAACCCGAGAAGAGATGAACTCTCTTTAAAAAATAATGAGATGAAGAAGACCAGCAGATGCGTGGACCTCTGACTGTGTCCCTGGCTGGGCAGCATCACTCCCACGTGCCTGGAAAGACCACAGAAACCTGGGCCCAGCCTGCAGGCTGGCAGTCAGGAAACCAGGGGTGCGCTCAGCCTGCTGGGCGAGCCAAGCCCTCCAGGGGGCGCTGCTGCCCACCCACGGTTGGGCTGAGACGCTCTCCTCTGTTTTGCAATTTCCCATTCTGTGGCCAACCTTGCCTTTCAACCACCAACACTTACTTTCAGGTTGGTGCTATAGACCGAAGGTCCCTGTTCAGGAGGACTGTGAGCCACTTAAAGCAAAGGTTCTGTGTTAGTTAAAGCTGAAAGGCATCAAGGAGAAGCTTAGGGCTTCAGTAAGTAGAATTGCAAAAATATATCCATTTTAATGAAAAGTACACTCAAGACTTGACCTTGTATTCAGCTGAGCTCACTGCTTCAGCTTTATTTTGCTAGAGAATGACTCCCTGAAAGAAGTGGTGATATGGGATCTAAATCACAGAGTCATTTGGAAGAGTGGCCCAAGGATGGCCTGGAAGTCGAATCCAGGAATAGCTTCAGCAAGGCTGCTTGCCTGTCTCTAGAGATTTCTCCAAGGTGAACTCTAGGCGGCGCCATAGAACCACGCTCGAGAAAGCAAGCGGACGGTGTCTGTGCTTCTGTATGTAATGAGGCGAACTTTGGAAAATCAGAGTTACCAGCTGGTGGCTTTATTGTGTCAGCTATGCTGCAGGGGGGTTTTATCTGCTGAACTTGGTGAGCTGTCAGATTAGGCAAAAGTTTCCAAGTAACACAGGCTCCAATGAATAGCAATTGATTATATGTGTACATAGAAAAATATTTTAAAATTACTGAATGATTGAAAATTTATCATTAAAAAATTACAAAATATCCACTCAGTAAAATCACACAGTGTATTAGTGAAAACTGGAGCATCCCCTTTCACTCTCTCATCCTCTGGAGTTTGCTATGGGTTCTTTTTTGCGACATGACTATACATGTGTTGTAGAGATAGCTATGTTCACACATCAAAAGTTTAAAAAAACTGACAAGACTATACCTATTGTTTTGTAACTATTTTTTTGTACTCCTAAGTACATTTCTTGCTGTATTTCCTTGTAAGCGTAGGTTAGATATGCATTCAGTGTGTTTCAGTGCACTTCACAGACGTGCTTCTTTCCAGGGGACGGACAGAGACCACAGAATGAATGTACTGTAAGCAATGCCCCAGGGTGGTTGGATAGGTGTTTAGATCACCTCCAGTTCTCTCACTATCGCATGACACAGCAGTGCCTCTCAGATGAGGGCGATGACGTGTAGTTATCTCTGTAGGAACAACCCCTAGAAGAGGCTCAGCCCACTTTCTTCATCGCCCTCACTGCCATTAGTGACGTGGTTTATTCCAGAAGCCGTCGGGGCTTTTCTTAGAGCTTACTCTTCCAGACTCAGCTTAAAACCACCTTTGTTGAGTTTACCACCATCCTTCTACAACTGGAATGAACTTGCGATTGAAAGAGCATTGAAGTTATGGATTAATTTGGGGGGAAGTTGCTATAGAGTCCTTAAGATATTGTCTACATTTTCTTTTTACACCAAGTGTCTGGATACTTTGCGTATACGAAGAAGTGTGTCTTATTTTTCAGTTAATTCATGGGGAAGCTATGTTTTTCTATGTCAATCTTACACTGAGCTGCTTTATTTTTAATTGAAGTACAGTTAGTTTAAAATATATTAGTTTCAGGTGTACAACATAGTGATGCAACAGTTTTAGAGATTATACTTCATTTAAAGCTATTACAGAAATGGCTCTGTCTCCACACTGCACAACAGATCCTTGTTGTTTATTTATTTGATGCACGGTGGTCTGTGTCTCCTAATCCTCCACCTCTACCCGGCCCCTCGCCCATCCCTCTCCCCTCATAAGCCCTGGTTTGTGCTCTGTATCCACAAGTCTATTTCTGTTTTATTAAATATATTCACTGGTTTCATTCTTCAGATTCCACATATAAATGATAATGTTGAACTATTTTATTGAACTCTTCAGCCTGAATGTTTATTTGTTTCTTCTTGATATTTAGACAATCACCCCATGTGTGAAAACAGGACAGTTTAATTCTCTTTCCCTGTGTTTTCAGGCTTTTATTTCTTTTCTTGCCATATTCCATTAGCGGCACATACGATTAATGGTGTATCCCATTAATGGCAATGAGATTGTTTTATAGGTTCCTTTTTTGTGTACACATGTTGCTATTGCCTCTATGTCCAGAAGAAATATTTCAGGAAGTTCTGCTTTCTCTTTGCTCTGAAAGAGTTTAAATTACAAGAAAAAGAGCTTAGCTTCTTGGGACCTTGACAGACTTCATCCAGTGCCCTAGTATTTTGCCCTGCGTGGATGTACATTATTTCATTTCCTCCTTGTCATTATTACACTTATCTATTAAATAACATAAATGTTATTTAATGGCATGTACATTGCTACTCAATATCCTTTCAAAACTAATACTTAAGTATCATTAATACGGAATATTTTAAAAGTCTTTATTGAACTTACTAGAATATTATTTCTGTTTTATGCTTTAGTCTTCCAGGTGGCTTTGGATTTTTCTTTTTTTTTAGCCATGGGGCTTGTGGGATCTTAGTTCCCTGACCGGGGATCAAACCTGTATCCCCTGCATTGGAAGGCGAAGTCTTAACCACTGGACCACGAGGGAAGTATCACTAAGTACCATATTTCATAAATTATTTTAGTCTTATAGAGTTCAGTGAGAAAAAAATGGGCAAAAGTCTGGAAAATATAAAAGGCAGAAGTGAAACTGAAGTGAAGTCGCTCAGTCGTGTCTGACTCTTTGCGACCCCGTGGACTGTAGCCTACCAGGCTCCTCCATCCATGGGATTCTCCAGGCCAGAATACTGGAGTGGGTTGCCATTTCCTTCTCCAGGGGATCTTCCCGACCCAGGGATTGAACTCGGGTCTCCTGCATTGCAGGCAGACGCTTTACTCTCTGAGCCACCAAGAAAGCTAAAAAGCAGAAGAGACAAAGTTTAAATCCTTTAATTTGAAAAAAATTAAGATAAAGAATTAAAGAAAGAATGTTGGTAAATCCATGCCTTAAGAAAAAAAAAAATGGTGCCTTAAAATGTTAAAACTATGTACTCCAAATAACGTTTTATTTTGAGTGTCTAACAATAAAACAAAATTTCAGTAACTTTCTCAAGATCTCTCAATACTGCAGGACAGAACCAGATTTACCCAGGTCCCATGCTGTCACCTGCTGCAGGACCACATCAGGGCAATAACTCATGGAGGCCGCCAGCCCTTCTCTGCAGGCTCGTGTGGGGACAGCTGCGTAACTGCAGAGACAGCGTCCTGGGTGGCGACATCACACGCATTCCCCCTGCAAGAAGAATGTTTTCATCGTGTGCTTAATATTCTGCCATGGTTGACGTTTAATTTTTCCCTGTGAATTTCTGGTTGCTTCTTTTTTCCTCACTGATAGAGGCAGCACAGGCCTCTAACTCACAGTAAAATGTATCCGGTGTCTTCTTTATACTGTATTGCACTGTATCTTTTATTCCTGAATAACATCCCTTTATAATGTCTTCAAGAGATTATATAAAAAAGACTGCAGTTTCTGAGTTATTCCACACTCAAAAGCATCTTTGTTTAGCCTTATGTGTGACAGGGCTTCCCAGGTGGTGCTAGGGGTAAAGAATCTGCCTACCAATGCAGGAGACATGAGACACAGGTTTGATCCCTGGGTCGGGAAGATTCCCTGGAGGAGGAAATGACAACCCACTCCAGTATTCTTACCTGGAGAATTCCACGGACAGAAGAGCCTTGCTGGCTACAGTCTGTGGGGTCGCAAAGAATTGGACATGATTGAAGGGACTCTGCATACATGCATGTGACCGATAATTTAGACAGCAGTACGGCAGGCAATGAGGGAGACCTGGGTTCGATCCCTGGGTTGGGAAGATCCCCTGGAGATGGAAATGGCAACCCGCTCCAGTATTCTTGCCTGGAAAATCCCACGGACGGAGGAGCCTGGTAGGCTACAGTCCATGGGGTCTCAAAGAGTCGGACACGACTGAGCGACTTCACTTTCTTTCTTGTCTTTAGGGCAGGCTCAGGCCAGTCCAGTGGGTGCTGATCAAACAGTCAATGCCAGGCCCTTTCTTGGTCACCGGCGGTCAGCCTTCTCTGTGGAAGCTGCCACTTTCTCCTTCTAGTCTCAGAATTCTCAAGCTGTGTCTCCAGATGAGTCTTTACAAAGTCATCTTACTTGTCTCGGAGGGAATCCTTTTCGATCTGAAAAGCTTTGCTCTTCTTCAGATATGCTGGGCAGGGCTTTCCCACTGTTTCTTGGCACTTTCTTCACCTCTGTTGCGCCTTTCAAGGTTGCGAAGAGTCAGACACAGGAGGACAGAGGTTCTAGCTTCGTTTTCATATTTTCTTTCTCTTCATTCTTACTCTTTTTTCCTCTGTTTCACACTGGGGTACCTCTTTGACTCTATTTTGCAAGCCTGCTATACTTTTAAAAAGTTATCAGCATATTTTAACGTCTAAAAGCCATTTTCTTCTCTGGTTGTTCCACTTACTAGCACACGAGTTCATTTTGTGGCTGAAATTTTGTCTGAAGTGGGCGACAGAGAATGAGGTGGTTGGATGGCATCACAGAATCAATGGATATGAGTTCAAGCACACTCTGGGAGGTAGTGAAGGACAGGAGTGCTGCATTCCATGGGTTCGCAAAGAGTCGGACACGACTTAGCGAGTGAACAACAATTTTGTCTTGAATCTCTTGGCATATTAGTTAAGGTTAATTTTTTTTTCTATTCCCTGAGTAATCTCAGTCTTTTTCTCATGTTGGTGTGTATTGATCCTTCTTTCCTGGTCACCCCTTTTCTTTACACCCCTGATGGTCTTTGATGACCCATTTATATGGGATTGATTTTCTAGATTGTGTGAGTCTGATAGTGCCAAAGCCTCAACCTCATTATGCACTTTTCTCCTAAAACAAGTTGCGATGCACCTAGCCAGTGGATGTGGCTGCCTTGGGGCCTGGTTCTCCATCACTTGGTGTGGTCATGTCTCCTTCCAGGTTTAACCAGCTGCCAATCTGGACATGGAACAACAGACTGGTTCCAAACAGGGAAAGGAGAAAGTCAAGGCTGTATATTGTCACCCTGCTTATTTAACTTATATGCAGAGTACATCATGAGAAATGCTGGGCTGGATGAAGCACAAGCTGGAATCAAGATTGCCAGGAGAAATATCAATAACCTCAGATATGCAGATGACACCACCCTTATGGCAGAAAGCTAAGAAAACTCTTGATGAAAGTGAAAGAGGAGAGTGAAAAAGTTGGCTTGAGGCTCAACATTCAGAAAACTAAGATCGTGGCATCTGGTCCCATCACCTCATGGGAAATAGATGGGGAAACAGTGGAAATAGTGACAGACTTTATTTTTCTGGGCTCCAAAATCACTGCAGATGGTGACTGCAGCCATGAAATTAAAAGACGCTTGCTCCTTGGAAGAAAAGTTATGACCAACCTAGACAGAATATTAAAAAGCAGAGACATTACTTTGCCAACAAAGGTTTGGATAGTCAAGGCTATGGTTTTTCCAGTGGTCATGTATGGATGTGAGAGTTGGAGTATAAAGAAAGCTGAGTGCTGAAGAATTGATGCTTTTGAACTGTGGTGTTGGAGAAGAGTCTTGAGCACCCCTTGGACTGCAAGGAGATCCAACCATTCCATCCTAAAGATCAGTCTGAATGTTCATCATCAGAAGGACTGATGCTGAAGATGAAGCTCCAATACTTTGGCCACCTGATGCAAAGAGCCGACTCCTTGGAAAAGACCCTGATGCTTCAAAAGATTGAAGGCAGGAGGAAAAGGGGACGACATCGGATGAAATGGTTGGATGGCATCACTGACTCTATGGACATGAGTTTGAGTAAACCTCAGGAGCTGGCGATGGACAGGGAGGCCTGGCGTGCTACAGTCCATGGGATCACAAAGAGCTGGACAAGACCGAGTGACTGAACTGAACTGACTGAATCTGGATCTGAATTGATCTTAGTTGTTCCCTGTGTGATTTGTGGAGATGCACCCTGGCTCAGACAGTAAAGAATCCGCCTGCAATGCAGGAGACCTGGGTTCGATCCCTGGGACAGAAAGGTCCCCTGGAAAAGAAAATGGCAACTCACTCCAGTATTCTTGCCTGGAGAATCCCATGGACAGAGGCGCCTAGCGGGCTACAGTCCAGAGCATCGCACATGACTGAACATGCGTGCATGCACACTCCCTTTTCTAACCTGAATTTCCGTGTCTTCATACCCTGAGTGTCTGTGAAGATTCTGATGGTTAAAAATGCCGGGTTGCTTGTCCGTGAGTTGCTTCACACACTGATGCTGACCCTCTGGCCTCTCTTTGAACTCCTGTCCTGGCGACTCCTGTTCATTTGTAACACCACCCTCGGCTGCGTTCTGCTTGCTCTTTACCTTGTTTCTTCTCCAGAGTTGGAAAGTCTGGAACCTCTGTGCCTGAACAGAGAGAGACGGGGTGATGGGTGGAGGTGGTGGTCAGAGTGGGAATGTGGGGTGAAGCACAGCTTACACTTAGGGGACAGAGGACGCCCGGCCAGATGCCTAGTCTCTGCCACCCCGCTTCTTTTGAAAACTGTTTTTACTTTTTTATTTATGGCCACACTCACAGTACGTGGGATCCTGGTTCCATGACCAGGGATTGAACCCATGTCCTCTGTACTAACATAATACTTTGAAATATCTTCTCCATCAAGTGTTTGGAAAAATAAAGTTTGTTACAGAGTTCACCTGGTAAAAACATAGAGCTCTTAGGGGGTCTATAGCCCCCTAAGCCTATAGCCCTTTAAAAGAGATCTTGTTTTTCCTGAGTTCTATTTCTTTTATCAGCTCTGGAGTATTTGGGAGCCATTGACTTAATCACTTAAAAAAAATGCACACATATTTTAATTGGTTAGATTCAATACTGGGCTAATGTTACCTTGGTCACTATTAGTGTTATAGTCATTTATAAATTGTCTTGTATGGTGGAGCTTATAAAAATATTATGGTGATTCAATGAAACAGAAGAGAAGGATGACTCAGAGCTACATTGTTCAAATAGACTATGCTTAGATTTAAACCTTTGCATGATGAAACGACATCCATTTGTTAAAATATCTTAAATTCGTATGATTACGATACTAACTGACAGCAAAGGTACAGCAGCGAGTGTCAGAGGCCCAGTTAGAGCCGCCCGCATAGGTAGTGGCCGAGCCAAGACCAGCCTCTAGCCTCCTGCATTCGCTTGGATATGAAACAGCTCAAAACGGACAGACCCAGCGTGGGTCTCTGGCCCACTTCTCCAGCTTTGTGTATTAGCCCGTTTAATTTTTACAGCATCCTTTGAGTCAGGAATTATGGCCACTGTTGTCATAATCACCACCATCATCTGCAGTGGTCCAGATAAGAACATCTGGGCACAAAAGGAATTAAGCTTATTTTTTTTTTTCCTTCTGTTGAGTGTTTTTTTTTTAATTCAAGTGGAGTTGATTTACCATTTTTTATTATTTACAAGCATACAATATAGTGATTCTGTACCTTTTACTGACATACACTTTCGAAAGTTATTCCTAGATAATGATTATAGTTGTGCTACCCAATTCATCCTTGTTGCTTATCTATTTTATACACAGTAGTCAGTTTTTCTTAATCCTCTGCCCCAACTCACCACTCCCCCCTTCCCTGTCCCATTTGGAAACCACTAGTCTGTTTTCTATGTCTGTGAGTCTGTTTCTATTTTTCATACACATTCATTTGTATCATTTCTTAGATCCACACATCAGCGATCTCATCCAGTATTTGTCTCTCTCTGTCTGACATATTTCACTGAGAATAGAAATCTCTAGGTTCATCCACGTTGCTGCAAATTGCAGAATTTCGTTTTTTTTTTTTTTTTTTTTTTATGGCCATTGAGGTTTTTTGTGTCTCATCTCAAATGTCAACATCATTCCACTGGGTATAAAAGATTATGCCTATTGGCCAAATTGCAATGAACTCTCTTAACACCCCATGGTACTGAGTGGCAAAGCTGGAATTTGAACCTGGACGGTTTCAATCCCATATTCATATTACTATGTTATATAGAGATTTACCACCAGTGGCTTGGTGGTAAACAATCTGCCTGCCAATGCAGGAGACGCAGGAGATGTGGGTTTGATCCTTGGGTTGGGAAGATTCCCTGAAGAAGGAAACGGCAACCCACTCCAGTATTCTTGCCTGGAGATTCCCATGGAGGAATCTCCATGGAGAGGAGCCTGGTGGGCTACAGTCCATGGGGTTGCAGAAGAGTTGGATATGACTGAGCCAGTGAACACACACACAGACACAGATTTAAAGCTTCATATTTAAAGCATTGTTCATTGACCACTTTCAATCATGTGATTAGGAAGTTTTTCTTTTAAGAGTATTTCACTTTATGCTCCATGATAAACATTATCAGACCTAGATTTCAAACATGACTTCACTTTTATCTTTATTGTCCTCTCCTGTGCAGCCAATAATCTGTGTGATGAAATTTTGATTAAGTGACTTATTTCTCATGTGGCTTATTTTAGGGGTGTCCTCTCCTAGAGGAATCAGAATAGTGACAGAAGCTTTATGACCCCCAGTCCAAACTGCACTCATTTGCGGAGTGAATGTGTCACTGTTATTAAAAGAAGTCCTTGTCTTCCCTCTCCCAGTAAAAGGGGGTACTTTGACTGTGTCAGGATCACGTGTTTGGACTTCCTGGGGCATTTCTTAGGAAATCTCCTGGACTCTGGCTGTTCACTTCACAGAGTCGTTGACATCTTTGAGGAGTTGATAAGGCTAGGATGCTTGCTGCACATGATTCTGAAAAACATTTCAGGAGCTTCATGGATGCAAGACGCCCATCTATGAAGCCGGCCTGGACCCCAGAGGACAATGAGTTACTTGGGTGCAGAGCTGACATCTGGATTGGATGTTCCCTGAGGCTTTTGGTTCCCACACCCTGATAACCCTTCTGAGCCTGCAGACATGGCCTTGAGAGTGCTAGAGGTCCTTACCCCACGTGGCCAGAAGCAAAGGCAGGGCCTCTGCTCTGTGAGACCCACCCCAGCGCTCCTCCTGCTGGGGCTGAGTGCTGCAGGGCCCATCCACCCTACATGAAAGGAAAGAGCTGCCCTCAAGGGAGTTGTGTGGTCTGCCCAGAGGGTGCCGGTGGTAGACGGGTGAGCACTTGGGGGGTGGGGTTCTGCAGCTGCCTGAGAACCAGGAGATGACTGATTTGGGTTCCATCCCCAGTTAGAGAACTAAGATCTTGTCCTATCTGGACAGCCAAAATAATTTTTTAAAAAGTGTACAATTTGGTGGCATTCAGCACAGCTGAATGTGCAGCTGTCCCTGCTCTGCAGTTCCAGAACTTCTGCAGCATCGCAAAGCGAAGGTCTGTACCAGTCAGCTCCCCCACCCCCGGCCCCGCCACCCCTCCTCGGATGTACTTTCTGTCTCCGGGAACCTGCCCATTTTAGGTAAAGTTCAATTTTATGCCTTTCATTATGACTTGAATTGTCTAACCATCTGCATGTGTTACTTTAATGAAAGTAAACATTGTCACAAAATGTCAAAATGGATTATGAAGGCAAAAGGGTTATGGACCATTTGCAATTCTTATGGATGCTTTCCTGTTTTAAGATCATCCCAATAAATGTTCTTTTACATGATCTCACGGAGAATGAGATAATTGAATATACCTGGGTCAGACAGTGAACTAATGTACCATTGCTTTTACATAGAAAGGAGGTACTTGTTTCTGTGTAATTCCCAGGGATATTATCACTTTATTAGGCAGGTTGCTGGGCACATCATAGCAAAGGATTATTAGTACATTAATTTGCAACGATTAATTATGTTAAACTTCATTGTAATAAGCTGATTAGAACATTAGGTCGTGAAACGTGAGAGATTTGCTCCACAGCTTTCAATGCAGTTGTTAAACTACCCTAAGAAATTAAATGATTTGATATATTAAATTAGCAGAAAATATTAGGTAATTTTGGATGGCATAATTGCCAGTGGTTCTAAGCACCACACATAATATCAAGCACTCTTCTACATATTTAATCTTAAGGAGATAAGCCATCAGAGGAAATAATTTCTACAAGCACAAAAGTTCATTGTGACCTTGCTTTCCATATTTCATTATCATAAGCAATCTAAATATTTAACAATAGAAAAAGAACTAAGTAAACGTTTGCCTCTCCACTTGGTGGATTAAAAGCGAGAGCTGACAAGAGCATAGAACAATGTCAGAAATTCTTTCAGGATCGAGCCAATAAAAGCCAGTGAATTGTTTTACTGGTGCCATGTTTGTCATTATTTTTTTAAAAAATCCACTGAAACTGATCTTTGTTTAATCAATATTTAATCTAACTTCAATCCTCATTCCTCCTGGCCTGTTGAAAATATTCATGATGCTGTCAACTGTCAGAACATCCAGGTTCTCCCCGCTCTCTCTCTCTCTCTCCTGTCCTTCTCCTACATACGGGGATATCCTTTCTCCAGTCACTTTTTGGTTTCTCAAATTCTTATTCCTTGAGTTTTAGGATTCCTCAAGCTTTGGCCATGCATCATCATTTCTTGGCATTCTGCACACGCTCCATGGTCTGACTTCTGCCTGGGATGTTAACCTAGGTGGGCTGCCTGCAGTAAGAAGCAGACCCTAATACATCAACCCCTCTATCAAGTAGAGATCTCTTTGAGACTCAGTATTCTGAGGCTTCATTCAAGGCAGTGGGGGCAGCTCTTCTCAAGGTCTTCAGGGACCCAGGCCTCAGTTTCCTTGGAGGGTCAGAACACAATTCCGTTGCGTAATGTTTGAATAGAGCTGAATCTGGAGCTCAGGGCTCTCTGAGAAGTCGGTGAAGCAGGGAGGAGGGAGGAGCTTGAGGGAAAGCAGAGTCGGAGTTTCTTCCAGGCCGTGGCATGGTTGCAGTCTGAGGAGATGGAGCCCAGCAGAGGTGGACCCCTCCAGAACCAGGTGAGGGACCTGCTGGAGGAGGAGGCAGGAGCTGCTGGGACCAAGCGTCAGGCCAGCTTGGGAGGAAGTGTGTGCTGACTGTGTTCACGGGACGTGGATGCTCTTGGAAGTGAGGTGGACAGGATGGAAGGGCTTTGTCTGCTTCACTGAGTCCTTTGCACCCAGAGTTTCGTGGTTTGTGTCCTGAGCTGGGAGTGCCTTGGGGATGGGGTCAGGGGTTCACGGCAGCCCCCAAGCACACTTGGTCCATAAGCAGGTCCCTATCCGGTGCGGAACCTGGAGTTCTAGTTTGACAACATTTTAAATGACTTCATTTGGATCCTTTTGAGTGATTTTCTTGTAAAAGAGGAATTTCTGCCTGTAGTTTTCAATTTATTGAGTCCTATGAGATGAAACAGTGACACTTTTTCTGGAAAGAGACTTGGAAGACGTCCTTCATTCTTTTAGACTAGAAAGTATATGTTTACTTCTCTTCTGAATATTTGAAAGTCTGGGTTTGAAATGAAGTACGTGGGAAAAGTAAAAACATCTCAGAGCATCCAAAGTACAAACGTATAGCTCTTGCTCTCTGTCCTTTTCAGGACCCCCTGGAATCCCTGTCTCTGTAACAAGACTTATCATCCTGTAAGCAATGGGTTTTTGTCTTCTTTCCTCGTGGGGCTATGTGTTCCTGGACATCACCCACATTGCTAACCATTTCTCCTGGTGAGCTCAGCCCGGATGGGGAGGCACCAGCCCCTCAGAGCACTGAGATCTATGAACACAGAGCTCCATGCAGATGATGCAGGGATGCCGGGCTGAGGGCTTAGTTGTGTTTTTCGATCCTTTGGACTGTAGCCCTCCAGGCTCCTCTGTCCATGGGATTCTCCAGGCAACAATACTGGAGCGGGTTGCCGTTTCCTCCTCCAGGGGATCTTTCTGACCCAGGGATTGATCCTGCATCTCCTGTGAGTCCTGTGTTGCACTCGAATCCTTTACCTGTTGAGTCAAATTGGCCTCCTGGGTCATACTCCTTTCCTGTTTAACAAATAAACCCTGTATGTGAGAGAAGGTTTTGGTCACACATTTGCGGTCTGCAGGGCTCCTCCACCGCGTTCCCTCTGGGGCTGGTGTCTTCTGTTGTCAGGATGCTGGGTGCTCGCACGGTGACGACGGAGCAGCACGGACGGTCCGGGCCAGCCACCTCCTGTCCTGACTCTGGGTTTCATTAGATTCCCCCAGGGTCTGCTTGGTCACCTGCCGGGGTGGCGTCTGTCAGCTTTCTCCACCTTAAACTTACTCTCTGCCACCCGCCCGCACTGTGGTCTTTGGAAGGAAGAATGTAAAAGGGTACATTTAAGGGAAGGGAGTTGCATCCATCTCTTTTATCCATAATAAAAGATAAGATCCATGAAATAAGGAACCTGGCTTTGTTTTTTGTTCTGTTTTCAGAACCTAAAATAATTTTGGGCAAGTAGCAGGCACTGAAGGGTAATGAGTAAAAGAATAAAAACAGACCACATTCTTTCTCCTTCCAATTAAAGGGAAAAAGCCACCTTCAAATGCAATCCTAAGTATGACAAAAAAGAGGAGGAAAAGAAGCATGGAAATAAAAAACAAATAGGAAGTATTAGCATAAAATAAAGTGTTAAAACTTAGGGTTATAAAAACTTATTATAACAGTAAATGTAAACAGATTAAATTCACCAGGTTAAGAAAAAATGAGATTATTAAGTTGGATTTTAGAGTAACTCAGTTATGTGCTGTTTCCAAGAGATATCAGGGCATCACGGGGCATAGAAGATTGAAAAAGGTTGAGCAGGCCAATGAAAAGCAACAGTGTTGGTATATTTACAGTAATAACAAAGTACACATTAAGGGAATTATAACCCCAGCCATATAATATTAAAATAAGACCAAAACCCCACAGAATATTATTTAAGAACATATGCATATGCCATAAATGTATAAATAAATGATCAATAGATGATACACTTAGGTTACCTGGAGATGCTGGGGTGAGGGTAAAGTTTGTGATTGGGGAAGAATACAAAAGTGTTTTCTTTTATGATTCCAAGCTGCTTGATGGGCCTATCAGTATTGCATACAGTTTTATAATATCTGTTCCATGTTGAAAATAGTTAATAATAATAAGAAAACCCTTCCCCAAATCTAATTACAAACAACTTCCAGTGCAGTGCAGGACACCATCACCATGACAGTGTAGGTCAGAGGGCCACTTGGCCCTGAGGGTGATGGACAAGACAACTGAACAAGGTCCAGCCATCGTCTAAGGGAAGGCGAGGGTGTTCTTGCTTTACTTGATAAGCTACTTAAACTCAATCTCATCCTCTGGGAAATGGGTGTGGACACAACAAGAAGGGAACTGCCAGCACTAAATGAAGCAAAGAATGCAGGTAAGATGCCTGGTACATAGCAGGTGTTCGATGAACTGCCTCAGGATCTTTCTGGAAATGAAGCAGAATACAACTATCCAGGTAGAGTCAAAGAGAAATCAAATCCCACTTACTCCCTAAACTTCTGAGGCCAGGGCAGACCTGCCTCAAGGTGCGTACTTCCATCACAGCACCTGCCCCCGGGGGACACTGCACCCTGTTCCCCACCGCATTCCCCGCCCCCTCAGCCACTGTGTCCAGCGCCTAGTGGACCCTCGGGCGTCATCTGGAGAATGGTGGGAGGTATGGGGATACTTGAAAGGGAATATAGACAGATCATGTAAACACTGCGAATTGAAGGGATCAACTTCAGCCCCTTAATTGTGAACCGGCAAGCATATAACGCTTACTAATGCTCAAAATTCTCCAAGCCAGGCTTCAGCAATACGTGAACTGAGAACTTCCAGATGTTCAAGCTGGTTTTAGAAAAGGCAGAGGAACCAGAGATCAAATTGCCAATATCCGCTGGACCATCGAAAAAGCAAGAGAAAAACGTCTGTTCGCCAAAGCCTTCGACTGTGTGGATCACAATAAACTGTGGGAAATTCTGAAAGAGATGCGCATACCAGGCCACCTGACCTGCCTCTTGAGAAACCTGTATGCAGGTCAGGAAGCAACTGTTAGAACTGGACATGGAACAACAGACTGGTTCCAAATAGGAAAAGGACTACGTCAAGGCTGTATATTGTCACCCTGCTTATTTAACTTATATGCATCATGAAAAACGCTGGGCTGGAAGAAGCACAAGCTGGAATCAAGATTGCTGGGAGAAATATCAATAACCTCAAATATGCAGATGACACCACCCTTACGGCAGAAAGCTAAGAAGAACTAAAGAACCTCTTGATGAAAGTGAAAGAGGAGAGTGAAAAAGTTGGCTTAAAGCTTAACATTCAGAAAACTAAGATCATGGCATCTGGTCCCATCACCTCATGGGAAATAGATGGGGAGACAGTGGAAACAGTGTCAGACTTTATTTTTTTTGGGTTCCAAAATCACTGCAGATGGTGACTGCAGCCATGAAATTAAAAGATGCTTACTCCTTGGAAGGAAAGTTATGACCAACCTAGATAGCATATTAAAAAGCAGAGGCATTACTTTGCCAACAAAGGTCCGTCTGGTCAAGGCTATGGTTTTTCCAGTGGTCATGTATGGATGTGAGAGTTGGACTGTGAAGAAAGCTGAGCGCCAAAAAATTGATGCTTTTGAACTATGGTGTTGGAGAAGATCTTTGAGAGTCCCTTGGACTGCAAGGAGATCCAACCAGTCCATCCTAAAGGAGATCAGTCCTGGGTGTTCATTGGAAGGACTGATGCTGAAGCTGAAACTCCAGTACTTTGGCCACCTCAAGCAAAGAGTTGACTCATTGGAAAAGACCCTGATGCTGGGAGGGATTGGGGGCAGGAGGAGAAGGGGACGACAGAGGATGAGATGGCTGGATGGCATCACCGACTCGATGGGCATGAATCTGAGTAAACTCCTAGAGTTGGTGATGGACAGGGAGGCCTGGCGTGCTGCGATTCATGGGGTCGCAGAGAGTCGGACACCACTGAGCGACTGAACTGAACCGAATACTTCTAGACTTGAAAAGCTCTTTTGTTGTCGGCGGGTCCACAGCAGTGAAATTAAATCTATTCTTTTCATTTTACAAATATTTCGCGCCTTCTGTATAAGTCACTCGGATGAGTAACATAAGGCAAAACTCATCTAAAGTTGGACGATGTAAACAGGACACTTTCCCCTTTCATCTTACCCAGGTTTATCAAGAAAACTCAAACGGCCGTCCGTTTCCTTTCCAGCTAGTTCGCTCCCTAGAACCCGGCAGGGTGGGGGTGGGGTCAGGGATTTTGCAAAGCCCCAGGTAGCCGCAGGGCCAATCACCGGCTTCTGGGCTTCATTCCTGAGGAGGGGAGCCGGCTCCCCGACCGCCAGCCTTGGAGCGAAGGGACACGCGATGTTGATGGAGGAGGAGGCCTGCGCACCGCCCGCCTCCCCGCCCAGCGCGCCCTGATCGCGCACAGCCTTGCTCGCCGCGGTCGGGGCGGGGGCTACACCCCGGCGGCTGCTGCGGTCGCTGGACGCAAGCATGTCCGCAGTGCGCAGAGAAGACCGCGCGACTGTTCTCGGAGAGGCGGTGCGCGGCGACCCACCCTATTAGGATTCGTCCAGTCCCTGCGCGCGCCTCGACTTCCGGGGGGGGCGGGGGGACCCCCCGGGGCAGCGCGGATTTCAGCCCGGCTGAGTCCTCACTACATCTCAGCGGCACCCTGCGGACGAAGGCGAAGGCGCAGAGTTGACCAAAAACTACGAGGGGAAAGCGGCGCCGGCCGGTTGAGGGGCGCGGCGAGCCCTCTCCACGAACCGCGCGCTGCGCTGCTGCGCGCCCGGCTGTGTCCCCGGAACGCCGCGGGAAGGGAGCCGCGCGGAGCAACAGGTGCAGCCCGCAGCCTCTCGGGGACGAGGGAAACGACCTGCAGGGCGCGGAGCCGGTAAGGCGCAGAGAGGGCTCTCTCCTCCCGCAGGGCTGCGCCGGACGGTCCCTCCTCCCCGGCTCGGTGGCGGAGCAGCAGACGCCCGGCGCTCTTGGGACCGCCTCGCGAGTGCAGGAAGGTCCAGCTCCAGCTCCTGTCTGCGTCCTCTCCCAGGTGGCCCAGTCCGAAAAGACGGTGCCACTCGGCCCAGGCGCCTGGGTTCTGAGTGATCCGAGCTGGGTCCCCCGGAGCCCCTCCTTCCCCGGCAGGCGCCCTTCGCCAGCGCGACCTAGGCTCCCCCTGCGCGCCATGGAGCTGGAGGCTGGGAACTTCAGCGAGGGGAACGCGAGCGGGCTCCAGCCCCCGACCCCGGAACCCAGGCCGCTCTTCGGCATCGGCGTGGAGAACTTCGTCACGCTGGTGGTGTTCGGCCTGATCTTCGCGCTCGGCGTGCTGGGCAACAGCCTGGTGATCACCGTACTGGCGCGCAGCAAGCCGGGCAAGCCGCGCAGCACCACCAACCTGTTCATCCTCAACCTGAGCATCGCCGACCTGGCCTACCTGCTCTTCTGCATCCCCTTCCAGGCCACCGTGTACGCGCTGCCCACCTGGGTGCTGGGCGCCTTCATCTGCAAGTTCATCCACTACTTCTTCACCGTGTCCATGCTGGTCAGCATCTTCACGCTGGCCGCGATGTCGGTGGACCGCTATGTGGCCATCGTGCACTCGCGCCGCTCCTCCGCCCTGCGGGTGTCCCGCAACGCGCTGCTGGGCGTGGGCTTCATCTGGGCGCTGTCCATCGCCATGGCCTCGCCGGTGGCCTACCACCAGCGCCTCTTCCACCGGGACGTCAGCAATCAGACCTTCTGCTGGGAGCAGTGGCCCAACCAGCGCCACAAGAAGGCCTACGTGGTGTGCACCTTCGTCTTTGGCTACCTGCTGCCGCTCCTGCTCATCTGCTTCTGTTACGCCAAGGTGCGGGGCGCGGGGCGGGTCCGCGGGCCCGGGGCGGCTCCTCTGTCCCCGCACCCCTCCAGGGCCCCGCCCCCTTGCCCTCGTCCCCCGCGAGTTTTCTGCCCGAGCCATCGCCTCCTCCGGCCGCGGCTTGGGCTTGCGAGTTTGATGCTGCGCGAAAGTTGCTTGGAGTTTGGGCGACACCAGGAAAGTTTGCCGGTCCGGGCGTCCGTCCCGGCCCCCCAAGCCCTGGGCCTTGAGGTTGTCCCCACAGGAGGCGGGGTTCAACGCCCACTTCTCAGGAGGTTTTAGCCACGTAGCCCGCTCAGCCTGCCTTTGATCGCCTGCGTGGCCGCAGCGTTAGGCGAGCGCCGGGTCCTGCCGAGCGAGTCCTTTTGCTGGGTGGAGGGTCCGCGCCCCTCCGCAGCCCTCAACTGGGGTCCGATGGGGGGATTTCCCTGCCTGTGGGGTGCACGGGGCTGGGGCGCCGGCCAGGACCGGCTTTGTGAAACCGCTGCTCCTGGCGACAGAGCTTTGAATTTTATTTCACAACACAAGTTAGGCGTCATAAATCCAAATGGTCAGAAATGTTTCCTCACGGATTCTCCAGAGAACGTTGGATGGATGGGTTTGCAGCTGCCGTTTCCTCATTTCAGTCCTTTGAGGAGGAGGTAAAGAATATTAAATGGTTCAGGTGGCTGGTCTAAAGCCTCAGCTGGGAGACACACGGCTGACACATCTCTGGTCCCCCTACCCCGAAACTCCTTTCTCTGTGCAGTGCCCTTCCCCCCAGCTCAGCACAATCACGTTCTCTTTCATTAATAACACATGGTGTTGAAGAATGTATACTGATCTAAAAGCCTTACACCTTTTACACAGCTTGTTTGTGTGTGTGAGTCACTCAGTCATATCTGACTCTTTGCAACCCCATGAACTGTAGGGGGTCAAGCTCCTCTGTCCGTGGAATTCTCCAGGCATGAATACTAGAGTGCGTGGCCATTCCCTTTTCCAGGGGATCTTCCCTACCTAGGGATCAGACATGGGTCTTCCACATTTTAGGGAGCACATATTATTTGCTGTCTGAGCCACAATATCTGCTTTATAATCAGGAGATGCAGTGGATGGGGTGAGAGCCCCTCTCCGTGACACACCCTCCCCAGTACCATCGCCACTAGAGAAATACTTCTGTGACTGAATTCTGAGATCTGCACCATTTTATCATTTTATCTTCTCTCTCTCTCTCTCTCTCAGTTTCTTTCTGATAAGCTTGTGAACTCTAGGACTCTGAATAATCAGGTGAAGTAGAACAGCAATCAGTTCTCATGTTCCACTCATAGTTTTTTTTCCCCAGCAGAAATGTGGACTATGAGCCACCTGGTTTTGTTTGCCCCTCCCCCAGGCCATCTATCTACAGCAGTGTCTGTTTTGAACAGTAATGTTTTTGGATGTGATCTGAATGAATGTCCTGCACCGAAGGGTTGTGCATAAAGATGCAATAAAGGCAGGAAATTGGGAATCACTGTAGCTTAGCTCTTTGATAAATGGCTGGTTTATCCCCTTTGCTTCTGAGAAAAGCAAATCAAAGCTTGGTCTGCACAGGGCCGTGGTCTCCTGTGTGCACTCTGTCACTTGATCTGCAGGCGACCCAGTAGGTTGGAGCCACTGTGCATATTTTATTGATAAGGAAAGAGGGTTTTGGAGGAGGGAAGCTGCTGATTGTGAGGCAGTGATTGCGGAGCTGGTAAAGCATTCAGGAAGGATTTCCTTGCAGGGCTTCCTAGCCCCCTGGGGGAGGCGGGCCTGTGGGCCATGGGCCTTGAGATTAGAGAGATTCTTTGTGTTTGGCTTTTCTTTCATCATTACATGGATTATACTTGAAGCATATTCTTCCTTTGTTTCCCAAAATTCTGGTCTTTTGGAAATTCAGGTCTTTTTAATGGAAACAACAAGATAAACTTCTAGGAAGGAACCAGCCTACATTTCTGTCATTTGAGACTTTATAAAAGTCACACCTAAGGCGAAGTTTTTAAATTAAAAAATTCAGAAAATACATGATCATTGGGATTTTCTTAAAATATGGAAATAGTTTTCTTTTATGCATAACTGGAAATTCCTTTGAAATTCAAAGTAATATTTGCATATTCATTCTAGGGCTTGAAAAAAGGTAAAGATTAAAGACTTCAGTAGCTTTCCTTTGATTCAGTCACTGTCTGCTTTGCATGGAAGGGTTTTGCTACTTAAACATTACATTTGGGATTGATTGTTACCCCAAGGCCCAGATCAAAAGACATATAAAATCACAGTGTTTTTTTTAAGTTAAGGAAAGGAATTGCATTCCAGAGTTGCCTTCTGCACTGACAGTTTAGTGGAAGGTCCTTTGCACGTGCCCTCCCTGGAGACCCAGAATGCCAGGCTGGAGGATGTCTCTGGGACGCCCTCTGCTGCTGTGGGGCTGGCTCACTCTTCCTCAGGGCAGTGCTTGTCCTGGGCCCTCCTCGGCCTGACACAGATGAACTCGGGAACTGCCCAGTTCCTCCACATTCCCGGAGATGTCCTGTGCCAGGACGGGTGTCGGCCTCCCGTGCACACTTCTGAAAGTGCGAGTGACGGAGAAGTGTCTGCTCACCACTGTCATCAGCTTCCAGAGAAACGCAGTCATAACCCTTTCTCCTTTGATGGAGAGACCTTCATGGGGTCCGTCACACGCATCAGTGTGGGCCCGTAGTGTGCGCTCATGAAGTGGAGCAGAGCCAGGAGAAACACAGTTAGGCGTTCTCGCTGTGGGCCACTCCGCGACATTCCTTAGGCGTTTGTAGTTATGAGATGTGACCCCCGACGCTGTGGAAGGTCTGAGTGGCCCCAGGCCGTGTAACGTAGCAGGTAACATCTGACTTTTCCACGTGGGGTCCTCTCCAGCAGCCCTCACTGACGCTGCCTTGCCATCTCTCCCTTTCTTTCAGTGACCGGGGTCCTCCTCTGTGGAGGGGAGGCTGTCCACAAGGAACCTGGCCAGGCTGGTCCTCTCCGGGAGGGGCCCTGTCCAGCCCGTTCCTTCCTCTTGAAAGTCCTCTTCATTTGTTCCTGCACAAGCCTCCCTTCTGTCGTTGTCTTCCATTAGATTTTTAATACCCCAGTTGCTGATGGCAGGACAGTAGACGGACCCGTTGTCGCTGTACTGAGAGTGACCACAGATGTCCCCGTAGGAAGTGAGAAGCTTGTCTTATGGAGGATCCTGAGCCTTTGTGGGAAGTGAGCAGCTTTTCGGTAGAGCTGGGAGTTTGGAGTCAGAAATTCACACCCCACGACAGCTGCTTGACCAGGGTAGGGAATCGTGAAAGTGAAGTGAAAGTGTTAGTCGCTCAGTCGTGTCTGCCTCTTTCTGACTCCAGGGACTGTAGCCCACCAGGCTCCTCTGTCCATGGGATTCTCCCGGCAAGAATACTGAAGTGGGGTGCCATGGCCTTCTCCAGGGGATCTTCCCGACCCAGGCATGGAACCCATTGCAGGCAGATTCTTTACCATCTGAGCCACCAGGGAAACCCAGGGAATCGTGAAGTGGTGGATAAACCCCGCGGCTTCTCCATCAGGGAGTGACTGATGACTCCAGAGGGTTGCATCCGCCCAGACAGAGCAGCTTTCGTAATACTAGTTCATTTTGATTAAATTATTTCCATGCTGTGGTGCTCCAGGGGGACAGGGAGATGGCTGGAACCCTGTTTCCACTGTTTGGGGGGGTACTCACTGAGGAGGTGATGGGCAGTCTCAAGCCCTTAGTCACCCTGAGCTGATTTTCCTTAGGTTTTTCACTCAGATGGGACATAAGAATGAACTCAAGACCTGCCTGGTGTGTGTACCACCATCCTGACCCTGTTGTACAGCTTACGTTGCAAACTCTTATGTGGAACCACAGTGTCTCACATCTTTTCTCCCAAGTATGATGCTGGTGGGAGAAGACAAAATTGGTGTCTCTAAGGAAGGAAACAAGTGTCTCCCTGGAAGCCTCCCTGGTGGGACAGTAGTCGTGGAACCTCGAAGAATGGTGGTCTGCCAGCCCTCAGTGTTGTTGGAAGGCAGTCTGCAGTCTTTCTACACATCTAGGATTTAGCATATAGCAGGGACCTGGGATTGTGGAACAATAGACTCTTAGGGGAAAGCAGGTGGCAGGGAGGCCAGCAGGGATGCAGGTGTGGGCAGCAGAGTGGGTCTTTCTGGAAGAAACCTCGGAGCTCCCTGCACCAGAGCTCTGCCAACAGGGGCTCCGGACACAGGTGGCTAGAAGACCGGACGTCCATGGCAATCCATGGTCGTCATTACTGCACCAGCTCCTGTGAATTTCAGCTTGCATGACTTTGTAAACCATGGTCTTCCCTTTTCAGAACATCAGGAAATGTCAATGCAAAATGGATAATGAATTTTGCAATTCTGAGGCAAACCGATTTTATTAGTCTGTGTTTTTCAGGTCCTTAACCATTTGCATAAAAAGTTGAAGAATGTGTCAAAGAAGTCAGAGGCGTCAAAGAAAAAGGTAAAACTCCTGGATTTACATTCTCTGTGCCATTTCTGGGGCTTGGTTTAATGTATACTGTTAGCTCTCCTGCATCCTCCTGTGAAATTTTGGTTCCTGGGTTCAGAGAACATCTTAGCCCTGGACAGAGAGGAGACGTGGAGAGGTCTGAGCTGCTGAGGGTGGGCAGGTGACTGAGCTGCCAGAGAACGTGGGTGGAGGTCTGGGGAGGGGCCGAAAGGTGTCTCTTCTGGATTCTGAGCCTCTGGAGAAGGTGCGCTGTAGGTGACTGGCATACGGTGTCAGGTGGCTGGACCCACAATTTGCTTGAAACTGCAGGTGGTGCTCGTGATAAAGTGCAGGAGCCCCGAGTTCCATTCCTGGTTTGGGGGGTTCCCTCGAGGAGAGCGCAGCAACCTCTCCAGTACTCTTGCCTGCAGAACCCCGTGGACAGATGAGCCTGGCCGGCTACAGTCCATGGAGTCTCAGAGACACGACTGAAGCGACTCAGCAGACATGCTTCTTTTATTGTGTATTTACTGTCTCTGATGTGGTCCCAGGAGGCCCGTCTTAATTATCTTTCGAGTGAGTATTGCTGTATCCCTCCCTGAATCCTCAAAGCAGTTGCTCTGCTCTGCTCTATTCCTCCCAGAAATGTGCTGACTTGGCCCCCTGGGGGCAGAACTGATGGGAGGGGCCTGAGGGGAGTCCAGCCCATCTTTAATTGTCTTTGTCCTTCTCCCTGGAATCCCGATTCCCACAAACTTCCTCTGAAGGGTTTGACAGCATCTAACATCCTGCAATTTATTATATTTCAAACCCATTTTGAGGACAAGCTATTTTACAAATCGGGATTAATTTACCTTTTGCTCAGATCATATCCTGGAGAAGGAAATGACAACCCACTCCAGTATTCTTGCCTGGAAAATCCATGGAGAGAGGAGCCTGGTGGGCTGCAGCCCCTAGAGTCACAAAGAGTTGGACACGACTAAGTGACTGAACTGAACTGGAAGATTAGTGAGCATTTTAACATTTACATTGTTGGGCTTTAAACGTGTATGTGTACCTATGGGTGTGTGTGTGCGTATGAGGCATGTGTATTGTTGTTGTGTTAGTTGCTCAGTCATTTCCGACTCTTTGTGACTTCACAGACTGTTGCCGCCAGGCTCTTCTGTCCATGGGGATTTTTCAGGCCAGAATACTGGAGTGGGTTGCCATGCCCTCCTCCAGGGGATCTTCCCAATGCAGGGATCAAACCCAGGTCTTCGGCATTGCAGGCAGATTCTTTACCGTCTGAGTCACCAGGGAAGCCCAAGAATACTGGAGTGGGAAGCCTATCCCTTCTCCAGGGGATCTTCCTGACCCAGGAATTGAACCAGGGTTTCCTGCATTGCAGGCGGATTCTTTACCAGCTGAGCCAGCAGGGAACATATGGCGGTTGGTGGTTTAGTAGCTAAGTTGTGTCCGACTCTTGTGACCCCATGGACTGCAGCCTGCCAGGCTCTTCTGTCCATGGGATTCTCCAGGCAAGAATGCTGGAGTGGGTTGCCATTTCCTTCTCCAAAGGGAACATATATATAAATGCAATTCTTCCCAAGAGAAAGTGAAAGTGAAGTCGTTCAGTCGTGTCCGACTCTTCACGACCCATGGACTGTAGCCTACTAGGCTCCTCCATCCATGGGATTTTCCAGGCAAGAGTACTGGAGTGGCTTGCCATTGCCTTCTCCAGGATATGATCTGAGGGGGAAAAGTTCTCAGCATTTGGAGGAGGGAAGATTTTCTCTTCTATTCTCTCACAACCTCTGACCCTTAATAACCACTGAACAGATGTCAGATCTCTTTTGATGTTTTTAATTACCTCCTTGTTTGCACAGAACAAATGGTTTGTGTATGTGCATGTACCTGCGTCTAGGCCAGGGCTAACAGATAGGTGTGGGGAGTAGAGTAGGAAGATGGAATGGGGAGACAGGGGCAGAGGAGGGGAGGGCCCAGGGTGGAGAGCCAGAGCTCCTTCACCCAGAGGCGAAGGTTGGATCGGCTCAGATGATGCTGCTCTCGGTCCTGGCAGAGAAGAGTGTTCCTGGGTGTGTACACGCAGCCGCCTCAGTGGCTGCGTAGGGCCCCTTCCCCTTCCCCTGTCCATCCATAAGGGCTCCACTTCATGTGAAGGCTGGTAGCATTCCTGGGGTGGAGGGTTAGGTTCAACACAAATGTGCTCAATAGCTATCCTGCCTGTTTGGAGGAAAATAGAGAAGAGTGTGCTTTCCTTTGCCAAAATAGTAGTGACCACCGTACAGAGCCGGGCCTTGATTAACACTAGGCTTGGCTGGACCTAAAGAAACATTTTCTGGCACAAGGCTGATCAGATAGGAACACAAGATTCTTAACAATTTCTGGAAGACTTCCCAGTGGGGTAGGCTTCCCCAGGATGGTTCCTGGTAATAGGGAGGTAGATGCGAGACCCTCATGGTACCTTCTTAACCACGAGATTCTTTTAACAGCGGCTCTTTCTCCCCATCTGGCTTGGAGTAACTCAGCAAGCTTTTTGGCTGTCATTTGTACAATTTACAAAATGTTTCTCATCAATCTCATCATTTACTCACTTTTTCCTTCCCTGCCAAGTTCCATTAGATGGATTATGTGTAAAATTCTTTGAAGGAAAAAAAAATCAGATGTCTCAGATGTCTTGAAAAAGAGCATCTCACAGGAAGAGGAGAAATTACTATATTTCAGATACTTTCAGTGCAAGAAGTAAAAAGAAGGCAGGCTAATAAAAGGCCCAACCTTAAGTATAAGAATTCATGCAGAGGCTTGGCACGTAACTTTCAACAAGGACTTCTTCTCTATCAAATGGTGATGCTGTGGTTCTGTACCACACATGGACAGACGGGGAACGTAGGCAATACGTTGGGTGTAAATCCATCTGTGATTCAGGCAAATGATACTGTAAGAAATGAAAATAGCCCCCATCCCCACAGAGGGCCTCGTCTCCTCACTGCCTGACTTTTCTAAGGGGAACCTTTCAGAGGAGATGGTGTGGGTCAGCCCAGGTGCAGTTAGCACCAAGGAAGCACTCAGCCCCCTCGAGGGGGGCAAGGCCGCTTGCTTTTGTTATGGCTTATGTGGAATTCTTCACTGATTCTTTAAGCACTCATGAGCTATCCAGGAAGGCAGGTTCCTGGGCAGGTACGTCATCCACACGACCTGTGGAAGCATGAGACCCCAATACCTGAAGTGCTGCGTGATGATGGCTCGCTGAAAACCCAGGTACAGTCGCTCAGTCCTTTCTGACTCTTTGCGACCCCATGGACTGCAGCATGCCAGGCCTCCCTGTCCATCACCAAACTCATGTCCATTGAGTCGGTGATGCCATCCAGCCATCTCATCCTCTGTCATCCCCTTCTCCTCCTGCCTTCAATCTTTCCCAGCATCAGGGTCTTTTCCGATGAGTCAGTTCTTTGCATCAGGTGGCCAAAGTTTTGGAGCTTCTGCTTCAACATCAGTCCTTCCAATGAATATTCAGGAATTTATGATGGACTGGTTGGATCTCCTTACAGTCCAAGGGACTCTCAAGAGTCTTCTCCAGCATCACAGTTGAAAAGTATCAATTCTTCGGTGCTCAGCCATTATTTTGTTAGTACAGTGAGTTATTTTGACCAGATCTTGACCTTGAAGTGGTATGTTCCAGGTGCATGTTTTCTGAGTTGGGGGTAGGTGAGGGTGCTGTTCTGTGAGTGGATGTCTTCCCAGTTCCCTGGTCCTGGTCCTCTGACGTGAGGGAGACACAGGAGGGAGCCATGCACGTCTCTCCCTGGGCACCTTGATGTGCTCCCCTAATGTGATGCTGTAGTTGGTGTGGAGGCCACTGGGGTGCAGGGCTGAGCGCCAGGGCCTGTGTGCAGGGCGCCCACTCCCGTACCAGCTCGGATGGGATGAGATGCCTGTGAAATAGGCAGAAAATAAATAGTGAACTTTTGTTGACACATAACTGGGAGCATAAACATTGTATTAAACAAGCATTCTGTTAAATTCTTTTGGGAGCATCATTTGATAAATGATAAAGTTTATGTAAGTACCCATTGATATTCTTACAATATTATTATATTGTAATCTTAAGGCACTCACATTCCAAAGCTACAGGCAGACCAAGGAAAGGAACCCCGTTCATGGTTCTGAAAAGACCAGTAGACCTGCTAAAAATAAAAGGCAGATTTTGAATGAACTTGGGTAAATACACACAGTAACAAACCCTCCATAGAAAAGACACCCTGCTGACCATTGCCCTACAGGGATACAGATACAGTGTGGCTCTTATCTGTAAGCTGTCGGGGTGTAGTTCTGCCCTCAGCTTGTTGCTTAGTGAAGACCTCGTGAAAGGAGCAGTGAAACAGAATACCCAGAGAGCATGCGTTCTGTGCCGCGCAGAGATGGCCTTCCTGTCTTAGGGAGGACAGCGGGTGTGCTCCGCGCTCTCTGCAGATGTGACTGCATCTAGATGGTTATTGACTCATCAGGAGCGCAGCCCATACACTGCTGGGTAGATGGATGGACAGCAGATGGTCCTTGGCCTAGGGAGCGGGGCGCTGGTCTGCCGTGCGTTGGGCACATGGCAGCCTCAGTCTGTAACGCTGCTGCCCTGGAAACCCTGCAGTCAGGTTTGTACCTGAGTTGTTTGAAGCTGTTAAGTGGACCAGGTCCACTCAGAGACCCATCACGTTGGGTCACCCCGGTCACAGGCCAGGAGGCTGAGGCACAGGGAGGTGGCCTCATTTTTCAACATTGTAGACAGATTCTTTACCATCTGAGCCACAAGGGAAGCTGGCCTCATTTTTCAAAGGTCATCAAACCCTCGGCTTTTGTGTGGCTCGTGGCACCTTCTGAGCACCCGCGTGGTCATAGTAAACATGAGCGTAACTCCCGTCTCCGGCGCCCTGACCGCCCTTGCTCTGACCTCATCCTGAAGTCCGAGCGGCTCCTCTCCCACCTCTGCCGGGTTCCCTGGCTTCCAGCCTGCCTCTTGGACAAGCTTCCTCTCCAAGTCAGTCGGCTACCCCGTGTCTTTCTTGGAAGACTGCTATCTTAAGCCTCACGTTCTGGGTGCTATGGGCTGTGACAGCCGGATTCTAACTCACGGGAAGTAACCGCAAAGTCATTGCCATCACATGAGAACATTCCTGCAGGGTGGGGGCCAGGCGTCTCCTGTGAAAAGACCTGTGGGCCCACAACAGTTTCCTGGTTGGGGAGTCCCTGCTCCATGGTGTGAAGCTGGAGGGAAAATAAGCACCTTCCTTCTCTCTCTCCTTCCCCTCCACCCTCCCTCCCTGAATTCATGGACCCCAGTGGGATCAGGTCTCTCCAGGGGCAAAGTGGACAGGGGGCCACTGGGCCATGCTTATAGCTCCTTTAGGGGTGTGACTGCGAAGTGAAGACCAGCGCCCAGAGCAGGTTTAGGACGCACTTGATTCTGTGAAAACGCACAGAAAGTTCCCTCTGTCAGTGCATGAGCTGGAATGCTGGGTTCCTGTCTGTTGTGACCAGAGCCTCTGCTTTCTTCCCTTCTTGTAGACTGCGCAGACGGTGCTGGTGGTGGTGGTGGTCTTCGGGGTCTCCTGGCTGCCCCACCACGTCATCCATCTCTGGGCTGAGTTTGGGGTGTTCCCGCTGACCCCTGCCTCCTTCTTCTTCAGGATCACTGCCCACTGCCTGGCCTACAGCAACTCCTCCGTGAACCCCATCATTTACGCCTTTCTCTCTGAAAACTTCAGGAAGGCTTATAAGCAAGTGTTCAAGTGCCATGCCCGCAAGGAGTCACCTCTTAATGACACTAAAGAAAATAAAAGTCGACTAGACACCCCACCATCAACCAATTGTACTCACGTGTGAAAAAAGAGTATTATTTAAAAGTGTGGTGTTTGCATGCATGTGGACCAGACACAGAGAAATACATTGGGGTGTTAAGCAAGGCAGTAACTTGCTATCTTAACAACAATTCATATTATATTGTTTGAATTCCACTTGTGTTTAAAAAGTACTTTGATCTGCCTAGAAAATCCCTAGGTCTAGTGAAGGCCATTTCTAAATTTTATTTCTAAATTCTATTCCATAAGCAAAAGATAATAATATGGTTTTATACATCTTAAGAAATGAAAGTTTCTCAAGAAACTTTATTTAAAGACTGTAAAGAGTCTATAATAGGACTCTCTAGATTTGTATTCTTTGTCAGATGAGGAAGAAGGGCCTATCAAGGTGGTCAGGAATATTTGTGATCTACATCTTGAAGTAAATTTAATTAGAAAACACATTTGTGCTTTAGTTCTTCAATTTTAAGATTGGGGTAAAATTGAAACTATATGTGTTTCAGATATGATTATGGACACTTGATCCTGAGTTTTATTTTTGTGGACATTTATACTGAGACATATATATTTGATGGAAATAAGCTTATTTGCACATTTGCTGCATCTGCTCCCAGTTGTAAACAGTGCATTGGGCTTCTGCAACGTGCTGTGTCCATCTGCAGTCATGAGGTCTCTTAAGCTTATCTCAGGTGGTCAGCAGGGGTCACAGCATGACCCTGGGGTGTCAGCCAGCAGGACGTCAGTGAAAAACTACTCTGTGAACTAGTCTTCGTTGAGATGACCAGAAAATCAGGGAAAACCACCACCTGTGACTATTCTCATGGTGGAAGCTGTGAATGAGTTGCTGAGAATGAAACTGGACGTTAAAAATTTATGTATATATATATATATCTACACACACATATATATATTTTAAGGTATTAGCTATGCCTTGAATGGAATCTACTCAAAAGGAGAATATTTAAAATGTCAGTGAAGATGATGTACAGAAAATAATTTCTATAAATTCAGAATAATTTCTATGAATTATAAGCCACATGAGATAATGGTCATGCCATGTGAGAAAAGTTAGTAAGCGTAGTAGAATGTCTGTTTCAGATAAACCTAGAAAAAACAATCTAATGGTTGGACATAGCTGGGCATATTATGTACAAACAAATGCTTTTTTCATCAAATTTGTAATGATGTCTAATGCATATTTATCCCAAATATTGTTCCCTCTAGAAATTTTAATTTGGGGTTCAAATCATCATAACTTAGTTTCAAATGTAGCTTTTGTGACAGTTTCATATTTAATAATGAGAAAATGGTATGAAAAGATGAAATGATTCTATATTAGTAAATAATTTTCAGACTGCAAGACTGATATATTTTAGGATGATACAAAAGCAAGAAAATTTTTTTAAAAAGAATTTTGTGTAATGCATACCTGCGTCATATGAGGACTTCATGTGAAATATCAAATTTTGGATCAAAAAGATCAACTCGATGTAAGTTTTGCATGTTAGCTTCTCTAGTTTGTGAATTTATTTTACTAACTATATTCCTCCAGCTAACAGTATTTACATTTGCCATGTTATAAATAGTTCTCTGGACAGAAGAGGAGAAAATTGTCAGAGAGGATGGGAAATCATGACTTTTCATGTTTGATGGCCAGGGGAAAAATTGTACATACACCTATGTGAGTATTTTTAAGAACAAAATTCCTTTGCACAATTTTAGCACTTTATTCAAATATCGCAGCAGAAACATTTTACTCTGATGACGATACCTCATGTGTTTTGCAAAACGTGAAGCTGCCGTTGCAAATGTCAGGAGAGCTTCTGTGTGTGTGGATTCACGTGGATGCACAAAGAGGGGCTCCTGCTTGGACTTGCTTGCGTGGCAGTGGCTCCCTGCACGTTCTTAGTCCCATTCCCACGCACACAAATGAAACAAACATTGAAACAAACACAGTCGCCACAGCTGCTCTATTCAGGGAAGTGCTGAGAATGTGCTTGGACGCGATGTATTTACCCTTGTCACGCCTTGGTCACTTCCCGATGCTGTCATGGCTGACTTGCAGAACCCAAGAGTGCCCAGTGTAAACGCAGATTGCTTCATTTTACAGGCAGGTGAGCTCTTCTTCTGTCCATCGTCATTCTAATCAATTCTTCTTGTTCAGAGTTTAGGTTGTCTCCTCCTCTAATGAGTTTCGTTGGTAACAGATGTCTGCAAAGATGTAAAACTGCATAGTTTCCTGAGTGAGGGGTTCCAGAAGAACTTGTATTGCGTCTGCAGACCAAGTACTTCTTGGGGCACCCTTGTAATCATGTGTAATTAATGGGGACCTATTCAGAGGCCCCATCCTTTCTTCACTGAATAACCCAGCGCCCCCAACCCCACTCTCTTTCCCCTCACTACTAGCAGCCAGGCTAAAGGAGATACACTTCCCCAGTGTGCCTTTGAAGTCCGGATGCTGGGTAAACCTTGTTTTTCTGTGAACTTCAAAGATAAATGATGCTTTCTCCTTAGACTTGGCTGCCCTAGTGGCCTAAGGCAGCTGTTATTTTTCTGGGCCTTTTGCTTTCTCATGGGGAGATGGCTCTGGAATATTTAAATAGTAGGCATACTGACTTTCAAATGCATAAGCTGCGATTTCAGTTCCTTACTGATGAATATGGGGGTGCGGTTGAGGAGCTGGTCTTGTCCTGTCTCCTCAGGAGCTGCTGAGACAGAGTCTCTCTGCTGCTCTGACCATATATATGCTCAGCAGTGCGGGGGCTGAGCCCATTTCTGAGTATCTTAGGGAAATCCTTTTCCTGTAAATGGAACTGTTTTATTGCACACACTGGGGATCACACCATCGTTCCCCTCTCCTCTGCATCTCCAAGCCCTGTGTGCTCCCATCCTAACTTGCTCAGATCCAGAGTTCCTCACTCTGACATAAACCACAGTAAAATTCCCCCATCACCCCAGGCGTATCTGTGGAGAGATGTCTGAACTGCGTGACTCATGCAAGGCTAAAAGCTTCTTGTGACTCAACTTCAAATTGTGATCCTGAGGATAATTGCATTTGCTTGATGTCTCAGATACACTGAGATGGTGCAGAAATAATTCCTAGACGTTAACTGATACCCAAGGTCAGGTTCTGGGCGGGAGAGGATCCCTTCTTTTTCCACAGATGCCATACGATCCTCAGTGCTTATGCTTAAAGCAGCCTTACATCAAGGAAAGCAATGTATTATACAGCTTTGTCACGTTCCTGCTGAATAATTTATTAAATGTGTATAAGAACCACATAGTCATATAAACGGAATCAAGAGATCAAAGTGGCTGCTTCTGGAAACTTACCTAAAATCTGTCAACTTCCAGCTGCACTGATGCAAATACCTTCCTGACTTTAAGTTTGTAAGTGGTTTTCTCTGTAAGCGAGTCATGTTCTTCTGGGTCATCAAAAAACGTTGCATATTAAGTTATTTGTCAAGCAGATGTTAATGACTTGTTTATCTAAGGATGTATTGATTTTAAAAATTTCCACATAGTTAGAGTAGGTAGCCTAAAATGCTGATGGTGACTTGTTATCTTGGAAAGAAAAAAATTGCAAAAGGGACTTAATTTATGCTATATTTTAATATTTCCTTTTTAAAAAGTGGAAAATTGAGCCTTCAGAACCATGTAAAAACTTCAGCATCCCTGGTGTGGGCTGGGTGTACGTCAGGCAGGCGTGTGCAGGGGAGCCTGCCAGGCATTGTCTGCATAGCCCCGGGGCCTCTTTATTTTCCTGTGACAGCACCGTATGGCTCTGATGGGAGTTTCTTGTTCTCTGTGGGTGTGAGTGGCCGGTGCACGCACTCCGCCCTCTGAACCTGATATTCGGCCGTGGGCAGGTCTGCTCGTGTGGTGAGGTCTCCAGGAACGGCAGCAGGCCTGGGCACAGCCCCTCTGCTGGGTCCTGCGCTCACGGTCAGGTTCCTCCCACAGCTGCTCCCAGGCCTCGGAGGTCCGGGTTCTGTCCCGGGGGCATCAGGGGTGGTGGGGACGCCTCAGTGATGGGGAGTGGGTGGGGAAGGTGGCGTGTGACCTCTCTACTTCTGTGTACTTGGTGAAATACCCTTGGTCAAACTTTCTCTCTGGGTCTGTGAATGTTGGCTAAGTTTGCCGTATTCACACAATTGCATGACGAGCCAATTTTGTAGCTAAAGGTTCTGGTGTCACTTTGGGGTAGAAAGTTTCATCCCTTTTGGTCTCTTTTAAATGGAAGTGTAGTTGATTTACAATATTGTGTTAGTTTCTGGTGTGTTAGTTTCTGAGCAAAGAGACCCAGTTATACACACACACACACACATATATATATATACATATTCTTTTTCAGATTCTTTTCCATTATGGTTTATTATAAGACATTGAATAGAATTCCCTGCGCTGTGCAGCAGGCCTTTGTTGGCTACCTATTTTATATATTGTGTGTGTATCTCTTAATCCCAGACTCCCAATCCCTTCTGCCCCTTCCCCTTTGGTAACTGTAGTTTTTTTTTTTAATTGGAGGACAATTGCTCTACAATGTTGTGTTCACTTCTGCCACACAGTAAGTTTGTTTTGTATGTCTGTGAGTCTGTTTCTGTTTTGTAAGTTCATTTGAATTATTTCTTTTTAGATTTTGCATATAAGGGCTGTCATATGATATTTCTCCTTGTCTGACTTCACTTTATGACAATCTCCAGATCTATGCATATGGCTGCAAATGACATTTTTTCATCCTTTTTTTTTTTTTTTTTTTTAATGACTGAGCAGTATTCCGCTGTATGTATGTACCACATCTTTATCCATTCATCTGTCGAAGGACATTTAGGTTTCTTTCATGTCTTGGCTGTTCTGAATAATGCTGCTGTGAACATTGGGGTGCATGGATCTTTTTAAATTAAGAGTTTTCTCTGGATTTACACCTGGAGTGGGATTGTGGGCTTGTATGCAAGTCCCATTCTTTTTGCTGGGGAATAGTTTTCTGAGAAGCTCAAGAAATTGGAGGCTGTGCCCCCAGTTCTCAACATTTTAGAGAAGCCACTGGCCACTGGCTGCTGGAATTGATGGGAACTGGCTTCTGCCACTTAGACTCTTAGGTAGTGGTGACCAGCAAGGTGACGGAGGGCTTGGGAGGAACTGTGCAGTCTGCTGGTGGTTTTCTTTGTGATACCATGTTCTTATTTCAGAAGATCAGTTCAGTTCAGTCACTCAGTCGTGTCCGACTCTTTGCGACCCCATGAATCGCAGCACGCCAGGCCTCTCTGTCCATCTGAAACTCCTGGAGTTTACTCAAACTCATGCCCATTGAGTTGGTGATGGCATCCAGCCATCTCATCCTCTGTCGTCCCCTTCTCCTCCTGCTCCCAATCCCTCCCAGCATCAGGGTCATTTCCAATGAGTCAACTCTTTGCTTGAGGTGGCCAAAGTGCTGGAGTTTCAGCTTCAGCATCAGTCCTTCCAATGAACACCCAGGACTGATCTCCTTTAGGATGGACTGGCTGGATCTCCTTGCAGTCCAAGGGACTCTCAAGAGTCTTCTCCAACACCACAGTTCAAAACATCATTTTTTCGGCGCTCAGCTTTCTTCACAGTCCAGCTCTCACATCCATACATGACCACTGGGAAAACCATAGCCTTGACCAGATGGACCTTTGTTGGCAAAGTAATGTCTCTACTTTTTAATATGCTATCTAGGTTGGTCATAACTTTCCTTCCAAGGAGTAAGCATCTTTTAATTTCATGGCTGCAGTCACCATCTGAAGTGATTTTGGAGCCCCAAAAATAAAGTCTGACACTGTTTCCACTGTCTCTCCATCTATTTCCCATGAGGTGATGGGACCAGATGCCATGATTTTAGTTTTCTGAATGTTGAGCTTTAAGCCAACTTTTTCACTCTCCTCTTTCACTTTCATCAAGAGGCTTTTTAGTTCCTCTTCACTTTCTGCCATAAGGGTGGTGTCATCTGCATATCTGAGGTTATTGATATTTCTCCTGGCAATCTTGATTCCAGCTTGTGCTTCTTCCAGCCCAGCGTTTCTCATGATGTACTCTGCATATAAGTTAAATAAGCAGGGTGACAATATACAGCCTTGACGTACTCCTTTTCCTATTTGGAACCAGTCTGTTGTTCCATGTCCAGTTCTAACTGTTGCTTCCTGATCTGCATACAGATTTCTCAAGAGGCAGGTCAGGTGGTCTGGTATTCCCATCTCCTTCAGAATTTTCCACAGTTTATTGTGATCCACACAGTCGAAGGCTTTGGCATAGTCAATAAAGCAGAAATAGATGTTTTTCTGGAACTCTCTTGCTTTTTCGATGATCCAGCAGATATTGGCAATTTGATCTCTAGTTCCTCTGCCTTTTCTAAAACCAGCTTGAACATCTGGAAGTTCTTGGTTCACGTATTGCTGAAGCCTGGCTTGGAGAATTTTGAGCATTACTTTACTAGCATGTGAGATGAGTGCAATTGTGCGGTAGTTTGAGCATTCTTTGGGATTGCCTTTCTTAGGGATTGGAATGAAAACAGACCTTTTCCAGTCCTGTGGCCACTGCTGAGTTTTCCAAATTTGCTGGCATATTGAGTGCAGCACTTTCACAGCATCATCTTTCAGGATTTGAAACAGCTCAACTGGAATTCCATCACATCCACTAGCTTTGTTCATAGTGATGATTTCTAGGGTGTTGCCTATTGAAACGAGAACTCGAGAACTCGTTATGTGTTCTGAGGACCACTGTGGATCCATTAGGCTTGTTTTCTCCCTTCAGCTGGCTTGTTTGGGGCTATCATGCTGACCGGCCTTGCGGTGGGTCGCAATGCGGGAGTCCTGGCTGGCGCTGGTGGAGAGTGAGCTCAGCCCTCTGAGCGTGTCCGTCACTCCTTCAGCAGCAGAGCCAGTGGAGGGCTGACCTCCAGGCCCGCGGAGGCAGTGATGGCAAGCCTGGAGGGGACAGTTTGAGTCTGGGTGGTGAGGGGCACCCGCGGGGCTGACCGGCAAAAGAAGCCCGGGGCTTGTCACGCCTGGGCGTAAGCGGCAGACTCCAGGAAAGCGTGCCGCGTCCAGTGTTGGCTGCGGAGCCCGCTCCTCCAGCCCTGGGGAGTCCCGCCCTCCCGGCCGAGCGCGGGAGTCGGGGGGCGTCTGGGGAGCAGCCCCCGGCCCCCTCCCAGTGTGGCCGGAGGGGCTCTGCTTTCCTCTGCCTTCCGCTGTCCACACAAAGCTTCATTGGAAACCGGAGAACGCTCACGCAGCGACCATCACCGCCGCCCCCCACGCCCCCGTGTCTAGGTCGGCTGCTTGACGACGCTGTCATTCCCTGATTCTGCAGCTCAGACGTGTCCTTTCTCGTTCTCCCTGCTGTTTCCTTAAAGTCACCCATCATTTCTGTTCTCGGGACGGTCTCAATTTGGTCATCTCTGAGGGGTTCACGTGTGGCCTGGGCCCTACCCCCATCTTCACTTTTGTTGTTGTTGTTGGTCTGATGATTCCTTCCTGGTTCCCTTGCCAACACTCCTCCCTTTAACAGCAAACTGTCGGAAATGCACGCAGGGAGAGCACATCACTTTTCTAGGGAGCACGAGTGAGCGATTTCTGCTTGGAACCAAAGGCAGCGAGCCGGTCTGCAGGCATGGTCCGCCTGGGGGCCCTCTTTGGGGGCTGCCCCCAAATAAGTTCCTCTCCTGGGAGTGGCCCTGGTCACGCCCGAGAGGCTCTGACTCAGTGGACGGTGGGAGGACTCCTGCTGTCTGCCCTAGGCTGCAGCGGGTCCCCTGGGCTCGTTCCATCAGGCTCCTGCTCCCCTGACCCGCTGCAGCGGCCAAGTGCGTCCAACTGTCTGAGGATATCCCACCATCCTCGGACTAGAACTTCCCAATCCGTTGTGAGTGAAGATGGAGCCTGGCTGGGACTTTGGGACACAGAACGACCAGAATGTAAACAGGTGTCTTGTCCTTCAGCATTGTAGGGTGTTATTGTTGGGCTTAGTCACTCAGTCATGTCTGACTCTTTGTGACCCCCATGGCTCCCCTGTGGAGTTCCCAGGCAAGAATACTGGAGTGGGTTGCCATTTACTTCTCCAGAGGCTCTTCCTAACCCAGGGATCAAACCCATGTCACCTGTGTCTCCTGTATTGCAGGCAGATTCTTCGTCCTCATCAGGGAAGTCCAGTTAAACGAGATCTCCATTTAGAAACAGCAAAGATCCAAGAAAGAAGTAGGTGGGGATCATGTTGATTTCCAGTGGAAATCTCCTCATCTTGTTGAAGGGGAAAACGAATAAGCATGCGGTTTGGGTACACTTTGTCAGGGTCACCAAGCTTTGACTATGAGAAAATGTTGTTTCAAATGGAAGTGTCCTTTTTCTTCTAAACAGACCATTGCTGGTGTGTGGATGTAGCTAAAAATCAATGTCAGTGCTGTAGCTCAGGTCAGTGAACATGAAATGAGGCCAGGGGTGTCGTAGGCATCCTGTGCTGTTATCTTCGCAGCCTCGGGGGCCTCATAGAGATACTGTGCTAGAAGACACTTAGTGAGTGAGCACATGTCTGGGTTTTTGATGTTTTCAAAATAGGTCTGAAAGTGAAAGTAAAAATGAAGTTGCTCAGTTGTTTCTGACTCTTTGTGACCCCATGGACTGTAGCCCGCCAGGCTCCTCCATCTGTGGGATTTTCCAGGCAAGAGTACTGGAGTGGGTTGCCATTTCCTTCTCCAGGGGATCTTCCCGACCCAGGGATTGAACCTGGGTCTCCCGCATTGCAGGCAGACGCTTTACCTTCTGAGCCACCAGGGAAGTCAAATAGGTCTAGGGTGGATAAAGAGTGAAACTTCATACTTCTCTCAAAGTAAAATCTGATTATAATTCAGGAATATTTATGAGCTGGGAAGGGATACATCAGTGTTACTTTCCATATGTTGGTTTTCCAAGAATCATGGTTTACTGCCATGTATCTTATAACGATTGAAGATCTGACAATGGGGGGTAGAAATGTAAAGATCCCTTGAATATCAGTGACCACATCTTTCACTTTCTCACCTGACCTCTGCCCAAGTCAGGAAGAGAGTTGTGAAGTGTTCTAGAAAAGATGATGGCTGTTAGGGGACTTGAGATTTGGTTGAATTCTGCTGGTAAATTGCTGTCTGCTTGGAAACGCTGTCTTTGATGCCTTCATGTCAAAGAAGAATTTGGTTGAATGAGTCTCAGGTCTTCCCTGGTGGTTCAAAGGGTGAAGAATCCACCTGCAATGCCGGAAACCTGGGTTTGATCCCTGGGTCAGGAAGATCCCCTGAAGAAGGGAATGGCTACCGTCTCCAGTATTCTGGCCTGGAGAATCCCAAGGACAGAGGAACCTGACGGGCTACAGTCCATGGGGGTCACAAAGAGTCAGACACATCAGAGCTACAAACACAGAATAAAACCCCAGACTGACGGCTTATTTGAGTGAGTGGGGGAGATCCAGAGAATCCTGATGCTCTGCCCTCAGCTTTGAACAGCGGTTCCCAAATGTCACTGAGCCTCTGATCGCCTGGATTTACACGTTGATCCCCAGTTTACGCGTCTGCAAAGCTCTTTGCTAACATTGATGCTGCTGGTCTAGGGACCACATTTTCAGAACTACCATCTGATTTAATGGTTTTAGAGGTGGAGCCTAGGCATTTTTTTTTTTTAATATTCCCAGGTGCCCAAAGGTGTTGTGAGCCATCAGGCTGATACACGTCTAAATTTCTGTGGTTCTGTGGAAAAAAACAAACAAACCTGCTTCTGTGGGACCTAATCATTTGGATTTTATTGCCTACATTGAACAAGTTCATAAAATATCTGTTCAATTCTTACATGACCACAGCTACAGAAAATGTGTCAGCTTTCAGGAGTGTGACGGAGTTTATTAACTTATGTGTAGGAGTATCAGAGGTTATCATTTTTCTTCTAGAGAATGAAATAAAATAACTTGGTGGAAAGGAGCACCTGTACTTTCATGTTGTTCCCCTGTACTATAGACAGATAAATATAGGGTTCAAAACTCATTACATGTGAATTTTTGAACTCACTCTTTAAATGTGTGCATGTCTGTCTGTGTGGTTGTTAATTTTTAACTGCATTGTTATCTCTAAGAGATAAATGTAACTTATACTGTGTTTAAAATTTTTCAATTAAGTATCACCTGATAACTTAATAATATGGACGAGGAAGAAAATCTATGTATATTGTATTTTTATTTTACCAATGTGATTGTTTAAACTCTGCTATATAAATAATGCCAACCAAGGATCTTCTTATACCAAATGATGTTACAACTCTTCTCTAAAGTTTGTTTCTCTAAAATTTGTCTCACCACCTATAAATTTAGCATGAATATTATATATACACATAGTGTGAATAAACTTGCAAAGCCGACCACCTCAAGTTAAGAGGTGATGTTAACTTACTTTGTAGCAAATGTAGTCACCCTGAATCACCCTACCTTTGTGTTCTGCATGAAATCTAGCTGGAATCTATGATTTGGATCACTTTTCTTAAAGTGAAAATAAAATTTGTTCCTCAAAGTGTTCTTATCTATGAGTATGCTAGTTTCAATAAAGCTTAATTGCAGCATTTTGTAAAGTATTTATCTACATATAGGGACACAGTGCCAAGTTATTGCATTAAATTAGTCTCATTCACGTTGGGAGCTGTCATGTGAAGTATGAATGGATCACATCAGTGAAAATTTGGTACCTGTATTCACAGAGGTTTCCCTTCCTCATCCCTTCTCTTCCTCCTTCTCCTCCTGCTTCCTTTCCTCTTTCTCTATTTTAAAAAAGAATACATGTCTACTGTTTTTATAAAAACGTCACAAAATTGCTACAAGAAATTAGAAGAGAGAAAGCATTCATCCAAATTTTTATTATCAAAAAAGAGCCATTGCCAACATCTGAATATCAGTCTAGACCTCTCTCTAAAGACAAAAGGGACGGAGGGAGGGAGAAAGAGTTTTAGAAAAATTGGATCATACTATGCATATTATTTGTGAATTCCCCAGTGGCTCAGCAGTAAAGAATCTGCCTGCAATGCAGGAAACAGAGTAGGCATGGGTCTGATCTCTGGGTCAGGAAGATACCCTGGAGAAGGAAATGGCATCTCACTCCAGTACTCTTGCCTGGAAAATTCCATGGACAGAGGAGCCAGGTGGGCTATAGTCCATGGGTCAGCAAAGAGTCAGACACGACTGAGTGACTGAACAAGTATAGGTGATGTTCAATGATACAGTAAAAAAAAAAATCACTTAAAAATGTGAAAAGTCTCCTGTGCTAGAGATAGCCTGTAGATCCATAAGCAGCCGTCTTCTTGCTGTGCCTTCACGTGGCAGCGGGGGAGACTCTCTGGAGCCTCCTTTACCAGAGGCTGATCCCTTTCCCCAAAGCTCTACCGTCAGGACCCAATCACCGCCCACCTCCAAGCACCATCACACCGTGGATTAGGTTTCAACAGATTAGTCTGGGAGGGGGAGGGCAGCATCCCCTTGATGATGAGAGTCTCTCCTCCCAGTTTCACACTCACCCCCTTGCAGTGGCTCCTGATGCAGTCTGCCTGCCCATCCACCCTGTGTCCCCAGGCTTGAGGGCCAGCGCAGCACCTGGGGGAGTTCAGAACCATCTCTGCTCACCCAGCACACTCAGGGGTGTTGATGGGGTGAGGGAGAAGGGAGTCTCTGCCTGCAGACCCACCCTTAACACCTACAACCTCTCGTGTCGTTGGTAGGTTTTGGATGGATTCGGGGTGGTGACGCCCCTTTCTGTCTTCCTGGCCCATCAGTAAGCATGACCATGGGGTGCACAGCGGCGGTGAGGAGGATATGGCGTTTCTGAGGCCTTTTCAGCCTGGGTCCCTCCCTCTTGTTCAGAAATGTAGTGCGTCTACCAAATGAACTGCCTCTCTGAGACTCATGATCCTGCCTTTGTGAGGAACAGGCCGGAGGCGCTGTGTTCACAGATAGTCCTGTGGGGGTGCTTGCCTTCTGCCACTGGGAGTACAGTGAAGGTGTGAAAGTGTGAGCCGCTCAGTCGTGTCCCACTCTTTGTGACCATGTGGAAGGGGCTCACCAGGCTCCTCTGTCCTGGAGATTCTCAAGGAAGAAATACTGGAGTACGTTGCGATGATCTCCTCCAGGGGATCGTCTCGATTCATGGTTCGAACCCAAGTCTCCTATGCTGCAGGCAGATTCTTTACTGTCTGAACTACTAGGGAAGCCCCAAGGATTATAGTATCAAGTTGTAAAGTTCTCATTTAAGAAACTTAAACTGGCACACTTGAAGCTGCTCCTGTCTTTGATACTATTATGTGGAATGCAGTTTGAGCATATTTGACTGTTTGGGGCTGGCTGTGAGAAGAGATACTTGTACGCTCTTGAAATTAGGGCATTCACACACAACAAAGGCCACTCTATCCTCTGAAACCCTACTTAATCACAGCATGCAGATCATAGTCTCTTACCCAGACATAATTCTTGAAGAGTGTCTCTTAAGAAATTACCTCATTCAGAGAAGTGGAAAGAAAATGAATAAAATTCTAAGAATTTGTTTCTAGAGAGACTACACTCTAGACATAGAATATTGGCAGATGAAGGATTCATTGTCTTAAGTTACACCATTTGAATAATTGCCAAACAAAAAAATATGCTGCAGTGATTTGTACTGAATGTATAATGTATTGTCGTTTGTCTCTTTTACTGGAAAGTGTTTCTTAATTATTAGGTCAGAAAGATTATATTACCTTAATCAATCATAGTTTGTGGTCCAAACACAGATATTGATCTTTACCATTCAGTTAATGCAGTTTTGAACAGCATTTGTGTGTAACTCACCAGGTTGTTGCTCAGTTGCTGCGTGGTGTCTGACTCTTTGTGACCCCTTGGACCGCAGCACGCCAGTCTTCCCTGTCCTTCACCATCTCCCAGAGTTTACTTAAACTCACGTCCATTGAGCCGATGATGTCATCCATCTATCTCATCCTCTGTCACCCACTTTTCATTCTGCCCTCAACCCTTCTCAGCATCAAGGTCTTTTCCAATGAGTCAGCTCTTCGCATCAGGTAGCCAAAGTATTGGAGATTCAGCTTCAGCATCAGTCCTTCCAATGAATATCTAGGATTTATTTCCTTTAGGATTGAATGGTTTGATCTCCTTGCAGTCCAATAGTTCATTTAGGGGATGCTGAAGGCATGATTGTGTGATGAAGGAAACACATGCAAGCAGGGGATTTCCAGGCTTCATGAACAGCTCTAATGTGCTGACAAATAACTGGACCACTGGGCAGCCTGCAATGCATCAGGGCAGCGTGGATGTGACCTTGAGCAGGTCTCTCACCTCGGTGAGGACCCAGAGAGCTTTTCATTCTGTGGATTGTATCCGTCCATATTTACAGCATTGGAAATTAAAAGAAAAAAATTTAAATATCTATATCAGCTTATTAAAATAATAGTAATTAACTCATTGCATGTTTTAACCCAGATAACCATGTTTGTAAAAAAATGCATGTATAGATACATATACTATAGTGAGGGGAGTGGCCTTGTGTTACGTTCCATCTGCCTGGTGGCCCCAGTGGGGCTGGATGTCATGGGCATTACTGGTGCTGGGAGCCTGTGGTTTCACCTGCCATCCTGGCATTCCATCATCACAAACGTCAGTACACTGAGAAAGACAGAGTCCGTCCTAGTATTAGTGTGAAAGTGCTTCTGATCCCTGCAGGCTGACTGCTGACAAGCACAGGCCGGAGCTCAGGGGGAGGGTCTGGGTAGGGACCTGGACTCGGGAGTCATCAGTGGCGGGTTTGAAAAGAGACCCGGAAGATCAACGGGAAATCTCAGTGAGGCCACCCCGTGGAGGGCAGGCCAGGAGGAGGTGGCCCCGTGGGACCTTATGAAAGAGAGGGTCAGGCCACGTGGAAGATCATAGGAAAAGGTCATAGATAAAACGGCTTCTAAAACGTGGAGAGAAAACTCCCACTTGCGGCGCAAACGAAGTTACATAAAACCCAGCTCTCGAAGTGGCTCTGCTGAGGACTGTGTCAGTGGGATTAGTAAGAGTAGCTTCAGCGGGGAGTGAAAAAATCCAACTTCAGAAAAAGAATAGACGATGACAACGTGACACGGTTAATATATTTCTCAGTGAGGCTGAATTACAATTTGTCATACTGCTGTTTCCAAGTTCAGCTTTCAAAATGCCTCCGTTTTCTGGGTCCCATGTTCACTGCATTTGAGGAGACACTAGTTCCCAGTCCTCCACACCTCTTTTCTATTTGCTAGAGACAACGTTGGCAGCCTACACACACACGGGTATTAGAATTCACTTGCTGATATATCACATTTCCAAGTATTTAGCAGCTTAAGCCATGTAGGTGTATAATCTTACTGTTCTGTAGGTCAGAAGCCCTACACAGCTTTCACTGGACTAAAATCAAAGTGTCAGTAGGTGGCATTTCTCTCTGAAGCCTCTCAAAGAGAATCCATCTTCTAGCTTTTTCCAAATTCTAGAGGTGTGACATGATTAATTCTGACCATTCTTTCTAAAAGAGGTTCAGTGTGTTGCTGAACGAAACTTGGGTCCCAACAAACAGTAGAGCCAGTCTAGTGACACCAGATTGTTATTAAGAAAAGAATAGTATTTATTGGGCTTCCCAGGTGGCACTAGTGGTAAAGAACCCACCTGTCAATGGAGGAGACTTAAGAGATTCCATTCCTGGGTTGGGAAGATCCCCTGGAGGAGGGCATGGCGACCCACTCCAGTATTATTGCCTGGAGAATCCCATGGTCAGAAGAGCCTGGCGGGTTACAGTCCATGGGGTCGAAAAGAGTCGGACACGACTGAAGTGACTTAGCATGCACACATAGTATTTATTACAAGTCACCAAGCAAGAAAAGTGGGCAACACATGTTCAAGAGATCTGAACTCCCTGCTGGCCTTGACTGAAGGGTTCTAAAGGCCAAGTGAGGGTTGTTTGGTTGCAGGGTGGCAGATCAGCTCACACACGATCCCCTGATTGATGGGGAGGTAACAGGGTAGTGTGTCCAGAGTCTGTCATCAACCCTCTGGTTCCAGCCGGTCTAGGGCCACATGCTGGTGGTCAGCAGGCAGTTATCTTTTCCACCTGCTGGGAGTTTTACTCTCTACAAAACAGTTCAAGGGCATGGCTCAGGATAATGTCTATAGCCCTTGAGGAGGAACTAAAGGCCCTTGGCTTTGTTTTTGGGATAAACTATTATTACTTTATCTTGCTTGGCTGCTTTCCTTTATTTCTACATTTTCTTACTTGATTAAATTTGCTCTTTGGAACTCAGGGAAGGCCTCAGACACTAAAGTTTTTCTACAAACAAGAGGAGGGGGCAGGATGGGGTCCCAGCAGGCATGGGTGGAACACAGAGGGGAAAGTGGCAGGAGTGGATGCTCTGAGCTGGGGATTCACAGGGAGGAGGTGACAAGGAAGAGCTGGCCCCACAGGTGCCCGGCGTCAAGCCAGAAAGAGGTGGACAGCTCTGCTGCCTGAAAGGGTGGGTGGGCACATGACCCCGGCAGGGACTCACCACAGGTGGACATTGTCCTTAGAGTAACACCCGTTTTCCACCCCAACAAAGCCCTGCACTTTGCAAAGGGGGTCTTTCTGCCTGAGAAGATCTTAAAATGCAATTTCCTGTGAAGGACATTCTGCAGGGAAAGACCATAGAAACTCATCCGGTTTTTTGTTTGCTTGATGTTCTTTTCCTTGTTTTGTTCGTTCCTTGATTGTCACTAGACATTTTTAGCTATTTTTGAAAAAATGATTTCAAAACAAGTCAGAAGCCTTGCACATGTGGTTCATAACATTTCATTGTGCCAAGTGCACATTCAAGGTCTCCTCCGTCTCTGACTTTATTCTGACGTTCACCCGTGGTCTCATTTAATATCTGCACAGTAAGAGCAGAGCGTGAGGCTGGGCTGGCCTTCAGTCCTGCCGACCTGGACGTTCCAACGCGCACAGCGTCCACTTGACCTGCTTCTGCAAGACAGGCGGCACAGCACGATGCAGACTGGACCACGAAGTTGCTCTCTGGGGGAGGTCATGAGGGTCACAGGGGCCAGAGGACATTACAGAGCATGATGTCAGTGGTAAATGCTTTGAGTGGTAGTTATGGTCCCCGTCAGCATCTTCATCATCACAGTTGTGCTGAAGTCTATACACCCTGGGGTAGGAAACCTGTAATTCACGTCTGAATTCTTTTAGGATAGAAACCTGTCTTCTTTTTTTTCCCCCCATTTGTTTTCATTAGTAGGAGGCTAATTACTTTACAATATTGTAGTGGTTTTTGCCATACATTGACATGAATCAGCCATGGATTTACATGTGTTCCCCATCCCGATCCCCCCTCCCAGAAACCTGTCTTCTTGATCTTTGCAATTTCATGGGGCTCAGTAAGTGTTCACAGGGGCAACACACTTCCCCTCACTGCCCAGCTCTGCACGCTTCAATCACACACCACACACACACACACACCACACACACACACCACACACACACACCACTGGATATATGTCCAGTAGTGGGATTGCTGGATCTTGTTTTTAGTTTTCTGAAGAAACTCCATACTGTTTTCCACATTGAGATCGCCCAAATCTACTGTGTACAATCAGGTCATACTATTTGGAGAATGAAGGTTTGGATGAAGAGAAAAATATTATGAAATTCTGATTAGTCAGGGTAAGTAACAAATCTAGGGACGCTGCCTCTTTGTCAAATGTCTCCTGTGATCTTAGTTCAACTGTGTCCCCTTTGTTGGGACTTCAGTCTCATGGAGGGAATGCCATGTTAGGCATTTAGAAATGGTTTTGAATTCCAGTTAACCTTTTGTATGCGTTTGTTCGACTTCACCAACTCTCCAAATACTTAATCATTTGTGTCCTTTCCTCTCAGTGGCCTCCCTGGAGGAGGAGGAATCCTTGAGAACAGACAAAAATGATTGGGAACCTGAATGTGATCCCTGACTATGTGCTGTGACTGTGACATGCCTGGGATACTCCAGCCCACGGGGCACCTCTTCAACGGGAGAGCAGCTTTTTAGCTGTCATGCCCACCAGACTCCCCTGTGTACTCAGGAGAATGTCACAGCTGCAATTCTGTTTCTTTGCAACAAGAAAAACATTCTTGGCACAACCTCCATGTCATTCCCTCTGCAGTGTTTTCTAATGTGTTCCCTTCATTTATCTGTTTTGGACAGTGTTTTGGACACACCATGTGCCGGGAGCAATGATGGGCATGAAAGAGATGAAGGAAAGTAGACCCCCGGTGTATATCTTCCTGATAGAAACTGGCATGTGAGTGAACACACACAGCGCCCTCCGAGAAGCAGGTGGTTGGTGCTGCAGGGTCTGGCAAGTGTCTGGACAATCTCACCGCGTCCACTCACAGCCCTAAGAACTGATTAAAATGAAGTCATTTGCTTCTGGTCTACTTTGGCCCTTGAGGGTGCTTTTTTGTAAGGTTAATTAAATTTTCTAATTCCAAGTGGAGTGTTTGGAAAGATTTTTTAAATTAAATCAGCAAACATTTGGATTTGTGTGAATTTCCCTCTTCCAGTTGTGTTCTGTTAGCTGCTCAGTTGTATCTGACTCATTGTGACCCTATGCACTGTAGCCCACTCAACTCCTCTCTCCAATGAATTCTCCAGGCAAGAGTACTGGAGTAGGTAGCCATTCCCTTCTCCAAGAGATCTTCCCAACCCCGGGATTGAACCTAGGTCTCCCACATTGTAGGCAGATTTTTTTTTTTTAAACTGTCTGAGCCACCAGGGAAGCCTTGGGTGATGACCTGCAAAGTAATTCTTGAAAACTTTTAAGTTTTGTGGGGCTCATTCACTGTTGTGTATGATGCTAATATAACCCATTAATTACACAGTATGACTAAGCTGAAGATGTATTTCTAAAAAATAGGGACAAAAATGACCACTCTCCCATCATCACTTCCTGTGTGATAAGTTGACCTGGTCTAGCTCAGCGATGTGCAGAGCTGGAGCATCTGTGCCCTCCAGGACACAAGCCTGATCGTTGCAGGTCCCTGACCTGGTGAAGGACCCTGGGGGAAGAGCTGTCGCCATGAACCCATTTCCCTTGAAATTGCTCCAGCGATGTCCAAACAGCATTGCTTTTGATGAAACTGAAAGCCTCCACCCCAGCCTTTCAATCAAAAACTTTTCCTGAAATATAAAAATGTTCCATGGCATGTTTTTCATGACAACAGAAATGAGACCCTTTCTATTTTCACATCAGATGATGCTCATTGTAGATACTTGATTCCCTTGAAGAAATAAAAAAAATGAGAAAATGTTGGGAAAAATCATGAAAGATTAGACAAGATAAGACTTCAGGGATCATCTTGCTAAAGTCTTTCTTGTTTTAAGATGAGGGAAATTGAGCTCAGAAGTTAAGAAAATTGTCTAGGTATACATAGGTTTACAACTATTGACACAACAAGGGTTGCTCTGTTCTCCCTGGTTTTTCCATAGAACTTTTTTGGGTGAAAGTCAGTTTACCAGAGTCTACTGCTCCTTTTGCTGTCTAGTCGCTCAGTCACGTCCAACTCTTTTGGACCGTAGCCCGCCAGGCTCCTCTGTCCATGGGATTCTCCAGGCAAGAATCCTGGAGTGGGGTTGCCATTCCCTTCTCCAGAGGCTCTTCCTGACCCAGGGATCGAACTAGTGGAAGGAAAAATTACTTTCCAAATTGACAGCACATTCACCTTCAATTAATTCTTCCTTGTTGCAACATTGGCTTTTATTTTCGTGTAACCAAAACCATGAATAGAGCTGGGATGTCATTTAAACCTCTTCGACTAGGTAATCTTAGTTTTCGGATGAATTAAGTATTTTCAGTTATCTGCAGTGTAGTGTATTGCATTAAATCAGGTACATTGGACAGCTTAGAAAGGAGAATTTCTGGGTTGAGAGTCCATTCTGATAGTGATTTCCTCATTTTTCCTGTAAAATAACTAGCCTCACATCAAAAGCTGGAATTTTGAAATTCTACCAAAAGCTAATAGGCATCTGATGTCCCTCCAGTTCCTGAGGAACACTTACCATCTAAAAACAGCTATATTGATGAGCAGTGTAATGTCTGCAGGCTTTCAGTCATTGCAGCAAACAGATTTTGCCTCGTGATGCAGAGACTGTCTGATGGAAGGGTGGAGGCATGTTGCCATCCTCCATGGTCTCTGTAGAGACCCAGGGCTGCATCACCTGGGAAGATGTGTAATATCAAGTATCAGGATTCTGTCTTCAACAGAAATTCTGAAGCCATCTGCACCCTTTCAGACAGAATTGTTGTTGTTCAGTCTCTCAGTCCTGTCTGACTTTTTGTGACCCCGTGGCCTGCAGCACCCCAGGTCTCCCTGTCCTTCACTATCTCCCAGAATTTACTCAAACACATGTCCATTGAGTCGGTGATACCATCCAAACATCTCACCCTCTGTCGTCCCCTTCTCCTCCTGCCCTCAATCTTTCCCAGCATCGGGTCTTTCTCAATGACTTGGTTCTTCACATCAGGTGGCCAAAGTATTGGAGTTTCAGCTTCAGCATCAGTTCTTCCAACGAATATTCAGGGTTGATTTCCTTTAGGATTGACTGATTTGATCTCCTTGCAGTCCAAGGGACTCTCAAGAGTCTTCTCTAGCACCACAGTTCAAAAGCATCAGTTCTTAGGTTCTCTCTCCCTCGCTTCTTTTCCTCCTTTTCTGATTTTCTAACTAGATTTCCTTCACCACCTAGTTCTGGGAACTTTCTGCAGGTAGTCTTAAATGCTCCAGAATCTGCTCTTGTTGCAGTGAGCTCCCCAAGGTGGCTGGCTGATGGGACGCCTTCTTTCTCTGACCAGACAGGTCCGCGGCTCTGGCTCTCCACCCACAGCCTCGCCCAGGGCGTGTGTATGGGGTGTCCTGGCAGTGAGAGCTACAATTCCCCAGAACCGCAGGGCAGGACAAATGGCTGACTGCAGAGAGGTGCAGAGGGGGGATGGGAACAGAGCGAGCGGGAGGACCTCCTCCCTCCTCCCCATCTGCAGGGGCAGCATGACCAGTTTTGCTCAACTCATTTTACTGCTCAAGAACCCAGTTCTCTGCCAGAGGCTGGAGCCAAGTATTGTTTAGAAAATCCTGATGGGCAGATGGTTCTGTAAGAGCTTCCTGTGTTTGGAACCTGGGCCACAGCTAAAGTGCCGTCTTGTTCCTGGGAGTCCAGAGAAGTCGCTGCTCTCACGGTGCTGGTCTTCCCTGGTCCTCCCTGGGGATCCAGATGGAAGGAGAGCGCTGGGCGGTGGGAGGGCAGGGCCGTTGGTCCCTCCTGTGCCCGGCTCCCCTGAAACGGGGCTGGACACAGGGTGGCTGTGGGCTTCACTTAAAGAAGGGTATCCCCAAGCTTCTCTCCAGCTTCAACACTGGGGGCTTCACGGCAACCACACCGTAATTCTCAGAATAGGGGTGCCCTGGGTATTGCTGTATTATTGTTGAAAAAAGTACTTTAACATTTAATTTTGCTTTAATAACATGTAATCTTTTTAAAAATTAGTTAATTATTATTATATTTGGCTGTGGCGAGTCTTTGAGGGCCTTTCTGTAGTTGGGGCAAGCAGGGGCAGCTCTCTAGTCATGGTCCGATGGCCTCTCGGTGCTGTGGCCTCCCGTGTCGCGGAGCACAGCCTCCCGTGTCATGGAGCACAGCCTCCCATGTCGCAGACCACAGACTCTCGGGGGTGCGGACTTCAGGAGTTGAGGCCCACAGGCTCTAGAGCACAGCCTCAGTAGTTGGGGTGCATGGGCTTAGTTGATCTAAGGCATGTGGGATCTTCCAGGAAGAGGGATTAAACCCATGTCTCCTACATTGGCAGGTGGATTCTTTACCACTGAAACACCAGGCAAGCCACAATAACATGTAATCTTTATTTGATGGTCCAAGACACAAGGAAAGACCTGATTTCTACCAAGGCAATGAGCTGTACCTGGGCTTCCAAATGGCTTCCTTGTGGCACTCAGGATTATTAGATTTTGTTGTTTTGTTAATTTAATATCACCTCTGGCAAGTATCTGTATTTTTTAAATCATTCCCTTACTCATTTAAGAACTTATTGCTTGTACCCATAAGGCACACACCCACCTGATTAATTTATGAGTAAAAACTAAGTAAAAATGCAAACAAATGGTGGCCAAACCCACTTGGACATGTTAGTTTGCATAATTGTGAAATTCTAATATAGTTTATAGATTCTTTTTTCCATTTCAAGTTTTCACAGTTGCTTTGGGTATTACTTTCCTGTGTCCAATATTCCTCGGGATTTTTGCCTGTTGTCACATATCAGCTCTGATTTATGGACAATAATACAATAACCCAAGTGAAACCCAATTACAAAAGTATTTGTGAGCAAAGTGTCAATTTTTCCCCAGCAGATTTTTAGAGTGTTTTAATTTTCTGGGATTAAAAAAAAAATTGTGTGTCCTGTCCTTACTGAATGTCTTCTTGGCAGTAGATGCAGAACGCTGTTCTCTAGTCCTGTCTTTGTGGCTCTTTAGAGTCCACTTTTTAAAAATAAGTGGTGATAGGTAAGAAGTATCATTTTTCTCTCTCTGAAAATGCTGCTTTTCATTTTTCATTTCAACCTCAGGAAATAAATCACAAAGAAAAAGAGCTTAGGAAGTTGAACAAATACATTCATGAAACACTATAAGGTGGGGGGAGTTTGAAAACCACCCCAAACAGCATATCTAGACCAGAAGCGTCCTGTCCAGGCAGATGAGCTTCAGTGCACAGATAAACACCTGGGTCGGGTCATCACTGACTGTGTATCTGTGAAGTAAAGTGAACACAAAACAAAGATAAAGAGGCCCGTATGCTCTGAGGCATGTGTGGATGTGAGAGTTGGACCATAAAGAAGGTTGAGCGCCGAAGACTTGATTGTTTTGAATTGTGGTGTTGGAGAAGACTCTTGAGAGTCCCTTGGACTGCAAGGAGATCGAACCAGTCCATCCAAAAGAAATCAGCCCTGAATATCATTGGGAGGACTGGTGCTGAAGCTGAAACTCCTGGCCACCTGATGTGAAGAGCTGACTCATGGGAAAAGACCCTGATGCTGGGAAAGATTGAGGACAGGAGGAGGAGGAGGAAGCAGAGGATGGGATGGTTGGATGAGGGTGAGCAGGCTCCAGGAGATGATGAAGGACAGGGAGGCCTGGCGTGCTGCAGTCCCTGGGGTCGCAGAGTCTGAGGAGACTGAACGACTGAATATCAACAGCTGCTCTGAGAGCAGCTCTGAATACCTCCTGTACGTAGGATGGGAGGGGTTTGCTGGGCACAATCGCCCACTGTTGGCAAACATTACTTATGACAATTAAAGGCAGTTAGAAAGGTGCCTCTGTAATTGGCGTTCCCTGTGTTGCATAAAGCAGGCTGTGGGCTCAGTCCCCCTGAGAGCAAAGACCATCCGATGGGCAGCTGCTCTGAGCTCGGGGAGAACTTGGCCATGTCTGCAGTCCTCGGGAGAACTGCCCAGAACACTTAGCCAGAAGAAGAGTCTCTTGTGAGCACGGGAATGATATGAATGCAGTCTCAGTGTCCCTCAGCCGGGGTTACTGGAGCCTGGCCAGTGCCCGTGCTCTCTGATGCCTCGGGCCACGTGGCAGGGTTGAGCCGAGTCGCAGAGAGCTGGGCCCTGCGAAGCTGAAACCGTGCACCGTTTGGCTCTGCAAAAACGCTTGCTGACCCCTGGTGTAGATGGATTCCCGTGAAGTGCTCAGGTACCAGGTCCACACTCAGGGAGGGTTGTGAGGCAGGTGTGAGTGAGGGCTCGCCTGTGGTGCCCACCAGAGGCGCAGGGACTCTAAGAGATCAGCTTCATCTGAGCCAAAACCACGTCTCTGGGTGTGATCACAGGCTTTCCTCGGCTTCCTCGCCAAGATCCTGGGCTCAGGTCCATCTAGGGAGCTCTTCACAAGGCTGGCTTGCTCTGGGTGCTCTTATATTGCTTGCCTCAAGCCCATGGATGTGATGATGGGAGGCTGGGGACACGGAGCTTGTAATGCCCAGAAAGCCACTTACTGTGGTCAAATTGCCAGAAAGTCTTGCATTTTCAGAAGGCTGTGTTATTTGTTCATGGCTGAGTTTGCCAAAGTATGTTTGCCAGGATGCTGACTGTGAGTGTTACACCCTGAAAAATGGGTCCAGGATAAAAAATTGGGTCCAGGATAAAAAAAAATGGGTCCAGGATTAAAAACAAAAGACGAAACAAAAATCAAGCAAATTCTAAAACTTTGCGCGCACCTGAAATTGACACCCTCTCTCCTGGAGACACAGGCTGTGTTATTAATCTGTTAGCATCCTCAGGCACTTTTGTAAACTGAGTGCGATTCTGTTTCTTCCAGCCATGCAACCACAGAACCCTCTTCCTACGCCCAGAACAAACAGGGCTTACTTACCATTTTGGGTAAGTAGCCCCTAGCAAGGCCTCATTGGTAAATGATGCTTTGGACTGACCTCTGCTTATTCCTAAGGGTAAAGGATTCTTTCACATCTAAAGACATGTTACTTTCAGATTAGATGCAATATTGCTTTGTTTGTTCCCAGGAATATTTTTAGCTTAGAGACTATATTTGGAAATGTAAGTCTTATTACATCAAAGAGCATTCAATGTAAATGACTTTCACTTTCAAAGATTTCAATAGTTGGATGAATAAGAAAATATACAATTCAAATAGAATTCATTCTATTCTATGGGCTGAGAACTCTATCATATTATTTTCTCCTGTGATGACAGGAGACAGTAAAATATATCAGTGGCTTTCATGTGATTATAGGAATAAGACTATTATAGGCAGGAATGCTTAAAAAGGAAAATTAAAAACTGCTTTATTGTGGTATCAGGTGGCGCTAGTGGTAAAGAATACGCCTGCCAGCGCAGGAGACTCAGGAGACTTGGGTTCAATCCCTGGGTTGAAGAGATTCCCTGAAAGAGGACATGACAGCCCGCCCCAGTATTCTTGCCTGGAGAATCCCATGGACAGAGAAGCCTGGCGGGCTACAGTCCATAGGGTCACAAAGAGTCGGACATGACTGAATTGACTTAGCACGCACTCACTGTAATTAATGCAACCAATTGTCTCATAACTATATTTCTTTTCTTTCTTGAATAAAAACACAGTGAAATGCTCTAAAACTAAAACTTTGACCAAAATTTTTCGCTTTATGATAAATATGGAAGCAATAAGGCCTATGTTGCTGCATATTAAAAATTTTATGCGTTTTTTTCTTTTTACATTTGCTTCTGTACTTTATTCAGTTCAGTTCAGTTCAGTTGCTCAGTCGTGTCCAACTCTCTGCAACCCCATGAATCGCAGCACGCCAGGCCTCCCTGTCCATCACCAACTCCCAGAGTTTACTCAAACTCATGCCCATCAAGTCGGTGATGCCATCCAGCCATCTCATCCTCTGTCATCCCCTTCTCCTCCTGCCCCCAATCCCTCCTAGCATCAGGGTCTTTTCCAATGAGTCAACTCTTCAGATGAGGTGGCCAAAGTATTGGAGTTTCAGCTTCAGCATCAGTCCTTCCAATGAACACCCAGGACTTATCTCCTTCAGGATGGACTGGTTGGATCTCCTTGCAGTCCAAGGGACTCTCAAGAGTCTTCTCCAACACCACAGTTCAAAACATCATTTTTTCGGCACTCAGCTTTCTTCACAGTCTAACTCTCACATCCATACATGACCACTGGGAAAACCGTAGCCTTGACCAGATGGACCTTTGTTGGCAAAGTAATGCCTATGCTTTTTAATATGATATCTAGGTTGGTCATAACTTTCCTTCCAAGGAGTAAGTGTCTTTTAATTTCATGGCTGTAATCACCATCTGCAGTGATTTTGGAGCCCCCCAAAATAAAGTCTGACACTGTTTCCACTGTCTCTCCATCTATTTCCCATGAGGTGATGGGACCAGATGCCATGATCTTAGTTTTCTGAGCCAACTTTTTCACTCTCCTCTTTCACTTTCATCAAGAGGCTTTTTAGTTCCTCTTCACTCTCTGCCATAAGGGTGGTGTCATCTGCATGTCTGAGGTTATTGATATTTCTCCCAGCAATCTTGATTCCAGCTTGTGCTTCTTCCAGCCCAGCGTTTCTCATGATGTACTCTGCATGTAAGTTAAATAAGCAGGGTGACAATATACAGCCTTGATGTACTCCTTTTCCTATTTGGAACCAGTCTGTTGTTCCATGTCCAGTTCTAACTGTTGCTTCCTTACCTGCATACAGATTTCTCAAGAGGCAGGTCAGGTGGTCTGGTATTCCCATCTCCTTCAGAATTTTCCACAGTTTATTGTGATCCACATAGTTGAAGGCTTTGGCATAGTCAATAAAGCAGAAATAGATGTTTTTCTGGAACTCTCTTGCTTTTTCGATGATCCAGCAGATATTGGCAATTTGATCTCTGGTTCCTCTGCCTTTTCTAAAACCAGCTTGAACATCTGGAAGTTCTCAGTTCACGTATTGCTGAAGCCTGGCTTGGAGAATTTTGAGCATAACTTTACTAGCGTGTGAGATGAGTGTAATTGTGCGCTAGTTTGAGCATTCTTTGGGATTGCCTTTCTTAGGGATTGGAATGAAAACGGACCTTTTCCAGTCCTGTGGCCACTGCTGAGTTTTCTAAATTTGCTGGCATATTGAATATAGCACTTTCACAGCATCATCTTTCAGGATTTGAAATAGCTCAACTGGAATTCCATCACCTCCACTAGCTTTGTTCATAGTGATGCTGTACTTTATTAGTTGATATTAATTATGTTAATGTCAGATCAATAGTCTGCTGTTTTTAGAACTTAAGACTGGAGATTTCTCTCCCTTTGTGTTTTTGTTATAAATTCTTAATTTTGCTGCAGTGTGGCTAGAAAAACATAGCTTATACAATTTCTCATTTTTGGAGTTTGTTGAGATTTTTTGTATGGCCTGAGAGATGGTTTCTGATATTAATGTTCAAAATTCCTCCCTATGGTTTGCACTTAGTGGTTTAACTTGCCTCTTTCAATTTAAGCTCCCTGTGTCTTTTCCTTTAGCTTTGTGAGTTTTTTTTTTTTTTTAATTGAGGTTTGGTTGATTTACAATATTTGATTAGTTTCAGGAGTACAGCAGAGTGAGCCATCATTTTATAGACTACACTCTATTTATAGTTATTATAAAATATTGGCTGTACTAGCTATGTGTTTTGAGGGCCCTGGGCACATGTATTTTGTGGAATTTCATATGTTTGCTTTTCACTGAAGCTTATTTTTGTTATACTGAGACTTTTTTAGTTCAAAATGTAATGTAACTAATTCATATCTATTTGCAATCAACAGATCATCTTTTCTGTTTTGTTTTGCTTGTATCTCATGGTAGTTTCTTTGATTTTTAAATTTCTTTTGCAATACAAATTGTGACTTCCTTGGTTATTTTCCTCCGGCATCTTGAGGGGCATCTTCTGAGTATCTCAGACAAAGCAGGGTGACCACTTGCTCAGGGCTGCTCTGCGTGTTCTGAGTGAGTCACCCTACTGCAAGTCCTTTGTGTTAACCAGGCTGGTCAGTTGCCATCTTGGGTCTGACCCTGGTGGCTGACTTGAGAGACTGGCTGAACGATTGAGCTTTCCCTTCCTCAAACTTGAAGGAGGGATTTTAACTCAGAAACTGGGGGAGGGGTTGCAGCATCCCCAGACAGAGCTGGGGTGGGGAAGCCCCGGCCGGCCCGTCACTCTCTCCCTGGAACCCGTGCAGCCCCTGGTCTGTTCTTTGGCCCTGTGGCTCTGCCCTTCAGGGTGCGCAGCCCCCCAGACCCCTTTCAGCTGGTGTGACCGGCTGGGGCTTGGCCGTGTGTGGCTCACCCTGCTCCCCGGGAGGCGCCAGTTCTGGGGAACCACACCTCAGAGTACTTCTCTCTTCCCCAGGCGGAGAGCCTGAGATGCTTTCCAGTGCTTGGAAATTGTGAAATTGTAAACATTCATGTCCAGGTGTTTGCATGAGCACTTGTTTTTATTTCACGTGTGTAAATGCCTACACAGGGGACTTCTGGGTATGATGAGTGTGTCTGAAGTGTAAGGAATTGCTGGCTGCGGCAGGCTGCATCCTTGGCAGCAGTGTATGAGAAACCCAGTTCAGTGTCCTCTCCAGGACTGGACTTGTCAGCGTTTTTTCTTTCTTAGCAGCTAAACGGTGGTGTCTCATAGTTTTAATCTGTATTTTCCTATGGATTACTGATGTTGGAGCCCTTCCCCAATGGTACTAGTGGTAAAGAACCTGCCTGTCAATGCAGGAGATGCAAGAGATGCAGATTCGATTCCTTGGATCAGGAAGATCCCCTGGAGGAGGGCATGGCTACCTACTCCAGTATTCTTGCCTGGAGAATCCCATGGACAGAGAAGCCTGGCAGATGACAGCCCGTAGAGTCACAAAGATTTGGACACGACTGAAGCGACTTAGCATGCTTGATGTTGGCATCTTCTCATTTTATCTTTTTGATCATCCATGTATCTTCCTTGGTGAAATGTCCATTCAAATCTTTTGACCATTTTTAAATACTGGGTTGCTGTTTTTCACGTTATTAACTTAGATGTTTCTTTCTTTATTCTGGAAATAAGTTCTCTTCAGATATTTGACTTTAGAGATTTTCTCTCAGTCTAGCTCTTATCTCTTCATTTTTTTCCAACTGTCTCTGGAAGAGTAACATGGTTTAACTTTGAGGAGCTTGACCCTGGTCCATAATTACTCCCTTTAAATATAGACCATTGTTTCTGACTTGTGCCTTTCCATTATAGTATTACAGTATTATTTTGAGTAAATATGTTCCTTCTGGATCAGAAATGTTCCATCATATGGAAAAAAAAATTTAAAAAATGTTCCATCACTTTTCACTCTAACTTATTAGTTTTCCATGGTTGCCTCAAGAAAACATATTTTTGAGTGATAAGGATGGAAGGTACACTTCTGTACCATAAATATGTGCATGTTCTAACTCAGTATCTCTGCTCCAGTGTCTTAGAGTCTTACAGACTAATGACCCATCCTATGTGTCTCCAAAAGAAGTTATAGATTTCAGGTGTACTCAGAGCTTTTATGTGTATTTAAATTTTAATGTTCTTTTCTTCTTATTTGTTTTTACATTTACTTCTTTTCTTTATGTCTTGATATTAATATGGTAACATTAGAGTAGATTTAACATGTGGAGATGGATTTGCTTGATCACTTCTTCTGCTTCCTGTTGCTTTTCTCTCTTTTTCCCTTTCCATATGTGTGGCTTGTTGTGGTTGCTGTTGTTAAAATATGCCTATTTATTCCACGGTTGACTTTTCTATCTAATTCATATTTTAATGGGTTATTTGCTTAAGTAAAGTGTAAAGAGAAACTTTTTTTGTGCCTCTTCAAAGCACTTAATGCATTGTTCATTCTACAGTCAAATCTCAGGGCATGTTGGTTACTAATTGGTAAAAATAAAATGAAAAATTTCCAGTCATATAGACTGCACAATTTTGAGAAAAGAATGTCTCTTTCAAAAACTTTTACGCCACCATGTTTTATATTCTCAGTAAAGGGTTTTTGTTATTAAGACTAAGTATTTTAATGAGAAACTGAAAATCATAGAGTTTTTCAAAGCAGAAATGAATTTTTCAAAAACTATCAAATAGCGTTTCCAACAATGTTCTAAATGGCCATGTGGAAAAGGCAGACAGATGGATACACACTACAGGGAGGCAGAAATCTATGATCAAATCTTCTGTTCCTTTAAAACTGTGAAGAAGGAAAGAATCGGGTAAATGAGAAGGTTCCTTACGAATAACCTGGAAAACCCAGAACCGAGCGTGACTTCTCCCCAAAGGGTCTAGAAAGGGCAGCTGGCATCTCAACCCCTCTTTCCAAGCTGATTTTATGTATTTCCCCCACAATTTATATATGAATGGAAAGGAATTGTTTTCCTGACTTGTACAGTATTGTGGTGTGGTATGTGGAAAATGCCCAGTGAAGGTGTAATAAATAAGTCAGGTTTTAGTTTACACCCCAGAGGCTCTCTTCTCACCTACCAGATGGGTTTTCTTTTGGGTTTAGGTATTTAATGGATTTTATTGTCAAGAAGGTACCAGCTCTCATAAAGAAAAAATATGCATGCCGGATGAAGGAATTAGTTCGAATCTTATATCTGTTGTAGGGCAGCTGTTCTCAAAGGTGGTCCCAGGAATAGCAGAGGCAGCCTCCTGGGGACCTTGCTAGACTCCACCCCGTCTACTGGGCAGTGTCTCTTGGTGGGGCTGGGCGCTGGTGCTGTGACCTGCTCTCCAGGTGATATGGGTATAGCTCAAGCCGAGAGCCCTCTTGTGAAAAGACCCATCAGTCACGGACCACCTGCATGTAAAGTGTGTGTCACAGCGCCTGACTCTGGGTACTGGATACATTTTGATCTCCAGCCTTCCTTTACCACTTCTTCTGTTGGACAGAATGAAATCTTGTGGACATTTAACATTGGAAAAACTGTACAACCTCTCCATGGTAAGTCACTTCAATCGTGTCTGACTCTTTGCCACCCTGTAGACCATAGGAACCCACCAGGCTCCTCTGTTTGTGGAAGTCTACAGGCAAAGAACACTACAATGGATTGCCATGGTCTACAGGCAAAGAACACTACAATGGATTGCCATGCCCTCCTCCAGGGGATCTTCCCGACCCAGGGATTGAACCCTTGTTTCTTATGTCTCCTGCACTGGCAGGTGAGTTCTTTATCACTAGCACAACCTCTCCAGTCATCATCAAATTTTAAAAACAGTGGAACACATTTTAAATCAGATTGATAAGCATATGAGAAAACACATACACATTGTGTATGGGAGTAGGAACTGGGGCAGTCTTTAAGAAGATTCATTTAACTCTGTGGACTCTGCAACCTCTGCCTCTCTGACCCATCAGCTGTGCTTTCAGGAGTCTCCTGCAGAAGTAGCAGGCGCCCAGAGAAATGGTGCCCAGAAACATTATTTGTGATAGCAAAACCTCGGAAACAGCTTGAATGAAAAACTCTTAGTATTGGATTGCCTGTATTAAAATTGATGCACAGATAAACATAACAGCATACCTGGAAATGCATTTTGGAGCTGTGTTGGAGTTGGAAATATGTAGAAATGATGTAGAAAGATAAATTCTCAAATAGACCACAGTGATTATCTCCAGGGTCGGGTCACAGAGATGAAGAAAAGGTAGATAGAAGTTTTGATCATTCTTCTAAAATGCCTGTACTGTTTTTAAACCACAAGAATATGCAAATTTTGTGATTTAAATAGTCACAACTAAAATGAAAGTGAAAAGAAATCTCTAGAGGCCATATTTCCATCAGGATGGTATGACTCAGGCTTTAAGTTAGAAAAGGTGTGTGCAGACCCAGCGCTGGTGGTTTTGGGAGCAGAAGGCTCTGGACGTCCTGATGCAGAGGAGACTGCAGGGCAGCGCAGGGCAGAGGGCGGCCCGCGGGTGAGGACTAGGAGCTGCGTAGATGCCCCGCAAGGGACTGTCACTTCTCAGAGCCTGATTCTTGGAGCTGAGTTCCAACACGATCCTGAGCCAGGTGACGCTCAGCCAGTGTCTCTCCCAAGGGAGGAGCTAAGTCAAAGCTGCTCAGCATAATTACCGCTGATCCCTTCATGATTTAACTGGGGAGACACATATGTAAACACAAGGGGAAATGAGCATAATGGAGTGACTGGGGCCAGGGGAACCCAGAGGAATGCTTTCCCCCCTGTGCAAGTTACCTGCAGGGGCAGACTTGTAACTTGGAAGCGGGAATACGGAGGAGGGCAGAGGATTTGGAAGAGGGAGAATAGAGATTGGAAAGTTCGTCTGCAGCTCTTGCGATAATCCAAGTCATAATAATTGGGAGGCATTTTGGAAGGAGAACAAGCAGGAATGCTGTCAGCACAGGGAGTGGGATGTTTCCCCTGGAAACAGGTACTTGTAGGTGATGACTGGGTTTCCCAGGTGGCTCAGCGGTGAATAATTCTCCTGCAACCTGGGAGACATAGGTTTGATCCCCAGGTTGGGAAGATGCCCTGGAGAAGGGAATGGCAAACCACTCCAGTTTTCTTGCCTGGGAAATCCCATGGACAGAGGAGCCTGGAGGGCTACAGTCCACGGGGTCATGAAAAGTCAGACATGACTGAGTGACTAAGCAAGCAAGCAAGGAAATATGTGATTAAATGAAAGATCTTAAATGGGAAGATTATCCTGGATGGTCATGGGGACCCAGTGGAGCCTCAAGGATCCTTATACAATGAACAAGGGAGGGGTAGAGGCAGAGAAAGGGTTGTGGTGGTGGGGACAGATGGAGAGGGAGTCTGCAAGATGCTGTGGTCCTTGCTCTGAAGATGGGGTCAGAGGCCGTGGACCAGAGATCGGGACAGCCTCTGGCCCCTGGAAAGGGAAGCGCCCTGAGGAGGAACCAGCCATCCAATGCCTTCCCTTCAGCTCCGTGACGCTCATTCAGGACAACTGTGAGAGAGTAAGAGAGCCGTCGTGCCGGGGGGTAACTCCTTGCACATCCAGAGACGACAACTGTGTGGTCCTTCAGGCCACCAGAACCATGTAAGCTAAGATCTGTTCTGTGCTGAGCTTTAGGCCATGGACGTCTTTACTGACCTGTAGAAAGCTTCTCCTTCTGGCATGGACAGATGGAGGAGAGGTCCTATTCGCCAGTTCAGGAATTAACACCACCGGCATCACCATTACCACTCCGGAGTGCTCTTGTGTGGGCGTTACTCTGACTCAGCTTTCCTCTGAAGATACTCCAGGGGCTGGGGACATGGCATCTGGGGAGGTAAACTTGACCCCCACAGTCCCACGTGGGGGAGGAAACATGGCCACAGACTCGGCGAAAAGACCAACCCAGTTCTTGCAGAAGAAACTAGAACACATCCGTGGGCCCAGGGACATTCCTAATCACCAGGAACTGAACTAAGAGACCTTCATCCCAAGACCCTCTGAGTTCTGAGGACATGGTCATTCAGAAGCAGGGCCGCAGGGCGTAGAACCGCAGCCAGACCCCGAGTCCCGCCTCCCGCTTTGGATCTGGCAGTGCGGGGAGGTGGGGGGCGGGGCGCAAGCTTGGCTTCCCATCCTGTGCTCTGATCTGGGCCAACCCTTTTTTCTTTTCTCTTTTTTGGTTTGGAGGTGATTGTTCACCAGGGAACAAAGTGACCTTGTCAGCAAGTTACAGACAGGCTAAACGTTCTGCTTCACAGAGGATTCGTCTCTGACTTCACTGTAACAGCCGAGCTGCCGGTCTTCGTGTCTTCAGAGGGGGTTGCAGCACCCGCCGGCCTTCTGCTGGGTGCAGACAAGCCTCTGGGAACCCCTGGGCCTTCTGCTGGGCGCAGACAAGACTCTGGGAATGGCCACGGCCGTCTGTCCCATGCCTCCAGAGCCTCTTACTCAAGCCTTCAGAGTCCTGAATTTTCTCCAGCCTGGACCTGTCGACCGGCACGGGGAACTCTCCTCAACATTCTGCGACAACCTATGTGGGAGAAGAATCTGAGAGACAGCGCTGTAGGAGTGTGTCCAGCTGAACTGACTCTGCGGCGCACCTGAGGCTGACACAACACTGTAAGTCAAAGTGAAAGTGAAAGTGAAGGTGCTCAGTCATGTCTGGCTCGTTGTGACCCCATGGACTGTAGCCTACCAGGCTCTTCCATCTGTGGGGTTCTCCAGGCAAGAATACTGGAGTGGGGTTGCCATTTAAGTCAACTATAGTCCCAAACCAAAACAACAGCAACAAAAGCGACTCCGGCCAGCACAGTGCAAGCTGCCACCTTTATTCCACATTCTACTTTGTAATGAGGAAGCCAACAGCTCTTCAGCGCCTTCAGCCCACAGGCAGTCCATTTACTCAGAGCTGGCTCACTGGCTTCTCAAGGTGAGACATCCTGACTGCTTCTTGGGTGGAAGCCTGAATGCTCGACCAGACGTGATTAAGATGATTTTATCAGCTCAGTGGGAGCGTCCGTTCTTCGCTGATGAACGTGATGAAATACCTCTTTGGTAAATCTTGTGATTAACCACAGATGGGCACTGGCAAACTGCAAATGTCTCCAGTACATACACAGAAACTGTCAGGTGGAAGGTTGGGACAGGGATTTTATTTTCATAAAAGAGGCAGAGGAAGAGCAAGAGGAAAAATAAGCAGCAGAGTCTGGAGAGAATGCAAAATGTGAAGAAAATGGAAAACAAGATCATGTTTAAAAGCGAAAGTGTTAGTTGATCAGTTGTCTGACTCTGTGCGACCCCATGGACTGTAGCCCACCAGGCTCCTCTGTGCATGGAATTCTCCAGGCAAGAGTACTGGTGTGGAATGCGATTCCCTTCTGCAGGGGGTCTTCCTGACCCCCGGATTGAACCTGGATCTATTATTTAGAAACTGAGCCCCTAAGATCATGTTCAGTGTCTAAATAATACCAAGAACATAGCAGAATGCCATTGGACACCATGTGATTCTGCATTTGGTCTTGTTCTTAAAGGGGATGAAAGACTGGCCTTCTGGTTTGATAAGCCATGTGCTTGGTGAGAGAATGGAGCAGCTTGGATGCCCAGGGCTTTTGTCCGGAAGAAGGACGGCACTCGAGTGGGGTTGGGGGTTGGGGGACTAGGAGCCTCAAGGAGGTGGGTTCCCAGGGCAGGTGTGATGCTGGCAGGGCGGTGGGCTCCAGAGTCACCAGCGAGGAGCGTTGCTCGCCTCAGGGGTTCACACTGCCTCCACAGGACAGACCCTGGGGCAGCTTCGACGTGCCGGTGACAGCACTGACCTGGGCAGCAGGTCGTCTCCTCTGTGGGAGCCGGGAGCCCCTTCCCCAAACATGAGCCCAGGAGAACCCGAGAAGCTTGCTCTTTGTCCTGAGGTCTCTAGATTTCACAAGCTTCCTATTAAAATGCTAATGATGCTCAGATCCCAGCCCCCGGGAGATACTGTGGGTTATCCTGCTATGGAAAATCTCATCACACCTCTGGAAGCCCAGAGTGCCTACTGACATGGCTATGAGAGCTATAATAACAATTTTAATAATCGATGGCCTCTCAGACACTTAATTTTGGTGTAACAGAATTATTGAATTCTAGAGCTGGAAAGGATTTAAAGAAGCCCGATTTCCAAAGTCTCCTGCTGTACATTGGGAAGCAGGGCCCAGTGGCTGGATCCAGCAGAGCTGTGGGTGGGGGACCGGTGGTCCCCTCACTGGGGGCCGAGTGCACAGACGCCCACGAGGCCTGTGCTAGACCCCTTAGGTTTCCCAACTCCTGCGGCCCCATCTGCAGGATCTGTGTTGACAGAATTCGAGCTTCTCAGTAGAGCTACTAGTGGAATGAGGGTATGGTATTTGTCTTTTAGATCAGGAGCTAGGATTCAGAGCGGTTTAGTGACTCAACTCTGGAAACAAAACAAAGTACAAAAGGGAAAATAAAATCCCTGAGATCACACTTGGCTCTTGGTCCAATGCACCTCCCCCTCTCCCTGCAAAGTGTCAAGTCTGGTCCTGGAACCCTGGGGCTTTATCTGGGCCGTCAGGAGGCCACCAGCCGGTAGCTGGGTTCCTCAGGGTCCCTACAGTCAGGGGGCCTCAGGAAGGGGGTGTTTGGAGCAGGTAGACATTCAGAGGGTCAGCAGGACCAGGCCTCAGGGCCCTTTCCTTCCCCACAGGGCTCTGGGCCTGGCAGGGCTCTGCCTGTGTCTGGGGAGGAGAGGAGAGGGTGGCTCCCACAGGTCTCCTGACGTGCTCTGCGGGTTGTCGGGCCAAGGGCTCCAGTTCCCGTGGTCCTATAGCTGTCAGGTCAGGTGAGGTCCCCATGGTGGACACTCCCTGCAGGGGTCCTCACGCTCCAGCTCCTTCAGTGGGGCTTGCAGGGGTGGGCCGGCACCGAGGGAGGGCCTGACGCGAGCATGGTACTGGCAAGGACCTGGGGGGCCTCCAGGCCCCTCTGCCAGGCCATCTGATGGGGTTTGGGGGCCAGTCCTTGCAGGTCCAGTGCTCCTGATGGTCACTTCCCGCCCCGCCAGCCACCTGTTCTTCAGGTGAGGCCGACCTCGCCAAGAGCAGCAAAGAGTCTCCCTTCAGGGCTCCATCCTGCACTCACACAGCACACGGCTCGCTCCAGCGATCACACGGCTCAGACTGGGGCTGGCAGAGTTGAGGCAGGTCTGAGCATGCACCAGGAGCTCCTGGTGACGCGGTTCTGCGGAGGTGAGAACTTAGAGAAGAGTTGAGGCCTCACCTCGTGTGGAGGTCACATTTACACACTGAGGTCCTCTTTACGAGGCGAGCTGCTCAGAAGCCCTGATTCAGAGCTTCTCAAAGCGAGGTCCCCAAAGCAGGAGGATCAGCGTCTCCAGGGACCTCATTAGAAACTCAAGTTCTTGGGCCCCACTCCAGACCTACTGAGTCAGAAACTGGGGCTGCAGAAACAGTGTTTTAACAAGACTTCCAGGTGATACCAGGCTTCCCAGGTGGCACTACTGGTAAAGAACCCAGCTGTCAATGCAGGAGACAGGAGTGTGTGCTCGATCCTTGGGTTAGGAAGATCCCCTGGAGGAGGGCATGGCAACCTACTCCAGTATTCTTGCCTGGAGAACCCCATGGACAGAGGAGACTGGCAGGCTACAGTCCATGGGGTCGCAGAGTCAGACTTGACAGTGACTAAAGAACAACATTAAAAACAGAAATAACTATAATTTTGGTTACTTATTTTTAATGTAGTTGATATCATACTGTCTCACCTCCTGTTTTCTCACATATCTTGGAAGTATTTGGAGCTTAAAATCATTAGTTTTCCTTTCCTGAAATTCCCAAATAAAATTTTAAAATGTCATGGACTTTCACACATGAAAGTTCAGTCAAATATATTTATTAAGTGAATGTCACAGGCATAATAATCTGCTCTTGTTCCTTTAATGAAAACATCAACCCACTTGTTGATTATTCAGTAACTTAACGATAGACATGTTCTTAATAATGGTGTGATATCAGAGTTTATGGGCTTCCCAGGTGGTGCTAGTGGTAAAGAATCCACCTGCCAATACAGGAGACGCACGAGACACAGGTTCAATCCCTGGGTTGGGAAGATCCCCTGGAGGAGGGCATGGCAACCCGCTCCAGTATTCTTGCCTGGAGAATCCCATGGACAGAGGAGCCTGGTGGGTTACACTCCAGGGGGTTGCAAAGAGTCAGACACAGCTGAGTACGTGCATACATACATTCACTGTAGTTTAAAGGAAAAACAACCCCATAGGTTTCATAAATTTGGCGTAAGTGGATAAAACGACTTACTATTATATCAGATTTCCTTTCTGGAAAGAATAGTTTTACCTTAACACAGTGTGTGTGAATGCAGATAGAGTCTTATGCTCAGAGTAGAGCACATGGCTCAGTTAACGGTGCCGCCGCCAGCACCCATTTTTCTGAAGGCTTTAGAAACTACAATTATAATTGAACCGTATCTATACCCTTGTTGCTCAGCACTGAGATTGTTTCACTGCACATTTACGTGCAGGTTTTCTAAGCTGCATTGCCTTTCTAATTACACTTATCTGCACATAATTTAGGCCAAGTTTGAAGTACTCTCCAGCTTACAATTTCCAGAGAATGACTAGCACATGATCTGCACATGAGGTGGGTTCTAGATGCCCTTTAACAGGTGAGCTGTGTGACTTTGGTTATTTTCTCCTGTTTAAAAAACAAAAACAAAAACACTGTGATGGTTAATCTCCAGGCCTGTTGACAACATCTCCTTTTAAAAATTTTTTTTCTTAACCCACCCTGTACCTAGAGTATGGCATGACCATTAAACTGAACTCCAGGATTTAATCATTCATATAATACAATGATAATATTAAGTGTGTTCAGGTATTTATTAATTATATCTGGCATAGAGCTTTCTAGAGAGATCGTTGGACCACATAACCACTAAGTCTCTAATGAAAGGGGTATCTTCTTTACTACCAGAATCTGCCTGCAAAGCTGGAGACCTGGGTTTGACCCTTGGGTTGGGTTGGGAAGATCCCATGGAGAAGGGCCTGGTCGCCCACTCCAGTGTTCTTGCCTGGAGAATCCCATGGACAGAGGAACCTGGCGGGCTCCAGACCATGGAGTCACAGAGTCAGACATGAGTAAGTGACTTAGTACATGTGCACTCTTCACTGCAGCCAGCTCCTTGATTTCTTGAATGAGATCTGCCTAGAAGATCAGACATGGTTAACAGTGCTGTTTTCTCTGCTGGTTGGCCCTTTTGACCTGTCTTTGGGTCAGTTCTTGGCACTGGTGATCTGGTGATGTCAGGCTTTCTCTCCGTGCTCACAGGCACTGTGTGTAGGTGGTCTTGACGTGTCCAGAGAAGACCTGCGTCTCTGAGAGAATCAGTAACAGCCACAGGAAAACTACCTGCCTTATTAGCATGCATTTTATTTACTAGAAGGTGATTTGGTAATTCTTGTATTGAAACACTTTTGGATCAATAGGAAGACAGACTATTTCCCCCTAAAATCTAAGGCTGTGAGACTAATGTCATTTTCCCCAGAAAGTTTCTTTGCATCCACATGACCATCGTGGGCTTCCTAGAGAGAGGAGGCAAAACTCCCCTCCAAGGAGGGGAGGCGCTGGGATGGCCAACGTCACACTGGTTGGTTGAACTTAAAATGTGCTAAGACAGAGATTTGGTGGAAAGGGAAAATGATAAAGCAGCACATGCCATGGAGAACTCGGAGCTTTCTGATTCTGCTTGATTCAGTTTAACAGTGGTCAGCTTCACAGGGCCGTTTGTCTCATCTCTCTTGAGAGGTGAGAGGGTGAAGACCTGGCTTCCCTTAGAGGCCAGTATCCTCTCTACTGTTGTTGGTTCTCATGTTTTTCACCAGGGGAAGGGGTTGCCATACAGGAAGCACTTGAAGGTCAGGGTCTGGAGACATTATTTTTTAAAATTAATTTATTTATTTTAACTGGAGACTAATTACAATACTATAGTGTTTTTTTGCCATGCATTGACATGAATCAGCTATGGGTGTACATGTGTTCCCCATCCTGAACCCCCCTCCCATCTCCCTCCCCATCCCATCCCTCAGGGTCATCCCAGTGCACCAGCCCTGAACACCCTGTCTCATACATCGAACCTGGACTGGTGATCTATTTCATATATGATAATATACATGTTTCAATGCTATTCTCTCAAATCATCCCACCCTTGCTTTCTCCCACAAAGTCCAAAAGTCTGTTCTTTATATCTATGTCTCTTCTGCTGTCTTGCACATAGGATCATCGTTACCATCTTTCTAAATTCCATATATGTGCATTAGTATACTGTATTGGTGCTTTTCTTTCTGACTTACTTCACTCTGTATAATAGGCTCCAGTTTCATCCACCTCATTAGAACTGATTCAAATGTATTCTTTTTAATGGCTGAGTAATATTCCATTGTGCATATGTACCACAGCTTTCTTATCCATTTGTCTGTCGATGGACAACTAGGTTGCTTCCATGTCCTAGCTATTGTAAACAGTGTTGTGATGAACATTGGGGTACATGTGTCTCTTTTAATTCTGGTTTCCTCAGTGTGTATGCCCAGCAGTGGGATTGCTAGGTCATATGGCAGTTCTATTTCCAGTTTTTTAAGGAAGCTCCACACTGTTCTCCATAGTGGCTGTACTAGCTTGCATTCCTGCCTACACTGTAAGAGGGGTCCCTTTTCTTTGCACCGTCTCCAACATTTATTGTTTGTAGACTTTTTGATAGCAGCCATTCTGACCAGCATGAGATGGTACCTCATTGTGGTTTTGATTTGCATTTCTCTGATAATGAGTGATGTTGACCATCTTTTCATGTATTTGTTAGCCGTCTGTATGTCTTCTTTAGAGAAATGTCTGTTCTGTTCTTTGGCCCATTTTTCGATTGGGTTGTCTATTTTTGTGGTATTGAGCTTCATGTGCTGCTTGTATATTTTTGAGATTAATTCTTTGTCAGTTGCTTCATTTGCTATTATTTTCTCTCTTTCTGAAGGCTGTCTTTTCACCTTACTTACAGTTTCCTTTGTTGTGCAAAAGCTTTTAAGTTTAATTAGTTTCCATTTGTTTATTTTTGCTTTTATTTCCATTATTCTGGGAGCATAGAGGATCCTGCTGTGATTTATGTCAGAGAGTGTTTTGCCTATGTTTTCCTTTAGGAGTTTTATAGTTTCTGGTTTTACATTTAGATCTTTAATCCATTTTTGAGTTTATTTTTGTGTATGGTGTTAGAAAGTGTTCTAGTTTCATTCTTTTACAAGTGGTTGACCAGTTTTCCCAGCAGCACTTGTTAAAGAGATTTTCATTTCTCCATTGTATGTTCTTGCCTCCCTTGTCAAACATAAGGTGTCCATAGGTATGTGGATTTATCTCTGGGCTTTCTATTTTGTTCCATTGATCTATATTTCTGTCTTTGTGCCAATACCATACTGTCTTGATAACTGTAGCTTTGTAGTATAGTCTGACATCAGGCAGGTTGATTCCTCCAGTTCCATTCTTCTTTCTCAAGATTGCTTTGGCTATTTGAGGTTTTTTGTATTTCCATACAAATTGTGAAATTATTTGTTCTAGGTCTGTCAAAAATGCCATTGGTAGCTTCATAGGGATTGCATTGAATCTATAGATTGCTTTGGGTAGTATACTCATTTTCAGTACATTGATTCTTCCAATCCATGAACAAGGTATATTTCCCTGGAGACATTCTTGATTGTCATGATCTCATGACCAGGAGAAAGAGGTGCCAGAAGCGGGCGGGGCTCAGTATTCCGCAGGACCAGAATATGCCAACACACACTGTTGTCCAGCCACAGTGTTCGTGGTGCTGAGGCTGAAGCACAGCCGTGTGCTCTCCTCACTCTCTCTCTTACACATTGGCCTGTCTGGGGGGTGGGGCAGGGGGCCAGCAGAGTGTTGCAGTTATAAATCAGAAATGTCAGTGTTCAGCTATCCAGGGGCACCACTTATTAGCATTTTGATCTGTTTACTGAAAAAAGAAGAAAAGAAGAACACGTTGCATGAGAGTTGTGAGTTGTTTTGTTTGGGGCAAAATAAGGACTCAAACCCAAGAGACAGGTCCAAGGAACTGCTCCAAAGGTGGGGGAAGGTCAGCATAGATGTGACTTTGTTGATGGGGTACATGTGTTAGCCTGGGGACTCCAGGCAAACAAGGCCCTGTGACTTCCAGTTCCCCAGGAAACAGTGCTTGGCTCTGGGACCAAGAGATCCACACAGCTCAGGTCACAAAAGGTAAGTTCACCTGGGGCCCAGAAGCCACACCACGCAGGTAAGGATGCAGGTGGAGGCTCTCTGCCCAGGTTGAGTCCTGTTTTTACTGTTTACCAATGGTGATGTGTCTCCAGTAAGTCACATGGGTTTTGCGCCTTCTCCTGTGTGGTTTGTGAAAGGTGCCGGTGAGTGTAACTACCCCAAAGGGTTGTGGTGAGGGTCCGGGGGCTGCGTATATAAAACATGAGCTCAGGGCTGCCACGGTGAGATTTCCGTGATTTCATCCTTTTTTCTGCACCTCCTCCTCTGGGGCAGCCTTGTCCATCTTAGTGGTGACAGGTCTAGGGGTCTGGGCTCCTGGACAGTCCTGGTCCCCTTGTATTGTGTGTCTTCCCATCTCCACAGTCTGTGGGGAGTGGGGGTCCTCTCCCCACTCCTCCTCTGGTCTGGGGAGCAGGGTGGAGTATAAGGCTTGAATCCCCCTCTCAGCCTTGAGCTGTTTAATTTGGACCAGGGGCTGTGGACAGGGTGTCAGGGACAGAGACAAACCCAAGCCTGGGAGACCCTAGCTGGCACACATCCTGGGTGAATTACAGATCAGGGAGTCACTGTTTGTCTATAGATTTTTCTGTCTGCTCTCTGTAGGAGAGAGAACCAAAAGGCACAGAAAGTCTCCTGCTCTTGTTTTCCACGTTTAAAAAAAGGTGACTTTTATTCGCTCTGAGATCTTTGTGTTGTGATGGGATTAGCTTCTGAGGTCTGAGGGCTTAGCCCAGCTTTGTGAGGACATCTCCACACAGTGGGGTGTGCGAGGCAACTGTCCCCCATGTGGACCAGAAGGATGGCAGACGTGGGTCTGGGAGTGGAAGCCTGCAGGGGGCCCAAGGGTGCAGGGCACCCGGCAGGAGAGCAGACGCAATGTCACTGTCCTCAGAATCTGTCCGAAGAAGGAGACGCTCTCTCTGATGAATAGCAATTAGCAGAAGCCACGTGTGGAGCAAAGAGGCGTGTGATTGCCATCCTCAGATTTCAGCTTCAAACTCTCAATGTGAGGCGTGATGTTTCCAATGATCACTCCAGCCTGTTATTAATGAAAACATGGAGGACTCTGCCAGCAAAGACATCCTAATTTCTCCCCTAGTTGAGATGGGAGGCAAAGAGGGTTGAGATCACATTCCCTTCGCCTGTGATGGTTTGGAGTGAGACATAAAAGTGATGCACATCCTTTGAAGAGCTAAGATGACAGGCGACAGCTTCCCAAGGCTGCAGTGCTGAGGGCCTGAGAGATGTGAGCAAGGGCGTGGGGCCCAGCATCTGACCCACATGGGCCTGTTTAATGCAAAGATGCTCTGGGGGAGGGCACTTTCTAGGATGAATGCCATTTCCCAGGACTTGGAACACAAGCTGAGTGCGTTCCTACAAAGCCAAGACATCCTCTATGTCCAAGTTAACCATTTCCAGAGGCACAGAGTTCTCATTCCTTGTCTGCGGAATCGAATTCCACCAGAATCAAAGAAAGGTCGTCTGTTCTCATGGCCCGGGTTCTGTCTCCTGACCAAGCTCCCCACTCCCTAATTATCACTCAGACTTTCCCCTTCATGCTAAGCACAGAAATCCGTGTCCTATTTCATTAATAAAGCAAACCCATCACACCAGAGGCTTCTGGGCCTCTTTCCAGAAGACCGCCAAGAATCTCCGCGTCTCCCCTGCTTTCCCCATGCTGGGGCTGTGACCGCTCTCTGCAGCCACAGGGACCCAGTCTCCTCTCCTCTGTCAGCTCCTGGCCCACACCTGAGTGCTTCCTGAGTTTAAACAAAGTCCCTTTAGCTTTCTCATTTCCTCGGCTCTCATTCTTTTCACCTTTGTCTTCAAACGAAAACTATTGCGTTTAACCCGCGTCATTTGCTCTCCTGCTCCCTTCTCTTTCTGAGTCCCCCCAGCCTGTGTCATCCTCACCGCACCCTCGGGGAGTCCCGTCGTCTCAGTACTTCAGGTAGGCCTGGGCACGGGTCGCGTGTGGTGGACGGAGCCCTCACCCCGGGACGTCCCCGCGTCCTCCCTCAGGCCCCTCTCCCGAGGCTCTGGACGTGGCCTGCGAGCACTGGCTGCACGCTCATCTCCAGGTCTCTCCCCATCTTGCGGCCCGTGTCCCCAGTGGTGGTCCCCGTCTCGTCTCGCCCACACGTTCCCACCCAGTCTTCTTGCTCCTGGTTCCAACACGGGGTCCACGTCTCTGCCTTTACTCCTCTCTCCCGAGTCCCTTATTTCACCTGCCTTCGTGACTCGACACCCCCTCCAGAGAACTCCCCGACTGCTGAAAGTGAGCCTATGCCCTGCTCCTCCAGCCATCGCTCGCGGGCCTTTGGGGGAGGCGCCCCATGCACCCAGCGCCAAGCACCCTCGGAGCTGACTCCCTGCCAACTGCCTGTGTGCTGTGCTCACCTGGCTTCACTTCCCCGCATTTCCCCACCCTGGAAACACGCATCTTTTTCCCTACATCTAAAACGCAATTCTGTCTTACTTTTGCCTGGCTAACTTTTAATAAGTGTTCAGGTCTCAACTTAGAAAGTTACCCATAGACCAAACCTTCTCTGACTTTGAAGGTAAATTTGAGAACAAGGTGATGCAGTTGCAGTGTCCTTCCACGTTCTCATCTGTAGCACTTGGACTTACAGGCTGCGAATTCATGTTTATAATTATTCGTCCATATCTATCTTGTCCCTACATTGTAAGTTTTACGAGGTCGTGGTTTCTGTCTTTTGTCACCAGCTTTGTCATGGTACCTATGGCACTGGGAATACTGCGGGTTCTATCTCTGTATGTGTTTATTAGCAAATTTTCATACAGGTGTGTTTAGTTTTTGGTTTTATTTGAATATATAGTTGTAGTATTCATAAAGGGGAAGCGCCAGCATTATTAATTGGGGGTGTTTTTTCTGGGGCAGATATGGTGAAGAAATGGGGTTATTTCAGCATATTTAAGAGCAGTTCAGATGACTGAGGAGGTTGAGTAAGGAAGGTTGAGTGACAGCGGCTGAAAGTCTGAGAAAAACAGAAGGATCAAGGATCAAGGACTCCATAAGTAATGAGGATCAGAGAGGGTTACAGGAAACCAAAGTTATGGTTAAGAATAAGCACGGGAGCTTAGTATTTGGGTGTTTCTGCTGCAGGGATGACCTGGGTCTGGCAATGGGACTAGCACAGCCAGATGGAGATGAGGGTCTTTAAACGGACGTGATCTCACACGACCACTGAGACATTTCGGGTCTTTACAGGATTTGGTACCGAAGCAGGTTTCAGTCTCCAGTGAACCAGGGGCACTGGCTAGGAGGCAGGGGGAGACAGGATGGATGTAGTTAGAAGACGCTCCAGATGAATCAGTGAGTCTGAGGCAGGGGCAGAGTGGAAGTGGGGTCAGGAGACACCAGCTGACTGCCTCTCCCACCTCCCTCTCTGACCTTGGGGGCTGAAAGTGCTGCGACGGTGAGAAGCTTCCATGTCCAAGAGTGCAGGGAAGGGCCAGGTTTCAGCCAAGGCTAGAAATGGAGAGAATTTTCTGCACAAATTAGAGGATAAATTGGAGTTTGTTTACAATGTACGGATGATTCCAGGAGGTATCGGTGAGCTGTGTGTATATGTGTGTGTGTTGATACTGAGAAGAACCAGGAATGAGAAAGTGTAGATCTTCAGGAGGATAAGAGGCTGAGGGGTTATTTAATGGGGGTTTCCCAATATTCATAGACACAGAGGTAGGGGCTTGAAGTCTGGTGAGATGCAAGGAGCTCTACGTCCAGAAGTCCAGCCGAGGGGCTGGGTGTACCCCCGTGATGGAGGGCTGGCAGGTGTGACCGGGCTGGCAGGGCTTCTCCCCGGGCTAACAAAGCGCTGCAGTCCGGACGCTGTGGGGATGGCAGCAAGGGCCCTGGGCGGGGGCGTGGGGACCCGGGAGAGGAGGTGCGGGCCGATGCCGTCTGCACGCGTTGGAGGTGGGTGCACGTCTGCTGGGGAGCACAAAGGAATGAGTCCTGCAGGCGCCCCGGGGCCCCGGGCTGACGGAGCGGAGGAGCTGCGCAAGCGTTCTCTCTGCTCCGGTCGCACCTGAGGCCCGTGCTGTTCTCCCCGGGTTCCACTCTTGCTGTTTCTTCCGAGTGCATCCTCCGCATGGCGCGTGGGCTGCCTCCTGTGGAATCAGAGAGATAATGAGAGTGATGAGATTCTCGCACTTATTAATTAAACTTACAGAGCAGAAGGGAAGAGAGACAGCAAGCAATTAGTTATACACACTGCGCTTTAATTAGAGCTGGTCTTCAGCACTTCCGAATGGAACCGCATCTCGTCAGTTCACTGGGCTCTTAGATTGTCTTCTCTGTAAGGTCCTCTGTGAGAGAGAATCGATACTTTGGTCTAAACTTTGAACTTTTCCCGTAGCAAGCATTTGGGAGCTACGAATGTTTATTTATGAACTAAACTATCTTTCCTGTTCATCATTTTTTCTCATCATCATTAGAATTAGACTACAAATGTCCAACTGGACACTTACTAATTTAACTCTAATCAAATCATGCTGGGTGCAAATAAATGTTTAACAAATTATTTTGGATTTATTTAGAATATTTTGAAACATTTTGTGGAGATAACTGAAAGAAAAGGACAGCATGACCAGAGCTCTTAGACAAAGAAATCTTTTTTTTTTTTTTTCTGTCCTTGATGCCTAGAATATATGGTAGGCAAAGAATATCTCTGTACGAATATGGAAACCAGCATTTTAAACCATCTTTTTGACAGTTATAGTGAAATATACACAGATGTTTATGTGAGGACAAATTTATCAATTGTTATGGTTTTGGCAATAAGACAAAGATTATAAGCATATAACATTCACCACTTCTGCTTACATTAATGTAACTTGGGATACCTATTAATAATCAAATCAACCTTGTGAATTTAATACCTACATTTAATACCTATTATACAATTTAATACCTAAAGAAAGACAGTTTTCCTATGTCTAGCTCTACTATTATCTGTGTCTCTTATTCCCTTGAAAAGCTTGTTGAAAGGATGAGCTTCTTTATACATTTTTATCATTTTCCTGTAGCATGTATTACACGATCAATTGGAATAAATATTGATTGACTACATAAATGAATGCTTCCCAGGTGGTTCTAGTGGTAAAAAAAAAATCCTCCTGCCAACACAGGAGATGTAAGAGATGCGGGTTTGGTCTCTACGTCTGGAAGATTCCCTGGAGAAGGAAATGGCAACTGACTGCAGTGTTCTTGCCTGGAGAATCCCGTGGACAGAGGAGCCTGGCGGGCTACAGTCCATGGTCCCAGAGTCTGACACCACTGAAGCAACTTAGTGCACACGCATATAAATGAATAAATGAATTATTTTCTATATAAAGTTAACTTCATTCAGGGGTGTTTTAAAAAATCTATGTGAAGTTAAATTTCTTCCCTTGACCTTCTGAAGTGCAAGATGTATTTTTAAATGTCATATATCAGAAAGGATGTTGAAAAGACCACATATTCTTGTCAAATCTAGACAAGGCTAGATGATCATTTCTCCAAAACTGTCAGCATTAGCATTTTGCAATTTCAGGATGAAGATCCTGTATCTGTTTTGTGAAGTGTTCACAAAAGATTTCCTTTTTTGACTGAATATAAAAGGCATTGTGATTTTAATGTCATTTCCTTCGTGTTCTTCCCTGATGGGTCAGATGGTAAAGAAACTGCCTGCAGTGTAGGAGCCCCAGGTTCGATCCCTGATTTGAGGAGATCCCCTGGAGGAGGGGATGGCTACCCACTCCAGTATTCTTGACTGGAGAATTCCATGGACAGAGGAGTCTGGTGGGCTACAGTCCATGAGGTCTCAGAGTTGGACACGGCTGAAGCGATGGAGCACACAGGGGTACATTGTCTTTTCACAGTAGCGCTCTCTCTTTAGATAAATGCCCAGGAGCAGAACTGCTGGGTCATCTGGTAGCACTAGTTTAGTTTCTTTGAGGAATCTCCATACTTTCCCATTTGCATTCTCACCGAGGTACACAGGGCTTCTCCTTTCCCCACATCCTCACCAACTGACACTTGTCAGTGTTCCAAGGGAAGAATCCTCTTCTGCACGTGGTTTCAGGCTGACTGAATGCCAGACCCTGAGGTCAGCAGCTTTTAAGGTGGGTTGCTGCTGTTTAGTCACTAAGTCAGTGTCTGACTCTGCGACCGCACGTACTGTAGCCCGCTATGCTCCTTTGTCCATGGAATTCTCCGGGCAAGAACACTGGAGTGGGTAGCCGTTTCCTCCTCCCAGGGATCTTCCTGAACCAAGGATCAAACCTGAGTCTCCCGCTTGGCAGGTGGATTCTTTACCCCTGGGCCACAAGGGAGACCCCTTTTAAGCGGGCAGATGGATAGAGTTTCGTGGGGCTGCAGTCTTTCTCCCCGATGGCCTCCAGTCCTGGGGATCTGGAGGTGTCCCCTCCAGACAGTTGCAGAGATGGAGTTTTCGATAGGTCCTGTTGGTTGTTTGTGTCTTTTACACGTTGTTGAACTTTTGTGCAGTAATTTCCATCAATTACTGAGAGGTGACAGGTGTGGAGGTCCCCAAGTGCAATTGTGGATTTGTTTATTTTTCTTTTAGTCCTACCAGGTTTACTCCTCATGTATTTCAAAGCTCTATTATCTGTTGTATTTCCATTGTATTGCACATTTCTTCCTGGTGATCCCTTTATCATTATCCCAGAGACAGAGTCTTTCAGTTTTCCTTTTGCTGAGAATATCTTCATGTGGTTTCACTTGATGGGACATTCACAGCTGAGATAGGGTTGTGTCTCTTCCTTCTGGTCTTGGTGCCTGAAATGGGGAGTCTGCTGCCCTTTGAAGTGGTGTTTTCCCCATCAGTCAATATGCCTTTAATCTGCACCTTGTTCAAGGTACTCTTCCTTAACTTATCAAAATTTTGACTATCAATCACATGTGTCCTGGCATGGATCTATTTAGGCTTATCAGGCTGGGGTTTGGTCAGTTTCTTGAATCTGTAGGTTTGTGTCTTTTGCTGAATTTGGGAACTTTATAGTCATTTTTTTCTTCAAACATGCTTTCAGTCCCACTTGCTTTTCTTCCTTTCATTAAACATCGATGATACAAATTTTGGATGTTTACATGTTGGCTAACAGAATCAGACCTATTTACCCTTCCTCCATGATTCAGAATGAACTTTTCTCTAAGCATTCATGTGGTGGCCATGTCCTACTTACAAAATTCAGGGACAATTTGAGTCTCAAGTAAAGGTCCCATCCGGGCTTTCTGGGGTCTCTTATCAACAGACCTTCTTGGGTTACTTGCCCTACATCTTCAGATTTAGTTAATTAAGGACTAAATTTTGTTTAGCAAGAAGTTGAAAATCAACTATTTTTTCCTCTTAGCAAATAGACTTATCTGTTTTGGAGGCCATGCTTTTTCTAGCCAAGTGAAGTTATGTTTTCTTTCTCTATAGGTCATTTGGTGTTAAAAATGAGGGTTATTTAAGGCTCTTAAAAATATTTTTAACATTGCCATCTGCATCTATTACTTTATTTAGTACCAGTAATTGTCCATGTTGAAGAGCGTTTGCTCAGTCTTGATTAACTAAGACCCTCTCTTTAGAGATAGTAAATCTCTACCTCTACAGAGATAGCCTGCAGATTTATCCATCTGAACACTCACAGGGTGGTTGGTTAGGCGTGGCATTTTGATTTTTCAAAAGGGACACATAGTTTTGATTCACTGAAACTCTTCTGTCATTTACCATAGTGTGCATCACCCATTTTAAAAACGATTATCCATCATTGGGGATTTAGTATGTGTCTACTGGGAAAGGGAAAAACTGTTTGGTCTATGGCTAGAATTAACTTGACTCAGTAGGTTTCATAAAATTCCATAATGACACAGAAAATTCTGTAAAATACCTTGATGTTTGGTGCTATTTAATTTTTGCCCTCTTGAGTAAGTATTCATTTTATGAATGTATTAAACTTAAATACTTTCTGTCTTTTGAGCCATATTTTAATGCTTCTTGCTTTATTACTGCATATAAAATTGCTATAATCACTCTAAATTTCATACCTTTTTAAAATTTGTTTGAAGACTATTATGCAAACAATAAAGCCCTGGAAGAACTAATGTATTCCTGTCCCCTTAAGAATATTTAATACTCATCCTGTTATTGCTTCTAAGACAGGGCGCTATTTTCCTCTTTGGTAAAGGCACCGAGTCTGTAATCCTTGGTGCAGAAACAGAAGAGGCTTTCTGCCAGCATTACATGTGACCTTGGAGTCCAAAACCAGACTCCTAGGAGAAAACACCCCCAGAATAGTCATGGTCACCAGTTCAAAAACCTCTAGGTCAGGCCACCAGGAATTGGCAGAGAGGTAGTATAAGAAAATGTGAAACTCATAGCTTATCAGGGTTTAATTACTCCTATCCAAGCAAAATCTTATTTCCTAAAAGGTTCTAGTTTATTAGATTTAGCTCTTCCCAGAAAAAATAATTAATCTAAGAAGTAATTGCACTTACAGACCAATTGACTTAGGCTGTCTCCAACTAAAATGAATCAAAATGAACAGTGAGCCCAGAGGTGGCAGAAAGATGGGCTGGTGATTTAGGTTTCATTGGGTCTTCGTGGAATTCTGTAATACCCAGAAATCCTATAAATCACCTAAACAGTATTTATGACCAGAAAAGCCTTTAAATCTTTTCATTTGCACTTGCACTAACTGGACAGTTCATTTCTGTAGCTGTATACAGTGGACACAGGACCATAATGCTTTTCCATTTGTGCTAGAATCAACTGTGCCAACTGCACCAGAAGCTGTGTCTCTTTGAAACAAAAAGCCACTTTCCCCTACTCATGGGCATTCTATGTTTAAAAATTTCCTTCTCTATGCTGGTTGAATTCTGGCGTTGGTTCAACTTCATCCAATTATTTGGTGAAAATCCAAAACTCTGTAAAGGTTAATCCATAAATCTAGCCATCCACATTGCCAAAGCAAAGATAATGTTTGCCTAATAATTCAGGGACTATAAGACAATTTTAAATGCCAGCCCAGTAGATCTTATTTTAAAAATATCCAGGGGCTTTTGTTGAGTTATTGAGCTTTGTTATAGAGGCTGCCATAAAATGGGATTCATATATAATGTATAACTTACATGATGAATGAATTAGCATTGCTTAGCATTTATTGGTTCTTTTAATATAATGAAATAGTGTAGTTCTGCTATAATATTTCTCTTTGCTGCATGACACTGGTGCCCAGATTGCAGAGAAAGCCTGGAAGAGTGAGAGGCAAAGGGGAACTAAACCAGTACAGCGGATGGTTCACAGAGTCTGATAGAAGCTAAACTAGTTATGCTGAAAGCAATGCTGCTAAGTCATGTCAGTCGTGTCCGACTCTGTGCGACCCCACAGATGGCAGCCCACCAGGCTCCCATCCCTGGGGTTCTCCAGGCAAGAATACTGGAGTGGGTTGCCATTTGAGCATGACGTTTTTGCTCATTCTCTGCTTATTCTCACATTCCATCTTGTTCCCTCCATGGAGTCCTGATCTAGGTGGGAAGTATTGAAATGCAAGATAAAATTCACAAGACAGAAGCTACAACGCACTTTAAAAATTTTGTCTTCTTTTTCTTATTGTTAACCCTACATTTAAAAATTTTGAGACTCTAATAGACTTTATTTTTCAGAGTTTTGGGTTTATAGAAAAACTGCAGAAATTTCTGAGGTCCCATGTATATCCTCCCCCATCTTACCTTTATGTGGTCCGAAAGATCCCCTGGAGGAGGGCATGGCAACCCACCACAGCGTTCTTGCCTAGAGAATCCCATGGATAAAGGAGCCTGGAAGGCTACAGTCCATGGGGTCACAAAGAGTTGGACACAACCGAGCCACTAACACACACACCTTGGTGTGATATGTTTATAATTGATGACCAATATTGACATATTATTATTGACTAAAGTCCACAGTGCACATTAGGGTTCACTCTTGGTGTGAAATGTTCCATGGGTTTTGGCATGTATCTACCCTCACCGTCATCCAGGATAGCTTCATCTGTCTCTATAGTTTTGCCTTTTCTAGGATGCTACGTGCCAAAAGTTGGAGCCATAGAGTGTTTAGCCTTTTCTGATGGACATCTTCCTCTTAGTAACATGCATCTAAATCTACTCCATGTCTTTTTGTGGTTTGATAAAAAAATAATTCCTGCACAATATTTCACTGTCTGGATTTACCAGTTTATGTATCCATTCATTCACCTACTGAAGAACATCTCGGCTGCCTTTGATTTGTGGCAGTTATGAACAATGCTGTTCTTCTTGAATAACTAAAACTTTATATCCACTTGAACAACAAGCACTCATTTCCCCCTCTCACTCGGCCCCTGCAACCACCATTCTTCCCTCTGCTTATATGAATTGGCTGTTTTATACACCTCATGCAAATGGAAGTATGCGGGCTAAGTCACTTCAGTCGTGTCTGGCTCTTTGTGATCTCATGGACAGTAGCCCACCAGGCCCCATTGTTCAAGGGATTCTCCAGGCAAGAATGCTGGAGTGGGCTGCCATTTCCTTCTCCAGGGGATCTTCTAGACCCAAAGATAGATCCTGCAATTTCCCGAATTGCAGGCGGATTCTTATCTGAGCCACCAGGGAATCATGCAGGATTTGAATGTACCTGGGGGATGTTATACTAAGAACTTGTCATTGGCATAACTTCACATACATAACTCAAGTACAGATGCTAAGACAGCATCCCAATGTTTTCTATAATTGCTCTTTCTGGGTGAAGGAACCAGCTTATGCCAGTGCTGTTGCTCATACACAAATACCACTATTTTAAAAATCACCTGTGAGTGCAGTTTTCAAAGGGTCTTATTTTTCCTATAAAGATTAATGAAATCAAGCTATTCCCGGCTGTTCCACAGGACTCTGGGGCAGACCTCAGGTGCCAGGACTCAGTGTGTAGCAGGAAAGGAAATATTCTCTGGGGGCACTGAGTGGCCTGTTTAGAACACACCCTAAATCTATACAAAGAGAATCCCTGGGACTGACAATTAGGGAGCTGGAGTATGCAGGGAAAGCTTTTAGTCTGGCTTCCCAAAGGGCTCCTGGGGTGATATTCATTAACTTCTTTAATGCACATTTCTCTGGGTTCTGATTCGGTTAACAAACAAGAAGAGCAAATGCATTTCTCAGTGACAGACAGAATTTAATCAAGCTGGCAGTATTGATACACAGAACCCAAATTTCATCGTATTTGTTTGCAAGGAGCTCACATGATTACCAGTCACACGATACCTTTCAGTATCATCCATCTCAGTGGAAAAGCACTTATAATCAGAGAGCAGCTCAGCTTCTCAGAGTGAAAACGCACCGTCACGCAACCCGGGGGCTCAGAGCCCATGGGCTGTGCTTCCTTGGCTGCAGGAAAACCCTTTCGAGCCTCAGAGGCTATTCAGAAAGCTTCTTGAGAAGCTCAGAAACAAGAGCAAAAGGAGATTTGAGAATGAATGTCTAACAGGTTCACACCAATTTAGCTCTCCTGTCCTCTTCTCTGAGTCCCCCGGCCCCATAAAAGGTCAGCTACATGAGGAAGTGTCCCCATGGTTACTGCGGGAAGACAGACATGCAACAAAGAGCATTTCACGCCCAGAAATCGAGCTGCGCTTACCTCCCCCACGTCCTCGACAGCCAGCAGCCCCTTCCTCCGGGCCTCCAGGAAGCCTGACTCCGTTTCTGCTTCTGGCTCTGCTCTGTGACCTGCCACGCTCACTTCCTCCCATCTCCAGAGTGTGTTACCCTGTTCCAGCTCTGCCACCCGGTTCTCCTCTACAAAAGGGTACCATCTCCTTACCTTTGGGTTCAGCTGCCTCAGCCAGGCAAGGATGCATTACAGTCTGCAGGTCCTGCAGCTTCTAGATTCTACACTATTAACACTCTCTGGGGAAGTTCCCTCCATCAAAGGCTTCACCATGTTGTCTGCAGAAACAGCCTTGGCACCCTGAGCTACTCTCATCATTTAGGGAAATTCTTATATCAGCTTTGCTCAGTCGTGTCCGACTCTTCATGACCCCATGGACTGCAGCCCATCAGGCTCCTCTGTCCATGGAATTTTTTCAGGCAAGAATACTGGAGTAGATTGCCAGGTGATTGTCCCAATCCAGGGATCAAACCTGCCTCTTTGACATCTCCTACATTGGCAGGCAATTCTTTACTACTGTGCCACCTGGGAAGCCCCCATATGTACTGGATCTTAGACTACTTATCATCAAAGTTCCCAGGTGCCAAGCTTCTGAGCAGGTCTTTCTAAGAATGGATAGTATCAGGCCTGTTGAATTAAATCTTTTTTTTTGCAGAGCTATTAAGAATTCTTCTGGCACTACTAGTCTGGCACTTTTAGTCATTTTATTATGGAAATTTTCGTATTGGGGGGCCCTATTTGATATCCTATCTAATAAAGCATAAAAACTCCTTTACTATTGACAGTTTTGCAAGACAAAAGAAATTTATCACCGTGATGCTGAGACATTTTGGTGAAGAAACTCCCACTGTAACAGGTGATTTTTATAACTTGATCTGAGGGCACTAAGTCTCTTACAAAGAGAACATTCACATTGAACAAGAACCGACTATACTGAAGAGCAAATTAAGCATCCATTTCAACATGTTCTTTCACACCGTTCTACTTTGGTCCATGAGCTATTTTCTTTATGTCAGAAATGTGTATGTATCATTTAAAAATAAAAGTTTAAAAAATAAAATAACAATAAAGTTTAGATTCTGTGGCATCATCATGTTTTAGTCAGATTTCAGTTGAACCAAAGAACTGCATAATGCAGCTGTACCTGTGCATATCAAACTGCATAATGATACTTAAAACATACTTCATTTCTGCTTCTCACTGAAAAATTATATATCACCAAAAAGTACATAAATGTACAACTCACTGAAGCTCCAAAAATAGATGAAGCTGTATAACCAGAGCCGGGATCAGGGGATGGCACATTTCTCACAACGAGACGCCTGCCCTCCACACAGCCCTCTGCGGTCACTGCCCTGCTCACGGCTGACTGCTGTGCCCTCTGCATGGTGCGGGCTTTGCTGGTTTGCTCTTCAGATGGATGGATTGTCGAGAAGGTGCCCTTTGCCTGGCTTCTTTCATGCAACATAATTTCTGTTGTTGCATTTTACTGATGTTGTTGCATTTTAAATTGCTATGCAGGATCTCACTGTGGGAAAGTCAGGGTTTGCTTGCTCACTGCATTGGTGATGGGCATTTAGGCTGTTCTCCTTCCCTTTCTTGTTGTCACTCAGTTGCTAAGTTGTATCCTCTCTTCGTGACCCCATGGTCTGCAACACGCCAGGCTTCTCTGTCCTTCACTATCTCCCAGAATTTTCTCAAACTCATGTCCATTTACTCATGTCCATCTCCTTCCCTTTGGGTTACTGCAAACGCCCACTTGTGGATACCACGTTAATTGTCTCATGGAATCCCCTAAGCTCCCTAGAGAGCTTCCAGGAGTATGCTGGGGTTTCCCTAGATTCCACCAGGCTTTGGGAGAGCAGGGACTAGAGTTGCAGGAACGTCCATGATGCCATCAGCTCTCAGTGCATCCGGTCTCCAGAAGATCCAGCCCCACACCAGCCACACCGGGTTCAGGGCTCAGAGGCAGGACCCCCACCGCTGAGAGCAGCCACTGCTGCTGCCCCATCGCTGCCTCAGTTTCCCGCAGATGTCGCCTCTCTGCCTTGGTGAGCTTGCTCCTCCACCAGGCTCTGCAGGTGTGCACCGACGTGCGTGCGAGCTCCTCCACGGCCCCACACCCGAGTGGTCTGTGGGATGCAGTGGATAACACCAGTTGCCCCTTCTTGTTCTGGACTCAGTTTTAAGTGTCTGAAGCAGTAGTTTCTGCCTCTTGTTACTGTTGTTCCGTCACTAATTAGTATCTGACTCTTTTCGACCCCATGGACTACAGCACACTAGGCTCTCCTGCCTTCCTGCTTACTAAAATGTGTGTCCATTGAGTCGGTGATGCTATTCAACCATCTCATCCTCTGTCACCTCCTTCTTGTCTTGCCCCCAAACTTTCTCTGCATCAGGGTCTTTTCCAATGTTTTGACTCTTTGTATCAGGTAGCCCAAGTATTGGAGGTTCAGCTTCAGCATCAGTTCAGAATATTCAGTGTTGATTTCCTTTAAGATGAACTGGTTTGATCTATTTACTACCCAGGGGACTGTCAAGAGTCTTCTCCAGCACCACAATTTGAAAGCATCAATTCTTTGGTGCTCAGCCTTCTTTGTGGCCCAGCTCTCACATCCATACACGACTACTGGATAAACCATAGCTTTGACTATACATATGCTGCCCATTATATGTACCTGAGCATGGCAGAATGTCAGCTGTGGGATAAATAACAAGAACCAGTGGTTCAGTAAGATTTGTACAAAGTCATAGTGATTGATAACACAAAGCAAGTGCAGAGTATAAACTTCCCAAAGAGTGAAAAGTCCTGATTCCTCAGTGTTTCCTTTGTTGTCTTTTAGGTTACAGTATGAATCTTTGATTTCACCGTCATAAATAAATATAATTTTATATTCATGTTCATGCAGGTATTCTAGGACATTTGGTACATGGTATACACTTTGAAGAAATTCTCAAAAAATGTTCAATAATACTAATTACTTAAATTTGTAACATTTATCTTCAAATAATAAGGACTATAATACTGAAACAGAAAGTAACCCTGGAAACAAAACCATGATATTTTAGCCCTGTTTGAATTAAGTTTGCAGGAAAGTATCTAGATGGTACGTTTTCCCTATTATAATAATTTTAATGGCCTATAATTTTAGCCATTTACATGACTTTTTATTGGGCTTTGATAATGGCTATTATATAACTCATAAAATGTGTTATGTGACTATTATTTTGGATGCTAAATAACAGTTATGTAACATCAGAATTGTGTTTTCTTAAGAGTATGATTGAATTAATCCATTAATATATTGGGTCCAATCTTTTAATTCTTTGGGTAACATTTTATAACTTTGTATTTTATGACTCCTGATGATTCAGTTCTTTTTGATTAGTTTTTGACTGTATATCATCTTGTCCAGAGGCTGACAGTGATCCAGGAGAGATGGCATGGCCAGAAGGAATGGTACCGCTTCAGAGTACATTCCTTGCTTAATCTCTTACTCTCTGTCTTGTTACAGACAGCTAAATACATTTTAAATAACTTCTAAGATGAAATATTATCTATTACATTTTCCTGGGCATTTTCCATTTCTATTGTTCTTCCTGTATTCCCAAAGTCCTAGATTTCCCTTCAGGACTATCTCAACCCTGACTGAAGAATTTCTTTAGCATCTGTTTTAGGAAAGCAGGAACAATGTCTCAACCCAGAACGTCTTCATTTAGCCTGCATCCCTGGATGATGTATTTTTCTGGGTGTAGAATTCTGGGTTTACATTCTCATGTGTACCATCCTGTGACCTCCCACAGGAAATCTGCAGACCTCAGGACTGCTGCTCCTTTACGTGTAAAATGTGGTTCCTTGCTGGCCAATTTCTAGAATTTCTTTTAATCTTTAGTTTTCAGAATTTTGTTTTTGATATGTCTGGTCATGTTTCTCTCTGGGTTTATCTTGCTTTGTTCTGCTTATCTCGAACCTGTAAACTTTATATTTTTCACAAAAATTCTCAGCTGCTATTTCTCCATGTACATTTCTCTGTTCCAATCTCTGTCTCCCCTCTGAGGGATCCCATTCCAGTGACACATTTGATATTGTGTCAGAATTCAGAATGCTTGATATTGTCCTACCGTAACCTGAGTCTGTCATTCTTTTCTCATTTTATTCTTTGTTCTTCAGACTGTATAATTTCTATTCATCTTTTGATTGGTGTCTAGTCAGTCCTTTTTTCTATTGAGGCCATTCTTTGAATTATTTTTCAGCTATTGTGTATCTCAGTTCTTGAATTTAATTGCATTCTCTCTTGGATTTCTACTTCTCTATTGAGAATGTCTGTGTTTCTGTTCACTTCAGGTGATGTGGAAATGGTTATAAGAGTTTCTTTAAATCTTTGATCATTCTGCCATCTGGGTCATCTGAAGGTTGACATTTTTGACTGTCTTTTCCTTTGAAAACTGTTCAGAACTTCACAGCCCTTGGCAAGTCAGGGCATTTTGGGGTTGTAACTTAGACAATTAACATATAGCATTGTGAGGTGCCTGAATCCTGTTAAAAATTCAGAGAATATGGATTTGTGTGTTTTGACCAGTAATCAACCCAGTTAGATTAAGATTGATCCAGATTAAGTTGTGCCTGGTTCTTTAGTATCAGCTTTATTTCCAAGCCGTGATATACTGTTGGGGTTTGCCCCACAATCCCCCAGCATCCTGTGGAGTTGCCTGAGACATGGGCAGCTCCCTTGACAGCACTCTCGAAAGGCTCCTCTGGGTTGTGTTCCAGACTCAGGCAGCTTGGGGAACAGTCTAGAATCTTGTTGTTTCCTACGTGGAATTAGGGGTCACACTCTCTGACTTCCAGGGACCCCTCTCCTTGGCCCGATGGCTAGAAATAGTCTCCAAGTTTTCTCCCCTGTCAGTCACACTCTTCTGTGGGACTGGTCCTGCTGGCAGGCTGGACCATGAGGGCAAATGGAGAGAACACAGATTTCACTTCTGCATGATCTTCCCAGAACTGGGGATTCTTTCCGTGGCTCCTTTCTCCAGGGACGGTTTCCCTCTGGTCTTGTCCTGTTGCAGGTCTGCAGGCCTGGGGAGAAGAAAAGATTTCTCTCCACACTCTCTGGTGGCTCTGAGAGCCAGTTTTTCTCAATATTCTGTCCAAAAGGACAGTCTTTTCTTGGAGTTTTTGTTGTGAGCCTTTGCAGGGCCATCCCTGTTCAGCCAGCCTGTGCTTGGGTCAAAGCCGGAGATGAAGGGAAGAAAGAAAACCGAACACTGGAGCTGACTGTGCAGCCACACGGTTGTCAAGGTGGCTTTTGTGTTTTGTCCATAGTTTTCATTTGTGATTTCATTTCATGGTGGTGGGAATTGTCTGTGCTGGGCTTGCTGTGTCTTGGGTGGAACAAGAAATCTGAATCCTTTATTTAAAAAAATATTATTTAACCATTGAGAACTATTTCACAAATGTTAACAGATGACACATTAAACATTGTTTCTGAATCTCTAGTATCACTCTGATTCTAAGGAAAACACATGAAGTTTAGGATGAGAGGAAATTTTGTTTTCAGTTTTTAGTGACATAATCAGTGCAATAATTTGCCAACAAACAACCAAGGCAACATAATTTTACATTTGGGGTTTTCTCTAAGATTCCAAAGAGAAAAATGATACATAAGTCAGTATAGATCCCCGTAACTGGTGCAGGAAAGAAACACCTGACAGGAAAGACCCTGTGACTGTCTTGCTACTGTCAGCTCAGATGCTGGGCAGGCTCAGTTAACATGTATTACTTGCTCTGTATTTTAGAAAGTATCACAGAAGTAGTATTAAGTATCATAATTCACTTAAAAATATGAAGCATATGTCTAGTGGAAATACATCAACCCAAAGAGGTTTCATAAAATAAAGCAAAATAAAATATTAACTAAAGTAAAATAGAATAAAATGACGGAGAAATAGATCAGTGATTCTAGACCTGGGCTTTAATGTTTTTAATCTAAATCTAGTTCTAAAATAGTTCTCTTGTGTGTGTATACCACATCTTCTTTATCCATTCCTCTGTTGATGGACACTTGGTTGCTTCTATGTCCTGGCTATTGTATATAGTACAACTGACTCACTTTGCTGTACAACAGGAACTAATCCAACATTGTAAATCAACTACAGTCTAATAAATTTTTTTTTAGAATGATGGAGAATTTTCAGACCATTACACATATTATTCCATGTACTATATATACCATATATAGTAGTGCTGAAAGATCTTTTACAAAATAGTGGGTTAAATTAAGTTTAATTCTGTGTATTCAAAAAATAAACTGATGAAATGAGTTATTTCCAGACTCTCCTAAAGTTATAAACATAATTAATTAGTTCACTGAAAACAGAAATCTTTTAAAAATGTTTGTTTTAAAATATAAAAAATACTGCTATCTTGAAACTAGGGATAATTAATGGTTGATTAAGTGATACAAAATAGTACATCATATATTCACATAAGTTATAATTTGACATAATGTCAAACTTAGTCCATGAAACTGAAAGCCTTCTTTCTCTTTCAATTATAAAAGCTTCTCATATCAAATTCTTTTCAAAAAACTGTAAAAGCTTGAAAACTACCAGAGCCAACCAAAGTATAGCATCTTCTATAGATTTGTAGGGCTTCCCTGGCGGCTCAGTGGTAAAGAACCTGCCTGTCAATGCAGATGACATGGGTTCCAACCCTGGGTCCAGAAGATGCCCTGGAGGAGGAAGTGGTAACCCACTCCAGTACTCTTGCCTGGGAAATTCCATGGATAGAGGAGCCTGGTGGGCTACAGTCCATGGGGTCACCAAGAGTTGGACAGGACTTAGTAACTAAATAACAACAACATAGATTTGTAGCTTATGGTATTAATTAAAGATATCTTGGAAGGGAAATCTTCTGTATTCTCAACAGAAGGGTTTAAATGTGCTCATTGTTTTGAATCTTACTGAAGTGGGTTATTATAAGGGTATATATGATTCCTCTTAATTTTGAACTGTAATAATAAAATAATTCTGTCATATTTTCCATTGTGAAGTTCCTTGTTTGAACATAAAAAGCATTACTGGAGATTTCCAGGGAAACCAAGGCAACTCAATTAGGTTGTACCTTTTAATTTTTTATGTTGTTAAAGCTAGTGTAATGAAAAGGTCAGTCCAAGCCTTTGAAATGAAAACACTCATTTCAGCTCTTTTGGATTTCACTGAGCCCAGTTTCCAAGGGCGGCCACTTTGTGGACCAGGACAAGGGGAAAAGGCAAAGATCAATAGGAAAAACAGCTTGGATGTCATGCTTCGCCCCGAGCTGCAGCCTTTTCTCTGTTTGCACCCCACAGGCTTTCATCATATTTGCTAAATCCGACACCACACGGCTGCTTCACCCTTGTCTTTGCTCCAGCCAGAACCAGTTCAGGCTCGAGGTGCCACCTGGCAGCCTGTCACCTCAGCCGTGCCCCGCCTACTGGCTCTCAGCCCGGGAGCCTCCTGTGGCATTGTCTGCCATGGCCCTGACCCCTCACCACTCCCGGGTGGAGGCACAGCCCCGGAAGTGCTTGGGAGTCAGTTCCGGGGCAGCCCTGGACCTGGAGACCGGAAGCCGCGGAGACCTGCCTGAGTGAGTAGCCCGACCAGGGGCTTTGTAGAGGGCCGTGCGTGGCGGGACCTTGCTCCCTGCAGAGGCCATTGGCTCCTTCTTCCTCCCCCCCCTCGGCCATTCTCAGACCTCACTCCTTCCATTCTTCTCACACACTGTTCCTCGGCCTAGAACCCGGTACCCTCCTCTTCTCCAGGGACCGGCCCCTGCCCCTCCCTCCCTTCACAGAGGCAGGCCTCAGAGGAAAGATGATTCCTGCAGGGGACGTTTTCCTGGTGTTTTCTAAGCAGCACCCCTCTGTCTCGTGGTCCTGTCACAGACAGGTCGTGTACTTTTCCTCTGGAGAGTTGATCGCCGTTCATGGAAGGCGCATGGGAGGGAGTCTGTCCTCGCTCTTGCTCTGTCCGTCCTGTCACAAAGCAGACAATCGCTAGTTATCTGACAAATGGATAAACAACCCTTTAATCTGGGCGGTTCCCTCCCGCCCGCCGCGTCCACAGCAGAACCACCCCCTCGGTCACGGCCGGAGCGGTGGGCTCAGGAGGCAGGTCTGTCCACGGGCCCGCCTCGCTTGGACTCCTTGGGCGTCTCTGCTGCCCTCCTCCCCGGGAGGCCCCCACCCCCGTGTGCCCAATCCACCGTGTGGACCTTCTCTTCACGTGTCCGCGCTGCACTTCACTCCGTGCCAGTGTCCGGGTGATCTCTGGTCCTTTGGCTCTTCCGTGCTGATGCCGTGCCCCGCCCTGGGGTTGGCTGGTGCCAGATGCTTTTTGAAATTCTGCCATGTGCAGTATCACAGCACAGCTGTATCACCATCCACATTTTCCTGAGAAAACCCTGGGAATAGGCAAGTTCAGAACCTTGAGGGAGGTCATGTTGCTGGTTAGCGGCTGACCTGAGATTTGAAATGGGCATCTGCCCACAGGGTGGATGGAGACCAACAGAGGAAGCACCCACCACTTTCATTCCACAGGATGCTCTCCTTTAACCAGGGGGACAGATGAGGATGAGTAAGTAGTAAGAGGATGATCATGACAAGAGCATAAACAGAAAAACTTAAATTCCAAACAAAAGCAGTTGAGGAGATTATTTTTTGATTTTTCTCTTTTACCAGGAGATGAAGTTTATATCTCAGAAAACACTTATTGACAGAAGAATTATCGTGGGACTATCAATTATGTCATGATAAGTTCCCAAAGATAAGGTTGCTTATAACTTTGGTTTCCTGAGCATAGAGGTCAGATCTGACAGCCTAATAAGGTCTGGTCCTGGTTTGTGACTTTGCCAGACAAAGCCAGATTTGGTCATTCTTTTCCCGTTCTAAAAGCTAACAGCTCGATTACAGAGTCCTAGTTTTCAGAGTGTATTCTCTAGATGTAGGTTAGGATGGAAAAACCTGTCAGTGTGGCAGGGATGATAAGGGCACTAAATGGAAAGGTGCAAGTGGGCTCCTTCTGTGTTGTTAATCAATAACTACACTTGTGAGAGATTTTCCTCTGAGCTACTGCTTTAAATTAAAAGAGAGATGCTAGCAGTAGTTACCATGGTAACCAAAAGTCAACTGTATCCCAAACTTCCTCCTGACTTCCTTTGTAAAAAAATGGATGAGTTTTTTTCATTTAACTTAACTTTCAAGAAAAGGTTAAGATTTAAAGGGTCCTGAATTTTCTTTGGGTGGGTAAAAGGCTCTGGAGTCCAGGAAGAAGTGGCCGCTGTTTCTGACTTGTGTGGGTTTTTATTACTGGGGACGCTGGCCCATTGGCATGGAGGGGGAACCATCGGTCCAAAAGGCAGCCAGGCTGACACGTAGCTGGAAATCAGGATTGCAACTCGAAAACCCCATTGTTAGACACTAACTGCAGGGGCACAGACACCGAATTGCTGGTTGAGGAGAAAATTAGAGAAATGATCCTCCTCCTTCTTCTAAAGGGTTTGAGTCCAGAGTGTCTGATTCCAAGACTGTTGTATCTTCTTTGAGATCATGACAGCTCCTTCAGGACGTTATAGTTCAGGTCCCCTGAAGCCAATCCCTCAAGCTAAAGTGTCACCAACCAGTGTCCCAGAAACATTTAAAAATTCTTAACTCCATTTTAAAATTTCCTTCCTTCACTCCTCTCTCCTTCCCTTCTTTCCTTCATCCTTCCTTCCCTCCCTCCCAGGGAGGGCTGTGTTTCTGACTGCTTGCTGACCCTTCAGTCCTCAGCTGGCTTCACTATTGCTGTGAAATCACAGTTCCTATGATCCCACAAACCTATTTCTTTATTTGCTGTTTTTCCCCTTGACATTTAGGGAAGATCAGTGAGAACCTCTAGTGCTTCTGGCTGAGTTTTTGGGTCTCTGGGGAAGGCCCTGGCTTGCTGTGCTTTCCTCTTGGTTTCAAGTTTTATTCAGCCCCTGCAGATAGCTCAGAAGCAGACTGGACATGCACGGCTCAGCCTGGGAAGGAAGGACCAAGACAGGGTTGGTGGTGACAGAGAAAAAGGGGGTTTTTGAAGTCCTCTGCTTCCAATTTCTCGGGGGAGTGTCACAGTTTCCTCATGCATCTCCCTTGGGTCAGGAAGGCTGACTACGTGCAAGGGGACAAGGATGGGTGTCAGCTTTCCCTCCAGTCTGTTCCGGCCGCCAGCCTGGCCAAGAAGCCAGGGGGGTGTGCCCTCAGAGAGCCCCTGCGTGTCATGATCACCAGTCACCTTTGCTGACAGCTGTTCTGGGCCTAGTTTGCAGCTTTAAAAGCTTTGGTATTACAGAGAGTGTCCCTCAATTTTAATTAAAGCATAAATCACTTTATTGAACCCCTGGCATCAGCTCCAGGTCTTTCATTTTGATTTAGTTAGATTTCTGCTTCCTGGGAAAGACTAACATTGTGAATTTGCCTAAGGACACAGAAGAGGGCATCAGGGCAGAATAGGACCAGGATCTGAATTAATTCTGAAATGTGTTGTCTTCTAAACTGTTCTTAATTTATATGGAAGGGTCTCATACTTTCAGGTGTGTTTTGTATATAGCAATGGGGTCACTAGGACAGCATACATCCTAAGGAAGATTCTCATTCTTTAGTTTTCAGTCCTGTAAACACAGACTCTATCAGAGATGATTGAATTTATGTCATATGAAATGTACCAGGACTGAAGGATGAACTCTAGTGCAAATTTTTTTTTCTTCTTTTAAATTTTCTCTAGGACTTCATATTCTGATGTTATTTTTATTGAAGCATAGTAGATTTACAATGTTGTGTTCACTTCATGTGTATACCACAGTGATTCAGTTATGCATATATACATATATATATATATATATTTTTTCAGATACTATTATAAGTTCAGATACAAAATATTATTCCTTGTGTTACACAGTAGGTCCTTGTTGGTTGGTTATTTTATATAGAGTAGTGTGTGTATATATATATCAATCCCAAACTCCTAGTTTATTGCCCCCCACCCTGATTTCCCCTTTGGTAATGTAAGTTTGTTTTCTATGTCTGTGGGTCTATTTCTGTTTTGTGAATAAGTTCATTTGTGTCATTTTTTTTTAATTCGCATATAAGTGATATATGTGTGCATGCTAAGTGGCTTCAGTCATGTCTGATTCTCTGGGTAGTGTTTGCATCAATGTCTGCAAGTAGGGGTGTGTTTACCCCTTATTTCTGATTTGCGTACATGAGGCTCCTTCTCTGCCTAACTGCTCTAGTTAACACTTGCAGTGAGCATTGATGGGATGCTGGCTGTCCTTGACTTTCTCCTGGGCTGAGTGGCAATATTTCCTTTGATTCCACAGAAAGTCTCTGGCTTTTAGGTTGTTGCGTGTATACATAAAAGTGGAATTCAATAGTTCCTTCGATATTTCATTTTTTTTCATCAAGAGGGGTTGTCCTTTGCCAGAGCCTCTCAAGCTCCACAGAGGTTATCGTGTGGTTTTCATTCTCGGTGCCAGTGTGAGTGGGGCAGGGCAGTGGCTGGTGCTCCCTGCGTCCCTGGGACAAACCCCTTTGGATCAGGACACAGTTTTCTCTAAAGCACCAAGGATGCTGCTTGCCCCTGTGACAGGAGGGGCCTGTGCCCGGGCAGCCCTGCGACCCTGCAGTTCAGGGCTCCTGTGATGTCGCTGCTCCCCTCTGACTCTGGGGCCCCGCCAGCCTCCGGAGGCCTCTGCCCTCCCTGACTTTCAGCAGGCGCGTGATCACTGCTTCCTGGTACCAGCTAGGACGCCCTGGCATCTTCTACCTGCTCCTCTCGCTGGGTCTTGACCATACTAAGAGATCCCATCCTCAGCGGTTCCCTAGAGGTGCCGGTCTCCTGGTGTGTGAGAATCTCTGAAGTCCCCCGCCCTCTTCTTTGCCCCATTGGAATGTCCCCGGCTTTCTCGGGGATGAGCACACTGGTCTCTGTTTCAGTAGCTCTTCTGGGCTTCCCTGGGGGCTCAGACGGTAAAACGTCTACCTACAGTGTGGGAGACCTGCTTCATCCCTGGGTCAGGAAGATCTCCTGGAGAAGGAAATGGCAACCCACTCCAGTACTCTTGCCTGGAAAATCCCATGGATGGAGGAGCCTGGTGGGCTACAGTCCATGGGGTCACAAAGAGTCAGACACGACAGCAATTTCACTTCACTTCACTTCACTTCTGTGTAATTTAGAGCTGACAGATTTTGTGTCTTCTAAGTTTCATGATGGTGGGTTGTTGGTTCCCCCTGCATCATCCTTGCTGCTCTGTGAGGTGAGACAAGTGAGTGGGTTCTGCGAGACGCCTCCCCTGTTTTTCTAGGGCGAATGTGCCATGGTTCCAGGGAGACATCTCTGGTGATGTGTAGAGCACCCGTGTCAAGGGTCGGGAGAGTCTCCACACCCGCCATGCTGATGGGAGGATGCTCACGGATGCTGTCCGAATGCGTGAGACCCAGGAGAGACTGGGAGACTTCATCCCTCCCCACGGACCGTGAGAGGGATTTGTGGGGAGATGGTGGAGCGGGGGCCCTGTGGGCAGGTGTGTCTGGCTCCTTTTCTGATCAGGTTGATCCACATGCGTACCTGCCTCGTGTGCTCAGGTTTCCTCTGGGTTGATATTCTGCAACTTGCCACTTAATCTTCATCAGTCATGTTACTGAGTCACGTCTGCCCCTACCTGTGTCCAGACACTGTCCTGACTCCTGCTTCCTGCTCCTACCATTTCACGAAATCCATTAACTCTGTGACTCTGACTTTTTTTTTAAGAATCATCTCCCCAAGTACTCATAATACAAATATCTCCTTTTGTATAATCTGAAAGGAACTCAGATTTTCCCCTTGGCTGGGTAAGCAGGTACACTGTAATTTTCTTACAGACGACAGAGAATCGGGCACATGTGATGCTCTAGTTCCCGTGGGTTGTATGGAGCCGCTCATACTCCACTCAGGCTGGTGACGAGGTGCACTGCTGAATGTCAAAGTCACCCCGCGAGGGGTGTCAGGACCCCTCCGCTCTCGATTTCTGGCTGAACCCACGGCAGACTCATTTTCAGCCTGTGGTTCCCAGTGTGTTGTTCAACAGGGCTCGGAACATTGTCCTCATAACACGGCTCATTAGGAGGGAACATTTCCATCTTCTCTTCTCTGCGCTATTCAGTTGGAGGTGTTTATCTGTACAGTTTTTGTGTTAGATTCATCAAGATTCAAACTGTGTTGTGAATAAAACTGAGGGAGGCAGGATGCACAGGAGAAACAAGAAAAGATTTCTTCCTTTTTTGCAGCATAAAGAGGTAATTATATAAAATTTAAAGTAAGGTTTTTTCCCATTGTCATTGGCCCAACTTCACAACATGGTACCCCTAGTGACAGGACAAGAAGGCCTACTCCAAAGTGCATATTTTGGAAGTTTCAATGTTTCTACTAAGATCAAGATAATTCCAGAAAAATTTTACAGATTTCTTTACCTTAGCTATTCCCATTACATTAGTTTTATTTCTGTTCATGTTCAGTATTACAGACAGCCTCCATATCATGTCACAGTCCATGTTATAAGGGGCACTGAGAAGAATGAATGCTCATTTCTCCTGAGCCCTAATGTTGTCTCAGATCCTGAATAAGATAAACCAGAGAACATTAACAGAAAACCTCAATATCTGTCATAGCAAGAGTTGTCATCTGTATGCTATAACATGTTGACCTTTTAGATAAAAACATTTTATTTATAAATTATTTTTAAAGTTGTTGGAAATATGAATTAATACTATTTACATCATAAGATACACATTTTGTATTAAAGTGAAAGTTGCCCAGTCATGTCTGACTCTTTGTGACCCCAAGGACTATATATAGTCCATGGGATTCTCCAGGCCAGAATACTGGAGTGGGTAGCCTTTCCCTTCTCCAGGGGATCTTCCCAACCCAGGGATTGAACCCAGATCTCCTGCATTGCAGGTGAATTCTTAACCAACTGAGCCACAAGGGAAGCCCTTTTTGTATTAAAAGATGTAATTAATGCATACCAGTAATTTGGGAGAAGGAAATGGCAACTCACTCCAGTGTTCTGGCCTGGAGAATCCCAGGGACAGGGGAGCCTGGTGGGCTGCCGTCTATGGGATCGCAGAGTCGGACACGACTGAAGCGACTTAGCAGCAGCAGCAGCAACAGCAGTAATTTGGGATGAAAGGTCAAGCTTAAATGATGATTCACAATAGTAAAATACTTTTTGGTAACCTTGAAGTCATACTGAAATGTGACATAGCTCTAAAATAAGGATCACATACTTCTGTGCTCACATGGCATTGAAAGTGAAAGTGTTAGTCACTCAGACGTGTCCAGCTCTTTGACCTGATGGACTGTAGCCTGCCAGGCTCCTCTGTCTATGGAATGCTCCAAGCAAGAATTCTCCAATGGTTTCCATGCCCTTCGCCAGGGAATCTTCCTGACCTAGGGATGGAATCTAAGTCTCTCGCCTTGTAGGTGGATTCTTTACCATCTGAACCACCAGGGAAGCCCCACATGACATTAATTGACCTTATAATCTGGTGTTTCTGAAAGGGACCTAAGAGGTCCTCTAGCACAAGATTCCAGCTGATATAGGAATGCCTTCCCCCAGGTTCCCGAGAACTCACCCATTCTCGGATAGAGCATTTCCAGTGACAGAGACATCACCACCTTCAAAAGCAGCACGTTCTGCTGGGCGACTGTGAGGTTTAGACGGTCATTCATGTACACCCTAAACATGTCCTCCTGCAGCTTCCAGCATCCTTCCTTGGCACGGCACCCTCCCACCACAGGGTTCCCAGCCCACTTCCACCGGCCCTCACCTCAAGCGTTGAGATGAGATGATGAAATCTCCCCACTAGGCTCGAGTCCCCTTTCTAAACCACACTCGCTGCCTCTCCAGCTGTTCCTCGTGTGACCCACTTTTCAGTCACCTTCTACCATGCTCCACACATGCTCGTTTTCAGATTCTTTTCCCTTATAGGTTATTACAAAATACTGGACAGAGTTCCCTGTGCTATACAGTAGGTCCTTGTTGGTTATCCATTTTGTATATAATAGTGTGTAAATGTTAATCCCAGCCTCCTAATTTATCCCCACCCCCTTTCCCTTTCAGTAACCTTAAGTTTGTTTTCTAGGTCTGTGGATGTATTTCTTTTTGCAAATAAGTTCATTTGTATCTTTTTTTTTTTTCAGATTCCATATGCAAGTGATACATGACATTTCTCTTTGTCTGTCTTACATCAGTCAGTATGATAATCTCTAGATTTATCCATGTTGCTTCTAATGGCATTCTTTCATCATTTTGATGGTTGAATAGTACTCCATTGTGTATATGTACCACATCCTATTGTCCTTTCCTCTGTCAATGGACATTCAGCTTGTTTCCACGTCTTGGCTATTGTGAACAGTGCTGCAATGAACATTGGTGCACATGCTTCTTTTCTAATTGGAGTTTTGTCCCAGAAGTGGGTTTGCTGGGTCATATGGCAGCTCAGTTTTAGTGTTTTAAGGAACCTCCATAATGTTCTCCATAGTGGCTGCACCAATTGTCATTCCAAGCAACAGTGTAGGAGAGCTCCTTTTGCTCCGTGCCCGCAGCAGCGTTCATTGCTGTAGACTCTTCGGTCTGGCTATTCTGATGGGAGTGAGAGGATCTGTCACTCTAGTTTTGATTTGCACATACTCTACTTTACAAGTGGATTTCTCATGTTGCCACTGATGCTCGTGGTTCTAAAAGACCCTGTGGGTGCTAATAGGAGATGTTACCTGCCCTGCTCTGGGAGCACAGAGCACCTCACAGATGTTGGCTTGTCTGATATAGGCCTCCAAGGTCTGTAATGGCTGCGTTTTATTCCCATTTTACAGGTCAAGACATAAATGATGTGAAAGACATTGAGAGTTTCTCCATATCACAGTAAGAGTGGATGAAACCAGAGCATCCAGGTGAAAAGTGAAAATACATTTCCCCCGATTTCTGGAAACAACTCACTTTACAGACTAGCACCATGTGGGTTGTTCTAAAACCAGTTATCCACATTTGAAGTTAAGAACGATGCCCTGATTCCTGTCTCGATGAGAAAAGCCTCAATTATAACGATGGCCGAGAAACCTATTTATATTGTTTGAACACCAGTTTAAATAGTGACAGTGATGTGAGGATAAATTCTGTAAGGGGTGCCTGAAGGATCTGTTTGACAACTGATTTAATTAACCTGCTGTCTCCATAGGTGCTTCTACCATCAAGATGAAGAGGTTAGCCGTCCCACCCCTGCTCAAATGGCAATGGGAGAAAACTAGGGTGGGTCCAGCAAATGGAAACTGTTTAGGGATGTCTGTTCCCTTGGGATATTCACAGAAGGTTAAAGCATTTATGTTAATAGTTGAGTTCATGAATAATTGGTCTTCATGCAGAGCTCGCTATGGGCACGGTTTTAATGAGGACAGAGTGTGGCGTCTTGAAGACAGTTCCCGTCTTCCTTGCCTTTCCCTGCTGTGGTGCCCCAATATCCACGCGGCAGGGCCCCCATGAGGCCCGTGGCTGGCGGTGCCCCACCAAGGCTCCCCTCCCTGCTGATGTGAAAATGGGCTTCATCAGTCGAGGCCCTGGAGCGTGCATCTACAGGCAGATGTCGGACTGTAGGGGGGCACCTTCAGCCACAGAGAGATTCCCGCAGTGGGGTGTGGCTGGTTCAGCACCCCGCGTGGCAGCCAGGCTTTCTGGGCCCCAAGTCCTAATGACCTGCCGACATGAAGTGACTGATGTCCGTCTAGTTCAAACTGGCTGTTTGTGGTGTGTCCACAACTAGGGTGGGGATCAGCATGAAAATGAGCCTGACTTGTTTTTCAGATTCTCATTCTGGGATTAACAGAAAACTGATGTTTTCTTTCAATATCTCATTATTTTCCTCAGGTGCACATATACTTTGAAGCACAGGATTCTTTTTTGAGATTTCTTATTTTTTGCCTTTTAATTAATTACTTTTTTATTGAAGGGCATTTGATTTACAGTGTTGTGTTCATTTCTGCTATACAGCAAAGTGATTCAGTTATATACACACGGTGGTGGTGGTTTAGTTGCTAAGTTGTGTCTGACTCTTTGCAACCCCATGGACTGAAACCTGCCAGGCTCCACTGTCCATGGGATTTCCCAGGCAGGAATAATGGAGTGGGTAATTGTCATTACCTCCTCCAGGGGATCTTCCCAACCCAGGTATTGAACCCAGGTCTCCTGTATTGGAGGCAATCTCCTGCATTGCAGGTGGATTCTTTACCCACTGAGCCACCAAGGAAATCAGTTATAAAAGTATATAGACATACCCTTTTTTATATTCTTTTCCATTACATTTTATCACAGAATATTGAACGTAGTCCCTGTGCTATACAGTAGGACCTCGTTGCTTATCCGACCTGAATACACTGTTATGCATCTGCTAACCCCAACCTCCCAATCCACCTCCTCCCCACGTGGCAACTCAGGTCTGTTCTCTGAGTCTGTGTTTCACAGACAGGCTCACTCGTTGGATTCTGATGTGTCTTTGCAGACCTCGTGCGTGAACGGAGGCGTAAGTGAGAACAGCAGGTGGAGGTTCGCCCTGGGAAGACTCCCTCATCAACCTGAAAGTGTCCCTTCCCCTCAGGCTCCCAGCACACCAGGAAACGCCTCGTCTGGATGGAGTTGAGTAGCTGATCCTTTGTAACATCTCTAATCAGTGTATAAAGAGCAGTAAAGCGTGTGTTTATTGGCCACGGCTGACCCCGTCTCCTGACCTTTGTCAGAAAATCGTCTTCAATCCCCACGGAGGTTCTCAGCACCTCTGAACACCAAGTCCGGATTGCACAGACCCAGTGGACCAGATTTCAAAGTGATTTTGCCAACATTCTGGTGTCATCGTTCCCTGGTCCTGTAAATTCTTAGATCTCTTCAGCTGGCTGACCTATGAAATGAAGAGGTTGAAGTTAAATTCTTGAATATCCATTCCATTTAATATCTGTATTGGAGCCTGTTTTGAAAGCCCTACATTGCAAACTTACACAAGAACAGAAAAGGGAGTCTTTTACCCAAGAATCTCAAGATTTATTTAGTGAAATAAAGCATAGATTTATAGGGGCTTCCCAGGTGGCACAGTGGTAAAGACACAAGTTTGATCCTTGAGTTGGGAAGATCCCCTGGAGAAGGGAATGGCAATCCACTCCAGTATTCTTGCCTGGAGAATCACATGGATATAGGAGCCTGGCAGGCTATAGTCCATAGGGTTGCAAGAGTCAGACATGACTGAACATGCATGCATAGGCACATAAGGCCTATGAAAAACTGGTCCTCAGTTTTTGATGTTTCGGGGGCTTTAGATTCAGACCAACTCAGCTAAGCCATGACTCTGGATAAACCCAGCCCTCCAGAGGTCTGGGCATGAATTGTCCCAACCCTGGTTCTCCCAGTTTCCAACAAAAGGGTTTCAGTCCGCCCAGCTCTTAGTGCTAGGGACAGGGTGGAGACTGACAAGCTTTTCACTTGTCAGAACTTCAGAATTATTTTTCAAGTTATGTTTAGGTTTTGCTTTTAAGGTTATACTAGCCTCATAAAAGAAATAAAAAATATTCCCAATTCTTCCTAGAGATAAATCCAATTTTGTTTTTGAAGTTGATCGTTAAACTTGAAGTCTTGAGGTTGTCACCTTAGAAATAATAACACAAGCCTTGGCTATTTGTTGTAATAATATTTTGATTTGATGATACAAACTCTAAAATAATCCTACAGTAGATTTAATTGATATTTTTTTCAATCTACCATGGGTCTTATTTTGTGTTCTAAGTACATTTTTCTGATAAACTTAAATTTTAAAATATTTGGGCCTAAATTTTAAATTGGATTACCAAGCAGACCGTAGGAAAAAATCCAAGGTCATTTTGATAATTGATGCAGAGGAATGAAGCTTAACTTCCTGGAAGAGCATTTTTCTGTTCATTTCATTTCCATTCAATTCAATTAAAAAATACCCTAATCTCTACCCTTGAATTATTAATTGAGTCTTTTTTTCATGTATCTACTATGTACCAAGCCCTGGAGATAACAAACATAATTCATATTGTTTCCCTGATCTAAATGAAGGGTAAGTAGTAAGAGAGAGACAGAATGTGAATTAAATTTAAAGCAATCTGGTAGATGTCGTAACTCAAGCACAGGCTTATGTGAGGAGAAGTCAAGACAGATTTTAGATGGCAACTCAATATTGAGCAGTCAGGGACAACATCCTCACAGCAATTTTTCCGGGTGTGACTCATAAAGGGATTTTTGTCTAAGAAGGGTGAGGAAATCACAAACAGAAAATACAATCTCTGCAGGCCGGCATGAAACAGCATGATAAATGCAGGTGTGTGGGTATCGCGATGAGGTTGAAGCTAGGGCTCATGGGACCTCTGTGGGGGAAGAGACTGGATGAGTTAAACAGGGATCATACTGTGAAAGGACTTCTGTGTCCCTACAAATAATCTGAGTTCTGTCTCCTACACAACAGGAAATCACGGATGTGCTTTCAATCACAATAACCTAATCAGACTTGGATATTAGAGAGATTCTGCCTACAGTGGTGGCAATGGTGGATAGTTCATTTGGGGGGAGTGCAACTGGGGGACGCTGAAGGCATGACTGTGTGATGAAGCAAATGTGAGCCTGAGATTTACAGCCTTCATGAACAGCTCTAATGAGTCGACAGATGAGTTGACCACTAAGCAGTAGCTCAGGTGGGAGGAGAAGGGGAAGACAGAGGATGAGATGGTTGGATGGCATCACCGACTCAATGGACATGAGTTTGGGTAAATTCTGGGAGTTGATGATGGACAGGGAGACCTGGCATGCTCCAGTCCATGGGGTCGGAAAGAGTCGGACACGACTAAAACAGTAGCTCAGTGGTTAAGAATCCACTTGCAGTGTGGGAGACCTAGGTTCAATAGCTGGGTTGGGAAGATCCCCTGGAGGAAGGCATGGCAACCCACTCCAGTGTCCTTGCCTGGAGAATCCCCATGGACAAAGAAGCCTGAGGGGCTACAGTCCATGGGGTTGCAATGAGTCAGACAAGACAGCTACTGAGCAAACAGTCTGCAACACATGCTAAAGAAACAGAAGGAAAAGGAACATGATCACAACACGCATGTGAAAGAGAGTCACTTGGTTGGAAACTGGGAAGGGCGTCAGGCAGAGACACGTCGTGATGTCATACAAACAAAGGAGGTCGCAGACTCACCCCTCCTGTCTTGAGCAGTCTCTCTGTTGGTTTCTTTTTCAGTCCCCACAGAGACTGTAAGGGCGCCATCCACGGGCAGGTCAGCGGGCTCAGTTCGCTGCAGCACTTGCCACACTTAACCTGGCTCTTTCTTGGACTGCCTGGGCTTGCCTCACTGCATGGTGATCTCAAGGCAACGTGTCAAGACCTTCCAGGAGGGCAAGTCTGGCCAGCCCTCACCTTGAAGACCACTGTCAACTCATCTGAAACTGCTTACAGTTCAGTTCAGTTCAGTCGCTCAGTTTCTGACTCTGCGACCCCATGAACCGCAGCACACCGGGGCTCCCTGTCCATCACCAACTTGGAGTTTACCCAAACTCAAGTCCATTGAGTCAGTGATGCCATCCAACCATCTCATGCTCTGCCATCCCCTTCTCCTCCTGCCTTTGATCTTTCCTAGCATCAGGGTCTTTTCAAATGAGTCAGCTCTTCACATCAGGTGGCCAAAGTATTGGAGTTTCAGCTTCAACATCAGTCCTTCCAGTGAACACCCAGGACTCATTTCCTTTAGGATGGACTGGTTGGATCTTCTTGCAGTCCAAGGGACTCTCAAGAGTCTTCTCCAACACCACACTTCAAAATCATCAATTTTTCAGCGCTCAGCTTTCTTTATAGGCCAACTCTCACATCCATACATGACCACTGGAAAAACCATAGCCTTGACTAGATGGACCTTTGTTGGCAAAGTAATGTTTCTACTTCTTAATAAGCTATCTAGGTTGGTCATAACTTTTCTTCTAAGGAGCAAGCATCTTTTAATTTCATGGCTGCAACCACCATCTGCAGTGATTTTGGAGCCCCCCAAAATTAAGTCTGACACTGTTTCCACTGTTTCCCTATCTATTTGCCATGAAGTGATGGGACTGGATGTCATGATCTTAGTTTTCTGAATGTTGAGCTTTAAGCCAACTTTTTCACTCTCCTCTTTCACTTTCATCAAGAAGCTCTTTAGTTCTTCTTCACCTTCTGCCTAAGGGTGGTATCATCTGCATATCTGAGGTTATTGATATTTCTCCCAGCAATCTTGATTCCAGCTTGTGCTTCATTCAGCCCAGCATTTCTCATGATGTACTCTGCATATAAATTAAATAAGTGAAAATATACAGCCTTGACGTACTCTTTTCCTATTTGGAACCAGTCTGTTGTTCCCTGTCCAGTTATAACTGTTGCTTCCTGACCTGCATACAGGTTTCTCAAGAGGCTTACAAGTGATATGGAAAGATTGAGGGTGGGAGGAGAAGGGGACGACAGAGGATGAGATGGCTGGATGGCATCACTGACTCAATGGACATGAATTTGGATAAACTCCAGGAGTTGGTGATGGACAGGGAGGCCTGGTGTGCTGCAGTCCATGGGGTCGCAAAGAGTCAGACAGGACTGAGTGACTGAACTGAACTGAACTGATATTGTTACTTAGAAATGCTAATAAGGGAAGATCATCAATAATTTTTTCTGTGTGTAAATAAGAGAGTGAGTAAGAAAAGTCACATACATTTCCTCATTTTTATAAAGGGAAGTGCAGAAAGGACACAGCGAGAGGAGAGGAGATTGGTTTCCTACAGGGGGCAGCGAAGAGAGGCGTGAGGGATGAAATAGATTTCTGATTATTCCCGTGAGGGCTCTGACTTTTAGAACAACTTCATGTTTCATGTTTCCACAAAATAAGTAAAATCAACAAGTATGGAAGAAGAAGAAGAAAACCCAAAATACAACAAAATGAAATGAATAAGGTTTATGCTTTTCAAAATAAAAACTTAAACATACTGAAGGATGAGGGAAAAGAATGAATTAGCAACTCCAGAACAACCTGTTTCTTTGGACAGTATTTTAACTCTTTAAATTCAGGGAAGTGACTTGGCAATTATGAAACTGCTTTGTGTGTTTTTTAGGTGTGAGAAAATAAGCAAATAGACAGAGATCTTGTGGATAATGTGAAGTTTTTCCCTGCTGAAGAAGAGAGTTATGAACAAAGAAAAGGGCAAAGCTGAAAGAAGCCCTGTGGTGTTGGGAAGAGAGGTAGAGATGCAGAGAGAGAGAAAAAGGAATGAATATATATGAAAATAGATATAGATGTATGCCTCTATCTGAATCTATTTATACATATTTCCTGTGTCTATCATATGAGTCACATCTAGCACCCAGTTCTGATTTGTAAATGCCATTCTTCAATGAAAATAAGCAGGGCTCCTTGGAGATGTGGCTGGTACCACTCCGGGGGTAAGGGAAGTGTGAGAAGAGCTGGACAACCTGTAAAGAAGTAAGGAAGTAAACGATGCAGGAGTCTGCAGCCAGGCTCCCACTGGCCCTATTTAGGACAATTTGAGCGAGAAAAAAATGACAGTAATAGGTTATATGACCTATTGACTAAAATAAGCAATCACAAAGGCATACTGATAAAATAAGTGAATAAATAAATGGCAGAGAAGGAGAGGTGTGTTCTTATAGGAGGAATCCAACTATAAAAAGTAGAAAGTAGATGAAATTGCCATATCATTATTTGGCAACTACCTTAGTAAAATTGAGGGCTTCCCAGGTGGTGCTGTGGTAGAGAATCCACTTGTAATGCAGAAGACAAGGGAGACGCAGGTTTGATCCCTGGGTAGGAAAGATCCTCTGGAAGAGGACATGGCAACCCACTCCAACATTTTTGCCTGGAAAATCCCATGGACAGAGGAGCCTGGTGGGCTACAGTTCATTGGGTGTCAAAGAGTTGGACACGACTGAGCACGCACACACAGGGAAATCTATGCTTTCACTCTGACCTGCAGTAAACATTTGTCATGTAGTAAGATTGTCTTAGGCAAGACCCATCAAGTGCTGTCAAAGTCACTATGCAAGAACAGGGAGAAAAAAGCACGATTTATCTCTAGAGTCACAAAGTATTTTCTGTTGAGAACATAGTAGTCACCAAGGATAAACAGCAATATTGTAGCAGACATTATCTAGGTCAAGTGACCATGTGATCAGATTGACTTCACTGACAACGCAGTAATCAGCTGGGTTGAGCCCATATGCCTTTAGAGGCAATGCACTGATAAGATCGCAAATATTTGTTCCAAAAATGCAAAACCCAAATCCAACCAAGAGAAAGCATGCAATGAACCCAAATGGAAGGGCTTTCCCCCAAAACTGGGCTGCATTCTTTGAAGTATCTGGGTCCTAAAACTCCAAAAAAAAAAAAAAAGATGGAAAAATTGTTCTAGATGGTAGAGGGGTAAAAGAGACCCAAGAATGAACACATCTGGACTCTTTTACACAAAAATGGCAAAACTTGAACTTTTAAAGCTGTATTAGAGGCCCTTATTATGATCCTGTGATAAACCATAATGCCAAAAAATATTGAAAAAGGATGTATATGTATGTAGATCTGCATCACTTTGCTGTACAGCAGAAATTAACATCGTACAACATCTCCTGGTGCCAGGATCTTCTGCACCTCTTCTTATATTTCTAATTATTTCATACACTTTCACTCGCTGGTTCCTCGGTGTGAATGCCCCTAAATGATGATACTGCCCAGGGTCATCTTCTGTGCTATTTTTCCTTCTACATACTCTCTTTGAGTGAGAGCAGTCACTACAATCTCTATGTTGATTGTATCTATGGCATAGATGGACCTTCTGGACTCTGGATTTGCATCTGAAAATAGGCTGAGTAGCATGTCCCACCAAGACTGGGCTGAAGACATGCCCTTCCGTCAGTCCAGACAGCACCGTGTGTCATCTGTCCTCCTCTGAAGGCTCCACGTCCTTCATCTTAATAGTTCATGTCATTAGGCCTTCTTTAGATATATGTTAATGTCATCACCTGCATTTGTAATTTTAATCAGCACAGGTTTCTGCATTTCAGTAGCTATTGTTTAATCATATTATATTGAGTTCAGTTTTCTTGGTAGAAACAAAGCATTGTCCCAAATACTTTAAGTTGGATGTGTAGTTTTCACTGATTTTTCAAAACACAGAGATAACTGTTGATCCACCAAAAAGTACCTTGTAACCCTAAACTGAACACCTTTCATTCTAAAGAAGATTAATCAGAATTAAAGATGATACTGAGAAGACAGATCAGTGTATGGGAGCCCAGATAAGCTAATTTGACCTCATTATATGATACAAAACTCCTGCGAAATCTTCAAAATTCTATTAAAGATGTAGATGTTTGACATAATGTAAAAAAATCTTTATTTGGTTGTATAAATATCTATATTCAAGCATTTACTATGTTAGTGCTGCATCTCTAAGATCATATTTTAAATTATTTTTCTTCTGTCTTGCCTCTGATTTAATTCCCCTCCCCCCTTCCAAGCACCATGTGTTTTCAATGAGAGTTGATACTGTGGAAGTCAAAACTGGTTTTCCATCACTGTGTTATAATCACATCTCTGAAACAGAGAGAGAGAGAGAGCTTTGCCAAAAAATGGGGAAAGTAGGAAACTGTGGACACACATAATAAGAATAAAATTCAGTGACAAATATGAAAATTAAAAGTATAACTTTTTTCTTTAACAAAATGGCATTTTTACCTTTAATATTACTTTTCAAACATCATTACAAAATCAAGGTTGAGTTGCTTCATGAAAACCCTCAGCTGAAATAAAGTGTAATAAAACTCATTGATTCTAATCTTAAACCTCAAAATAATCAATATTTAAGCAAACACAGTAATTTTGAAGTGCCAAATTGTCTTGACGATAACACGCATATAGCCTGAATCACACTAGAGATATTTTCTATCCTAATTGTAAGTTAGCAACTTGGGAGCTAGCATCTTTGTAATTCATTTTCTGTCATCTGAAAGCAAGTCCTTTTGCTTGATGGATTTATCTGTATTCACAGTGAAAAGTGCACCCTTATTCATTGGTACCCCTGGCTTTCCCTCAGAACGTGAAATTAGTATGGATTTCCTGTTCTTCTCAGTGCCCCATGGGGGCTGAGTAAGTCAGTGTTGGCTGGCCATTTAGTCCCGGCCACCTCGAATGATGATTGGAGGGAGCTGGAAGAACACACGGCTGCTCCCCCATCCTGGCACTAATCCCCACTGTTTTACATGAGCTGGAACTGGAGCAATCATACCCTCTTGGAAAAATTAGTTCAGAGCAGCCAAGGTGGAGAGTGTAGCACAAAACCACGGTTTTCACTGCAAAGAGCATGGCCTCTGCAGGCAGACTGAAATGGATTCGCGAGTTCGTTTCACTGCTCATTTTCTGTGTAACCTTGAAGACATTCAACTTCTGTTCTCTTGAACACCCTACCTATCAAATGCAGCCAGCAAACACTGTCCTTTTCAGGCCATTTTGAAGATCATTAATAACATGCACAGGGCATCTGGTTCATGGAAAGTGCGCTGTATAGTCACAAAACATACCAAGTGCCAAATATGTTCTAAATGTGTGGCCATCTCCCTCTATCCTGAAAGGGACATGAGCTCTTATAAGATGGGTAAAAAATCACTGGAGATGGTGACTGAAGCCATGAAATTAAAAGACGCTTACTCCTTGGAAGAAAAGTTATGACCAACCTAGACAGCATATTAAGAAGTAGAGACATTACTTTGCCAACAAAGGTCCGTCTAGTCAAGGCTATGGTTTTTCCAGTGGTTGTGTATGGATGTGAGAGTTAGACTATAAAGATGACTGAACATCAAAGAACTGATGCTTTTGAAGTGTGGTGTTGGAGAAGACTCTTGAGAGTCCCTTGGACTGCAAGGAGATCCAACCAGTCCATCCTAAAGGAAATCAGTCCTGAATATTCATTGGAAGGACTGATGCTGAAGCTGAAACTCCAGTACTTTGGCCACCTGATTTGAAGAGCTGACCCATTTGAAAAGACCCTGATGCTGGGAAAGATTGAGGGCAGGAGGAGAAGGGGACGACAGAGAGTGAGATGGTTGGATGGCATCACTGACTCAATGAACATGAGTTTGGGTAAACTCCAGGAGTTGGTGATGGACAGGGAGGCCTGGCATGCTGCAGTTCATGGGGTTGCAAAGAGTCGGACACAACTGGGTGACTGAAGTGAACTGAACTGAACTGAAGATGGGTAAGGAAACACTTCACTCTGGTATGGGATACAGGCATGATAGTGTTAGAAGGGAAAACATCGGATGCCCACTGAAATTTGAATTTCAGAAAACAGTCAGCACTATTTTTTTTTTAGTACAGATACTTTTCATACTGTATTTGGGATACACTGAAAATTACTCATTGCTTTTGAGATTCAAATTTAACTGGGTGTTCCATATCTTATCTGACAACTCTAGTGGAAGATCCTATTGAAAACTACTCTTTTTTTCTTTTTTCGGACTATTCTGAGTTGTTATTCTTTGCTCAATAGTATCATGCTTGTTTGGCAAGTTGTGAACAATGAACTGGGCTATGGCTTGGGCATAAAATGTTTCTGGTTGCTTGGATATTCTTTTTTCTCATTCATGAAGTGGGAGTCATGAGAACACTGTCAGTTCAGTCGCTCAGTCGTGTCTGACTCTTTGCGACCCCATGGACTGCAGCACGCCAGGCTTCCCTGTCCTTTGCCAGCTCCCAGAGCTTGCTCAAGCGCATGTCCATTGAGTCGGTGATGCCATCCAACCATCTCATCCTCTGTTGACCCCTTCTCCTCCTGCCTTCAATCTTTCCCAGCATCAGGGTCTTTTCTAATGAGTCCGTTTTTCGCATCAGGTGGCCAAAGCGTTGGAGCTTCAGCTTCAGCATCAGTCCTTCCAATGAATATTCAGGACTGATTTCCTTTAGGATTGACTGATTGAATCCCCTTGCAGTCCAAGTGAGTCTCAAGAGTCTTCTCTAACACTTACTGTACAGTTTTGTATATTATTATGATTAAATAAGTCAATAAATCTAACTTGGAAAAGTGCACAGTACATAATAGTTGCTCAAAATATTAGTTATAACCACATTTCATCTCTTTTAATATGTTCACTTTTTTCACATTTTAAGATTCTTACAACTTGGAATTATCTTTGAACCGATCACAATTTACAGTCACTCTTGGCTGAAGACAGCTGTGATGTGGATACTGGCATGGACTTGATAGGAGCTGTTCACATTGTCATGGCTTCAACTGATTTATGTACACTTTCTGAAAACAAAAATTGTTTCACTCCTTAGAAAGAGAAAATTCACAGGCTTAGCAGGAGATCTCAAAGAAACATGAAAAGAGAAGTTTTTCTCTTAAAAAGAAATTCTCCTGGGCTCTTTCTCTTAGAAAGAAAGAAATCAGACAGAGAAATTGGATCACTTACATGTGAAATCTAAAAAGTAAAATGTAAAAAAAACTAGAGCAAAATAGCATTGTAGGCTGAGAAGATCCAAGTGCTAGAGTCCAGAGAGCTTCAGGACCCAGCCCTGGGGGCGGGGGTCCTCGTGGAGGAGGAGCAGCGAACATTGTTCACGAGCTTCACAGGAGTCCACTGTGCTGACGTGAGCCATGTGACTGAACACATTTGTGTTTGTAACAGATGCCCTCCCTAGATGTACCGATAAGCAGAACACACTGGGTACGTACATCTACACGTGGGGAGGAAGACCGATCGTTATTAAGCCTCTGCTAAGGACCAGGTTGGCTCTTTTCAAGTCATTGCAGATGAGTCCTTAGATCCAGAAGGACTGAATGGCTTCCCAGCATTTAATCAGCTCTAAGAGCAGGTTATCTAATTCTAAAAATCTGTGCTCCCTCTTCAGTGGCCAAAAGAAGTGAAAAAAGACATCACAGCATGTGACGGAGGTAACTTCTATTTATGAGAAAAAGTTAAGAACTGAGTGATAGATTTGATGTGGGGATGGGATGAGGACGAATTACGAGCTAGTTTTACATCTTTATTTTTCCAATTTATTCTTTTGTTTATAATTGCTGGATTCACTTTTAAAATGGCCCTATTAATTAATAATAAATAATAAATAAATAATAAACATGTCTCAGGTATAAAAGATGGAGCTGGGCTGTGAAGGCAGCTCAGTTTTCAAAAGCCCTTTGTCTTCCCAAGACACCATGCCATTTGCAAACCTCCTGATCATCCTTCATGTTCCTGCTCAGTCCAATACTCGTTTCTCTTTTTTCAAAATTAATTAATTTTTATTGAGGTATAGTTGCTTCATAATATTGTGCTAGTTTCTACTGGCTATTGAAGTATATCACCTCTATGTACATATATCCCCCATTTTTTATGTACTTCCCACTCTGGTGACCACTGAGCTATACCGTATTTCTCAGTAGTGACCTACATAGTGACGTGTGTATGCCAATCTCAACCTCCCAGATCATCCCACCCCGTCGTCCCCTCTTGGTATCCGTAAGTTTGTTCTCTACATCTGTGTCTCCATTTCTGCTTTGCAAATAAGATCATCTGAACCAAATCTTTCTCCTTCACCCTCCCCACATTAAGAGCATAGAGAAAAAAAAAAGCAAACTTCGTGTGGACTGGCTGTTACTACCCTGTATTCTTGATCGGGGCTTTTGTTTCTCTCTACCTAGATCAATAGCCCAAAGTCCTCCATTTTCAGCTCCTAGTCACTTACTGATTCATATTGGATGGTTGCTGATAGAAGTCCACCTTTAAATCAGTAAATTTTTACAGAACATTTACCACATAAAATGGGGAAGCCTCAGTAATGTGGAAAGAACGCTGTCTAGCTTCAGGGAAATTTTCCTGACAGGGGTTTAGTATCATACTAAGAAAATGCCATTCCCTGCCAGGACCTGCTTCTGAAACCACTTAATTATATACAGAGAGAGAAGGTGCTTTGTCCAGCATGGTTAAATCTTATTGCATCATAACCAACAACAGTGTTTTGTATACACTTTATTCAACCAAGATTCAGGTTTAAACTTCTGTTCAAAATGCTCCCCATGGTTCCTTCCCTACTTCCTGATTAAATGATTAAATCATGGGCCTCAGGTTAATGAACAGTTTTATGAAGCCAAGGTATATGTCCTTTGACATCCAATTAAAGTTGATGTGTTCCTACCAAAAAAAGTGCATTATTAAGATGAGTGCCTTCTTTTGCTCTGAATTACAACTTTTTATTAGAAAAAATGTAAATTATTTAAATGAGAGGAAAAAAGACCTTAATACTGTAAATTTAAGCAATCAAGTGGGTCATTTCTTACCTGACTATAAATATCTGTGTTAACTTATACTGTCTTGAAAAGAAGTATGTCTATTGCTTCCTTCCTCATAAATTATGAGTATTGTTTCTAATAAATGGTCAGCAGTGGGCCTGCTTCAAGTATCTGAGTTTCTCAAAATTAATGTCTTTGTTTATGACCTATTTTTAGGACCACTTAAGTTTCAGCTCTAAAGATGAAAAATAATTAACTAAGAGTAATGTTGTGATGCTCTAGGAACTGAAAAAATGAAGCAGTGACTTTTATTGCAATAATTTCTTTCACTTTTTGGTAATTAAGCTTTTTGAATAACCCTTCTGAAAATGTAAAAATGTTAGAGATACTTTTATCATTCTTCTTCCTTGAGGACAAAAGAATCTTTATGGCACACATTTAAGCAGTTCAGTTCAGTTCAGTCACTCAAGTCGTGTCCGACTCTTTACAACCCCGTGGACTGCAGCGTGCCAGGCTTCCCTGTCCATCACCAACTCATGTCCATCACCATTTACTCAAACTCATGTTCATTGAGTTGATAATGCCATCCAACCATCTCACCCTCTGTCATCCCCTTCTCCTCCTGCCCTCAATCTTTCCTTGCATCAAGGTGTTTTCCAATGGGTCAGTTCTTCACATCAGGTGGCCAAAGTATTGGAGTTTCAGCTTCAGCATTTGTCCTTCCAATGAATATTCAGGACTGATTTCCTTTAGGATGGACTGATTGGATCTCCTTGCAGTCCAGGGGACTCTCAAGAGTCTTCAACAACACAGTTCAAAAGCATCAATTCTTTGGCATTCAGCTTTCCTTATAGCCCAACTCTCATATCCATAGATAACTACTGAAAAAAATCATAGCTTTGACTAGATGGACCTTTGCTGGTTAAGTAATGTCTCTGCTTTTTAATATGCTGTCTAGGTTGGTCATAACTTTTCTTCCAAGGAGCAAGCATCTTAATTTCATAGCTGCAATCACCATCTGCAGTGATTTTTGAGCCCAAGAAAATAAAGTCTGACACTGTTTCCACTGTTTCCCTATCTATTTGCCATGAAGTGATGGGACCGAATGCCATGATCTTAGTTTTCTGAATGTTGAATTTTAAGCCAACTTTTTCACTCTTCTCTTTCACTTTCATCAAGAGGCTTTTTAGTTCTTCTTCACTTTCTGCCATAAGGGTGGTGTCATCTGCATATCTGAGGTTATTGATATTTCTCCCAGCAATCTTGATTCCAGCTTGTACTTCATCAAGTCCACTGTTTTTCATGATGTACTCTGCATATAAATTAAATAAGCAGGGTGACAATATACAGCCTCGATTCTCTTATTCTTATTTGGAACAAGTCTTTTGGTCCATGTCCAGTTCTAACTGTTGCTTCCTGACCTGCATACAGATTTCTCAGGAGGCAGGTAAGGTGGTCTGGTATTCCCATCTCTTGAAGAATTTTCCACAGTTTGCTGTGATCCACACAGTCAAAGGCTTTGTCATAGTCAATAAAGCAGAAGTAGATGTTTTTCTGGAACTCTCTTGCTTTTTCAATGATCCAATGGATGTTGGCAATTTGATCTCTGGTTCCTCTGCCTTTTCTAAATCCAGATTGAACATCTGGAAGTTCACAGTTCATGTACTGATGAAGCCTGGCTTGGAGAGTTTAGAGCATTACTTTACTAGTGTGTGAGATGAGTCCATTTGTGCGGTAGTTTGAGCATCCTTTGGCATTGTCTTTCTTTGGGATTGGAATGAAAACTGACCTTTTCCAGTCCTGTGGCCACTGCTAAGTTTTCCAAATTTAATATTTCTGTCAAAATCTCATTGTATTTTCTAACGTAAGATAAAAGTACTAGGATAAATTCTATATCTTTGCCAAAGCATAGGCATTTAATAAATTTTTGTTGAATGGGTCAATTAACAAATAAATGAAATAAGGATCAAATTTTATATTTCACCAAGAGATAGAACTTTGAAAAGAAAATTCTTAATTTCAATTTTAATTTTTTCCCAAATTTTTGTTATTATGATAATATTGGATATGTAATTATAGATGTTTTGGGAATAAAAGAATGAAACTAAATGACTTTTTAAATGTATATTTCTCTTATGTACTGCTCTTAGGGCAAAGTGGCACCATTACTATTTCCATAGAAACAGTTATTTTTTGAAAATCAAAAAGAATGAAGTAAAGAAATACACATGAGGAAAAAGACTCATTTGAAACATGGGTTTATACCTCACAGAATACTGCATGGAACACTCACTGCATCATTCGCCTATATGAGAAATGATAGATAAACTGATAATATACAAAGGAAAATTGCCGTGAGCTTTGTAGCTTGCATCTATTTCAAAACGTGGTGAGGGGAGTGGTGGTTAGGGAGTAGTGTCTGAACATAGGGGAAAATGAAAACTGAACAGCAGTGGATTTTGTCAAATATCTTTTATATATCTATGAAAATTATATGATTTTCCCTTGCTGTTGTTCAGTCACTAAGTCATGTCCCACTCTTTGTGACCCCATGGACTGCAGCACGCCAGGCTTCCCTGTCCAACACCAGTTCCCAGAGTTTACTCAAACTCATGTCCATTGAGTCAGTGATGCCATCTAACCATCTCATCCTCTGTCGTCCCCTTCTTCTCCTGCCCTCAATCTTTCCCAGCATCAGGGTCTTTTCCAATGATTTGGCTCTTTGCATCAGATGGCCAAAGTATTGGAGCTTTAGCATCAGTCCTTCCAATGAGTGTTCATGGGTGACTTCCTTTAGGACTGACTCTCCTCGCTGGTTTGACTTTCCCTTACCTCTATTAATATGATCAATGTTAATAGTGAACTTCTAATACTGAACCACTCTTATATTTCTTGAATGAACCTGCTTGTTCAGAGTGTACAAATTTTATTTCAAATTTTTTCATTGCGATCTTGTGAGACTGCTATGTGTTTTTCTTTGTGGTACAACTGTTTTGTGAAAAAAAGAAGTCTTTCTGGCATGCTTTTATGGTCCCTAGAGACATTATTTTGTATTTGTTTTTCTTACAATAATTTTATATGAAAATTGGTTGAGACTTTTTCTTCAGATTATTTTTTATGTAAAATTGATTTCTTTCTTTTTTTTTAGAGATTGAACCCTCTAAACTCTAGACTTGTTTTTTTTTCTTTTCCTCCTTTATGTTGGTTTCGGGATGTGGTATCAGATGTGGACTCATGATTTCTGAGAACTTTTTTCCTCCTCTCTTTGCCTTTCTTTTATCTAGACCTTCCTTTACCATCTCTGATCTGATCAATTGAGCTTTTACTACAAGTGCAAAATTTTGTCCTAGAAGGTGTCTTTGGTTTTTACATTTGATAATACCCAGGACTCTGAGACAGACCAAGACAATTACAATTACAATTACCAAGACAATTACAGCTGTTAGAATTTCCATTGCTCTGCTCATATGTTCATTGAGAATTTTGCATCTATGAAAATATTAAAAATAAATACAGGGGGCATCTCAAGTGAAATGCCACAGATGAGTATTAAATACTCTGATATGTAAATCTTTGCGATAAGCTAATAGAATTTTGTACAATGTCATGGATGAATATGGTCACATGGCACCAGAACATTTTGTATGGCTGTGTTGGTGGCGCTAGCAGTAAAGAACCCACCTGCCAATGCAGGAGGTGTAAGAGACCCGGGTTTGACCCCTGGGTCAGGAAGATCCCCTGGAGAAGGAAATGGCAACCCACTCCAGTATCCTTGCCTAGGAAGCCCATGGACAGAGGAGCCTGACGGGCTACAGTCCATGGGGTCACAGAGTCGAACACGACTGAAGCGACTTAGCAGTAGCAGCAGCGCCTTGCAAACACTGCAGCAAATGAAAACATACTCACTTTTCCACAGATCTCTGTAAAAACTGAAGAGCCCGTGAAGAAGACTGCCATTGCTGTGTCCTGGCTTCGTGCTCGCGCCCTGAAGACCTGTGCTCGGCACCTTCTTTTCTTGTTCTTGTCATATTGTAATTAATACATGACGAAAGATGTTTCTTTATTGCTTTTTTAAAAAATGCTTTCTCTTTTATTCATTTATTTTTTCTTTCTTTTGGCTAAGTCTCACGCTTATGGGATGTTAGTTCCCCTACCAGGGACTGAACCCTTCTGTGGAACTCAGAGTCTTAACCACTGGAATGCCAAGAAAGTTCCAAAGATTTTCTAAAAGAGGAAGAAATCTGAAGCCAAAGTATAACACTTTGCATGTAGAGAATAAAACATATACTTTCAGAATGGCTCCAGATATAACGTTGTTTGGCATCACACAAGAGTAACTTGCCAGGTTTTTATCAAATCTTTGGAATTCGTAGTTGCATTTCAGTGAATCTGAAATCTGCTCTGTTTTACTTCATCTGCCTTGAGTTCTTTGCCTGAAAGCCTTTAATCAGTGCTTAGAGAGGTCTCTGTAAATAAAATGTTTATCAGATTCAAGCACTTATGCAAATGAAAGTTTTAAAAAGTCATTAATATTAAATTATAGCACTCATCAAGATTTTCAAGATACATGCACTTCAGCATAAAATATGAGAAATTCTCTGACCAACACAAGTTAGCCACCACCTTGAGTCTGTGTACTTTATGTAATATTTATTTTATTTATATATGCCTTTATAAGAGGGATAAAATTAAGGAGCAGATGGGCAGAGAGGAAACCCAGCCAGGAAGTCGTCACTGTAACTCTGGAGCAAAGCAAGCGTGTAGTGTCTTGATCCAGTACATTTATTTTTCATTATAAGTCAACTGAGTTCATTTTATGTCACTTTACAATAAAAAATTGAAACAATGATCTGACTACTTAGTGATGGAGCCTGTTACTCAGTAAGATTCACTAGAAATTCTAATTGAAGAAGAAAATACCTTAAGTCTTTTTTTTTTAGCTGAGGATCTAGAGTCCATGATAAAGAGGGCAGCACCCACATACCTGCACCTTCATCATTTCCCGTCCATCTGAGGACCATGGACCCCAGAGCCCATGAGTTCTCTAGTATAACCCTGGGGTTCAGCCTATTTTGTGTAAATCATTCACATTTTTATTAGTTTGACTTTTGAGTTATTTTTAAGTGAATTATTTTTGTCTCTCAAATTGATTGTTACAAGATGTAGTTATTGGGGCCTCAGCCTCAGTGTTTTCTAAGAAGAATTTGAGAATTACAAGAAAAGCCACTTGTGCGTCCAGCTGGCTGTGGGTTGACTTGGAGTTTAAGAGAGAGAGTCTCTGAAGGGGGCTGCCTTCACAGCCTGGTTTGGGACAGAACCCTTCTGACCTCTATTGTAGGGGAAATTGCAAAGCTGACTCCTTGTCACTCTCAAATGTGTCCCTCTTAGGATGGCAGATTAAAAGTTCACTGACCCATCAAAAGTTTACAATCTGCCTACAGTACTATGTGTAGAAACTCACAAACTGCATACATTAAATCAATATTAGGAGTCAGTCATAAAAAATCTAGCATATCTCAGATACCCTACAATAACTCATAGTTTTGGCACGCATAATATTTTTAAGTGTACAGAAACACACTGTTAAATCTCTTTCCTTATCTTGTGAATTGCAAAGGAGGTGGGTGTCTAGCTGTTTCTGCTGCAGATTGGAATGGTCCTGCTCTCCTGTGTTCTCAGCCAGACAGATGGAAACTATCATCAAAACCCAAACAGAGCCTTTATTCTGCTTGTGATTCAATGTTCTCTTTGAAATTGCCCTAGCATTTCATCACTGTAGTTATGGCTACATGAATATGTGTATTTTGTTATTTCAAAAGGGAAAATGCTTTTGGTCAATGTGTCTTGTCATTTACTTTGCCACAGTACAATTTCAACCTGAAAGGAAAATGTAAGTTGGCTAAAATGAAGGTGGATGGTGTGAGTTTATTTTGATTCTGTCTTAGAAATTATGTTTATGTATTTAATTCTGTTGGCCAAGTACAGATCCATATTTCCTTATCTGCAAGGAGAAAATCCACAAAACCCTGACAAATGAAATTTTTTAAGTCTTTACAGTCAAGTCAATCCTAGCAGTCAATCCTAAAGGAAATCAACCCTGAATATTCATTAGAAGCACTGATGCTGAAGCTGAAGTGCCAATACTTTGCCACCTGATGCAAAGAGCCAACTTGTTGGAAAAGACTCTGATGCTGGGAAAGATTGAAGGCAGGAGGAGAAGGGGACGACAGAGGATGAGATGGTTGGATGGCATCACTGACTCGATGTACGTGAGTTTGAGCAAGCTCTGGGAGACAGTAAACGAGAGGGAAGCCTGGTGTGCTGTAGTCCCTGGGGTTGCAGAGTCAGACATGACTTAGTGGCTGAAGAATAGCAGTCAAGTCGGTCCTACATTAATACGAGTCTGGTTGTAACCTTGGCCCCACGCATAGAGAGATTTTGAGGCAGGCACCAGCTCAGACCCTCTGGGATCCCATGTGATCTGAAGCAGTTCTTAATTCTGAGGCACATCTACCCCCAACACTGATGCCATCCATTTCCCATCAGTTTCATTTAAAGGAAGAAGGTTCATAGTGAGGATCAGATGATACCAGACCATGAAGTTGTTAATTCTGCTTCTCTCACTGGCCATGGAGTGTTTGTGTCCCACTTTGCCATGAAGGAAAATCAAATCAAATTTCTGCTCAGAAACTCTAGCTAAAAAGAAGTCCCTTCAGTGGCTGCACCGACAATAAATTGAGAGTATTATCACCAGGATCTTTTATTCGAAAGAATAGCTGAGTAATGAAATGAGTAAGAGAAAATCCTGAGTAAACTGAAAAAGGCGGCTTTCCTCCTCTCTGTGATGAGGTTAAGTAGCCAGGGCCCCAGTGGGGCTGTAGGGACGTCCTCCCTTCTTGTCACGGAACATTTTTTTCTCCACATTTTGTTAATCAGTCTGAGTCAAAGCAACCCACTAAGCCAGTGCTTCTTTTGAAATGTCCAGATGTTTAATGTTTGTTGGCTTAAACTTTTGGACACCAGTTATTTTCCACCATGTAAGTTAAAAGTAGGAATAATAATAATTATACTAGTGGCAACCTCTTGAACACTGACCCTTGTAAGTGGTGGGCAATCCACCATCATGATTAAAAGCATTTAAAAGAGCTTAAATGTGCGTTCTGCTATTATTCTGAAGTTAAAAGACAGTAGCTCCTTGGAAGAAAAGCTATGACAAACTCGGACAGCATATTAAAAAGCAGAGACATTACTTTGCTGACAAAGGTCTGTATAGTCAAAGCTATGGTTTTTCCAGTAGTCATGTATGGATGGGAGAGTTGGACTGTAAAGAAAGCTGAACCCCGAAGAATTGATGCTTTTGAACTGTGGTGTTGGTGAAGACTCTTGAGAGTCCCTTGGACTGTAAGGAGATCCAACCAGTCCATCCTAAAGGAAATCAGACCTGAATATTCACTGAAGGACTGGTGCTGAAGCTAAAACTCCAATATTTTGGCCACCGGATGCAAAGAGCCGACTCATTGGAAAAGACCCTGATGCTGGGAAAAATTGAAGGCAGGAGGAGAAGGGGATGACAGAGGATGAGATGGTTGGATGGCATCACTGACTTGAGTCTGAGCAAGCTCTGGGAAATGGTGAAGGACAGGGGAGCCTGGCATGTTGCAGTCCATGGGGTTGCAAAGAGTGGGACACAGTGACTGAACACCAACAATTTGAGACCTTTCACTACCATAGCCTGGTGCTCATGACAGACCACCCTCCGTGCTCCTCTTATCCTCCCCTGAAAACCCCCCATTTCTTTCCTGAAGGAAACCCCTTCCCACAGTCAGGGCCTGGTTCCCATTTCAGCCGGTCATAGGTATCCCCTGTCTCCAGACTGAACCAGTTACACTGTTTGCCATCCCTCAGTAACATTTTAATTTCCTCTTTTAAAGTCTTCATTTGTTCACACATTTTCAAGAAACTTTATAATAACTTTTTCCAGCTTTTGTTATTTATTTTTCTCTCTTCTAGATGGTATGAATCTCTCCAGGGAAGAAAAATCTCAACTTACAGATTCGGCTTCTGATTTTAGAAGCAGTATAATCTTACAGTTAAGAGCTTAGATACTTGAGAGGCTAAATTCAAAGCAAGGTTTGTGTCGTTCAGAAAATTAATAAGCCTGTTTCTTGAGTTTTCTGATCTGAATAATGGGGTTAATAATAAAGCTTATCCTCTAAGCTTCCAGGAGGCTTATGTAAGTCTGTCTATAAATGACTTGCTACTGAGCAATGTTAATAAATGTTAACTATTCATATTAGCATCCCCAGTGTCCAGTGAGGCAATCAGTATGTGTCCATAAGCTGCTACCTTAGGTCAGTGGTGTGGAGCTGAGAACTCAGTGAAGGGCTGTGGTCACATAACCCTAGAGCTGATGGTGGGTGATTACTGGTGATGAATCAAAGTGCTGAAAGTCTCTTTTACAGTGTTAGGTACATATGGTTCTTTTCATTTTCTGACTTAAAATAGAAGGAACATAAAAACAAGAATAAACTAGTGATGAAAGAACTATTCTGGCAAACTAGCTTAGCTTAAGAGGCAGAGCTCTGGTTCACTGGTTATAGGAATCTGATACTGGAGAAAAGTAAGATCTGAGAAGGAATGGTCCCCTGAATTAGTCCTGAAATTGACATGGAGGTGGGAGGATTTCAGGGCGAGGACTGGCATATCTGTAGCAATTTCATATTCCAATACACAAGGGGAAAAACTTATAACATCGATGCCAGAAAATGTTTCAGGGTGGGATCTGGACAGATGTACTGTCACTGTGCCTGGGTCCATGAGCAAGAAACCATACATTGTGAAATTTGGTGATAATCTAGCCAGTCAACTGGACGGCTTGGGGACTCCTTTTCACTCTCGAAAATCTTCTAGGATCTCAAAGTAATTTTGTGCATATAAGTTATATCAAAGGGACAAAGCTCCTCTAGGTAAATATCATCCACAGAGAAGAGATTAAATAAGATGTTTCTTTGCTCCAAACAGAACAAAAATTTTCAAGTTTACATTAGGTAAAGGGAAACTTTGAACTGACTCTGAGATGGTCAGAGAAAAAGAAGTGTTTTTCCTCAAAGAAGTCTGCACTGAACCTATTTTTCTTTTCATTTCTTTACTTAAGTATTGAGACATTGTAAATATTAAATAGACATTTAACATATGCCTTAGAGAATGAGAATTAAAAATGTACATGCATGGACTGAATTGGACTTCCTACCAATATCAGTGGTAGGAATGTATTAGACGGCTTGCTGTCTAGACAGTGAAGTGACTGTCTTAGGAAGGACCACCTCTTGCTTGGGCTTCCCAGGGGGCACTAGTGATAAAGAACCGGCCTGCCAGTGCTGGAGACATAAGAGACCTGGGTTCGATTTGTGGGTTGGGGAGATCCCCTGGAGGAGGACACTTGCCTCTAGAATCCCATGGACAGATAAGGCTGGAGGGCTGCAATCCATGGGATCACAGAGTCAGACACAACTAAAGTGACTTGGAACGCACGCAGGCACCTCTGCGTGATGACCCCACACCCGTCTAATCGTGTGCTTCTGAAGACAATGTGACTTCCTCCACTGAACTGGCTGCACCATGAAAAATAAAGCAGTTGATTCATTTATCACTAAGGAAGTGAAGTCTGGTTGCCAGGCATGACTGTGTTGCCATGGGAGTCATGTTTAGAGGCTACCTTAGTTATTAAGTTATATTTTCATCTGCAATTAACACTCGCAGCCACATCTGACATCAGCTGAAAGGACACTTTGCTTCTGACCAGGATCTCTGATGTTCATGTGCTGTATTCACTTTTTCCTCTTTCTTCTCAATTTGGGGCTCCTTGCTGATTAAAAACAAGAGTTATTAACTGAACTTTTAAGCTATTTCCTTGTCCAAAAAGCGTGCTTTTTATATTACTTCTCCTAAACACTAGAGCTTCTAAAATTTTATCTCTTCTTGACAAATTCTTTGGCTTCACTTCCATGAGGGTCTTCTGAATTTGGAACTGAATGAGAATGGTGAGACATTGAAAACACACGCCCCTGAAAATGTCTTGTGTTTGTAGCTCTTGTCCACATAGTCCTAGACATTCAAATCTTGTTTTCCAAATGATTAAGTGTTTGGAGTGGGCTATGGCTGGCTGGACTTTTCTGTTCACTGGAAAGAGACATTCCATGGAAAAGGGCCTGGAGAGCAGGCTGGGGCTGGGGGCTCTGTCCTGCCAAGTGAAGGACTCAGCAGGGGTGCTACACTTTAGGGCTCAGTGCTGGGAAGGTCGTTTTTGGTTACCATGTTTCAGAAAATGCTTACAACAACTTGGCAATGGAGCTAGGATTCACTGGTGGTAAATCAATTTTATCTGCCCTGAAGGAAAAACCAGAGAGAATGATGATGTAGGAGACACTTAGGGGGCAGATGAAATACCACCAAGTGAATAAGCCCACCTCCTGCACTCCTGGTGGCAGACAGGAACGTTCCCTGCAGTGGAGTTTTCTGCCTGACTTCAGCTTGTTTGTGTTTTTGGCGGGGTGGGGGCGGGGCGGGGCGGGGCGGGGTGGGGAAGACAACAGCTCTAACTGGGTCTTCCCAGGTGGCTCAGGGCCAATGCAGAAGACTCAGGTTCAATCCCTATGTCAGGAAGATCCCCTTGAGAAGGAAATGGCAACCCGCTCACTATTCTTGCCTGAGAAATCCCATGGACATGGGAGCCTGCAAGTCCATGGACTGCAAGTCCATGGGGTCACAGAGAGTTGAACAAGACTTAGCAACTAAATGGCAACAGCAGCTCTAATTACACCAGCAGTTGTAGGACTCTCCCTGACTCCAAACATCTCTCCTCTTCCTGGTTGTAAACCTGGAAGCTGGGGCCGCTCCCATTCCGTGACACCCACGTTCGTTACCAGTTGTCTTTAACATGGAGCATGGAGGCTCCCTGTAATGGCATCATTGTACTGCCAAGTAAATGATAATTCTGACTACTCAATAAAAGCTCAAGTTCCCTATCTTGCAGAAGGTGACAGAAAGTCGCTGATCTGTGCAGAAAAGGGTCTAAAGACTTATCACACATTGTCAGACGGTGTTGAGAACCCACTGCAACAGCCTTCAGGTAAACGGAAATTTTCTCAAGATTACAACAATATTTATAGAGCAGCAAAACAAACATTTCAGGTACTGAAATGCAAAGATACATTGTTGCTCTGACTCAAATACTGAATTCACTTGAAAAGATTGTTTTCTATGCTGTAAACACATCACTGTTCTTTGGGTTGACTTTTATCAAGGGTGCGGTGAGTGTCACACAGAGGTAACTGGAGTGGAGAATGGTAAGAAAACTCAGAAAGACAGGATATTGTGTTCCTGGTTGATTTTTTAAAAAGACTGAGTGGCCCTCACTCTTTCAGACTTTTTATCACACTTTCTGCTCTTCAATTATGTTACGTTTTCTAGGAATGATCTAGGTTCACCTTGATTCATTTTATACTCATCAAAGTATCTCAGAGTTGTTCTTAGAGAAGCTTTTTATCCCTTTTTTTTCTTTTTTAAAATTTTACTTATTTTTAATTGAAGAATAATTATTTTACAGTATTATGCCTTCAATCTTTCCCATCATCAGGTAGGCAAAGTATTGGAGCTTTCAGCTTCAGGATCAGTCCTTCCAATGAATATTCAGGATTCACTTCCTTTAGCATTGACTGGTTTGATCTCCTTGCAGTCTAAGGGGCTCTCAAGAATCTTCTGCAGCACCACAGTTCTTTAGACTTGGGTTTGAAATTTCATTGGGTTGTTTTTCAGCTGCATTAGTTTCTCAGGGCTGCAAAAACAAACTACCAGAAATCTGATGGCTAGAAAAACAGAAAATTTATTCCCTCACAGTTTTGGAGGTCCAAGTGCAAAATCCAGGAGTTGGCAGGGCTGTGTGCCCTCTGAGGGCTCCAGAGGGGGGTCCCTCCTGCCTCTGTAGCTTCTGTTATCTTCATCTCTTGGCTTGTGATTGCAAAATTCCAGTCTCTGCTTCCATGCTCACGTGGCTTCTCCTCCTCTGCTTGTCCCTCTGTGTCCTTCCCTACTCTTGTTAGTGAATTTAGGGCCACCCTGAATGGAGGATGGTTTCCTCCTGAGGTCCTTAACTGAGTACATATGCAAAGACCCTACTTCTAAATATTGTCACAGTCTGAGGTTCTGGGTGGACGTGAACATTCAACCCAGTACACAATCCTACTCAACAAGCTGGTCTACTTTCTTGTTTCCTTGATCTTTCTCTTTTCTTTTTTCACTTTCAACAACATTGACGATTCTTCTTTAGCTAAGCCATGTAGACTCTGGATCTTTCCTGGTGGCTCAGATGGTAAAGAATCTGCCTGTCAATGCTGGAGACCTGGGTTCAATCCCTGGGTCGGGAAGGTCTCCTGGAGAAGGAAATGGCAACCCACTCCAGTATTCCTGCATGGAGAATCCTATGGACGGAGGAGCCTGGTGGGCTACAGTCCCTGGGGTCACAGGGTTGGACACGACCGAGCGATGACACTGCCACTTAGAAATCTATCCAATCACGGCCACAGCATGTGCAGCTGACAGCCACAGAACCCATTTGGAAATCACTTTAGGGGCTGGCTTTGGGGACTACGGATAAGCACACAAATTCAAGAAGAAATCCCTGTGATTTCTTTCCATGGTTTCTGAAGGACATTCAAATCCAAAATAGAAGAGGAGTAAAACTCGATGAGCTGAGCTAACACGCCGGCACCAGCTCTTCAGGGATGCTGCGTCATGACTGCTTGCAGCATATGTGGGATGCTATTTAAAGTGGGAAGTCTCTGCCACTTAAAGTTTACAACTAGAATGTTTAAAAATTTAAGTCCTTTCAGCTAGGATACCTAGCTCAGTAACTAGTAAAAGCAGCAAATAATTATTCTTTTTTCTAGTGTTCTAAGGTCTATATGTGGAAAGTTTAGTATTTTCCCTTAAATACATTCTAATTTTGACTAACCTTTTACTCAATTCCAGGACCTCTTTACTTTCCTATTTTCCAAGTGAATGAACCACTCAGGTCGAGAAACAGGTGATCTGGACTCATTCGCTGGTCAGATGATGACTCTGATGCTTATTTCTGGCACTGAGCATATTTGAGAATTATCTTGTTGAACTAAGTCCTTTGGCAAGATAAACAAAGTGCCAGCTGCTGTTGAGTGGAATGAAATCCTTCATGTTTTGACAATAGAATGTCATCTGTCCTAAAGGGTTTCTTACACACAAGTAAGTGATGTTTGCCTGAAAAAGAAAGCAAGCCAAATGAATACCTTTAAAATGCTTAATCAATGTTTTAGGACTTCTCTAGATAAATTAATAACAAAAGCAAAGTAATTCAGAGGTGTTCTAATGGTCTCAAACTAATCACAGAACAATGCTATAAATTAATATTTCCCTATTGTCAGATAGCAACAAAGATCAATTCAGAAGGTTACAATCTACTGTTAAACATGGGGACATCTCTCTATTACTATCTCACTGTGTGAATTTAGTCATGATTAGTGACCATTATTTCCCATTGCTATGGCACGAGATCACAAACAGCAGAAGGCTCAGTGTCAAAAGTCTTCTGTGTATTGATGACAGGTCGTTTAACATCCCCGTGCCTCAGTCTGAACCAGCCTATGATCAGGTTGCTTCTGCTTGTTTGTTTTGTTTTTTGACATTGAGTTGTATGAGCTATCTGTGTATTTTGGAGACTGATCCCTTGTCGATCATATCATTTGCAAATGTCTTCTCCCATTCTAGAGGTTGTCTTTTCATTTTTTATGGTTTCTTTTGCTGTGCAAAGACCTTTACATTTAATGAGCTCCCCTCTGTGTTTTTATTTCCATTAGGAGACAAATCTGAAAAGCGGGTTGTGCTGATCTGCATTCTGGCCAGTGGTGTGTGTTCATATTTGCTAAGAGAATTCAGGGTTGTATTTGGTTTTAATTCTTAGCAGTCTGATATATGAGAAATGGGTCTCTGTTGCTGTGATGTGTGTTCTCTAGTGACACCTGAAGGTGCTCAACCTTGATCATAATTCTTCAGCATCCTTGGGTTATTCTTCTCCTGGGAAGTTTTAAGTGGCTTGTGTTTCAACAATTACATGACTCGGGTCTTTTCAGGAGAGCCCTCACCTGTTCTAACAGGGTCTCCTAGCACACAGGTAGTGTGCCCTTTGTCCCAGGTTACATCATCCACAGGAAGTGCCCTTGAACAGGCACAAAATGTTCAATCACACAGTTCAGATTGCTGTGATTTCAGCAAACAACTTTGTGAAAAAAGCAAGCAGAGTGTATCAAACCAAATGCACATTTTGAATTTCTTAAAGGTATATTACATGCGTCCATCTAGGAAAGAGAGTCTATAATTACTACCAATAGCAGACTTGAGGAAAAAACCTTTTAAGAGAGTGACAAAAATATTTTACTTAGCTATTGTTTTAGTTTGGTTTTTAGGTTACGTTGAATTGGGAGACAGAGAAAGGAGCAAGTGAAACAGAAGAACTGTGAAGAAGGTGGTCTTGTACAATGATGCAGGTTATCAGTTAGAATTACCAGTGTGGAAAATTGTAGGAAAAGCATGGGAATAAAGAGGTAACTTTTGTATCAGACACTGTTAGGCTGGAAGATGAATATAGCGCTCCAGTTTTAATCTGACTGTGAACAACGCAAACTGATGAGCTTTGTTTTTACTGCTTTCTATAATTTTTGAAGGAAGACTAAAGAGAAAAACACAGGCAACAAATAACCAGAAACAAAAACTGTACTCATGGATATGAAGCATTCATAATGTGAACAACAATAAAGATAAATGAAATGAGGATTTGAACTTTCACTGTGGGTCAACTAATACTGCAGTGCATTCATTGTTCTAAACCACGGAGTTCTAAGAGAGAGGCAAATACACACTTCAAAGAAAGTCGAATCCACAGTTTAGCCTTAAGAACCTGCACATCACAAAGAGAAATGGACCACATGTGACTTTTTTGGTAATGAAGTATCAACTGAAAAAATAGTAGTAACAACCTAGAAGTTAAGAGTTACGTTTTACTTGGTGGGAATTTTTAGGGCTTCCCTAAAAATTGGCTCAGATGGTAAAGAATGGTGGCTTAGATGGTATAGAATCTGCCTGCCAGTCAAGGAGACCCAGGGTTTGATCCCTGGGTTGGGAAGATTCCCTGGAGAAGGGAATGGCTTCCCACTCCAGGATTCTTGCCTGGAGAATTCCATGGACAAAGGAGCCTGGTGGGCCACAGTCCATGGGGTTGAAATGAGTTGGCTATGACTGAGTGACTAACACTTTGACTAGCTTCTTTTAGCACTTCAAGCCTGGGAGGCAGCATCTCAAGAGAACTGTTCCAAGGATTCGAGGGGAGGAGTCAGGTTATATAGAAGTTTTACAACAAAGGGCAGGTAATCGAAAGATTATTGTTAATTAAAGAAAAGTAGATATCCCAAGTTAAGGAATTTGGAGCTTTTCTGTGTATGGGAAGGTGCAAGCGTCTGGGCTCACTGAAACCATTCCATTCATAAGCACCTCAGCTACCTGGGGCCCATCCTGTGTTTTTCACATCCCCTCCCACACCAGCTCCTCGGTGCTCCCCCTGGGGAGTGGAAGCTGCCAGAGGGTAGGCACTGTTCTTCCCGGGCACCCTCCTGGCTCAGAAGTCACATCAGAGGGCTGGATGAAGCACTCATGGCTGTGCCATCTTTGTTTGTTAATAGCAAGAAATTCCCCATTTTTCAGATGGAATAAGGAGTGATGAATAGACGGCAACTGTTAATTTCCCTACTAAGTTATCAAAACGTTAGTGCTAGGTTGCCCCTAATCTTTGAATAAATTATGAAATGAATGATGCTCTGGGGCAAAATGTTTGTTTTCTTCCTGATAGTGATTAAAGGGGAACTTCATCTGAAGTTTATTAGTTACAAAACAAATTTAATTTGTGTCTTACATCTTGTGGGAGAGGGCAAATGGGGATAATTTAGGACAAAGAGCAGGCATTTGAGCAAGCCAGTGAGCCCTGCTCCTTAATGCATAAGTGGGGCTGTTAGTGGGAAATGTCTATAGCTCTGGACTTTGGAAAGTGGAATGGAATCCGGTGGCCCACTGATGCTGGCAGCAGGGTTCAAAGACTCTACAGCATGACTGGCTGGAAAGCTGAGGGGGAGAAAGGTGGGAGAAGAAATAAGGAGGAAGTAACGTCAGCCAGGAGACACCCAGATCGGATGGCCAAGAGGCGGTGTAGCGGGCAGAGCCGGGCTTCCCCGTTTGCTCAGCGGTAAAGAATCTGCCTGCAATGCAGGAGCTGCAGAAGACATGGGTTCTACCCCTGGGTAAGTCAACAAGATGCCCTGGAGAAGGGCATGGCTACCCACTCCAGTGTTAACTGCTTGGAGAATCACGTGGACAGAGAGTTGGGCATGACCGAGCGTGCCTCTTCCCAAGGGGTGAAGCCAAGGGCTCAGGGTTTCTGTGGGGAGAGGCAGGCTCGCTGCCTGCAGTGGAGGGTGGAGGGTGAAGGGGCCAGGGCACTGCTTCCACAGACCGCCTCAGCCCCAGGCTCACGCAGGTCACGGGGACAAGGACTCTCAGCGCAGCTGTTTCTGAAAACCTTGTGTCACTTCCTTCATATCGGCTCTCAGTTTAACTGGTGAAGACAGAGACATATCGCAGAAGACTAATGTCCTGGATAAACGTATTCATTCAGGATAAACGGACTCATTTCAGAATCACACTCTTCACTTTGCTGTTGCTCTGGACCAAATGATTCCCAGCAAAGTTGTTTGTTAAAATTTCAACCCACAAGGTGACGGAATGAGGGAGGGGGGCTGTTGGAAGGTGATAGGTCATGAGGCACTCACGAATGAGGTTCCTGCCCTTATATCAGGGAGCCTGTGATGGGATGAGCTCATGGTGAGTCATAAAGAAGGCTGAGTGTCAAAGAACTGATGCTTTTGAACTGTGATACTAGAGAAGACTCTTGAGAGTCCCTTGGAGAGCAAGGAGATCAAACCAGTCAACCCTAAAGGGAATCAACCCTGAATATTCACTGAAAGGACAGATGCTGAAGCTGAAACTCCAATACTTTGGCCACCTAATTCGAAGAGCCTATTTTTTGGAAAAGACCCGGATGCTGGGAAGGATTGATGGCAAAAGGAAATGGGGACAACAGGGGATGAGATGGTTGGATGGCATCACTGACTCAATAGATACGAGTTTGAGGAAACTCTGGGAGATAGAGAAGGACAGGGAAGCCTGGCATGCTGCAGTCCATGGGGTCACCAAGAGTCAGGCACGACTGAGCGACTGAACAACAATGACATCATCATGAGAAGCAGTGGCAGTGTCTTCCTTCAGGGAAGGGGAGCAGAATCTTCCAGGTACACCTCACATCCTGAGCCCAGTCACACACAAGAATGAGGAGTGGTTATCATGTTTTTAGACTATGATTTCCTCCTTCTGGAAAGACTTCCATGCAGAGGAAGGATGGGTGACTTAAATCTTTAGAGGTTATCTTCACTTCAAAGTTCAGTTCAGTTGCTCAGTCATGTCCGACTCTTTCAGACACCATGGACTGCAGCATGCCAGGCCTCTGTCCATCATCAGCTTTTGGAGTTTACTAAAACTCATGTCCATTGAGTCAATGATGCCATCCAACCATGTCATCCTTTGTTGTCCCCTTCTCCTCCTGCCTTGAAACTTTCCCAGCATCAGGGTCTTTTCCAGTGAATCAGTTCTTCACATCAGGTAGCCAAAGTATTGGAGTTTCAGCTTTAACATCAGTCCTTCTGATGAATATTCAGGACTGATTTCCTTTAGGATGGACTGGTTGGATCTCTTTGCAGTCCAAGGGACTCTCAAGAGTCTTCTCCAACACCACAGTTCAAAAGAATCAATTCTTCAGTGCTCAGCTTTCTTTATAGTCAAACTCTCACATTCATACATGACTACTGGAAAAACCATAGCCTTGACTAGACAGACCTTTGTTGACAAAGTAATGTCTCTGCTTTTTAATATTCTGTCTAGGTTAGTCATAGCCTTTCTTCCAAGGAGCAAGTGTCTTTTAATTTCATGGCTGCAATCACCATCTGCAATGATTTTGGAGCCCCCAAAAATAAAGTCTGATACTGTTTCCACTATTTCCCCATATATTTGCCATGAAGTGATGGGACCGGATGCCATGATCATAGTTTTCTGAATGTTGAGCTTTAAGCCAACTTTTTCACTCTCCTCTTTCACTTTCATCAAGAGGCTCTTTAGTTCTTCTTCACTTTCTGCCATAAGGGTGGTGTCATCTGCATATCTGAGGTTATTGATATTTCTCCCAGCCATCTTGATTCCAGCTTGTGCTTCTTCCAGCCCAGCCTTTCTCATGATGCACTCTGCATATAAGTTAAATAAGCAGGGTAACAATAAACAGCCTTGATGTACTCCTTTTCATACTTGGAACCAGTCTGTTGTTCCATGTCCAGTTATAAGTGTTGCTTCCTGACTTGTATACAGATTTCTCAAGAGGCAGGTAAGATGGTCTGGTATTCCCATCTCTTGAAGAATTTTCCACAGTTTGTTGTGATCCACACAGTCGAAGGCTTTGGCATAGTCAATAAAGCAGAAGTAGATGTTTTTCTGGAACTCTCTTGCTTTTTTGATGATCCAGTGGATGTTGACAATTTGATCTCTGGTTCCTCTGCCTTTTCTAAATCCAGCTTGAACATCTGGAAGTTCACAGTTCGTGTACTGTTGAAGCCTGGCTTGGAGAATTTTGAGCATTACTTTACTAGCGTGTGAGATGAGTGTAATTGTGCAGTAGTTTGAACATTCTTTGGCATTGTCTTTCTTTGGGATTGGAATGAAAACTGACCTTTCCCAGTCCTGTGGTCACCGCTGAGTTTTCCAAATTTTCTGGCATATTGAGTGCAGCACTTTCACAGCATCATCTTTCCTGATTTGAAATAGCTCAACTGGAATTTCATCACCTCCACTAGCTTTGATCATAGTGATGCTTTCTAAGGCCCACCTGACTTCACATTCCAGGATGTCTGGCTCTAGGTGAGTGATCACACCATCATGATTATCTGGGTCATGAAGATCTTTTTTATACAGTTCTGTGTATTCTTGCTACCTCTTCTTAATATCTTCTGCTTCTGTTAGGTCCACAGTATTTCTGTCCTTTATTGTGCCCATCTTTGCATGAAATGTTCCCTTGGTATCTCTAATTTTCTTGAAGAGATCTCTAGTCTTTCCCATTCTATTGTTTTCCTCTATTTCTTTGCATTGATCACTGAGGAAGGCTTTCTTATCTCTCCTGGCTATTCTTTGGAACTCTGCATTCAAATGGGAATATCTTTCCTTTTCTCCTTTGCTTTTCACTTCTCATCTTTTCACAGCTATTTGTAAGGCCTCCTCAGAAAGCCATGTTGCTTTTTTGCATTTCTTTTCCATGGGGATGGTCTTGATCCCTGTCTCCTGTACAATGTCACGAACCTCTGTCCATAGTTCATCTGGCACTCTGTCTATCAGATCTAGTCCCTTAAATCTATTTCTCACTTCCACTGTTTAATTGTAAGGGATTTGATTTAGATCATACCTGAATGACCTAGTGGTTTCCCCTACTTTTTTCAATTTAAGTCTGAATTTGGCAATAAGGAATTCATGATCTGAGCCATAGTCAGCTCCTGGTCTTGTTTTTGCTGACTATATAGAGCTTCTCCATCTTTGGCTGCAAAGAATATAATCAATTGGATTTCAGTATTGACCATCTGTTGATGTCCATGTGTAGAGTTTTCTCTTATGTTGTTGGAAGAGGGTGTTTGTTATGACCAGTATGGTCTCTTGACAAAATTTTGTTGGCCTTTGCCCTGCTTCATTCTGTACTCCAAGGCCAAATTTTCCTGTTACTTCAGGTATCTCTTGACTTCCTACTTTTGCATTCCAGTCCCCTATAATGAAAAGACATCTATTTTGGGTGTTCGTTCTAGAAGTTCTTATAGGTCTTCATAGAACCATTCAACTTTAGCTTCTTCAGCATTGCTGGTTGGGGCATAGACTTGGATTACTATGATACTGAATGGTTTGCTTGGAAATGAACAGAGATCATTCTGTCATTTTTGAGACTGCACCCAAGTACTGCACTTCAGACTCTTCTATGGACTATGAGGACTACTGCATTTCTTCTAAGGGATTCTTGCCCACAGTAGTAGATATAATGGTTATCTTAGTTACATTCACCCATTTAGTCCATTTTAGTTCACTGATTCCTAAAATGATGTTTACTCTTGCCATCTCCTGTTTGATCACTTCCAATTTGCCTTGATTCATGGACCTAACATTCTAGGTTCCTATGCGATATTGCTCGTTACAGCATCGGACCTTGCTGCTGGGTGTTGCTTTTGCTTTGGCTCCATCTCTTCATTCCTTCTGGAGTTGTTTGTCCACTGATCTCCAGAAGCATATTGGGCACCTACCGACCTGGGGAGTTCATCTTTCAGTGTCCTATCCTTTTGCCTTTTCATGGGGCAGACTGCTCATGGGATTCTCAAGGGAAGATTACTGAAGTGGTTTGCTATCCCCTTCTCCAGAGGACCACATTCACTTCAAAAGACCTCAGTAAGCACCCTATATTTCTTCACTGTGTCTGCATAATAAATGCATGCCAGGAGGAAAAACACCCTGGCATGTTGCCTATGGCAGGAATAAAGCTCCAAACCAACACTGAGGTCCAATGTCACTAAAGTCCTTTAGGACAGACTTGAAGTGAATCATCAGACAGTCTGTAATCACCCTGAAGAATTCACCCTGAATGATTTTGCATTATCTCACCTACTCTCTGCTTATGAAACAGAGGTGCTACAGAGTCTTATTAGAGTCTTGGTAATTTCTGTTCCCTAATAGACTCATCTGAAATAAGATGTAAACAGAGCACTTAGTAAAATTATATGAGCCTTGGAGTTCATATACTTTTGAAAGTAATTTAGTATTTGATCATTTGAGTGCTTATAGAAAACTTAAAACTGCTTTTAATTTAACTTTTCTCATTGCTGACTAAAGCTGCTGTAGAAAACATTTTTTTTTTTTTTTTTAGGTTGAAGATGCCCTTTATCGTTTGATTTTTATGAAGTTTGAGTTAAGAAAGAGTGAAAGTAAAAGTGATAGTTGCTCAGTCATGTCCAACACTGTGACCCCATGGGCTGCAGCCCGCCAGGCTCCTGTGTCCATGGGATTTCCCAGGCAAGAATACTGGAGTGGTTGCCATTTCCTTCTCCAGGGGATCTTCCTGACTCAGTGATCAGAGTGGTCAGTAGATGGTTTCCAGGGCACAGGAGAGATGAAGAACCCAGCGGCCGATCACTGGAACGAGAGGATCCATATGTGAGTCAGTTCATCGGTGCCTCTTCTGTTCTCTGGGAATACAGCAAACTGGACTCGACCAGCCGCCTCGCTAACCTTCCTGTGCCAGTCCCCCCGGAGCCTCCTAACCTGCTGATTGTGATCTCATAACCGCCTAGAAGGCCTACAGTACATGGAAATAAGGCAGGGGGCCCTTGTAACCAAAGGGACCATAAATGAAGCCAGAATGGAACTCTTTCCATGAATAGATACTTCCTTTATTTGACATCAACTTTGTCCAATTTGGGATGATAGTGTTCCTGAAATTAGATTATGATGATATTCTCTAAGTATAATTCCTTTTAAATATGCTACAACCCATAGAATCAAACACTTTAAGTGAACAAGCATTATAGTAGCATTATAGTATGTTAATTATATCTCAATAATGCTATTTTAAGAAGGTATAAGTTCAAAATTTGCCCTTTTACCCTATGAGGACAATGCTGTTGTATGCAGGGAAAATTTCTTTTTCATGGGATTTTAAGAAAATGTGACAAAATAGAAATGCTACTTTATTTTTTTTTAATGATAATTTTCAACCATCTTAGTGATACCATAAAACAATAGTTCTTGAGAATTTTCTTCGGTAGTCAGTAAGTCAGTAAGTCTGATTTTCTTGTAGCTTTTGGAAAGTTTCTGAAAGACTGTGCACGTTCAATGATCCGTCTATAACGAGCACTTTGTGACACAGCACAGCGATTCCCGTCTATCTAATGAGACACGCGTCTGCCCAAGGGGCTCCTTGGTTTCCCTTCTTCTCCAACCCAGCGAGTTGCTCAGATTGACTTATTGGTTCTGTTCATTTAGCACAATGCATTTTCAGAATCTTCATTTTAAAAAGACTGATGTGTTGTGGTTTATTTGAGACTCCTTTCAGGTGTAACAACTCTGGTTTTCTGATACTAAATAGAAAATTGTAGCTACCACCTAGGACTCTGAAATATCACAAATTCCTGTTAGCAATTTTTGATAAGGGTAATGCATTTCAGAGAGAAATAGTTTACACTTTTTTTCCCCTCTCACCCACATCATGTCAACACTTTTTAAAAAATATATTTCAAAACACACTCAGAGCTCGAAGCATTACTGTTCCTGATCACAGTGGTGATCTCGGGCAAGGAGATCGGCTGACCTCCAGAATGAAAGACTGCTGTCGGCAGGCAGAGGGGCCACTCGACAGAGAGACGTCTTCAGAGCGGAGCTCCCCACAGGCTGCTGCAGGACAGGTGCGCATCCAGGGGCCTGCAAGAAACAGCTGTTGAGTGGCGACTACCTGGCTCTCCTTCAAGGGAAGGTTGCTAGTAATCACCTGTGCAGGCTGAGATTTCTCTTCTTGCACATGTGAGCATATATTGTATGTATATGTACTCTTGATGCACTAATCGTTACATTCACACACGATGTATACCCACATTTCGTGCAGTTTTTTATGAACATTCTCAAAAAGACAAACTCACTTACCCAAGTCTTTACTTAGAATTTTTTCCAGTGGACTCTTACATTCTGAGGATCTCTTCTTTGGAATAACTGTTGGATTGTAAGATTGTTGACTATATAAAGCTGACTATATAAAGACTATATAAAGCTCTTCCCCAGTGGCTCAGCAGTAAAGAATCTGCCTTCAATGCAGGAGCTACAAGAGACACAGTTTCGATCCCTGGGTCAGGAAGATCCCTTGGAGAAGGGCATGGCAACCCACTCTAGTATTCTTGCCTGGAGAATCCCATGGACATAGGAGCCTGGTGGGCTACAGTCCATGGAGTCGCAAAGAATCGGACATGACTGAAGCAACTTAGCAATGGCAATGGCAAAAGATCATTGACTATATAAAACTTTAGTAATTTCACCAAGTACTAAACTGTTGTGATTCTATGAACAAATTATTTTGAAGAAAAATTGCTGAAGGTTGCACAAAACAGTGTTACTTAGTGTCTTATATTATGCTGGGCTTCCCTGGTGGCTCAGATAGTAAAGAATCTGCCTGAAATGCTGGAGACCTGAGTTTGACCCCTGGGTTGGGAAGATCCCTTGGAGAAGGGCAAGGCTACCTGCTCCAGTATTTTTGCCTGGAGAATCCCATGGACAGAGGAGCCTGGTGGGGTACTTTCTATGGGGTTGCAAAGAGTGGGACATGGCTAAAGCAACTTAGAACACGTGTTGCCCAAAGGAGGCACAGAGGTCAGAATCAGAAAGGCTTGGGGGCCATGGAGCCCCATTTCGTCACTTACAGATGTGAACTGGCTGATCTTAAACCTTCAGTGCCATTATTTTCTATAGAAATGTTAGTAATAATATCAGCATTTAAGATTGTTTTGAAGATTAAGTAAGAAAAATCATAAACCTTATATATTTAAAAATTAAATTTAAATTTCTTTCTTTTTCTCTTGCCATTGCTCAAAGCACTCAGACTCTCAATAATAACATTACTATGATGTCATCTAGAGAGAACACTTCTCTGTAATCATCTTTTCTTTTATTATTTTGGTGATATGGTCGGAGTACCAGATCCTCTCACTGAGAATGTAGCTGAACACAGCTAATTAATTTTCATTAATGTATACTTCACTTTTTGCAAATGTAAAGATTATAAAGCGTCAAAGGCTGAAATTACAGATCTTTGAAAGAGTGTTTCATATTACTCAAATGAGAGTTTAATTAGTCTTGTCATGGGGATTGGAAGAAAGAAAAAAACCCTGTTTTAGTAATGAAGGCTACAGAATATTTTAAATATAATTTATTAGAGACTAAACAATGAGAGGAGTGGCTAGATACCTCAGGGAGTGAGGGTGATGGTGCAGTGAGCAGTGTGTCCATAGGCGTGTGCTGAGGGTGGGTTTCTATAGCCATTGCTAAATACATATACTTTGTGCATGTTGCACCAAACTGTAACTAAGATCTACAAGCTAAAATTAAATAAGATCTCTTTCCATGATATGTAAAGCACAAACAGATTGCTGGAAGTAACCTCTATTGTAGTTTTTTCTTAACCTGATATCTTGTTCCAGAATCATCTGATGTGCTGGTTACAAATGTCAAAAGCAGACCTGCTGACCCAGAATCCCTAGAGATAGTTTAACAAGCCCCCATGCATTTTCATGTACCTCGAGACCTGAGGAATATTCTCTGTTGGCTCTTCTCAAGTAAGCCCCAGGAGAGGTAAGTGTGTGCATGCTAAGTCACTTCAGTCATGTCCGACTGTTATCGACCCCATGCACTGTAGCCCACCCAGGCTCTGTCCGTGGGATTGCCAGCAAGAATATTGGAGTGGGTTGCCATGCCCTCCTCCAGAGGATCTCCCCAACCCAGGAATCAAACCTGTGTCTCATGTTTCTTGTGTTGGCAGGTGGGTTCTTTACCACTGGTGCCACCTGGGAAGCCCAATGGAATACTACTCGGCCATAAAAAGGAACGAAAACTTGCCGTTTGCAGCGACATGGATAGATGTAGCAGGCATTATGCCAGATGAAACAGATCAGACAGAGAAAGACAGATGCTGTGTGATCTCACTTATATGTGGAATCCAAAAAATACAATAAACTGAGGCTCTTAACTCTTAATCATAGTTAGAAATGCCCTAAGTATTTCATTCTCTTTATATTACTCTTAGGTTCCTGCATTCCCAATTTCAGTTTTGATAATTACTCTTTCATCATAGAGGAACAAATTGGTTTAAAATAGATTTGCTTGTGTCTCTTAGAGAACACTTGCACACGTTAATGCTATTTCTTAATCTCAATATTTTTATACAAGGAATCACTTTGAAATGAAAGAAAGATGAGAAACATATAAATATAAACCTCTTTTAATCAACATCATCTTTATTTATGTCCATTTATATGGTAAGATTCCAGGATCTGATTAGTCTAACTATTTCCGCTTGTGGCTTACTTGAACAGGTGACTAAATTCTGCTCAAAAAAAAAAAGAAGCCTTTGATTTGTGTTTAAAACTGTTCCTGACATTATGGGATAATTGTCTTTAGGCTCATAATCTATATTTGACCTTTGACCCCCAGTGGATGCTAATGCTTGAATTTTGAAATGCTGATTTCTCTCTTCTTTTACCATAAAAAGCCAAGGGTCGCTGAACAAGTGCTTTTGGGAAGTTTCCAGCAGCAGTCATGGTTTTCCACTGCCGTGGTTGATGTTGCTCTGCATGATGTTCCAGGATGTGGGCTCTAGTTGACTTCAGATGCATTTAATAATTCCCGTCCAAATGCAGATGGGCGGACCCACAGCCTCCCTTCCCCAAACGCTGCAGGGTCCCCAACTCCAAAGTAGGAAATGACCCACTGCCAGTGCCACATCAACAGACCAGGGATGACAGACCTGCTGCTGCTTATGATTCAACCTTTTAGTGGTACTTGCATTTTCCTTTTTTAAGAGAAATTCTAATTTATTTATTTTTGGCTGTGCTGGGTCTTTGTCGCTGCCCAGGCTTGCTCTAGTTGCAGGAGTGGAGGCTACTCTTCATTGCGGGGCACAGGCTTCTCACTGGGGTGACTTCTCTTATTGTGAAGCGTGGGCTCTAGGGTGTGCTGGCTTCAGGAATTGTGGCTCCTGGGTTCTAGAGCACAGGCTCAATCGCGGTGGCTCACAGGATTAGCTGCTCCACAGCATGTGGGATCTTCCTGGATCAGAGATGGAACCTGTGTTTCCTGCTTTCACAGGCAGATTCTTTACCACTGGGCCACCAGGGAAGCCCTTCATTTCCTTGACTTTCTTACTGTCTCTTTGCAAAGAACTGAACCTCATGTCAGTCCTTACAGTGTAAACACTAACATCCTGATTGAATTCTGCCAACATTATCTGTGCTTGATTATTTTATTCATTATGCTGATTTAGGAAAGAGGTGGAGTCGTGCTTTAAATAATCCTGAAAGCCAGACCTCTGGTGGATAAGCAGGGGCTGCCATTGTTTCTTTCCTTAGAAAATGAACATCAAGGTCAGGAAGGAGAGGCTGTGGATCGCCGACCCCAGCTGCTTCAGTCTAAATGGAAAAATACATTAGTGACAGTAGTGAATCCTCATGTGACAAGTAGAAAGAAAGGGAGGCTGGATTATGGATGTATCAATTTTTAGCAGTCAGAGAATGGATGGATTTGCATGGCCTATATAACTCCGTGTAGCTATTTTATGAGTCAAAATGCTTGTTTAGTTAGTTATGAATGAAAAGTACTGTTGATATGAACAAACAGCCTTGCTGCTGACCAGTTAATGAGTCGCCACTCAACAAGCTCAATTGAAGAGATAAAAGAAACAGTGATCTCCATTTAAAAAACAACAGCAACTAAAAATTCCTTGACTGCTGTGGGGGCTTAGGGCAGGCTACCCCCAAGATGCCAGGAGGAATATTGATTATTTTGGATGTAAATTACTAGAGAAACAGCTGCCTCTCATCCCCTCTGTCTCTCTGAGAACAGGAAATGGATCTCCTGTGTGAAAGTCTCTCTCTCTCTAGAAGTGGGCATAGAAGCACTTTTATTACCAGAGATGGGAATTTAGGGCCAAGAAGGTTGCATAGACAAAACCTGTTACTTCTTTGCTCATTTATGACCCCAAGCCCAAACTCTTTTTTTTTTTTTTTTAAACTATCAATTAAGCACCCAAGTCTAAATTTCTTTGTTCTGTCAATTCCTCACACATTTCATCTTTCCTTTTCTAAAATGTAAAAATGCTAGCTACTTTGGCCCCATCTTTGATCTTATTATTGGAGATCTTTGTACACACAAATTAATTTTTTTTCTCCTGTTAATCTGTCTTTTGTCAATTTAATTATGAGAGCAGCCAAAAGAACCAAATGGGCTAGAAGGAAACATTCCCTCTCCCCAACACCATCTAAGACAGCAATAATAATAAACTGATTTATGTAAAGCATTCTTTGGAAAAACCATGGGGACACCAACTCTGACTGTGCAGACACCCCGTGGGAGGTTAGGTTGACAGTATTTACAAAGGCTGCAGAACAGCTAGATTTCTTAGAAAAGTCGTTAACAAGATGTTTTGGTAGATGCTAGTGAAGTAATTGCTTCAAATATAAATAGCAAATATTTTGAACCCTAATTTTTAGTATTAACTGGTATGGAGACTTTACTAAAGATACAATTTAAAGTTCTTAGAATTATGCATTACTTGGCCTTAAAAGTTGGAGGAAGGCATTGCAGTTTTGTGTCGGGAGAGCGCGTGTGGTCCGTGTGCGAGCTTCGTGCCCCACTCGGATGCTCTCTGCCCTAAGGCGCTGTCACTGCGGGACCCTTCCATCAGTTTGCAAATCCATGGCAGCCCCTTCTCATCTGCGTTTTCATGTCCACAAATCTGATAGAAAAGAACACTTTCACCCGGACACTCGAACCTGGGAAAGATCTTTCTTTCTTCCAGTCACTCAACAAATGTTTACCGTCGAGGAGCCCAGCACTGGGCTGCTTGCTGAGATGGGGCAGAAGGGACAGAGGTGGACGGTGACCCAGGTCCTCCTGTAGTGATGCGGGTGCCGGACAATCGACAAATGATTGTGGAAATAAGCCTGAGGCTGGATGTGGGAGGAGATGACAAGGTGTCAAGGAGAGCTGAGCCTTCTCCCTACTGAGTGGCGAGGGGGGATCTTCTGGAGGGGTGACCTTGCATGGAAATGTGAGATGGGAAGATTAGGGAAGGGAAAGAATCGAGGTGTTGGGCCAGGCATGCCCGCATCTCTGAAGAAGAAATGAAGTGGCCTGTCCGAGCGTGTGAAGACTGGTATTCCAGGGGGAGGGACAGGTCAGGGAGCAGCCGGAGAGTTAGGGAGAAACTGACTGCATAGCCTGGAGGATCCGCCAAGGATCTGTATCTTCAATCTGTGTCACATGGAGCCAGCGAAATGTAGGAAGCAGAGAAATGATGTTGGTAGGTTTTCATTAAAAAGTAAAGATCCGAGTGCTCGAAGCTTGAAAACAGCCTTGGGGAAGGGACAGTCGAGTGAAAATTGCAGAGCTCTTTGCACACACCAGGGCAGAGACGCAGCAGAGGAAGTGAAGACAGTGGGTGGGATTAAGAAGAAAAGGACATTATGACCTTCTAACCATGGGAAAGAGTGGCCTGGGGTAAAAGCAAGTCACCCATCTCCTTGACACAGCTTGTCCCCACTGCAAGATAGGAGGGAAATGCAGAAAGACAAAGGTGACACGCATAACCTCTCCTGGACCGGAAGCAGCGCAGGGCTGGGCTCCCTGTCTCTGAGCCTGCCTTATGTTTACTGGTGAAGTGAGAGGAGCTCACAGCTACTCCAGTGGGAGACCAGGACCCTCTGCACACCACGCGCCCATCTCCTGCATCTTCCTTTCTTCTCCCCGAAAGAAGCCTACTCCAGCAGAAGCCTGCTTATCTCTTAGGACTGTATATCCTCCTAAGATCCAATAAAGTATGTGAGGATCTAATTACCCTAAATGAGCTACTCTGACTTATTTAAAGAGAAAAACTGAATAGAATGGAACATTGTTTGGACCAAGTAATGTTAATAACTACAGTTTGTCTTGATTTATGATACACTTGGAGCCAAAACATACTTGTTATTTCAAGATAAAATGACTATATCCCTGCTTTTATTCTCTAGGAAGAAGAAAAAACAAATAATGATAATGCACTATGAACATTTGCATAAATAAATTGATATCTCACCTCCCTTTTAAATCCAAATCTTGAGTTCTACATAAACACAAGTATGATTTTATACAAATTGCATATGGGAACAAGTCAGTACATTTCTAATAGAGCTGAGTAAATTCATCCCTTCTAAATGCCCTGCAAATTTTTTGTGCCTCCGCAAACACTGTGTAACAGTTACTCATTCAGTCATTAATTCGCCAAGTCTCCACAGATACCCCATGGCTTGTGAGAAACACCCAGGGAATAATGTGTGCAACCGTACGGTTCAGCCAGCTTGTTCAGAAGGGCTCAGGGTGTTCCCTCCATGTGGTACATTGCTCTGAGCAATGGGGATATAGATTTTAATAGGACTTAAGTCCTGCCATTAAGAACCGAACAGTCTAGCCTAGGGTTTGTTTTTCCCTTTCTTTGAATTTTCCATGGCAAGTTGGAGGTAAATATGTTGAAAAGACATTCACTTCTCAGGCCACAGAGAACTCTTCAAATAAACAAGATTCCAATTCAGTTCACAGGTGGCTGTAGCCTCCAAGAGTTGGTAAAGACCCCCAAACTGTGAAGCCGAACATTGGGAAATAAGGAAAGGAATGAGGATGCTGCTGTGGACTCTTACCTCACACTTTCACCCGCGTGGCTGCTGACATTAGTAGTCCTGGCACTTGAGTGGAGGGCAAACCAGTCAGTCCTAAAGAAAATCAACCCTGAATAGTCATTGGGAGGACTGATGCTGAAACTGAAGCTCCAGTATTTTGGCCACCTGATGGGAAGAGGCAACTCATTCGAAAAGATCCTGATGCTGGGGAAGATTGCGGGTAGAAGAAGGGGGTGGCAGAGGATGAGATGGTAGGATGGCATCACTGACTCGATGGACATGAGTTTGAGCAAGCTCCGGGAGATGGTGAAGGACAGGGAGGCCTGGCGAACTGCACCCACGGGGTTGCAAAGAGAGAGACACTACAGAGCGACTGAACAACAGCAACTTGAACGCTGGGGCGCCTATCTCAGGTGCTGGTGATAACTGGCCCTTTCTTTAGGAAACCTGGTCTGAGTTGCTCTGGGAGTAAATTTAGTAAAATAGAATATAAAAGGGAGGATACACAGCAAATTCAAAATTATATCCTGGAGAACGAGAAGCTAAGGAGCTGAACCTTTTCTCCACACTGGGTTGGTGGTATGGCCGGGCACGTGGACTAAGGCTCCCTTGCGTTTCTGCATCCACGTATGCTCTCCTGCTGACCCGCATGATCATCAGGGTCCACAGACACATCATAGCCATGGGTGAGCATCTGCATGTGTCTGTCAGCTGAGAGGCTGAGGAGCCGTAGGATGGGGCCAGTGAGCTGTGTAGTACCGTCTAGGTAGGATGATTCTGAGGGATGGTCTGGTCTGAGCGCCATGGGCTTCGGAAGAAAGTCCAGAGCAAGGAAGCAGGTACATGTGATGCTAATGGTCAGATGGGATGATGGGTGGACACTGGAAAGGGATGGAAATAAACCCAGGCCTGCTGAAACAGAAAGAAGGATGACGTGGAGACCAGAGTCTGGAGAGGACGGTGGGCTACGTCCCCAGGGACCCCAGACCAGGATAAGACCTGTGGGTTTTATTTCACGAGCAGTAGGAAAGCCGTAGGTGAGGAGGGCCGATGATGTGACTGTTGGTGATGACAGTGGCAGACAGCTAGGACAGGTAGAGAGCTAGGACAAAAACTATTAATTACTTAAGAAATGTTTCCAAGATCTTAGCAACCCTACGACTTTTTATAACGACTTTTATAACCACCATAAAAAAGCTTTCGAGTATTTTGGTTATATTTATTTGTGAAATTGGTCTAAAAAACAGGTGATGTGGACAGTTTAACTGAGCATTTCAGACTCTGAATAAAGAGATGATTCATCTGACAGGACCATCCTCTCAGTTCTGATTACTTGTTATGAACTCTGTTTATTTTTAAACATTGACACTAATCTGTCAGAAAGAGAATGAAAAAGAACTTTCTCATTGGATTTAAATCAGACATTTAATTTCATCATGCCCTAGCTTTATAATGAAAATGGCAAAATCCCTATGAAGAACGCAGGAAAATAAGTTGCTAACATGATTGAAGTCAAAGAAGATACGTTCTATTCACAGAAGTGTCTTTACACAGATAACCACCTGAAGGGAAATACTAACTTCCATCATTATTCACTGAAGGTAATTGGTTGAACTGATGAGAATTTGGAAGCTTTAATTTGTTATTTTGGTACCACATGATACAAATATTTTATTTCCTCCTGGGAATCCATACACACTCTCTGAGCCAGAAAGGACATTCCCCCTTACTTCTGCTAGTTTTATTTACCACCCTACCAAACACAGGGAAGGAAGCACATTGAACAATTTGAAATTTGACACAAATATTATGTTATGTATCCAAAATTGGCAGAAACATTGTGCAAGATGGTTTTTTATTCAGTGTTTTGAGACAGAATTTCTCAGCTGAAGGTGTGTTAGTCACAAGCACATACCTTTCACAGTCTAAGCATATATAACACAAGAGCCTCTGAGGAGCGGCTGACAGCTGTCTTTCTTCGTCAGAGCGGAGGGAGAGCAAGCATCGAGCTGGAGGGACATTCACACGCTTAGACCTCCCTGTGTCATCTGGAGCCCAGTAGAAAGATGAGAATCTGGCAACTGCAGCCGAGACAGCTCCTGTGTTATTCACTATAACATATTTAAATCTCTTTAAAAGCTGAGATAAAAGAGAGGTACAGGCCAGAAGAGCAAACGTCTTCTCGAAATGGCTCAATAAAGGGCTGGTGTCTCCTCTTACCAAAAGGCAGATTCAGAGCCTTGGTCTTGGGGAAGCGCTGGGTCTCACTTCACCAGGGCTGAGTGCTATCTCTCTGCTCCGGCCAGGAATTGGGGATCCAGCTACAGGGCAATTCCATTTGAGCTGGGAATCAGCTTCCTGGCTTGCAGATGGCACCTTCTCTCTGTCTTCATACGGCAGACATACACACATACACACACATACAGGTCTTCTTGTGATGAAGCCACGGATCCTCTTGGACCAGGGCCCCACCCTTATGATTCATTTAACCTCAATTGGCTCCTGAAAGCCTTATCTCCGAACATAGCCACATTGGGGTTAGAGCTTCAACATGTGAATCTGGGGCGTGATTCAGTCAGTAGCAGCCTCTGACCACAGATGAGTTGGCAACTCTGAGACTATTCAGGGCAGACTTTGACCTCCTTGCTGCACAGATGACACGAGAAGCAAAGCATGAAAATGTCCCAGAAGCCCCGACACCAGGCAGTTCCGGCCGTGACTGGGGGTGATGCTGGGGCAGTACCAGGGAGCCCGTGGTTCCCACTGACCTGGGCATGAGACTCCCTATTTCCTATGAGGCATTGGTTTTTGGTCCTTTCTTTTCTTGCCAAATAGGCATTTAGTTTTATTCAGTCAAGACCTAACATCCTGAATGTGAAATTTCTGTAAAGTTTTAGAATCTGTCAACATAACAAACATTAAGAACTACCACGCTCACAGGATCGCAGTTTTGGCCAGATCTGTATGTGAGAGAGAGAGAGCGATACACAGGGTCTATTCACACACGTCAGATGGGCAAGAAGGAAGCTCACAATACAAAGAACAGTGATTATACAGACCTTAGGACCAAATATCCCACTTGTTATTTATGTTTCAGCTCCATCTCTCTAAACCTGGGAGGTTCACAGACTCTCAGATTCTCTTAATGAACTCTATTAAGTGACCACAAAAGCAGGAACCAGGACTTAAGAATACAAATCTAAGAACTTAACTGCCCACAAAAGGTCACACATAGGTAAATACACCCAGGCACCAATGAATATGTTTGCTTTTGAGCTGGGTCTAGGTGCTGGGCCAGCTGTCTCATCACTAGAGTTGCATCATTAAAGGAACTAATTGCATGACTCATCAAATGATATTTTTCTTCTCAACTGGCTCAATTTACAGTTAAAAGAGTGTTGATAATTGTTGTGCCAAGGGATATTTTCTTTTTATAACAGATACTTCACTCACTTGTGAGTTTTTTCCTTTTATTTTTTTTAACAAGTTTTATTGAATGTCTATAATGTGAAGGGCTTTTCATATTTCAATAAAACTTACCACTGAATATTGACATGAATAAGATACTGTTAATTTTGTCTATAAATTAACAATCTGACAGAAGAAAATGCACACACAACTTATACACACCAAGGGAGATGAATTACTGAAAAGAGGAATTTACAAAAGTGAAGGAAGGAGGTAGGAAGAAGCTACATTATTTATACACAATCTGGAGGCTGAAAAATATAAATGAGACAGACAGAAGCAAAATGAACACTTTCTATATTACAGCAGAAATAAAGCTTGTGACTATTCATGTGGTTAAATGTAATGGATCACCAATTACATTATATTTATGCACAGAATAAGGTCTGGCATAAAAGGAACCTGCAGACCCATTATTGCACTCTGTTGGTAATACTGTGTGTGCAACATTCAGTTTCTCCCCTTTGATGAGCACCTCGCTGGAATTGATATTCTATCTGAAATTCCAATAAGATGCAAAATAATGCCCATAAAGAAGAGCTTCACAGATTAGCATCATGTGCAACATGACTGTACAGTTAGGGGACCCTGGATGACTCAGTGAAGCACCAGAGCAGTTGCAAACATCTTTTCCTGGGATTTCTAATTCCCCTCTAATACTTAAATGCAACCTCCCAGCCAGGAATGATTAATAGTCTCTCTTCTCTTTAATGTAATAATTCTCAGAGGGAACTGAACAAGCTTTTGAAATTGAATTACAAGAGTCACATTTCTGCTCTCGATTAAACACAAGTGATGAGGGTTGTGCTGTCTTCCCCGCAGTAGGGGAGTGCTTTAAGTGGGTTGTTTAAAACACGGAGTTCTGTTTATATTTAAATGCCTGAACATGACCCACTGTTTTCGAGGCCATCCCAATGGTAGGACTGTCCAATTCGATGAGAACAGAGGTGTAATATAATGTAAGAACACAAATAAAATTCATTTCAAACAACATTAGTACTGCTTGAATTGTTACAATAAAGTATCATTGAACTTGAAGGATTCTTGGATGATGTAACAGATGGACAGGTCTGGTTTATCAGATGGTTCACTTACGTGCCAGTGGAAGCAAAGAGAAGTTCACTCAGCTCTGAGATGAGTAGAGGTTTCCCTGAGGCTGAGAACTAAACTGGTTTTGTCTATGATGCTTATGAAATCTTAGCATCCACACCAGGGTCTGTCATGTGGCAAATATTCAGTGGAATGGAATGGATGGGTGGATGGATGGATAGACTGATGGATTTATGGAATGATAAGGTATTGGAAGCATGAAGATAATTCAGCAGCCAATGAAGTTTTCATTGCATCAGTGCAAGGGATCAATTAGGAATAGAGAAGCTCAAGGGATTCTCTTTGGCACGACAGCCTCCCCAAATAGGCCTTCTTGGTATGTGAGATGCAGTGACCCTTGTGAACCCAGGTGTGCAGACAGGATTCTAAGCCAGCCGCCTGGGAGGCTGACATCTGGGGGATATGCCCAGAGAGATCCCTCGCCCTGAGTGGTAGTGAGGCTGCTCACCAGTCTCAGGCTAGTTTGAGAACTGGAGAAAAAGGGGGAAAAAGAAAATCTAATCATCTTCCCCCTGGAAAGATGAGAAAAGGTCCCACTCTGACCTTGGACCTTTAAGCTTAGAAGCCCTGTCCTGGGTCTTCACCTTTGTGACATGTGACATGTGACATGTGACATGTGACATTACGCCTCTTGAACTTCATGACCAGAACCATCTTCCTCAAGGATGTGGCTAATCTCTTGGGAATTACCATCATGGGGATGAGCCCCTATCTCCCGCTTGCCTGGAGGGTCAGGGAGCAGTCCAGCATCAGTGGGGCCTGGCTCCGGGTTCCAGGATGACCTCCTGTTGTAAGGATAAGCATGAGAAGCTTATCTGTCCTTTCCATAAAGCTGATTCACTCACACGGATGTTACCCTGACTACCAAATAGACTCAGGATGAACTGCATGCTGTGAGAGGCTGAGGACCAGCTACACCCAGAGACCACATGTGCCGTGATCACGTCTGCCCAGCTGGACCGGAGGGAGAGCCTGCTCTGCCTTGGCACCACTCGACAGATGACCTGCAGTCTGTGTCATGCGTTGGTTTAACTCTGTCTCAGTGGTAAAGCTGTTTTCTTTCTCTATTACCTTCATGGGGAGGGCTTCTGGGTTGGCAGACTCTGTTTTTAATTTGGGGCTTCCCAAGTGGCTCAGTGGTAAAGAATCCACCTGCTAGTGCAGAAGACCAGGGTTCAATCCCTGGGTTGGGAAGATCCTCTGGAGAAGGGAATGGCAACCCACTCCAGTATCCTTGCCTGGAGAATTCCGTGGACAGAGGAGCCTGGTGGGCTAGAGTCTATGGAGTGGCAAAGAGTCAGACTTGACTTAACGGTTTTTAATTTTACTTCCCAATGTTGCCTGCACCCTTGAACTGGTCTTAATCCTGCTTCAGGGGAAACCCACCAGGGTCAATGCCCAGGAAATGCCCTTGACTGAGCCATAGACAGGGGTGGAGCTGTCAGGGAAGGGGAAATGGGTTGCATGTCCAAGTCGGAGGCCCCCGACGTCAACCAGCAACGGTTCTAACCTTTCAATGGAAATGGTCTGTTCACTGAAAACTGACCCCTGCATGCCTGTGCTGAGCATGACCAAGAAGAAACTTGTACAGTCGCTCAGTTGTATCTGAGTCTTCATGACCCCATGGATGCAGCCCGCCAAGCTTCCCTATATCCCAGAGTTTGCTCAAACTCATGTCCATTGAGTCGGTGATGCCATCCAGCCGTCTCATCCTTTGTCACCCTCTTCTCTTCCTGCCCTCAGTCTTTCCCAGCATCAGGGTCTTTCCCAGTGAGTTGGCTCTCCACATCAGGCGGCCAAAGACGAAACTGCAGAACGAGCTCGCGGCCAGGCTGGTGTTTCCGTGGCCTTTCTCAGCAACTTGACGTTGGCAAATCGCAAACGCTGTTTAAAGACAACTGTGTGGGATGGCTGCCTTCCGTCATTTTACATGTTCCCCTTACCTTCTAAACTTGTCACGCGAATACATTTTTCCTAACTTTTTTTGTTTGTTTGTCTGAAACAATCTTGGGCCAACTTTTGTATAGGAAGGCAGCCGGGAACCTAAGTTGAGGACCGAGAGGTGGTCCAGCCCCGAATAACTCCCTGGCCCAGTGACCTGGGGGCTAGGACGGAAATGCAGCACACGAACCAGAGTCTGTCTGCCCTGACGGGCAGCACCCCTCATGGTCTTGAACTTGGGCCAGGACAGCATTGTCACCCGGAAACCTCAGATTCCTGTTGGCTCAGCTTTTAACTAAGAAAATTCAGAGGTCAACCAAACCAGAGCTGGTTTCCCCACTAAGAATGTTTCCCATGCATCCTTGCTTTACAAGATTCCTATAAATTCTAAAGGAAGCTAGCTAGGCGTGAGCTACACGAAGGCAGGATGAAGGTGAACTGTGAGCAGGTAACCTTGTTGCAGGCCAGAATCTTGGCTTTCTCTGCCCACCAAAGCCGAATGAAAAGTAGAAATAGAAAGCTGGCTTTAATCCTTAGCGGCAGAGAGGGGAACACAGGGATCATGCCTCAAGAACTGTGCCCCGTCCCCCATGAGGAGTCTAGGGGCTTGTGTAAGACGAGGGCTACCTCGTTAGAATTTCTGCAGCCCTTCACAGAGCGCCCACATTAGATTCCAAGCCTTCAGTGTTTACAGAAAGCCTCGTCTGCTGTGACACCCCTGTTGATCATCTCCTGCCTGCTCTGACCACCCAGGCTCACATCCCCACACCTAGACACATGACAGTGGGCTGAAGGGTGGGCAGCCCTCAGCCGTGGAGGAGCCGCACGCATGGGGAGCCCTTTGCCCTGGGGGTCATACATACTCTCTTTCACTCTTGATATTTCTCCTGTGAAGCACTTTTTGCTAGAAGCAGCTTTTTACAAATGTCACAGAGAAGAAAAAGGCAAGTCGTGAAATGGTGTCATGTACCAGAGGCCAACCCTGTGCTTGGCTGACATCTGCCGAAACATCCCTCTTTGCAGACACAGCCTTAAGGAAAAAAAAAATGTTTGTGGGATATACAGAAACTGGGAAAATGTTTTGGTCAAGGAGAAATTAAAGAAAAAAAAACTAATAGACGCTGTATAAAAACCAGTGCAAGTTCAGTGAAGAGTATTTGTTCATTTTGTGGATTTTTCCCTTGAGAATTAATGACGGGAAATACCATCTAGTTCAATGTTTCCCAGACTTTCGGAGATAACTATCCTCTGTCTTCTTCCATGGGCCTGGGAAATTATGTTTATGTTCTCCTTAAAAAGTAGAAGAAAAAAGTAGATCCAGTAGATAATTGCTGAATAAAGTCATAAACCTCAAATCCAGTGCCAGGATGACAAGATTAAGTCCAGCTTGACTCCCTTTCTCGGAGATAACTTGCAGCAGCTGTTTGAAGATGCCCATGGAGCTCCCAGGGGAGAATTCTGGAGGGAAGGTGCATTTAGTAGGGATTTGGTGTTCTACAGCATCATTTGTTCCTTCTTTGATCTCCCTCTAAAATTGCTAGTAAAGGAATCATTTCTCAGTAGTATCTTGCAGGAGTGGATTTCCCCTTGAGGAGGAAGAGAATTGCTGAGCTATGCTCCCAGGCAAGCACAGGAAGCAAACTGGATGCTCCTGTTGACATAGACGCTATCTGTATAGGAACCATTGCTTATCACACTCAGAAACACATAAAAACCTGTGTAATGGGGTAAACCCTGCACCATCAGAAGGTCTGAAGAGCAACGTTTCTAGAATTGGAGATTTTTGTACAAATGCTGGTGGAAAAATCAGTAATAGGATGAAGGCTTCTTTCTCATGGATCAGCAAAATTCATTTTACTTGAGAAAAGAATTCCGAGGAGTTTTCACTATAAATTGTCCTGCATGAAGAATGCAGGGGTGATGTCGGCAGCGGGTCGCTACTGAAGGCTTGTTTAAAATCTGGTGTCTGGGTTCACACGCAACCTCCACTGAGGTCCTAGAAACAGGTCTCATAATTGGTGCTTCTTCAGAGGTTGCGAACCACAGCTTTTGCTAAATTAATTTAGAATACTTCTTCTTTCTGTTTGCAAATCACCATGCTTAAAAAGGGATTGAACGGATGTCATCATGATCCTCGAACTGTCAGCCTGTTCTTGACCTGAGTGTGGGTGGTGGTTCTCCCACGACCTCTGACACCTCGAGCTCTGACCCCACAAAATTCTGTAGGATGATTGACCTCACAAATGGCAAAGTAGAGAGAAAGACAATGAAAACTACTGACTTTGGTATTTGTCTAGATTTCTGACTCTAAATCGGGTAAAAGCAATGTGGCTTTGTTTAGTCAGCCAAGGTTCATGAAGGGCGGGGGCCTGGCCAGCAGTCCAGGATGGTCTACCACCCCCCACCCAGGACATCATCCCCCACCCGGACCCACGCTGCCCCTTCCTGCCCTCAAGAGAGTCAAAATTCCTGGGGGAAGTGAGCATTCCTTGGGCATCTGGGGCAAAATGTTTGAAATGATTGAGATGGGGCCTTCACCTGGCAGAGTCTCAAACCTGCAGCCCTTGGTGTAAGTACGTGTCTGTCCTCTTATAGAGTCTGATGGTTTTTCATTTGAAATGAGCTTGAGAGAAAAACTCACAATAGGTAAATGCACGTATTCTCTTTCCTTTAGACACTATTGAAAAGACTACCTTTTGATATCCATTTTTTGAATACGTTATTTAAGGAAGTAAAATCAGGGCATAGATAGTAACCTAGGTGGTGACGTGTTTGTTTTCCAAGAGTGAGTAAGCAGAAGTGGCCCCGGGTCCAGGAGTCGCTGGTCAGGGGCTCAGAGGGGGTCTCATGCTGCTCTTCTTTAGGAAGGGCACACGTGGGGCCTCTTTGGAGACTGGTTTCTCCAGCAATCACCCAAGTCCTTCTCAGACAGCAGGACGAGACGAAAAGTGAGCTGCAGAACCCAGGATAAGAGCTGGGGAGAAAAAGCATCAACATGAACCTGAGGAGGACGCGCAGAGGGGGCAGTTTGCTGACCACACGGTCGGGACAGGAAGGGGGTTGTGAGAAAAAAAGAAGAAAAGCATGTGCAGAGTAATCAGGGGGCGGATGCTGGGCAGGAGAGTGGAGCCCTTACAACAGAAGCCCGTTGTGTTTCTGGACAAGGGGACAAAGCAAGGCCCAAACAAAAACATGCAAAAGAAGATCCGTGACAGTCCTTTCAAATGGAAGATCGGGTCACAAGATTTAAAGGACAGATGGTGCTCTAAGGAGCCAAGAGTCCGAGATAAATTCCCGCTGAGCATCTCAGGAGAGCCGCTGAATTTTAAATGTCTGGACAGGACTCTCAGGGCCCCGAGGTAAACGAGTCCTTGATAGAGAGGAAGTAACCCAGGAATCCTCAGACTCTCTGCAGCCACACTAGGTCATCTGTGGCCTGACAGATACCCTGACTCACTGTCCCAGCGAGGAGCCCTTCACGGTCGCCAGTGCCCCTCCCCCTCACACCCCTGGGCCCGAGAACCTCGGGTGCCCTGGGTCTATCATGGGTGGGTCTGTCTTGCTGACCGTCCTCTCAGAGTAACCCCACTCCTCATCCTCCACCCAGACTCACTCCGTTTTTTAAATTTTGTTATTTTTTGGCTGCGTAGGGTCTTAGTGATGGCATCTTCACTGTTCATCTTCACTGCACTGGGCACCCTGCTTCCCTGGGCATCTTCGCTGTGTCACGCGGGATTTTGGCAGGGTGCATGAACTCTCTGGATGTGGCTCAGGGGCTCCAGTCATTGTGGCAGGCGGGCTTTGTTGCTTTGAGACATGTGGGATCTTAGTTCCCCTGAACCAGGGATTAAACCCACATCCCCTGCATTGCAAGGTGGTTCTTAACCACTGAACCACCAGGAGAACCCCCAGACCCATTCTTAAGACTCCACGTGGTTGTCCCAGGGAGTCCTCCCGACCACTCCCCCGCCCAGGCCTCCACTTGCTGGACTGGCTCCTCTGCGTGGTCTCTGGCTTGTGTTCCCCTGGACTTGCAACACCAGTGTTACACCTACAATAAGCCACTAGCTCAGAACATACTTTTCAAAAGCCCCTTATCTTCAGTGACCCTCATGCAAGCTTTATTTCAGTATACGATTAGAGCATTTCAGAATTTAATTTTAGTCTTTTCTTTCCTGCTGCATTAATTTGGATTTAAAATGAGTTGACCTCTCTTTGCTCTTTGAATGTTTCCTGTCCTTAACCTCTTGCTGCGTTTAGTGACACACATTTGCTCTCTGGTTTTTAACATTGTTTTGACTTCTGCCTCACTTGTGCTTAGAAGGTCAAACTGTGTGCATGTTTAGTACTCTTCTGGAAACACTTTTTTACACTTCATTTGATGTTCAGCTGGCTTTAACTTTAACAAGTCTATGTACCTGCAAGTCCACTGGACTTAAGAGGCCAGGCAGAAAGCTCAAGATTAAGTTCAATGGCTTGTATGGGTGGGGTTTGTGGTGCCCCAAATAATCACAACAGTAGCATCAAGGATCACTGACCACAGATCACCATAGCAGATATAATACGGAGGACAAATCTGAGAGAGTGCAAGAATTACCAACCCAGAGACAGGGGGTGCAGTGGTAATGAACCCACCTGCCAATGCAGGAGATGGAAGAGATGGAGATTCCATCCCTGGGTTGGGAAGGTCCCCTGGAGGAGGGCGTGGCAATCCACTCCAGAGTTCTTTCCTGGACAGTCCCATGGACAGAGGAGCCTGGTGGGCTGTAGTCCATGGGGTCTCAAAGAGTCAGACATGACTTGGTGACTAAAGAGCAGTAAGTGAAAGAATGCCAAGCTCTTGTTCCCTGAATCTTGAAGACTTTTCTGTAGGAAGAATGCGTCAGTAAGAAAGTAGGATGAACTTACTCCAGGAGAGAGAGCAGACCATCATTCTTCATTTATGATTTGGGAAAGATCAGTTCATCTTTATGAGGAATTTAGCTTTTAAATAAACAAAATGAAGGTATTATTTGTTGCCTGCAAGGTATGGAAAATAAGGTCAGATGGACTTGACATTTTTCTGATTTTGCAGTCTGTATTCCCACCTTACCTGTGTTTTTCTTTCACGTCCCCTCTTAACCACTTGCAAGTAACTCATTTGGACATAGGATATTAGCTCATACTAATTGGAAAAACTGCATAAATGTGAATTTTGCTGAGACCTGAGTGGCCCTTGTTTAAGCAGGAAGCAGAGATGTACAGTCTACGTGTGCTCTGCTCCCTCCCGGCTTCTTCCTGACACAGGCATTGCCCTCCTTCTCACCCTTAACGGACATGACTTGTGCTACTGTCTGCAGTTACTCACAGCTTTGCCACCAGTGGTTCAGTTTTGACCAAAAAAATACCACAGACTATTCTTTATGTCAGTGAGAAAGAAACCTGTGTTCTGATTATACCAAAAAAATACTTTCATACGTGCTGTGCTATTTAAACAATGATGCATTAGAGCCCTCTAGTCTACTTTTCCAAAGAACAAATCATTGGCATAACACATAGGTATAATAAGATTATAGATTTAGAAGTTGATGAACTAGCCAGTATCACAATGTTTCAATGCTAAACTGTATTTTTATTTTCATAAATAATTGCATAATAAAGCATTTTATGAGCTTTATGATTTGATAAATAAAGCCTTTTATGAACATAATCCATCGTGATGCTGCATAAAACAAATTCAGTGAGACTGTTGGTGAGACCCATCTGACAGCATGAAGTATGAATCTCAAACTGTCAGTCCCGGTGATGGATTAGGAAGCGTGGGTGTGGACATTTTTTTATGATATTCATTATGAACAATCTGAATATCCTAGATCATTCCTTACAACTAAAAAACAATTTTAGTGACACATATTGATTTTGTTGTATAAAAATTTCTACTTGACTGACTATTTAATCATGCAAGGTACTGACATTCGCCAGTTGAAGAGTTTACCCTTAAGGCATAGTGTACTGAAAGCCTTCTGTTGATTCAGAGTTTGTTGTTTTAGAAATAAGATGGGAATACTTTTTGAATTTGTACTGTGGTCTTTCCTTGGAAATATTATTTGATTTTTACAATGGCTTTACTATTTCAGTGTTGCCTACTTGTGTAAAGCTATTAAAATTGGCACTTTTTGAATCTGTGATTTTCTGTCAATTGGCAATAACAGCAAGATTCCATCAAGAATAATACACCCCATCCTCTCATTTATAATGAGCTGTGTGCTGTGGGTTTAAGGTGATCCACATTCAAGACTGAAACATATTTCCTGCATGTGGCTAGGATTCCCAGTCTCCTACAGGTAGGTCGCTGGGCAGTGGGGATTCACTTCCTGAGTCTGATGCCCTGTCTTCCTCAGTCACAAGAGGAAGTGTCACAGTCACAGTCAGCAAGCTTGCTCTCCACTCCTAGGAATAAGAAGTCTGGGGTAACAATGGGCCAGAAATCTGTGAACCAGAGAATCCATAGAGGTTCACACGCAGCTAATCGTAGCATAACAAACAAGGAAGGATTTTGCTAAGAGCTTTCAATTATGGGCTCTGATTTTATGGTTCTTTCAATCTTTCACCATGTTCTTCTACTGAATTTCACAATTACTTTGGCTTATGTCATCAAAGAGGCCTGGTGGGAAAACTTGTGGCCTGCTCGGTGCCCTTCTGTACGAGTTCTTATTTTTAGTGTAATGGTTCACATCCCATCAGCAGTGGCCACAGGACTGGGAAAGGTCAGTTTTCATTCTAGTCCCAAAGAAGGGCAATGCCAAAAAATGTTCAAACTACTGCACAATTGCACTCATTTCACATGCTAGCAAACTAACACCTAAAATTCTCCAAGCAAGGCTTCAACAGTATGCGAACCAAGATGTTTCAGATGTTCAAGCTGGATTTAGAAAAGGCAGAGGAACCAGAGATCAAATTGCCAACATCCACTGGATCATTGAAAAAGCAAGAGTTCCAGAAAAACATCTTTTTCTGCTTTATTGACTATGCCAAAGCTTTTGACTGTGTGGATCACAACAAACTGTGGAAAATTCTTCAGAATACCAGACCATCTGACCTGCCTCCTGAGAAATCTGTATGCAGGTCAGGAAGCAACAGTTAGAAGTGGACATGGAACAACAAACTGGTTCAAAATTGGGAAAGAAGTAAGTCAAGGCTGTATATTGTCACCCTGCTTATTTAACTGATATGCAGAGCACATGATGTGAAATGCCTGGCTGGATGAAGCACAAATTGGAATCAAGATTGCTGGGAGAAATATCAATAACCTCAGATATGCAGATGACTCCACCCTTATGGCAGAAAACAAAGAAGAACTAAAGAGCTTCTTGATGAAAGTGAAAGAGGAGGATGAAAAAACTGGCTTAAAACTGAACATTCGAAAAACTAAGATTATGGCATCTGGTCCCATCATTTCATGGCAAATAGATGGGGAAACAATGGAAACAGTGTCAGACTTTATTTTCTTGGGCTCCAAAATCACTGCAGATGGTGACTGCAGCCATGAAATTAAAAGATGCTTGCTCCTTGGAAGAAAATCTATGACAAATCTAGACAGCATATTAGAAAGCAGAGACATTAGTTTTCCAACAAAGGTCCCTCTAATTAAAGCTATGGTTTTTCCAGTAGTCATGTATGGGTGTGAGAACTGGACTATAAAGAAAGCTGAGCACCAAAGAATTGATGCTTTTGAACTGTGGTGTTGGAAAAGACTTCTGGGAGTCCCTTGGACTGTGAGGAGATCCAACCAGTCCATCCTAAAGGAAATCAGTCCTGAATATTCATTGGAAGGACTGATGCTGAAGCTGAAGCTCCAGTACTTTGGCCACCTGATGTGAAGAACTGACTCCTTAGAAAAGACCCTGATGCTGGGAAAGATTGAGGGCAGGAGGAGAAGGGGATGACAGAGGATGAGGTGGTTGGATGGCATCACTGACTCAATGGACATGAGTTTGAGCAATCTCTGAGACTTGGTGATGGATAGGGTGGCCTGGTGTGCTGCAGTCCTTGGGGTCACAAAGAGTCGAACGTGACTGAGGGACTGAATTCACATCCCATATAAACCACATTCACTTTGTTTAAAACGTTTCTGAATGGGAAAGATGTAACAGGTGGACATACTGTGTATCCTGTTAGCTGCTAAGTCGTGTCTGACTCTGCCACCCCACAGACTGTACCCGCCAGGCTCCTCTGTCCATGGACTCTCCAGGCAAGAATACTGGAGTGGGTTGCTGCTTCCTCCTCCAGGGGACCTTCCTGACCCAGAGCTTGAACCTAGGTCTGCGTTCAGGCAGATCCTTTACTGCCTGAGTCGCCAGGGAAGCCCAGCAAGTGGTCATACAGCACTGTAAAGATTTCAGACTCCGGAGTTCACTTTCAACGCACAGAAGGGGCTTTAAGTAGGAGGTGAGGGTCGCGTTGCAGCCAGACCAGGGCTGCAGAGTCCAGAGTGAGTGTCCAGTGGGGGGTGGGGTGGGGAAGGGGAGCATTCCTGAGGCCAAGTGCAGGGCTGAAGCTATGTTAACCTCTACTTGACACTTTGGTATGGGTTTTAGAGTCCCAATCATGGACCATATAATTCTTTAAATAAGAGAAGAAAAAGTGGTGTAGGAAAATACAAATAATTACAATTTTCAAAGAAGTCTTATTGCAACCCCATTCCCCCTTGAAAGTAACCTTGGGTGCTCAGTCAGTAAAGAAAGTACCTGCAATGGAAGAGACCTGAGTTGGATCCCTGAGTCGAGAAGATCCCCTGGAAGAGGAAATGGCAACCCACTCCAGTATTCTTGCCTGGGAAATCCCATGGACAGAGGAGCCTGGCGGGCTACAGATCCTGCAGTTGTGAAGAGTCAGACATGACTGAGCAACTAACTCTTTCACTTTCACTTCTCAAAATAAGAACAAACAACACCCCCCCCCCGAAAAAAAAAAAAAACCAAACACAAAACAAAACATACCAAAAAACAAAAAGGCAACTTTTTTCCTTTTGGAGTTACTATTTCTAGTTCTTAGAGCAAGTAAACTGTCTCAGGTTTCCTGTTTATGAATTCTAGGCACTAAAAAAGAGTTTGCGCTTTATTTTAAACACTTTTTCTTTTTTTTACAACTAAAAGAAAACATATTTTAAAAAAGAAGAGTTCACCCTTTACAGGTTTCAGGGGGTTAAAGAGAACCCTCCATTACAGTCAGACCTTGAACCAAGGAGCCCAGAGAACTTGGAAGCAGTGCGAATCGGGCTACATTACCAACATCTGTGGGGTGGAAGCACAGAGCTTCTCTCTTACCCAGGACAAAGGCAATCCTGGTTGTTATACTATTTTGTGTTTCAAAATATAACCAGAAGAGAGAGGCTTAAATTAGAAACCTCTTTTATTAAGGAACAAAAGAGAAAGGTTAAAAAGTTAACTGCCTTAAAAAGAAGGAAGAGCTGGGTCTGTAACTGATGAGCAGCCCCAGGGCAGGACGGAAGCCTGCTTGGAGGACGAGTTAAAACAGACGGGCCTTCAGTAGGTGCACTGGCCAGAACTCCGCCGGTGGGAGTGGTGCACCGCTGGAGTGCTGCGGAGACCAGAACTTTCTGCAGAGCCGGCTTGGTGAGAGAGTCCAGCTCACGGCCTGCCGGCCCATCACGCCAATGCCTGTGTCCACGGGTGGAAGCCACTGTCCAGCAAACAGAGATGTGACTGAGGGGCAGGCCCTGTGCCAAGAGCACACAGAGCTAGAAGCAGTGTTCCAGGCTGCTCTTGTCATTCTTCTACTTCCTCAGTTCTGTCCAGTTCAGTCCAGTCGCTCTGTCGTGTCCGACTCTTTGTGACCCCATGAACTGCAGCACGCCAGGCCTTCCTGTCCATCACCAACTCCCAGAGTTTACTCAAACTCATGCCCAACGAGTCGGTGATGCCATCCAGCCATCTCACCCTCTGTCATCCCCTTCTCCTCCTGCCCCCAATCCCTCCCAGCATCAGGGTCTTTTCTAATGAGTCAGCTCTTCGCATCAGGTGGCCAAAGTATTGGAGTTTCAGCTTCAGCATCAGTCCTTCTAATGAACACCCAGGACTGATCTCCTTTAGGATGGACCGGTTGAATCTCCTTGCAGTCCAAGGGACTCTCATTTCTATTTCCTAGGAATGAAGATAAAGACAGGGGACACTTTTGAGACCAGAGACATCAGTCCACATGGCCCAGTCAAATCTGGGGACATTTCTGAGACCCGCTTGGAGGAAAATTGTCTCATCTGAGGTAGCTCTATGTCATCAGGCAGTTCCACAAGAACGGCCAGTCCATCTAGTCCAATGGTTCATGATAACTACCGTTCTTCCTCTGGGAACAAACGCGTCACCTGTAAAGGGGAATCACCTTTACACCAAACATGGTCTCCAGCAATACTGCAGGTAGGGTGAGCCAGGTGCCACAAGACGGTTGTTGATCCAGCCATACCAAGATGGGTTTACAAAGGTAAAAAGGGACCAGCATGAAAATGCTTCTAAAATAGCTTCCTCCAAACAGAGCGAGTGTAAAACACATCGCTCTCCGTGACGCTACGATTCTATGACCAGCAGAGGGCAGTGTGTGACGCCGTGGGGAGCTCCTGGGCGAGCTGGGGAATCTGGATGGCGGTTGGGGGCGCATCCGAGCCTCTGTGCAGAACCCACTGTTGACTCATCCCCTCTGGATCTTGAAATGAAGAGGCTGAGCGCATCGCCTGGTACGGGGCCAGAGAGCAGGTGAGGACAAGCTGGGAGGGTGGCAAGGGGCCTTGTGACCACCGGGGAGCCTGGGGGCACGGAGCGTGGGGAGCAGGCGTTAGCAAGAACCCCGAGCTTTGCGGGGATGTCCTTCCCAGTCAGGGCACTCGGCCTAAAAGATAACGGATGGATCGCCCGGCCCGGAGTTATGCTCGATGTGAGTGATAACAGGTCCCCAGAGCAAGAAATCGGTGAGAATCACTGTGTCTGGATTTTCACGGGGCAGAGGTACAACCATCTGAGGGCTGGGGGCTGACTGCACTTTGGAGGGTGCTCATTTTAGTACCGTCTGCACTGACTTCTCTCCAGTCTTGACATGTAGAGCTTCAGGAGCTGTCAGAACACACGTTTAGAGGAAGTCACTGTGAGAATAGGAAGGGGCAGGACTCTGCAGAAATCCGGACGAGGAGGCAGAGCTGCGCCAGAGGGAGGGTGGAGCCTGGAGTCGGCAGGAGGGCCCCTGGCTGAGGGGTTTGGGTCGTGTGTGTGAGGCCCCAGCCGTTTACTCAGGGGTCTGCTCCTTCCTCCCGGGGGGACATCAGCTCCCGACCCCCGAGTCCCTCCCGCACCTTCCACTGTCTTCATGTAACAGGTGCTGCTGAAGGTCACTGCTGGATCAAATTCCACTGGAGGAGGCTCCACCCGGCTTCTGGATAATTTTCCCAGGAATGAGAAAGCAGGTCAAGGGAGGAGGTTTGACCATGGAGGGGCATTTTCTGGAAGGTTATGAAAGTGAACCAAGAACCTGCAGGAAGGCGCCCTGCCCGGGAAACTCTGGGCCACGGTGCAGGCTCAGCTCCGTCTGCCACTCCCCCGAGGGCTGTGCTGGGAGCATCTCTCAGAGCTTCCGACCAAAGAGCAGCCGCCTTCTCTTTCAAAGAGGCTGTTTGTTGCGCCTTTCCCATCTTAGTCTTAGTGCTTCTGTTTCTGAAACACTTAAAATAGTCACCCATTTTTTGAGAACCCGTTTATTTTTTCCATGGAAATGAGCATACTCAAAAAATTCTAATTATGTACAGTAAAGTAGGTAAATTTTCATGTTAAGATCATAGTTTGCTTATCTAAATGCATGGGGTAAGTACGATTGCATTTCATCTGAAATAGCTGACATTTTATATGCATAAAAATGAGAAAGAAATTGTCATCTTGGGATGGACCAGTCTCAGAGCCCCAAAGCTCCTCAGAGACATGGAGCAAGAAGGCAGGTTTAAGAATCAAAACAGAAATGGCCCCACTGACTAATGTGTAGTGAATTCTGAGGACGGACTCTCGAGGCAGAACTCGGACGTCAAGTAAAATAGAGAGAGGATTTATCCCACTTCCTCCCCAGATTGTCTCCCAGCTGACCCTCCTGATTTACAGCCAGGATTTTGGGGAACACAGAACATGGAGGAGATGGAAACTGTCAGAAAGGGAGCCTCAGCCAGTTCCCACGTGATGGAGAATTTCTCTCCCCCTTGTCACTGAGAAACAATCTTAGCATGCAGGAAAGAAAAAAGACTAGAGACTCAAAATAAAGCCCCCTGAGTTGTGTCTGAGCCTTCAGTTCTCAAATGCTCAAAGAATTAGTGATTGCTTTATTGTTGGGATGTGAGATCTGACTGTTATGCCCGATGTCCGAATCCCCGAGCGGGAAGAGAGAAGGCCTCCAAGACAATGCAACTCGCAGGAAGGGAAGTTTATTACTGACTAGAGCCAGGACTCTCCGCCCGCAACCAACGCAGTGGTGTGGGTCAGAGAGCCCGGAGCCCAAGCTGTTACACAAATTTATAGGGTGAGAAGCGGATTGGTTACACGTTCGCAAAGCAATTTCATTGGTCAATACTTTAGCGTGCGCGGGACTTTCCTGGGGGTTTCCGCCGCATTCCTAATTTCCTAACTGGCAAACAGCGGTCAGTATTAAGTGAAAGCTAATTGGTCCTAATTAGCAAACAGTAGTACCAAGTAGGAAGGTCTACTCCTAATCTAAGCTGCGTTACTCTGCTCGCCTCACACTGACCAACACATTCAGGGTCCTTGGGAAGCTCTGAGCATCTGAGGACAGCTGCTTCATGCCTGCCAGAAATATAACTGCTTGGGGAATCTGGCTCACCCAGTAACATCTGGCCTTTATGAATATGCATACATAGTGTTCTTTAGTGAACTTTAATGCAGAAAGTACATGAAAAACTTCGTACAAAATTTCTGGTGTTTTGGACAAATTGGAAATCAAGGTCTTACAGAGAGCCAGTTCTCCATTGGTTATATATCTGTGATGTGATTGCCAACAATAAATACAATATCTATTTACTCTATGAAAGTCTCATTATGGCTAATATGGAAAAAGACAGATATAATCCCTTACAATTAGACTGTAAGTCACAGGAATTATAAATAGCTAAAACCTTGCACATCTAACTCCACTTCTCAAAATGCATTTGCTGCCTGTGGGTTTAACCCACAGTGCTAATGAAAGTTCGTGGCAAATGACAAATACAGCAAGCAGGTGATAGTGAAAGTGTTAGAACCAAAATGATGCTGTTATTATTATTTCTTTTCAGAATCTAATGGGCATGACTTTGAGTGAAGAGAGCAAAGTGAACAAGTATGCTGAATAATTCCCTCCTGAACGGCCTGTAAAAGTCCTTTGAACTTGTCAGGAGAAAATAATATGCTTCTTAACAACTGCGGTAAAATGTAAGAACTGAAGACTTGATATTTTCAGAAATGACATGCCCCAGTTTCCTGTGGGTACATTGCGAACAGAGCCCTCTCCACACAGAAGTGCTGCTTTTCTCAGCTTGTCTGAGAAACTGCAGTCTCTTCGCAGCCTTGTCCACTCCAGGGCATATTCAATCTTAGGTTCTATTTCCAGCACATTCCTCTGCCTGGTGGCCGGCTTGCCGTTCTTCAGCCCAGGGCTGGTGGCTCTCATCTACCTGCTTGGCCTGCTCTCCAGGGCTGGACAGGAGCCGTTCTGCACCAGCAGGGTTTGTGCTGAGCCCCAGGGCAGCCCCAGCCCCCTGCTGTGCCAAGGTCGGGGGTGTGGGGGCGGATGGGGGCCTCAGAGGAGGTGCCGGGGAGAGGGAGGTGGTCCTGATGCGGGGACCAGGGTTTCCTGGAGAAACACACCCCCAACAGAGATGCTGACGGCACCATCCTTTACCACGGTCCAGCTGGATGCCAGGCACTGCCCACACTCCATATACAGGACATTGCATCTCATCAATGAGTAACACTCCTGCTGTCCCATTGGAGCTGGGATTCACTCCTGACTCGTCTGATGTCACGATGGAGGAAGCATGTCCCAGACAAAAGGAGAGGAGATCACAGAAATTTTGGACCCATTGGATGGCAGATTTGACTGGAAGGCAAGAGTATTCTTTCTTTGAATAAGAAAACATGATAATGCTTAGTGACTGCCAAATTAAAGGGGGGAAGATTGTAATTTTATCTATAGGTGGCCCAAAGCATAGGTTATAATTCAGCATCCATTTCTAATAAAAAGCCTGAAATAAAACAGGAGCAGAGGGAACTTGCCTGAGGGGGGACGAAGGCTAAGAGCAGCCAACTGTGAGCATAATATGAGACCAGCAGTTCTCACTTGAGCTTTTCCCCGGAACCAGCTAGTCCATTTCTAGTCTATGATTATTTTTAAAATACCCCTTACATTTCCCAGGCTAAGGGAAAGTGCATCTGGGTCTTCTATTCCTTAAACTCATGAAAAGTTGAGAACTGTAGATATGGGTAGAGGGTAATAATAAAACCATTGATTCTCACAGGCGATGAAGTCGATCAACTTCCCATGTCCTTCCCTCACATTCTCTTCCTCAGACCTTCTAGAACCACTGAAATTTCAAAGTCTATTAAAAGTGAATTAAGGGCTTCCCCGGAAGGCCAGTGGTTGGCAGTCTGTGCTTCCACTTCAGGGTGAATGGGTTCAATCCTTGACTGAGGAACTAAGATCCCACAGGCCACACAGTGCAGAAAAAAAAAAAAAGAGAATTAACCTTGAGATGAGCCTCAAGAGCATTCACAGCAATGCTATCGATTTCTTTGTTAAATATGCTCAGAACTTGGTTATGCTGAACTTCCCACCTCTTGTATTTCTTATAAGCAGCTCACAGTGTTTGTTGATTACACATGTAAACTCACTTTGGCTAAACCATGTGGAGGTGGGTGTCTGTGGTCCCTGTAATTAGGACCATGTTTGTTCTGGGATCCCCAGTTCAGGAAGTGTGTGTGTGGGAGCAGGGGGAACATCTCCTCCTGTAAATGAACTAGAATGACAGGAAACAAGTGAGAACTAAAAACATGAACAGGCCAAGCGCTCACTCCAGTGCCTGGGCCCCGGTGAGCAGTGGACCCAAGTCACTTGTTCTGTAGCTGGTCCTGATGACATGGTAGAAATCGTATGCATTTTGTTTCTACACAACCCTAGGATCATAAGGCAATAGATCACGTTCAGTTCGTTCTGACTCTGACATACTGTGGTTCGAGCGGTGTTGTAAGCGTCTCAGAAGCCCTGAGTGCTCACAGCCTTAGGAAGGGGGCACTGGTATCTTCAGGTGACTGATGTCACCTCCCCTTTGTGGATGAACTGATATGGCACACAGGGGCATTAGATCACTAACGCAGGTTCAAACTCACAGCCGTGAGTCAGGACCCAGGCTCTGGCATCCTGCTTCAAAGACCATAGCTTTACCTGCTCTCTGAGGAGCCTTCTTACTGTGAGGGGATCCGTAAGCAGCCAGTGACAGTTCATAAAGCAGCAGTCAGCGTTGGAGCCTGGCCAGGCGCGGTTGGCAAGACCTGCAGCTGGTCTCCTGGAGGGAAGTCACAGGAGCTGAGGAAGGGCTGATGAAGACGTGCGAGGTTGCTTTCCACCCTCTGACCTTGAACCTGTTCAGACTTGTTCTGACTCCCAGGAGTTGCCATGGCAACAGGTACCCTCCAAGCCCACACAGTATCTCCCATTGCAGCCCCTGTGGACCTTCTATTAGTCAAGAGTGAGGGCAACCAGCCCGAGGAGGGGAGAGTGGAGAAAGGAGAAAGGCAGGTAGTCACTGACCCTTCATGTCCTGAAGGCTGAGTCCGTGTCAGTTGCAAAACTGATGTCCTGTCTGCAAAGAAGGCTCCTCTCTTTCCTCCTGCCTCCTTTTTCATTTGTCCCCTCATCTTTTCACTGTTTGGAAGCTAAATCCAAATGCTTTACTGAAACTCAGTATTCATTTCCTGTAGAGAAAACTCTTTGTAGACCAGGCTTTAAGCTTCATGACAGCAGGAAGGAGTTAGCATTCTCGGGAGAGGAGGCAAGTGAGGTGGCAGACGTGAGTGTCCCTAGGGGCTGCCCTAGAATTCACACTCCTCGCAAATCTATGGCCCTTGCTGTCTCACTTGGAGTCTCATCACTGCCCTAGACAGGGGGTTCCTGGACCCCACCTCAAACTTTTCTTTTTCTCCTTTGTGTAGTTGAAACAATTTGAGATGATCAAAAGACAGTGTCCTCCCAAACTAAAAGAAATATAGGTGTAATGAAATAGCGCAGAGTCAGATGTGCAACTGACAAGATTTGGCTTTATCACGTGGATTCACTGACCAGGGCCAAAGCGTCTCCTAATCAAACAGGTTTTTAAACAGAAAATGTTTATTCTTTCCTTTCTCCTTCCTTGCTGCCTTTGGGGTTAGAGGTTGGCCTGGGAATCCCACTGACTGGACTCCTTCAGGGATGGGCATGGGGCTGGGGGCGGGCTGTGCCAGGGGAAGGTCAGCGCTCCTGCTGGAGGCGCCCCTCAGCTCAGAACAGGAGTGGCGCGGGTGGGGGTCGGGAGCGCTTCCCCAGGACCCCCGCCCCAGTGACGTCACCACACCAGCGTCTGGAGGAGGAAGGAGCCCCCACCGCGAGGGGGGTTAAGGGTCGCCACCCTGGGCTTGGGGTTTCCGTTTACTTTGAGGAAACTCCCTATTTCTGAGCATTAGTTACCTTTCCGCGCGCGCGCGTGTAGGTGTTGTCGCTCATTTGTGTCCCACTCTTTGAGTCCTGGACTGTAGCCCGCCAGGCTTCTCTGTCCATGGGATTCTCCAGGCAAGGATACTGGAGTGTGTTGCCGTTTCCTCCTGCAGGGCGTCTCCCCGACCCAGGGATGGAACCCAGGTTTTCCGCACTACAGGTGGATTCTTTACCACTGAGCCACCAGGGAAGCCCAGTGAGAGGTTAAAAAGTACAGATTGTGGCGTTACAGATGTTTTAAGTTTTCGTTCTGTCTTTGTGATGCTCCGAGTAAGTGCTTCTTTACCTGGACTTCCAGGTGTGTTTTTATAAAAGGGAAGATTCCTGCCTGGTCCGTGAGTACACTTCCTGGGATATATTTTGCCCTAGATTATATATTACTCATAGTTCAGTTAGCTAGCATATCATCCACCTGATTATTTAAGCCCCAAACTTAGAAATGATCTGGAATAAAACACATCTCCAACCCATATATCTCTTCCATCCATCTCTTATCTTGAATCCACGTCTTGCATCAAATCTTTTCTCCACAGATGCCTGTTAAATCCAACCCAAGCTACCATCATTTCCTGTTTAGACTCTCACAACTGTCTCCTAACTCATCTCTACATTTTCTGCTCACTCCTGACCTGCCCGTTCTCTCCACAACAGCAAAGGTGATTATTTAAAAGGTAGTATAAAACCCATTAAGCTGCCCTTGTCCTTAAATCTCTCCAGCGTGTCCCATTCACGTGGTGTGGACTCTAATCCAGGCATGCAGGCTCGGGGCTGCAGCCCCTCCGGGCCAAGCCGATGGGAGCAGGAGCTGCCGCCCCGCTTCCAGGCCGGGTGTGGGCAGGCCTCCTGGTGCAGCCCCCTCCCGTCCAGCGTCCCCAGGACTCCTGGACGGTCCTGACGGTGCAAGGGTTCTCGACAGACCCCCACTAGCTCTCAGGCTAGGCTCCATCCTCTCGAGTAGCCTCCGTGTGAGATGAAGGTACCATTTGACCCCCATATGCCTTCATTTTTGTCTTCTCTGTTCACTGTGACCATCTGCTGCAAGCTTTCACCCCATGATAATCACAGATAAGACTCTTTACCATTCCATTTCTAATTGTGGCATTTTGGGTACAAAGATTTCCTTTTACTGACATTTTAAAACTATTACATTGTTGAAAAGTAATGTGTTTTTTCCTCTTCTAGATAATTGTGTTGAGTTACTTTTCATGAGACAGTTTTAGAAGAGACATTTTTTTTTTTAAATCAAAGCATGATAACATTCTATTAGGAAATGGTATTTCTAGTGAGAAAATTTTATTTCCAGGTCAAATGAAACCAAACAGAGACCTATGGAACACCTTTTCTGTGATTTGTTATATATTCCAGTATTCTTGCCTGGGAAATCCCGTGGACAGAGGAGCCTGGCAGCCTGTCCATGGGGCAGCAGAGAGTCAGACACGACTGAGTGACTAAGCACACACACAGTCATTATAAAAATACAAAGAATATTTAAGAACCTTCCTGCTGATAAAAACATTATAATTGAGTCTAAGAAACAAGATATAAATCCATGATGAGTAAAATAACAATATATCACATGATTCTTTTTTAGACTCACTGCCAGATGAATTACTTTGACATTAATTGCTTTAGCAATGCCTGTGGAAGGACTCTAGGAGGAGGTAGGATTTGAACTACATTTTGGGAGGCAGTTCAAGGAGTCAGAAGTCAGAAGAGCATCCCAGGCAGGTGACCTGGCAAGTGGGCATGGGCGGAGGTGAGGAAGATTCAGGTGCATTTATAGGGAAGAAAATAAACAGCCTTAGGATCAGACAAGGGGCAGAAAAAATGACTCACTTGCTAGCAGAAGGAACTGGAAGGAAGTGTGGAAATCTAGAGTGAGTACCTAAGAATGCAAAATAGTGACTTTCTGGGTGGGATTTCATGCTTAAACAGGTGGGTAACCTGGAAGAAGAAGACGAGACCCCAAGGTCAGAGGGGGACAATATGCAACTGGGGAAGTTTGCTTGCTTGCTCATGTGTCAGACTCTTTGTGGCCCCATGGACTATAGACAATTATGCTCCCCTGACCATGGGATTCTCTAGGCAAGAATACTGGAGTGGGTTGTCGTTTCCTTCTCCAGGGAATCTTCCTGACCCAGAGATCGAACCTGCATCTCTTGCATTGCAGGCAGATTCTTTATCACTGAGCCATCAGGGAAGCCACTGTAGGTGACCAGTGGCAGATGCAAATGTTTATTCTTAATCTCTTCCCCCAGACGGAGTGTCTGTGATGACACCCACCTACCTATCATGTCTCTTCCCCAGGGTTTGTGACTCTGCAATGAGACAGTGCCTGTGAAAGATACTTTAAAAACCAGAAGTTGGCACACATAGTTATTTATCATCTATAAACATCAATAATATTTAAACACAAGGACTTTGTGTTTAAACCAGTACTGGGTAAATACACTTGGATTCCTTTTGGAAAGGCAGAAAGGAGTTTGGAAGCCCTTCTGATAGTCAGTAACACATCACAGGAGGCAAACATCTTTTTCAGCCTGGTGTTGGATATTCACAGTGTTAAATGTGTCACTGCAAGAATCAAAGATGTGGAAATGAAGTTATTGGGTGAAATATTACCATTGGGGAAGTGTGAAAACAGTTTGAAAGGCTTCTGATTACATGTTTATGCATCTTGGCATGTGTACAAATGAGATGTAGCATCAAACAGAACTGGCAGGCCTGCTCCAAGGCCACCCAATAACACACTCCCTATAGGGAGGAAAACCTGGAATAATTCTCCCTAGTGTGGCAGGAGTTGGGGGGGGGGGTAGGTGATTTAAAAATACAGTTACCAAACAAGAAAGGTGAAGGGGGAAGAATAAATTAGGAGTTTGGGATTAACATATACACTCAACTATATTTAAAACATAATCCACAAGAACCTAGTGTATAGCACAGGGAACTACACTCAATATTTTGTAATAATCTGTAAGTGAAAAGAATCTGAAAAAAAAGATACATATGTATGTATAATTGAATCACTTTGCTGCACATCTGAAATGACACAACATTGTAAACCAACTATACTTCAATAAAAATATAATAAATAAAAATATATTTCTAGAAAATTTTTAGAAGAATCTAGAGATGAGTGGGCTTATGCATTTTGTTCCTTTCTTTTTTTGGACCTTAGAAGCACAGAATAGAGGTAACTGACTTCTCAGTCCATGACTATTACTGTCCTAACTTGCTCTGTTGTTCAAATTGTTGGATCTGACATTTCTACTGGGTTCCTTTCATCTTCTTCTTGGAGACCTTAATTCCTTTGCCGGGGCTCCTGTTCTCTACATTCCTGTCCACTGTGTTGCTTGCTCACGATGGCATGCTTGTGACGGCGGCTGTTAAGTCTTTGTCAGACGACTGAAGCATCTCCATTCTGTCTCTTTTCATGCGCTTTGAGATCTTCCTGCTTCTTGCTATGATGCATGGGTACTGACTGGAAACTGGGTGTTTTGAGCATCATGGAGTAAGAATCTGGGTGTTGCTGGCCTGTCCCAGCTGACGTCCCTGACACTTGCTGGGCGGTGGAGGGGCTGCTGTCCTGCAGCTGGGAGGCCAGGGGACAGAAGGGTGCCCACTCGCCTGGGATGGCGGGTGGGGACTTCGTGTGGTGAGGCTGGAGCAGAGGTTCCTGTCTGAAAGGACTCTGTCTTGGGGCTCCTCCTGTCCTGACCCTTTCACGAGAGAGAGGGCTTCTGCTGGAGTCTCCTGGTGGCACCTGTGGTTGCCTGTCTCTCTTTCCCTAAGCCTGGGAAGCACAGGGACATCGCCATGTGTCATTCCTTAGGTCTAGAGGCCCCTGGGGGAAACCTCCCTTCTGAGCCTGCTCATGCTTGTTTTATGTATTATGGTCAAGGTTATTAGTTTTGCTTGATGAGAGGAAGAGAGAAAAAGTATGTCTATTCCATCTTCCCAGAAGGAAAATCCTCCTCATTTCTTTTTTAATTTCATTTTCACATTTCTATCCTTTCAATTGAATTGAGGTTCTAAGAGAATTATGGAAAAGGACCAAGAACATCCAAATTGGGCCTCAGCCCAGTCGCGGCTTCAACCTGAGGGTAGAAATATAAACATCAAAGACACCACTTCATTTGTTGCTGGGCTAATGCCCTGTAACCAAGGTAACTATGTAATTTGTCATCTAAGCAGAGGTAGATAAGCTGAGACTTAAAAGGTGCTAAAAGTATTAAAATTATGTAATTTGAAGTATTTGTTTAAGAAAGAAAATATTATATATTCATGTACATTGAAGCAAAATATAAAAGGCTTGTTTATATTATCTGAATACTAAAAAACACTTAAGCAGAATTATTATTCTTATTACATAGTAACTTAATTTTAAAAATTGTTGGCTGTATCCTTGATGATCCTATATCACTCATACTTTCTAAAAATATATGCTTTATATAATTTCATCTTATAATTTATATCTGCATAAAATATCTGTTTCCTTTTTAAAGTTATGTATTGTGGTTATACGTTTTGACATTTTCAACACTTTTAATTGACCATAAGGAAAAAAACTTGTGATAGGGTGCAGAAATACCAAGTTTATTTAAAGCCAAACATGCTACAGTAGAACTTTTTTCAATTTTGTGTTTTTTCGTATTGAAATTGTAAATATTTTAGCTTGAGTATTGTGTTGGCAGATATTTTGTCCCCATGAAAAATACTTTTTTTGGCACTGATTTGTATGAAGCAAAATGCATTCAATAACTTGTCTCTAATTATAATTTTTAGTATTTTATTAAATCTAGATATTTCAAAGTCATAGATCTTTTCAATTTTATTCCACCTAGTATAGAATAGCCATATGTAAAATTTAATTTTTCCAATTAAAAATGAGAATTCTAGCAAAAGATGCTTTCTAGATTGGCCTGTTGTGAAGCATAGTTGCAGAATGCTGGATTACATCTCATCCAGTTGAAGCCGCGTCTCCACAGGGTTATTGCACAGATGTCCTGCCTCGTGTGTTGTCCAGTTTCCATGGAGAAATCCTTTGGCATCTCTTCTCTTGAATTCTGGACTAAAGATTCCTAACTACAGCACCATTCGTAGGACCTAATTCCCGAATGTTCGAGATCACTGCAGGGCCCTGTGTTGACTTACAGAGTCAAGTCTTCCGAAGCTCAAACATTTCTGCAGCCTGTTTGATGATGAGCTGCAGACAGAAAGTGCCAGGGCTGAGCCGCAGTGCTTCTTATTAAAGTCACTGTTGGCTCTGAACCAGTTCCTGTGTGTGTGTGTGTGTGAGTGTGAATTCTGACAACTGTAACTCTTTGGGACATGTCTATGAATTGTATGCCCCACAACAATGTCAAATAAAACTTGAATTCATGGGTTTTATTTTAGCAAGAACCTTGCTTTCACCGTGAGACTGTATTGTACCAAGTTCTACATTTGTATTATTGTCACTCTGTCATATAAACACTGGAGCAAGGAGCAATAAAGTCACACGCTCGGGACCCTTCCCCCACCACGCGGGCCACTCACCGTCCTGTGACAACGCCCTGCGGGGCCTTCCCGCCCGGCCCGCCACCCTCTCTCCCACCAGCAGGTGTCCCCACGGCTGGACGGGAGCTCTAGCGCACGGTTGTGATCGACTTCAAAGTGACGCCGTAACTTCCCCGTACCATCCGTGTCAGATAAAAACCTGACCTAGTTTTCCTGTATTAGGATGCGGGACTCAAGTTGTAGCGGTTAGATTGTTATGTTTGTTCTGTATTTCTCCTTTTGATCATTTATATTTGTGTTGTACTCAGAGTTACAATGTTTACTTACACTGTCTGATGTTTAGTTCATTTTGAGTCTCAAATATTCATGTTATACGAGAACCCTTTATGTCAGATGTATTTATTATTATGCTTCCTGCTGCATTTAGGTTGGCTCGGAGGAGTTCGGTGGGTAGAAGATCAGGTGAAATGTGGGCACTCTGGGGCCTGTGCCATCAAGCCGGGGACCAGAGCTACCTGGGGTTGTTGGGGCATCGCCCTCACTCTCTAAGGCGCCTCCGGTCCATCCCAGCCCCGAAGCCCTGACGTAAGTGCGGTCCTTCTGAGGTGCTCCCTGATCCCGGTGGGCTCTAGCCTGGGCGGCCGGGGCTGGCATCTCACAGAAAGTGACACTTTCCTTGGAGGTGAGGTCAGAGCAACCCTGCCTTCCCGGGAGACTCCCTCAGGTCACCAGCCCTGGAGGACTCTGGACACTTGCTGCAGGGCCTTGGATGCCTCAAAGAAGCTGCGGACCATGACACCATCCCGTGGCAGGACCAGATGGGGGGATGGGAACACAGTGAGATACAGAGGGAGAGGGGGAGAGTGAGGGGGAGAGGGGGAGAGGGAGACGGAGAGGGGGAGAGAGAGATGGAGACGGGGAGAGAGAGATGGAGAGGGGAGAGACAGAGAGAGAGACAATGAGAGACAGATGGAGAGGGGGAGAGAGACAGTGAGAGGGAGAGAGACAGAGAGACAGACAGTGAGATACAGAGGGAGAGGGGGAGATAGAGATGGAGAGGGGGAAAGACAGAGAGAGAGAGACAGTGAGATACAGATGGAGAGGGGGAGAGAGACAGTGAGAGGGGGAGAGAGATGGAGAGGGGGAGAGAGAGATGGAGAGGGGGAGAGAGAGATGGAGAGGGGGAGAGAGAGATGGAGAGGGGGAGAGAGAGATGGAGAGGGGGAGAGACAGAGAGAGAGACAGTGAGATACAGATGGAGAGGAGGAGAGAGACAGTGAGAGGGGGAGAGAGATGGAGAGGGGGAGAGAGAGACAGAGATAGTGAGAGAGAGGCAGAGAGAGACAGAGTCAGCAGGGAGATACAGTTAGAGATGGTGAGAGACAGAGACACGGAGAGAGGGAGCGGAGAGGGAGAGGAAGATCCAGAGAGAGAGAGACGGAGATGGAGTCAGAGACAATCTGAGCGCCTGCAGGAACACGGGGTCCGCAGAAGCTGGGACTTCATTTCCCTTTCCCGGGATCTGTTTATCGGTGTCCTGAATAGGACCGGCCCGGGGTAGTTCCTCAAGCAACACAGGTTGAAGTGAATTTTAACAATTAAACAGAACTGTGTTTTTCTTAGAAGGTAGTTTCACCGGTGTTCTGTCCGTCTCTACTCCAGTTGCTTGATCAAACTCCTGCCCCGACTCTGATCGCTCCGTCCTTTCCCCGGCTGCCCCAGGAGGAGCCGGCAGTGCTGACCGCAGGCCTCCCGCCCGCCCCGTCGGAACCCGCGGTCGGATTAAAGGCAGGGAGGCTGGGCGCGCGGCCGCGGGTGCCGCTCCCAGCCCCCGGGGCTCCGACTCAGGTGGGAGGTCTGACTGCTGGCGTGTCCCGGGGGATCTCTGAGAGCGGGGGATCTGGGCAGGGCGGGGACGGGAGCGAGGCCTCGGCCCTGAGGCGACGGTTCTCGGCGAGGGTGGTCCCCAGGACTCTCAGGCTTGTGGTGCCGCCCCGGGGCGTTACCTTGGCTTTGGCGGGATTGTTCCCTCCTTCTGGACAATCGTGAACTGACGCTCGATTTCCAGCAGAATTACAGCTTTACATGCTCTCTGCATGTTCATGAGAACTCCGTTGGGACATTAAGAAAAGATGAGTCAAGCAATTAATTATGCACCACAACTCAGAAGTTCCTAAACTGATTTAAAATACTGATATAAATTACTCTATATAAAAGAACTCTCCAAACACTCCCCTAATTTAGCGATGACTCCATCTATTATGGTTCTAGTTATCTATATTAATCTATATCTGTTTGTACAGAAGTCTTCCCTGGTGGCTCAGTGATAAAGAATCTGCCTGCAACGCAAGAGATGCAGGTTCAATCCGTGGGTCAGGAAGATCCCCTGGAGAAGGAAGTGGAAGCCCATTCCAGTATTCCTGCCTGCAGAACTCCCATGGACAGAGGAGCCTGGAGGGCTGCAAACCATGGGATCTCAAGAGTTGGACACAGCTTAGCAACTAAACCACCACCACCATTTGTACAGAAAGACATGCACATCAATATATATGCATATAAATGTGTATAGATCCGTACAAATATCAATATCTCTCTGCATGTACAAAGAGAAACTTTTTTGGCAAATTAGTATACTGAAATTTCCCAATCACTTGTGTGGAGATTACAGACTTCCTGTAACAGAAACCTGCAGGAAACAGAGAAGGAGAAATATGGTTGATATCCCTTATATTTGGAATCTAAAAAGAAGTGATACAAATGAACTTTCTTACAAAAGAGAAAGAAACAAGCTTTCGGTTGTGGCAGTGGGAAGGAGGGATGGCGGAGGAGTCTGGGACAGACAGGTACACACTGCTGTATTTGAAATGGACGGCCAGTAGGGACCTACTGTACAGAGCAGGGAGCCCTGCTCAGGGCTGTGTGGCTGCCCGGATTGTGGGGGGGGTTGGAGGGGAACGGATAGATGTACATATGTATGTATGGCTGAGTCCCTTCTCTGTTTACCTGAAACTCACAACACTGTTAATCCACTTATCTCAATACAAAACAGAAAGTTGAAACTAAAGCAGAAACCTGTGGGATTCTGTTTGCGAAGCATCAAAGGAAGCTGGTCGTACCCAGGCCGGCTCTGCCCCCTGCTGCTGGTTCCTGGAACCATCTGAGGCACACTGCAGCTGGAGGCAGCCCGGAGGAGGCTCAGCCTTCACACTTCCCCGAGGGCTAGACCGCAGAGATCCTTGTTCCTGATCTACAGCAACACAATTTAGTGAGAACTGGAGAATGAGTGGGGATTTGAGGCTTTTGTTTTGCTTTTTAATAAGGAATATTGACTATGGCTTGGCTTATATTTGATTCTTTCCCTCTTTAATAAGAGAAGTTGCATAGGAACTAGCTGCAAAAGGCAAATGACACCATTGTTGGAAACATGGATTCCCACACGCTCCTGCCTGGTCCCCCCACCCCTGGAACTTAGAGAAGACACATGACCCCTCCGGGCCTTGCTGTCCTGTCTGTAAACTGGAGACAAGAATGAGAAAACTTCAGGGTTTCTGTGAGGATTAAATGCATATAACCAGCCTGGACATGAAGAATAAACATTAAAACAGAAGTTTTTTTTAAGAAAAGTATAAATTTTAGCTGCTATTTGTGATTGTCTGTTGGGAGTTGAAGTCGTCACCATGTGGTCAGGTGAGGTGGTCGGGCAGCAGGGATCCCACCAGTCCTGCTCCAAGGCTGTGGACCCACTCGAGTGTGGTCGTGTGAGTGTGCATGGGTGTGGTGCAGCCCGCGAGCAGGGACAGATGGGGATGTGTGAGCACCTTCCAGCCAGGTGGCCTGGGCGGAGTGACACACACGGCTCTTCCTCACAGAAAGCCATCCATCCGTGTGGTCTGGAAAGTGCAGAAAGATGAGTCATGACGTAGCGATGACAGAGGTGAAGCTAGCTGAGTCTTTGGGTTCTGTCTGCGGATGCCGCCCACCTGTCCTGCCCCGCTGGGATTCCTCCAGCACGAGCAGCGCCCCCCAGGCTCCTCATGCACGGAAGGGATGAGGTCCATCAACAAGTGGTACCCTGTGAGGGGTGGGACACCTGCTCACAAAAGAAGGCTCTGATTGGCTGCTTAAAACAAAGATGAACCCACCTCCTTGTCCAGCTTCCTCCTGCCTGAGCATCACCCCCGGAACACGCAGAGAGTGGTAAGCGTGTTATCAGAACTTGATTGTGACCAGTTTGCTAGGAATAGCTCATGATTTTCTTCCTCTGAAAAGATAATAGGACTGTCCACAGAGGATGCCAAATTTAGATCGATTTACCCCTAAACAGTCTCAGCACAAGGGGATGAGGAAGGGAACCTCAAGGAATGGTTTTAAGTGATTGACACGATCCATGGAAGGTCAGGACCCCAGAACCGGGGGGGGGGAGAACAGGGTGGGAAAGTACCCACGCTTTGGAGACAGGTCCTGGCCAGTTATGGTCTGGCCATGTGGCCTTTGACCACTCCGTGGCCTCTTTGAGATCCTTCATCAGTAAATTGGAGATAACAATATTTACTTCCAGCCACCAGAGCACCAGGAGGACACCATGGAGCCGGTTAAACTGATGCTTGTAAGGATTACTTTTTTATATATTACATTTACATAATATATGTGTTACATCTAATAAAATTTATACACTATATATAATAAGATTTCACCAATGTAAAATCACATAAAGAAGGGTAATAAAGAAGTGAATTCAGTCATGGAGCTATTAATAATAATCTTCTCTTTTCAGTATTTTTACAAGGTGTATTAATGTTTTCCGGTATAAAATGAATACCCGGGACCTAGAACTTTAGGATCAAAAATCTACTTGATGAGTGAGCCATTCCTAGTCCTCAGGATCATATGAGTTCCCTCTAGTAAAGCTCCAGCTTTCTTCCCGTTGTGGTTCAGAGATGACACCATTTGTCACCGAGGGTGTCCTCCGACTGGCCTGTGTGTGAGAAATGTAACCGAGGCCAACACAGGCGGCGGGGACAGCGGCCCCAGCCGTCACGGGCCACCCCCCTGCAGCTCTGCAATGATGAGGGTCTGGGGGCTACTGTTGCCTTCCACTCCTGAGGCTCACTCTGCTTTGGGGGTGTGATGGTGCTGTAGTTTGCAGAGCCTGTTCTCATTTGTTTTAATGTTACATAGTCCACTTTATCGAGGTTTGGAGGACTTGGCATTTATCAAAGCACAAATTCGGAATGGTTTTGTTTTTCAGCATTCGTCTTGTGAGCACTGCCAAGGTCACTAACAGGGAGCAGTTGTCTAAACAGAGCCACGGGTGGGGACAGTTCATGTCCCCAGTTCCTTTTCCGTCAGCCTCTGAGCGAGCCTGGGCTTGGGGCACTTTATGGACATGAAAACTCTACGGAAGCACGCTGCCGAGCCTCCCTTCATCCTCAGCAGCTTTTCTTACTTGCAGGAAGCACTGGCCCCTCAGACAGAGCAGCAGTGGCCGCCGGGCTCCTAATGGGAGGACACACGCTGAGTTCGGGGTTCGCGTCCCCACCATGCTGGTCCACCCAGACCTGCGTTCCCTTCCTCCTGCAGGGCTGGAGATGGCGCTCGGAACAGGGTGATGTGGCTCAGATTATTCTAATTGTGGGCTCTGCTGCGCGTCCCTGCAAACCCATCATTTCAGAAAATGTACTTTCTATGGAAAAAAGTAGGGAAAACCACTAGACCATTCAGGTATGACCTAAATCAAATCCCTTATGATTATACAGTGGAAGTGAGAAATAGATTTAAAGGACTAGATCTGATAGACAGAGAGCCTGATGAACTATGGACGGAGGTTCATGACATTGTATAGGAGACAGGGATCAAGACCATCCCCATGGAAAAGAAATGCAAAAAAGCAAAATGGCTGTCTCAGGAGGCCTTACAAATAGCTGTGAAAAGAAGAGAAGTGAAAAGCAAAGGAGAAAAGGAAAGATATTCCCATTTGAATGCAGAGTTCCAAAGAATAGCAAAGAGAGATAAGAAAGCCTCTCTCAGCGATCAATGCAAAGAAATAGAGGAAAACAACAGAATGGGAAAGACTAGAGATCTCTTCAAGAAAATTAGAGATACCAAGGGAACATTTCATGCAAAGATGGGCTCGATAAAGGACAGAAATGGTTTGGACCTAACAGAAGCAGAAGATATTAAGAAGAGGTGGCAAGAATATACAGAAAAACTGTACAAAAAAGATCTTCACAACCCAGATAATCATGATGGTGTGATCACTCACCTAGAGCCAAACATCCTGGAATGTGAAGTCAAGTGGGCCTTAAGAAGCATCACTACAAACAAAGCTAGTGGAGGTGATGGAATTCCAGTTGAGCTATTTCAAATCACGAAAGATGATGCTGTGCAAGTGCTGTACTCAATATGCCAGCAAATTTGGAAAACTCAGCAGTGGCCACAGGACTGGGAAAGGTCAGTTTTCATTCCAATCCCAAAGAAAGGCAGTCCCAAAGAATGCTCAAACTACTGCACAATTGCACTCATCTCACACGCTAGTAAAGTAATGCTCAAAATTCTCCAAGCCAGGCTTCAGCAATACGTGAACCATGAACTTCCAGATGTTCAAGCTGGTTTTAGAAAAGGCAGAGGAACCAGAGATCAAATTGCCAATATCCACTGGATCATCGAAAAAGCAAGAGAGTTCCAGAAAAACATCTATTTCTGCTTTATTGACTATGCCAAAGCCTTTGACTGTGTGGATCACAATAAACTGTGGGAAATTCTTCAAGAGATGGGAATATGAGACCACCGGACTCACCTCTTGAGAAACCTGTATGCAGGTCAGGAAGCAACAGTTAGAACTGAACATGGAACAACAGACTGGTTCCAAACAGGAAAAGGAGTATGTCAAGGATGTATATTGTCACCCTGCTTATTTAACTTATATGCCGAGTACATCATGAGAAACGCTGGGCTGAATGAAGCACAAGCTGGAATCAAGATTGCCGGGAGAAATATCAACAACTCCAGATATGCAGATGACACCACCCTTATGGCAGAAAGTGAAGAAGAACTAAAGAGCCTCTTGATGAAAGTGAAAGAGGAGAGTGAAAAAGTTGGCTTAAAGTTCAGCATTCAGAAAACTAAGATAGCATCTGGTCCCATCACTTCATGGGAAATAGATGGGGAAACAGTGGAAACAGTGTCAGACTTTATTTTTTCAGGCTCCAAAATCACTGCAGATGGTGACTGCAGCCATGAAATTAAAAGACGCTTACTCCTTGGAAGGAAAGTTATGACCAACCTAGACAGCATACTAAAAAGCAGAGACATTACTTTGCCAACAAAGGTCAGTCTAGTCAAGGCTATGGTTTTTCCAGTAGTCATGTATGGATGTGAGAGTTGGATTGTGAAGAAAGCTGAGCACTGAAGAATTGATGTTTTTGAACTGTGGTGTTAGAGAAGACTTTTGAGAGTCCCTTGGACTGGGAGGAGATCACACCAGTCCATCCTAAAGGAGATCAGTCCTGGGTGTGTGTTCATTGGAAGGACTGATGCTGAAGCTGAAACTCCAATACGTTGGCCACCTGATGCGAAGAGTTGACTCATTGGAAAAGACCCTAATGTTGGGAAAGATTGATGGCAGGAGGAGAAGGGGATGACAGAGGATGAGATGGTTGGATGGCATCACAGACTCAATGGACATGAGTTTGAGCAGGCTCTGGGAGATGGTGAAGGACAGGGAAGCCTGGCATGTGGCAGTCCTTGGGGTCGCAACGAGTTTGACACGACTGAGCAACTGAACAACAACAAAGCCCACCCGCGGATGCTTCTGAGAATTCGGAGCTCAGGTTAACAACCCTGTGAGCAGTAGGAAAGACAGGGCTTGCTATTGTTCCCGGCAATCGTGATGACAGTCGTATGCAGTTACGTAAATCTGTCCCCTGATGGTAGATGAGAGACATTCTAGGTGCCCAAGTTCACATTCACAACTATCTCCACGTGAGATCTGACCTATGTTTGTATTTTACTGTGAGGCAGTTGCGTTTATCAAGAAGGTTTTCTGCGCTGCTGATGTAAATCCTATTACACATCCATAAATATTGATGAGTGTCAAAATGAATGTCCTCTGACACCCACAGAGCTTACATCAAAGCAAAAATCCATTGTTTCTGAAGCCTTTGGGCATTAAGATGTATCATCATAAACTGCAAGAATTACAACTTTTTATAATTAAATTGACATAAATATACAATGTGTGATTCTTGGCTGCATCTCCTGGCTGGCTTTGTCTTCATGTCTAAAAGGATGTTCTGATGCTTGGCCACTGTATCTGGTACCCACAGCTGCAAACATCACGTAATAGACATTTTTGTTATGAGCATCCTCAGATACTCAGTGGCTTCATCAGCCATCACCCCATGGGGCTCAGAACCAGGCTGGACTCTGACGTTTGCTCCAGCTCAAGCATCTGGGGGTCAGATGAGGGTCCTGGGGGCCCCAGAGGCCAGCACAGCATCCTGTCCTCCAGATGAAGATGAAGGTCAGAGAGCAGAGTCCATGGCTCATGCTTCTCCAGGCGTGGGGTCTTGTCTCTCTCAGAAATTTACCAGAGCAGAGCACCGGTCAAGCTCAAAGCTAAGAAATGGGGAAGCACATTGCTTTTCTTTAGTGGGAGGAATTGCAAGGGCACACGTCAGGGAGCAAGAACACTGGGGGACGTGGAAAATTGGAGCAGCAAACTCATCAGCTGCAGTGACTCACTTACGTGCATCCTGTCCACCAGGAGCAGAAAGCCAGTCCTTCCCCAAAGAGCTGGTGTCTACAAGGTCATGGGCAACACCCTGGTCTACACGAGGACCTGCTTCACCACTGGGTCATTTGACATTCATCGGTTCTCTCTTGTTCATCCTCCTGCATCTCTCCCTATATTTCTCTGAAACAGTTATAAGCCAAAGTTATTCCTGGATTCATGTTGAAACACCTGTTATGATCAAAACAAATTAACTGGTTCCTTCTGAGAAGCCTGAGAAAGTTCACCTGTGCATCATGATTCCACAACAGTAGGGATCTGTCTTAACATGCACGGTTCAAAACTGAACCTGAAGGGCTTCATGTTAAAGACAAGTTCGTTGTTACTTTCATTGTTTCCAGTGTTTAGTTAGCACAAATTTTTACTCATGGGCTCAACCATCGAATAATGATGAAAACCATTTAACGTCTAGATTTAACGAAGACCTAATGATAGAATCATATGTTACATACTTCCTGGTTTTCATTGAAATTGTGAACTAAAGAGCCTCTTGATGAAGGTAAAAGAGGAGCATGAAAAAGTTGGCTTAAAATAAAAAACTAAGATCATGGCATCCAGTCCTATCACTTCATGGCAAATAGGTGGGGAAGCAATGGAAACAGTGTCAGACTTTATTTCCTTGGGCTCCAAAATCACTGCAGATGGTGACTATAGCCATGAAATAGAAAGACATTTCTCCTTGGAAAAAAAGCTATGACCAATCTAGACAGCATATTAAAAAGCAGAGACGTTACTTTGCCAACAAAAGTTAGTCTAGTCAAAGCTATGGTTTTTCCCGTAGTCATGTACGGATGTGAGAGTTGGACCATAAAGAAAGCTGAGCACTGAAGAATTGATGCTTTTGAACTGTGGTGTTGGAGAAGACTCTTGAGAATCCCTTGGACTGCAAGAAGATCAAACTAGTCCATCCTAAAGGAAATCAGTCCTGAATATTCATTGGAAGGACTGATGCTAAAGCTCCAGTACTTTGGCCACCTGATTCGAAGAATTGATTCATTGGAAGAAATCCTGATGCTGGGGAAAGATTGAGGACAAGAGGAGAAGGGGATGGGAGAGAACAAGATGAATGGATGGCATCACCGACTCAACGGACATGAGTTTGAGCAAATTCCAGGAGATGGTGAAGGACAGGGGGGTTTGGTGTGCTGCAGTCCATGGGGTCACAAAGAGTCGGACACAATTTATTGCCTTAACAACAAGAGGAAAACTGTGAGGCCTAAGTTACCTGAAGCCTCCTGAAACTTCACCCGGAGTGCTCCCGCCGTGTAGCTAACACTGAGCTTGTGCTTGTGTTCCCCGCCTGTCCTCTGCCTACAGTCAGCCTCCGAGCACCACTCAGAGTGGCCCGGGCACATCTTGTGGGTCATTGACGGGTGAGAAGGTGAGTGCGCAGGAATCCTCGGTGAGGTCACCTCGGTGAGGTGAGAGTCAGACGGACTCTGGTGCTGTCAGTTCTGAGACCGAGCTGCAGATCACAGGGCGGGGAGGGGTGCTGTCTCCATCGGCGTCTTCCCCGGTTGCAAAAGGCCTTGCTCCACCTGCAGCCCGACCGCAGTCTCCGTTTCCCCGTCGCCATCACTGCTCGGCCCAGGGTCTTCTGTACTGCGCCTCCCGTGTCTGCGTTCTTGTGTCTCTGCTCTTTCTCCATAAACACGCTGCTCTGAAAATCAGCCCAATAAGATTTTGACTGGGCTTTCAAAGCCTAGCTCAGACCCACGTTGCTGTTAACTGCCATAGCGAGTGGGAACTGAGTTTCCCCTCACTGACCACTCCCACGGGGTCAGGAACGTGGGGCTTCATTCCATGGTTGTCCATTTCTCTGCAAGGCTTCGAGTCCTGGAAGGGTAGGAACAGACCAGACACAGTCCTGCACCTTCATGGAAACCGCGTCCATGGCGTGGTGTTTCTCACACACGTCTACCACTGTTCAGCCACTTTTCAGTTTGCATGGGCATCACTGTCCGCGTGCCTTCTCTCGGCTCCCAGGGAGCAGCTCCCCGGTCCCGTCTGCCCCAGGGCCCCCTGCCCTTCTGCCTTTACTGTGTCCTCTTCTTTCCGACCAGTCCCTGTTGAGGAGATTGAGGGCTTGGGACCCTGCTTCTCTCTCTCTTTTCTTGACCAGGTCCTTCAGTCACTTGATTTTAAGTATCATCTGTGCATTAATTGACTCTGAAATGTCTGTATCCGGAAAGGTCACCATTTCCCGGAGTTCTGGGCTCACATATCCAACGGCTGTAATGCTTGGACCTCAAGTGAAGTCCTGGGTCTCAATGCGGCCAACACAACTATCGATGCCCTCAGCTCCCTGTCCATGCATCCCTTTTCCTGTCCAGTGAGGGGCAGCGCTGTGCATGCCCTTGCTTGGACCATAAACAACTTCTGATCTCCTCTTATCTTACCTCCCATCCAGTCTGTAGGTAATTTCTTTTAGCTCTGACTTCACCATATATCCTGGTTCCCACTGATGTTTATCACCTTGACTGCAAATGAAGCCGCGCCCAGCTTGCTCCTTACTCCTCTAGAGCAGCCTCATGATGCTTCTCCCTGCCTCACTGGGGTCCTTCCGGAGCCCCCTCCTTCAGCAGGGTAGGGGCAGAGAAGGCCATGGAGCACGTGCAGGGATGGGCTGTGAGCGCTCAGCTTCACAGAAGTTACTCTTTCTTCGTGGTCACTTGAGTGTGTCCTCTGCTTTCCCACCTCTGTCCCTGTTGCTCTTACAATCACTCTTCTCTGGCTTTACAAAAGAAAGCCACACCCCCACCCTTCCCAGATCTCATCGCCAAACGTTATCCCACCATGAAAGCCCTCAAGAAACCAAACAAAGGAACAATTGTAAAATGAATTTTTCCTGGGAGAGTTTCAAGAAAGCAAAGTCAAAACTAGCTGCAGTGAGAAATCCCAAGAAAACCTGATTTGGCCCATGTTATAAATTTATAGCGAGGTTTCTATTGTACCCACAAGTAGACAGATTGATAGGTATGGCAAACTATCTGTCAATGTATCTATGGAGTCATCTATTCATCATAGAGCAAACTATTAACCAGAAGTGATCAGGCAGCAATGCATGTTCATCTGGGCTAAGAAAACAAAGGAAGGCTTCATCTTGCGAAATCAACAAAGGCCTTCCAAGTGAGAGCAAGAGAAGACTGCTCATTCAGAACTCAAGTAACTATCCTGGTTATGACAATGAGAAAATACACAGAGTGAGGTCCAATATCTCCCTCAGGCCATGTAGCTGTAACTTATAAACTTGAGACCTGAACAGAAGTCCATGTGCGCTCTAAATCAGCCGTGTCCGACTCATTGCGACCCTATGGACTGAAACCTGCCAGGCTCCTCGGTCCGTGAGATTCTCCAGGCAACAATACTGGAGGGGGTTGCCATGCCCTCCTCCCTCTTCCTGACCCAGGGGTCGAACCCGAGTCTCCTGCATTGGCAGGTGGATTCGAGTCTCCCGCATTGGCGTGTGGACTCTTTACCGTCTGAGTTACGAGGAAAGCCCCATGCTTGCCATTTTTTAAAACTCAAAGTGGGTAGCAGAGAAAGTGCCTGGACATAGCTGGCTGCTGACAGGCAGGGAGCATTCCCGCCCCACCCCCCACAAATTACTGCTAAATGCCAGCTAATAGACAGAAATCTCCTTCAACTATGGCATAAGGATTAGAACAATCAAAACCTCTTACCCTTGAAAAGCATCTTGCATGTCCTGAATAGATAGAACTAAAAGTTGTCTCCCACATAAATCACAGCAGCTGTTCTTAAAGATTAAGTAAATGTACTTTTTTAGTGACAAAGAGTGTAGCATGTGCATTAAATAAATAGTGAAGGAAAGGGTTTAGCACATTTCTCCTGAGAGTAAATGAAAAGTCATCCCCTTCATGTTTATTTGGGTGTTTTCATGACAAAAGAAGATGACCATACAGTATCGTGTTCTAAAGAAAATTGTAATGGCCTCTTGTTTAAGTAAGAATAATGTGCCCCACGAATATCAATCCATTTCACCAGACACAATAATTGGGCGTTTGGAGACACATTCTTTAAACTTTATCTCCTGTCCCTACTCCCCATCCTTACAAAGTTTCAGAAGAAATACTTGAACAGAGAGTCAAGACACCATTAAAATCGAAAGAAAAGAGAAAGAGTAACCCTATTTCAGCATTTCCTAAACTCTAAGACAATGCTATTACCTGGAGGACAAAGTGATAAACCCAATCTGCTTTTCAATTACCACCTTTAAATAGCTGCATTGTAAATAACCTCCTCCAATCAGTGGCACAAGAAGTGACTTAAATGGTATTTATAGCCACTTAGATTAGTTCATCTTTAAGAGAAGAGACAAGGAACAAGCATATAATACTTTCTTATAAACATTTTTATTTTTTAAGTGTTTATTTGTGTGTTATCTGAAGGGTTTCCTTTGCTGTTTTTTTTTTTTCTAATGTTCTTATCATTTAAGATAATATAATGTAAAAGCATAAATAGCCTAGGAAAATCCCTTAACTTTTGAAGACTTGATTTGTATAATGGATCCATATTTGCTGTGTCAGCTATCATAAATTTAATCATAAATATCATGATATTCTTCAATACATTATTAATTTCAAAGTGCCCATTACTTTTGCCCATGTAATTTGCATCATAATGGACAAAAAACTGAGCAGAGCAGAGGTTGGTCAACTGAATTTTTAAAGTGACAAATGTTTTATTTGCTGAAATGGAATAAACATGAAGGAAGAGAACTTGTTTATAAAAGAAAGCTTGTTGGATAACATGGGTCATTTGGAGCACATAATAACGGCACATCTTTTCCCTATAAACAGCGCACCTCTGCCCTAGGGCATTACCTGCCGCCCTGACTTACATGCTGTGAAGTCTTGGGGACACTTTGAGGATGTCCCAATAATTGCACATGTATAGATTCATTTTATTACAGACATAGACAAGGCAGTGTCTGCATCTGTGTGGACTGAAGCCTCAGCGTGGACATGCAGTCAGCAAGCAAAGCGCTCAGAACAACAGGAGGGAACAAAGTGTAAGGACTAAGCCTCGGGGTCACCTGTGAGGGTGGAAGAGATGTGGCTCCATCACCACTGAGGCATCTCCTTTGTTTATAGACTTAGAGCTCCGGACACGGAGCGGCTCTGCTTGGTCAGGGCCTCCTGCCCCTGACACAGAGCACAGAGCTGACCCCTTGCCGTGTCACTCAGCTCTGGACTAGGGGAGTCTGGCCCCGAGGCTGCTGGAACCTCCCCTCACCTCCTCTGCGCACTGTTTCCTGACCTGCTGGATGCAAAGGCCCGTGGGAGGACTTGGGGTGACCCAGTGGAGGTGGGGTCACTAAGTGAGTGGCTTGGGGTCACTAAGTGGGGTCACCTGGAGCGGCTGGGTGGAGGAGAATGGCCCCTCTTCTCCCCTTCCCACCATCAGTGCTGGATGGATATGAACTAGAAATCGGAATTGTGTTGTGTTTAGCCATTGAGAACCAGGAAATTATTTTAACAGCACAGAGCCTGTCTGGCCTGATACATATGCTATCTAATTGTTCTCCAGGTACTTTCATTATTATGCTCACGTCCTGTCAATGGGCGTTGAAATGAATGATTGTCTGACACACACTCTCTCTAAGGCTGCATGCTATTGAACTTTTAAAAACGTGCCATCCTTGTCCAACCAGGGCTGTTGCTGCGGTGTACTGTGGGTCTGGTTAGGGCTGATTTCCAGCATCCTTCCTGTGCTCACTGACCATTAGACAGCCCTCTGTGAATTGCCTGCTTGCATGTTCCAGGGGTGATGCTGGGATGCTGGTAAGCAGGAGATGGAGACGCAGGTTCCCTGGACCTGTTCTGTTATGTCCCCTCCGAAGACTGACCACTGCAGAGGCTGAGACAGGTTCAAGGACCAGGGAAGGAGTCCTTTGAGAAGAAGGGAAGGGACCGCTAGAACATCTTCCAGCTGTCAGGATTCTGCTGAGGGCCCACTGGAGTGACTGTGGCTGGTGGCAGCTTTGCCAGGAAGAGAATCACAGTGAAAAGAGAAGCCAGCCAGACACACAGACCCTGTGGATCCTGCAGCTCGGCTGAGTAAGGCAGGATGCTCAGGCACGTCTGTTTACCTGTGCTTCCCTTCCACCCTAACTGATGGGTGTTTCTGCTGGACGGCTCGTCTCTCTTCACTGATCAGAATATAATTTAATCTGTGAAAATTATTGATACTGAACTGTCTAAAATCCTGAAATATATTCTTGCAGAGTATGAACAGAAAGAAAGAGGAAACATCGCCCAGATTAATAATATGCTTTGCGCCTGTCATTGGAGAAACAATCATAGTCAGACTGTCAAGCACTGTCCAAGTGTTCCTGGAAACTCACACATAAAAGAAATGCTTCCATTAACTTTTGCTCCAAAACCACCCAGTGTAACGCTCTTCATGGGTGTGTCCCTCTTTACAAGGAATATTGGTTTTCAATTACCTTCTCTAACAAGTTCAGAGGCTTTTACTGTGGCTTAGCATGTGTTTTTATCTTAGGTTATTCAGCTGTGTTTAATATCCACCTAACAGAGCTTGGGGAGAACGTGCTCTATTCTGACAAATACCATCTCACACTGAAGGTCTGGTCCTCACCCCCTGAAGTACAGGGGCGAGGTTTGAAGAGGAATCGGTCACGGAGCGTCTGTTGTCCCTGGCGTTTCTCCCCTCCTGGATGGAGGCGAGGGTCCGGGGCACTGAGGTTGGACAGAACACAGGTGCCTAAACGGACGTTATCCAGATCTTGACAATATGCTGTTGACACCTCCCCACCCTCCTGGAAGAACCAGGAGCCAATTTGTTCTTCTCTTTTTTCATCCCACTCTATCTAATCCACCAACAATTTCTATCAACCTTCACCCCCAGATGCATCAAAGCCATCGAGGTACCTCCATCTCCTCCTTCCATCCTTGTTCAAGCCCCCCTCCCCAGGTCCAAACCGCAGTGACCCAGTGACCTCTGACCTTGTTCCATGCATTCTCACCTCCACTCAGCAACCAGAACTTGTTTTATAGAGAAACTCTTCCTTTGTCCACTGGGACATTGCCAGAGACTTCAGCACTTTTCATACCTCTTAGAACAAGCTCCAAACAATTCCACATTTCAAAGTCCCCACGATGTGGCCCCTCCTTCTAGCTGACGTCATTGTGGACCACCTCCCACTTCTCACTGACTCAGCCGCCCGGCTCTTGCTGGTCCAAAAGGACTCAGCTCCTGCCTGGTCCAGGCGGTGTTGCTGGTCTCCCCAGGGCTCTGTGCTTCCTTCCTGCTTCAATATCAAGGCTTTTATGCCATCTTTTTTTTTTGTCAGAGGGAGGGTGCTAACCACACAATGTAAAATAACTTCCCCACCACTGACTGGTCACACTGTTCACCTTCTGCATAGCATCTAAGGGGGCTCACATGTTAACTTACGTTGCTATTTACTGTTGATTTGTTTACTGTCATTCTGCATCCCCCAAAGTGGTTCCTAAGTTCTCCATAGGGAAGGGCCTCTCCAGTCTGAAGCTTATGTCTCAGTGCCTTGCAGTGTATTAAACACCTGGCACCATTTAATAAATGCACAGCACGTAAATGAATGATAAACCTTGTAGGCCTGGGGGGTTGCTTTCCTTGAGAGAGTTCAGACATTTTCAGAAATATATTATAATTGGGCTGAGAAACATTATATCCAATCAATACAGTGAATAAGAATGAGATACGCTTATTTACTTTGTGTTTATTTCATATGGGTTAGAGCTGCAATCACTCAAAATAGATCTGTAGCTTGTAGCCAGTGATGAAGAGATCCTTTCTGTCATTGACAGGATTCTTGAGGAGAAAAATCAGTCTCAAGTCATCTGTGTTTTAATTGTCTTGGTGGCAGTATTTTCTCCACTTTTCTTGTGCATGCGCTAAGTCGCTCCAGTGGTGTCCGACTCTTTGTGACCCCATGGACTGTAGCCCACTGAGCTCTCTGTCCATGGGATTCTCCAGGCAAGGACATGGCTGTTGTCTGCCATCCATGCCCTTCTCCGGGGGGTCTTCCAGACCCAGGGCTGAACCCACATCTCCTGCATTGGCAGGTGGTGCTTTTCCGTTAGCGCCACCTGGGAAGCCCATTCTCCACATTCTGCCTCTCGTAAATGTGCCATGTGCCCACATGGGGTCACCTAAGCGTAAGTAAAACATGATTTTTAGATCAGAGTAGGGAGATGGCCAAGGTTTCCCGAACTTCTCTGGAGAGGCTTCGTGCCTTCTGAAAAAGGTGTATGTTACACAGTTTTGAAAACAGAGAGTTTTCTTGAGATTGCACCTGCAGAGTGTGACAGCAAGGGGTATTCAGAGAAAGAAAATCACACGGCTGTTTCCATGGGAACTGACAGAGGTGTGTTTTGAATTCCTCTGGAGAATAGCAATTGTAAGTAAACTGTCAGTCTCCCAAGTTTACTTGAAGGTCATTGCTATAAGCCCCCAGCAAACAGCCCATGAGAGTCTGGCTGTCCGCACTGGCCGTGTCAATGGTGATCAATACCCATTGTGAGTGGCCTGACGCGCCAGACGGGTGAGACCATCACTCGATAAGCTTTCAGAGGGAGACCCAATCCAAACTGGAGGGTGGAATTTCAAACCGATTAATAATTAAGTATCTACTGGACTTTGTGTCCAAAGGATTGACAAACATGTAAAAGAATAAGCCCTTCCCTGAGTATACTACATTTGTCCATGACAAAATTTTTAATATACTTCCTAGGTTGGGTTTTATTCATTTAAACAATTATTAATGAAAAAAAGAACAGAATAAAATTCTGCACCATAGTGGTGGAATGTGATATTGTTAAACATCTGTGTATCTTATTGAGAGAATTGTATGCACTCATCTGGCATTTTTATTAGGTCTTTTATAGGTTGCTTTAATAAATTTTTCTCAAAAATTTTTATTTCTTTCACAGTTCACTATGCACACACACACACACACACACACCTCTATATACCTCATAATATATATATTATACACACACACACACCCCTATATACCTCGGAATACACTGTGATAGGCACTAGGCATATTGCAGTGAAAAAAGAGAGAGAGTTCCCGCACCCATGGGGTAAACGTCAGTGATTGTACTTAATCAGGTGTTTTGCTTACAGCTGTCCCTGTTTGTATTTCAAAGGACTCTGTTTATTTTCCATCCCAAGTACCACCTCTTGCAATTGTTCTCTAATTTCCCATGGAAAAGGTAATTGTTAGCTCTCTGAATATGGTGGGACAGCCCATTTTTGGCAGGTAAATAGTTACAATGCAGCAATAAAGACTGAGCCACGTATCAGAACACTTATCTGCTTTATTTCTATTTTTATTCTGTGTCTTCGCTCACACAAACTTACAAGGAAAATCAGTGAATCGAATTGCTATCATCTTTACAATGAGAAAGAACTATCTCATACTCTTTTTCAGAAGGTGGTTGTGAGTTTCAACAAGATGCTCTGTGGTGGTGCCTTGGGAGCTACAGTGGTGCTCACACTCATCCTTGCCACACACACGGTTATACTCGCTCACCCTGTTTAACAGCCATCATGGGCAGTACCCAGAGCCTTGGGACAGATGACAACTGCACAACTTTGTGGGGCTTCTCCTTTAAACTGACACTTCGCAGATCCCCCAGGGCAGCTGGGCAAGGTCTTACTTGAGGGTTGATTTCTTGGCTTATATTTGCCTTTTCTCCTCACCTGCATCTATGTTGACTCTGAGCTCCTGCTGCAGTTAAATATGCGGCAGGTTGCAAAACAGAAAGAGCAAGGTTTTTGGTATTTGTTCTCCAAAAACTTCCATCTAGAAGAAGGAGATTAAAAAGCGTCACTAAATTCCCTGGTCAAGAGTTTGAAGGAGACGACGGTTTCACTGAGACTGAATGAATGATGTGATGTTTACTCCCAGACAGCTTGTGGTGGCATTTAAGTGAAAAAAAATTTTACTTACAAAAATAAATATTCATTGCAAACCGCTCAGCAGCAAACATGAACAAATGGTGGATGAATCTCCAGGGAATTGCACTAAGTGAAAAGAGCCGCTCATAGAAGTTGACACTCTGCATGATTCTGCTCACACAGTATCTTGAGACGACATGGAAACACATGCGTTTCAGAGGTTCCAGAATGGGGAGAGGGGAGGAAAGGCTGAATGGCTACAGAAGGATGCCCTTGTAGGCATGATAACATTCTGGATTTTGCTTGAACTAGTGTCAGTCTTCCGTTGTGATGTTGACCACAGCTTTGCAAGACTTCACCAGTGTGGGGGAGGCATGGGGTCTCTCTATAGTATTCCTTGTAACTGCATGTGAATCTGCAGTCCTCTAGAAATAAACAGTTTTTAAAGTATTTCTTGCACAATTTGCATTCATACACTTGATACGGCTTTCCACTAACTCATTGAGCAGATGTAATAAAAACAGCAAAACTAATAATAACAGCTTACCGAGGCCGCTAATACCCTCTCATAACTTTTTCTTCTCCATTCCTATCGTAGGCAGCATTCTGGAAACCTCCCTCAAATATCCATCCCCATGTGCGGTGTACACATCCTGACTGCAGTTGCTGGGGTTGGTACTGTGCTTGGATGTCATCCCCAAGTTCAAGTTTATTGAAAGGCACAGTTGGCTGTAAAACAAGGAGAAGAACTGGGTGGGCCTGACCTTGTTGCAGGAACCTCTTAGGAGAAGTTTTCTCTGGCTGATTGCAGAAGGGGAAGCCAGAGATGCAAAGTGTGGGCGGGACCCATGTGCCAGGCTTGAAGATGGAGGAGTTGGGTGGTAAGGGGTGTGGGAACCCCTTCTCCCTGACAGTCAGTCAGGGAATGGGGACATTGGTCTTAAAGCCATAAAGAATGAATTCTTGCAACAGTTGTGAGGGTTAGGACAGAGCTGCAGCTATGGGTGAGATGTGGCCTGGGTGAATGCTTCTCTCAACCTTGCAGTGGTGCTCAGAGAACCCAGCTGGATGTACATCCCACTGAACTTTGAGCTCTTCAGTGCTGTGGTTGCAAACTGCTTTGTGGGTCATTTGTTGTTCAGTCATATCTGTCTCTTTGCCACCCCATGGCCTCTGGCCCACCAGGCTCCTCTGTCCATGAGATTTCCCAGGCAAGAATACTGGAGTGGGTTGCCATTTCCTTCTTCAGGGGATCTTCCGGACCTGGGGATTGAACCCATGTCTCCTCCATTGCAGATACTTTGTTTACTGCTGAGCCACTGGGGAAAGTCTTAATGGGTGATAATTTGTTATGAAACGAAAGAAAACCGATGCAATCCCACTGCACATGGCAACTGCTGGAAACCACCGGGAGGAAGGCATGTGATGGTGGCCTGAGATTCTCTGGCTGTCGGGGATCCTGATCTCCTTGAACAAAGCTCTGCAACAGAGCAGAAAGGGTTCTCAGTTTGGGGGATTTGATTATTCACAGATGTAGTTCATAGCCTCACAGCGGCAGAGACCAGGGGGTGGGGAGCAGAGACTCTCTTCTGGGTTCAGGAGTATTGCCCTTGAAGGCACTCTGGGGATGCATGCAGGTTTCGTTGGAGACCATCTCAGGTCTACAGGATGCCAGCGATGGGTAGAAACACACCCCTAGGGGCCTAGTGTTCCAAGGGTTGACGGAAGCACCTAGCATAGATCTCATATGCCAGGATCCTTGTTCACTTGTGAGTGGACTGAAGAAAAGCACATTCAGCCAATCTTACTGCCAGGAAACAAAGTTAGCACCACCCCAGGCCAAGAAAGCCCAGGAGATGACTGACTGCACTCACTAACCCTCTGTCAAGTGGAACCCGATACGGCGCATCAGGAGGCTGAGAGGAAAGCCAAGAGGTAGGACCAGAGATGGTTCATGGAGATGAAATAAGACAGCAAATGGTGGTTGAAGACGTGGTGCTCATTTCCATCAGATTAAAATCTGTAATCATTAAAAGAGTGCAGTACTGATGCAAACTTCGTTCAATGGAGCCAGTTAGAGAACCAGAAGTTAATCTCAGCGTACAGAAGGATTTAGTGCCTTATTAAGGAGACACAGACATGAAAGATCGGATATTACCTTTTCAAGAAGGGATTTAATTGACTATATTTACAGATAAGGTTGGGATTCCCTGGTGACGCCCATGGTAAAGAATTGCCTGCCAATGTAGGAGAAGCAAGAGATGGGTTCAATTCCTGGGTTGGGAAAACCCCTTGGAAAAGGAAACAGCAACCCACTCCAGCGTTCTTGCCTGGAAAGTCCCATGGACAGAGGCACCTGGAGGGCCACAGTCAATGGGACTGCAGAGAGTGGACACAGTGAGTGCACTCCTGACTAACTCTGGCTGAGGCTGGATTCTCACTCTCACAGAAACACTAAGATCACAGATCTGCAAAGAGATGCAGCTTAATCTTCCAACTTCAACAATCAATAGGCATTTTGGCAAGCTTGGTTATCTAGCCCCTCACCTGTGTATTGTGTTTTTTCCAGCAAATCTGTCATGCGATTTTCACCCCTAAACATGTCTCCAGCGTGCATCTGTAACTGATAATGAAGGAGGAAACAGAACAGGCTCCACCTTGAAAGCAGGACTCCATCTTGGGCCGGACTGTGGACTTTGAGCTCTATGCCCTGTATCTATGGAAACGACACACCAACTGGAAAACCAGGCTCCCGGGAGGAAGAATCCCATACCTAGACCATACCTAGACTCTCCGTCGCCTAAAAGAATACCCTAATTATTTGTGTAACATTTATTATGCTTATTGGGGTATGACTACAGGCCTATTGATAATTGTCCGCTGTTAACTACCTAGGCTTAAGGCATATGAATCACAGGTTAACTTTGATTGTATCTTTCTTTTCCTTTGTTCAGACTAGTTTCAGGGATTTGGGGAGGTGGGTTTGGGCACATATACTTAGGGTATGTAAGGTTTTCACAAAAACTGGTTGGGGTCCTTGGCTAAGAGGAGACTCTGCTTTGGGCCTGCCAGTGTAATAAACGGCACCCCACCATCTGCATTGTTCTTCTGAGTGAGTTTGTTTCCCAGAATGCATGTCTACAACAATAAGAACTTTCAAAGTTGAACCCTCCACCATCATTTTACCTAACAAAGTAAAATAGGCAAATCTTTTATATGGAGATACTGGAGAATCATTTAAAAATGCTTTCTACAAAATATGCATAGAAACGAATGAAAATGAAAACACAACAACCCAAAACCTATGGGACACTGTAAAAGCAGTGCTAAGGGGAAGGTTCATAGCAATACAGAGTTACCTCAAGAAACAAGAAAAAAGTCAAATAAATAACCTAACTCTACACCTAAAGCAACTAGAGAAGGAAGAAATGAAGAACCCCAGGGTTAGTAGAAGGGAAGAAATCTTAAAAATTAGGGCAGAAATAAATGCAAAAGAAACAAAAGAGAACATAGCAAAAATCAACAAAGCTAAAAGCTGGTTTTTTGAAAAGGTAAATAAAATCGACAAACCGTTAGCCAGACTCATTAAGAAACAAAGGGAAAAGAACCAAATCAACAGAATTAGAAATGAAAATGGAGAGATCACAACAGACAACTCTGAAATACAAAGGATCATAAGAGACTACTACCAGCAGCTATATGCCAATAAAATGGACAACTTGGAAGAAATGGACAAATTCTTAGAAAAGTATAACTTTCCAAAACTGAACCAGGAAGAAATAGAGGATCTTAACAAACCCATCACAAGCATGGAAATTGAAACTGTAATCAGAAATCTTCCAGCAAACAAAAGCCCAGGATCAGATGGCTTCACAGCTGAATTCTACCAAAAATTTAGAGAAGAGCTAACACCTGTCTTTCTCAAACTCTTCCAGAAAATTGCAGAAGGCAAACTTCCAAACTTATTCTATGAGGCCACCATCACCCCAATACCAAAACCAGATAAAGATGCCACAAAAAAAGAAAACTACAGGCCAATATCACTGATGAACATAGATGTAAAAATCCTTAACAAAATTCTAGCAAACAGAATCCAACAACATATTAAAAAGATAATACATCATGACCAAGTGGGCTTTATCCCAGGAATGCAAGGATTCTTTAATATCTGCAAATCAATCAATGTAATACACCACATTAACAAATTGAAAGATAAAAACCATATGATTATCTCAATAGATGCAGAAAAAGCCTTTGACAAAATTTAACATCCATTTATGATAAAAAAAAAAACTCTCCAAAAAGCAGGACTAGAAGGAACATACCTCAACATTATAAAAGCTATATATGACAAACCCACAGCAAACATTATCCTCAATGGTGAAAAATTGAAAGCATTTCCCTTAAAGTCAGGAACAAAACAAGGGTACCCACTCTCACCACTACTATTCAACATAGTTTTGGAAGTGTTGGCCACAGCAATCAGAGCAGAAAAAGAAATAAAAGGAATCCAGATAGGAAAAGAAGAAGTAAAATTCTCACTGTTTGCAGACGACATGATCCTCTACATGGAAAACCCCAAAGACTCTACCAGAAAATTATTAGAGCTAATCAATGAATACAGTAATGTTGCAGGATATAAAATTAACACACAGAAATCCCTTGTATTCCTATACACTAACAATGAAAAAACAGAAAGAGAAATTAAGGAAACAATACCATTCACCATTGCAACAAAAAGAATAAAATACTTAGGAGTATATCTATCTAAAGAAATGAAAGACCTATATATAGAAAACTATAAAACACTGATGAAAGAAATCAAAGAGGACACAAACAGATGGAGAAATATACCATGTTCATGGATTGGAAGAATCAATATTGTGAAAATAACTATACTACCCAAAGCAATCTATAGATTCAATGCACTCCCTATCAAGCTACCAATGGTATTTTTCACAGAACTAGAACAAATAATTTCACAATTTGTATGGAAATACAAAAAACCTCGTATAGCCAAAGCAATCTTGAGAAAGAAGAATGGAACTGGAGGAATCAACCTGCCTGACTTCAGGCTCTACTACAAAGCCACAGTCATCAAAACAGTATGGTACTGGCACAAAGACAGAAATATAGATCAATGGAACAGAATAGAAAGCCCAGAGATAACTCCATGTACCTATGGACACCTTATCTTCGACAAAGGAGGCAAGGATATACAATGGAAAAAAGACAACCTCTTTAACAAGTGGTGCTGGGAAAACTGGTCAACCACTTGTAAAAGAATGAAACTAGAACTTTAGAACTAGTATGAACTAGTTCTAGAAACTAGAACTTTAGAACTTTCTAACACTATACACAAAAATAAACTCAAAATGGATTAAAGATCTAAATGTAAGACCAGAAACTATAAAACTCCTAGAGGAGAACATAGGCAAAACACTCTCTGAGATAAATCACAGCAGGATCCTCTATGACCCACCTCCCAGAATATTGGCAATAAAAGCAAAAATAAACAAATGAGACCTAATGAAACTTAAAAGCTTTTGCACAACAAAGGAAACTATAAGCAAGGTGAAAAGACAGCCTTCAGAATGGGAGAAAATAATAGCAAACAAAGAAACAGACAAAGGATTAATCTCAAAAATATACAAGCAATTCCTGTAGCTCAAGTCCAGAAAAATAAATGACCCAATCAAAAAATGAGCCAAAGAACTAAACAGACATTTCTCCAAAGAAGACATACAGATGGCTAACAAACACATGAAAAGATGCTCAACATCACTCATTATCAGAGAAATGCAAATCAAAACCACGATGAAAAAAAAAAAAAAAAAAAAAACAACCACGATGAAGTACCATTACACGCCAGTCAGGATGGCTGCTATCCAAAAGTCTACAAGCTTATTGCTGGAGAGGGTGTGGAGAAAAGGGAACCCTCTTACACTGTTGGTGGGAATGCAAACTAGTACAGCCACTATGGAGAACAATGTGGAGATTCCTTAAAAAAACTGGAAATAGAACTGCCATATGACCCAGAAATCCCACTCCTGGGCATACACACCGAGGAAACCAGATCTGAAAGAGACACGTGCACCCCAATGTTCATCGCAGCACTGTTTGTAATAGCCAGGTCATGGAAGCAACATAGATGCCCATCAGCAGACGAATGGATAAGGAAGTTATGGTACATATACACAATGGAATATTACTCAGCCATTAAAAATGATTCATTTGAATCAATTCTAATGAGATGGATGAAACTGGAGCCCATTATACAGAGTGAAGTAAACCAGAAAGATAAAGACCAATACAGTATACTAACGCATATATATGGAATTTAAAAAGATGGTAATGATAACCCTATATGCAAAATAGAAAAAGAGACACAGATGTACAGAACAGACTTTTAGACTCTGTGGTAGAAGGCAAGGGTGGGATGTTCTGAGAGAATAGCATTGAAACAAATATACTATCAAGGGTGAAACAGATCACCAGCCCAGGTTGGATACATGAGACAAGTGCTCAGGGCTGGTGCACTGGGAAGACCTGGAGGGATGGGGTGGGGAGGGGGTGCAGGAGGGGGGATCGGGATGGGGAACACGTGTGGATCCATGGCTGATTCATGTCAATGTATGGCAAAAACCACTACAATATTGTAAAGTGATTAGCTTCCAGCTAATAAAAATAAATGAAAAAAAAATGCTTCCTAGTAACAGTGCAAAATATTCATGATGTGTGAAATAAAAACATACAATTAATTTACTCTTGTATCTCAGAATCATAATATCGTTAAGATACATATATATTTGCACAGAAAAATAGGGATTGGAAGAAATGAAAATGTTAATAATGGTTATTAACAGAAGTGAAATTTTTGGTCAAGTATTTTTCTTCTTTCTGCTTTTCTAAATTTTTGGAAATAAACATATACTTATTTTGTTAAAATATTATTCATAGAAAGGACTTTTCTATAACTTCAAATATTCCATCCACAACAGAACATTATCATTGGCACAGACAAGGCATTTAAAAATATTTAGCAGTTGACATGAATATCCTTACATTTCCCTGAATTTCTATATCCTTTAGACATTTTCATTGTGTTAATTTTGCTTTAATTTTGTAGGTGCATTCCCTGGCAAGATTCTGTACCTGACGTCAGCGTGGGAGAGATGTAAGTGTTTTCAAGCTACATTAATTTAGTCTTTGCTTAGTGACGTGTCCACAAGAGCAGGAGTTCAGTGCTGTTTAACAAGTAAATGAAGAGAGGAAGGGAGAGGTTCACAGCTGCTCTAGGTTGTTTAGAGGAAAAAGGGGTGATTGATTGGGGTTTTCAGAGAGGTTCACTGGAAATAATAATGGGAGCGAACTGGCCAGAGGAGGCATCTTCAGGCACTGGTGTAACACTCAGGAGCTTTTCTTTCCTGGAGGAGATCGACATGTTACTGGACACCCATGTTCAGCCCTCCTAACGTACTGTGATATTGCCACCCACACCAGCATCAAGGGTCCAAGCCGGCCATTCTGAGAGCCTCGTGTGCACGTTTTGAATCGATTTAGACTTGTAACTGATTTTGTTTAATCTGCAAACATCTATACCTGACTTTGCTTACAGCTTGCTGATTTTCTCATCACTGTTGAAAATCCATATTTAATTCTGAAAAAGCATTGCTTCAGTTTTCCTGATAACATTTGCTCCTACTCAATTTAGTTTATGGGGCAGAACAAATAAAATCTCCTAATAAAAAAGTATAACTCTAAGCCCAGCAAACTTCCAAAACTGCATAAAGTGCTGGCAGACAGGACTAAAGATTTTAAATGATCTTGTTTTAGGCGGGTCCAAGGCAGAGTCTCCTCTTAGCCAAGGACCCCGACCAGTTTTTGTGAAAACCTTACATACCCTAAGTATATGTGCCCAAACCCACCTCCCCAAATTCCCTGAAACTAGTCTGAACAAAGGAAAAGAAAGATACAATCAAAGTTAACCCGTGATTCATATGCCTTAAGCCTAGGTAGTTAACAGCGGACAATTATCAATAGGCCTGTGGTCATACCCCAATAAGCACAATAGAATGTATGATTCTATTCGGTTACACAGATAGTTGTATTATTTTAGGGTATTATTATAGGGTATTCTTTTAGGCGGGGAGAGCCTAGGTACGAGCCCTGGGGCTCTTCCTCCCGGGGCCTGGTTTTCCGGTTGGTGTGTCGCTTCCATAGATACAGGGCACAGAGCTCAGAGTCCACAGTCCGGCCGGAGATGGAGTCCTGCTTTCAAGGTGGAGCCTGTTCTGTTTCCTCCTTCATTCTGGGTTGTCCTTCAAATAGTTTAACATAGCAGTTTGTGATATGATTTCCTTTAAAATCTTAATTATATCTTGGGTGGTTTTTCTTCAGATCTCAAAGAAAGCCTTATGAAGAGAGTTTTATCTATAAATTTAGAACGCAATATCCTAATGAGGCTGGATACACAAAGTAACACTCATAAACACTCCAGGTAAGGCGAGTTACATTTGTCCATTTTATCAGCTTTGGATCATAATTGGAAAATACAAGGAAATGCTAAACTTTTTTATTCTATTAAATGTGTTTAGAAATGATTTTGATCTTATTAATCCTCAAGTGTATGAGATAACCCTGTAGTCTTGATATTGCTGTCCACACAGAAGTGGGTTCTGTGCTTGGAAAGTTAGTCTCTCAGTCTTGTCTGAGTCTTTGTGACCCCAGCCCGCCAGGCTCCTCTGTCCATGGAATGCTCCAGGCAAGAACACTGGAGTGGGCTGTGATGCCCTTGTCCAAGGGATCTTCCCCACGGAGCCACCACGGAAGCCCACTCATTAGAAAAGACCCTGATGCTGGGAAAGATAGAAGGCAGGAGGAGAAGGGGATGACAGAGGATGAGATGGTTGGATGGCATCACCGACTCAATGGACATGAGTTTGAGCAAGCTCTGGGAGATAGTGAAGGATGGGGAAGCCTGGCGTGCTGCAGTCCATGGGATCACAAAGAGTCAGACACGACAGAGTAATGGAACAACAACAGGGAAGCCCACCCGGCCCCCCAGACACATACCGTTAACCCAGTTTTTAGTGTTGAGTTACTTCCTCCTCTGCCTACTCAGCATCCTCCTGGCTCCAGCCCTGGGAATTACACTCTTTGCCGGAATCAAAGTCAGAGGCAGGATAGAAACTGGAGGCTGCCTTTGGCACATGGTCCCCTCAGGACTGATGTGCAAGGAGCCCTTGTTGACGTGGGTGTGAGGGTGTGGGTAGGATGGACTTGAAGGACTGGAAGATGAGACAGCTGGGTTTCAAGTGCACGTTCATCTGAAAGTGGTGACACTAGTATTTTCTCCGCTCACGTCTGATAACTAAACACTGATTGTGGTGAGCAGTTTCAGCCTGCCCTCTGGTTCCAAAGTATCAACAACATGGCAGAGTTTTGCTACATTTTGAAGGGGAAAGCGAACATGCCTAAAGCATTAGACATTATAATCTTGTTTTTCTTCTCATCTGAAGTTTAAATTCCTTCCTAAATGAAGAACGTTTTAAGATGATTAGCACCCAAATGGGTGAGCAACTTGACAGGGGGAAGACTAATACCAGGAGGAAAATTATATTCAAGCTCATTACTCTCGGAGCTGCATCCTTCAAATCACCACCCATTTCCCCAAGCTACAGACCCGAGGATGCGTGGCGATGAGAATGTGTTCTCAAACCGATTCAAGGAGCCCTAATGCAGTTCTCCCGTTTTCCACAACAGCACTGGTTCTCTGAGGAGCAAACCAGCTCGTGAGTGCCACTGCGTTGCTTTGTGACCTCAGGCAAGTCGCATTTTTTTTCTACCACGTATTTCTTCTCTGTAAAATGATAATGCTCTGTTTCCTCACATCTGCACACAAATGACAGTCTGTGTGGCTGCAAGGCACCATTACACTAAGCAGCGTCAAAGACGGAAAAGAAAGGACCATTCAGAACAAAGACAAAACGCAAACTTCACGTCTCCCCTGGCGGTTGTGCTTTAGGATTGCTGACTCCTGTCACTTTCTCCCCAAACCATCCTCAGAGTCAGCGGAAAACGCACTGACCGCCTCTCAGGTGTGGGCGGGGCCTCGGTGTCGGGCACACCCTCCTGAGTGCCGGGCTCTCCTGCCCCCCAGGGCTGCTCTGGCCCCACCTCCTTCCCTGGTGGCGTCCACAAGCTGAGCCAGTTCTCTGAAGACACCTGCCTGGTCGAAGCGTGTGGTTGTGTACAAAGGCCCGCAGGGACTCAGGCCCATGCCCACAGCAAGCAGGTGACCACGGAGAAGGAGTAACTGAAGACGAGCTGCAGTGACAGAGCCTGCTGTGTCTTCTGCCCCACTGTGGCCCCAGGGTCACCCGGGGACGGGACACGGACACAGAACCTCAGGTGATGCAAGAGCAGCCGAAGAGAAGACCTGTGTGGGCCCAGCCCCTTCTCAGGAGCCCGTCCTGTCCATGCACCTTCCGCGGTCTCTGAAGTTGTGACAGTCCATGACCGATCCAGGTATCACGCCCACTTCATAGGCATCAGGGCTGGTCAGCCCTGGGGAACTGCAGGTCGTGTCCCTTTTACTGAGTGTGTCCTGGGAGCCTTCTGCTGCAAACACCTCCTTTGGTTGAGCGTGTCAAAATCCCTGCTGCATGAGGGCACGTTTCCCCTGTGGATGGTCTGTGAGGTAAGACGGACGCACCGTCGGGGCAGCGAGCGCCCCGTGTTTACCTTTCCTAGACCCACCTGTCTGACTCTGAACCCCCATCTCAGTGTTGACTACCCAGACTGGAATTTGTTATCCTTCCTCTTCTGTCTGCAAACTAGAGATTGGGTGTAACTGCTTCTCAGATTGTTGTAAACACTACATGTAGGCTTGCAACTTAGAACAAACCTGAGGCCTGATCACCTCCTACCTGAAAATTATAATCATTGTTACGAACCTCAGAATGGGAAAAAGGCATTCCCCTTTCTTGGGTGGGGTCTCTTCCAGAGGCTGAGACTTGGCGACCAATCAGAAGCGCCCAAGCAGCCCCCGCGTCTTGTGTTTGCTGTGTAGACGCGTCTCTTTCCTGCTCTGCGGGACCCTGGCTGTTTCTGCTGCGCCATGAGTGACCTCCCCTTCTCAGGAAGACCGTTCTCGGCATTCAGTCCCAGACCCAGCTCTCTGAGGCGCTGAAGTCCTGTCGGTAACAAGGAGGTCACCTCCTCCTTGTTAGCCAATGGCATAGCTCAGCTAGTTGGAAAGATCCAGTGCAAAGTCTACACTTCTTTTACATTTTATTATTTAAATCTGAGGAAAGATTAAAGGTTGATCATCAGAGACATAACCAGGAAGCCTCAAAGCCCTCCCAGGTGAGCCCGTGAGCCCTGAGGGAGCTCAGGAAGGAAAGAGCACCAGCCGTCTAGCAGCCACTAGGCTGCAGTCGCTCCCTAAAGTGAGCCCAGCCGGAGCTCAGGACACGTGGACACAGGATGCTGGCCCCAGGGCAGAGGAGCATCTCGAAGGAATGGTTTCAGAGAGCCCGGACCCTTGCATCTCCACTACAGAGAAAAGCTCTAAATTCCTTAGCTTGGGAGGTCTGGTTCTCTTTAATTTAGAGTAATCTTTTGATGGTCAGACTACCAGCCCTTTGCTGTAAAACTTCTATAAAATCTGGCCCCTCTTCTCCCCATACCTCCGCAGGGCAGTTCTCTCAGGGTCAGCTGAGATGCAGCCTCTGGGCTTGAAGCCCTAAAAATTCCCACCAAACGAAACATAGCTCTCAAGTTTTAGGTTGTGGCATTTTTCTTTTTTTTTCCAGTCAGCGCTGCACCTCTGCCCTTTATCGACCAGTCCTCCCTCTCACCTGTCCCACTGTGCCTCACAGAGCCCGGTTCCATGGCAGGCACACTCAATGCTGAATGCCAGCCCAGCAGGCGGAGAGTGCACAAGTGCAATGGCTTGTTTTGATAGTAATGTGATTTCATGCAGACTCTCATGGAAAATACTGCAAAGTTAGATTAGTGGGTTTTAATCATTTAATTTTGTTCCCAGATAATGAAAAATGAAGAAAAAACAGACAACCATGCAGTTTGATTGGTGGCTTGTCTAGAATGTATCACTAAATGAATACGTTAGGAAAGTGCACTGCAGTATAAATACTGAAGTTTTCTGGGAGAAGGCAGCCTCAGTTCAGATCTGATCACAAGTGGAAGTGGCAGCCTTTGCTCTAGAATCGTATGAAACTTCTGCCATCTGGTGGCTCAGAACAGCTGAAATAGTCACTTTTAGGTTTTAGCGAGCTTCCAGAAAAATCGAACCACAGTCCCAAACTGGGTGGCCTCAATTTACTTTTCCAAGAATGTGAACTTATAATGTATCAGAGGATATCCTAAAAATCACACATATATTGACTATACCTGCAATTTATTGATGATGGAGAAGCTATTTAGGATGGTTCTGTGGACTCAAGATCACCATTTTGAAACCCCTATTATCAAAAAGCAGCCTGAAATGTATTAAAAGAAATGATTTTTGATGCAATGTATTAAATGTCTTTAATATAAAGTATTCAGCTCATTGAGTGCTTAATGTTTTATTTTTTAAAAAATTTTAAAGTTTTTTTTTTATGTGAACCATTTTTAGAGTCTTTATTGAATTTGTTACAATATTGCTCCTGTTTTATGTTTGTTTGTTTGTTTTTGGCAGCAAGGCATGTGACTCCCTGATCAGACCCACAGACCCCGGATTGGAGCTCAAAGTCTTAACCGTTGGATGGCCAGGGAAGTACCCCCGGCCCAGCATGATGTAAACCTTATGGTTAAATATTGTGAAGTATAACAGGACTCGTCAAGCACAGTCCACGTCCTTGTTGTTTGGAGAAGAGGGCTGGGAGCTGGGGCTCAGCCCGAGACCGAGATGCTCAAGCGGGGCGCCCGGCACCCTCTGGAGAGGTCTCGGCCACAGCAGGGGCGGGCCCAGCGGGGCTCAGGAGAGCGGGGTGTGGGACCTGGACCTTGGTCTTGGGGTCAAGGGCTGGGTGTCAATGGACGTTGGGGGAAGACGCCAGGAGGGCAGCAGAGAAGCCCGGAGGGTTAGCGCGTGGAGAGGCTCCGCCCGGGTGCAGGTAGGGAAGTTGCTGGGAGTAACACCAGGAAGGCGGGGTGGGGTAAAGCAGAGAGGAGCCCGAGAAGCCCCCCGGGGTGTTCAGGCTGCTGGAAGCTTCTGGGGTGAGATGGGCCTTCACTGGGACACAGAGGAGCAGGGTCACAAACTGAACGACGGGGGGAGGCAGCCTGGTCAGTCGGGAAGATTTTTGCCATTGTGTTCAGCAGTTTCCACAAGCGAGGTGATGTTCTCGGTGGAAGGAAAGAGAAGGAGTAAGCGGCCTCCGCTGCCCTCTGGGGCTCACCTCCCCTGGCAGAGGTGTGATAGATCAGCTACAGGACAGCACAGGAGCAGAGCGGGCACAAGGCCCAGAGAGGCCTCAATGGGTTCAGCTGGGGACGCTGGGGACCCTGACGGGGGCGGGAGCTGGACAAGGTGGTGGAGACGGAGCAGAGGCACTTCTGGCACAGGGGCCGGGGGAATGCGCTCCAGACAGGGCCCCGGCCCCGATAGCACCCTGGAGTCCTCAAGGGAGAGCCTGCGAAACAGCCTTGTCTGCTCGTTTGTTCTAACCGTGCTCCACGGATGGGATCAGACAGGCGGCAGCTGTGGGCGTCCCGTGGCCAGGCAGCCCTCGAGCCAGGGCCTTTTTTGAGCCCCACCGCAAGCCACCCTGTGATGCGCCCGCGTGCCGGTCTTACTGGGACCCCTCATGTTCTCAGGGGGCACTCGCCCCTCGTGGCGATAAGTCAGTGACCGCACCTCGAGAGCCAGCTGTGTGCTGGTGCAGCGGTCATTCCATGTGAGACCAGGCGGAGGGCCCGGGCCTGCAGCCCCCTCAGGCCCCAGAGTTTTGGTGGTGAGTGGGGAAATACCGGACTCAGTTTAGTGGGTGTGAATGCTTACGAGGGACAAGAGGAAGGAAACATTTCAGCAGCTATATGGGTGACAGCACGGTTGCTGCTGACGGAGGTGAAGGCAGAGAAGTGCAAAGCAACGGGCCTGGATGGGCGACTCAGCAGCCCGCTGGCCACTGAGTCTGTCCGCATTTTCTCCTTCCCAACGCCAGCCTTCAACGGGCATTAATTCTCAGGTTCCTAATATTAATACATCGTGATCTTGTCTCAGAGCTGCGGAAATGGGCGTGTTGCACTACCTTGATCACATTTCCACTTTCAAGACTCAAAGCAACCTTGGATTCAACACTCCTGAAGCTGAATTCACCGTCTTTCCACCTTATTTCAGTGATCAGTGTCACCTGTCCAGTTTCTTGGTCTGGGGAGTTAGCGAGCATCCTTGAGACCTGAACTGTCCCCACCCTTGCACCTGCTCAGCCCTGATTTGGGCTAATTTTTGCCTCCAAGAGCTCAGAATCCATCCGCCGCCTCTCTTTTCACCACACCTGATGGACATGGGCTGTAATCCCCTTTTAGTTGTCCTGACCTGGTCTCTGACCTGGTCTCTCCGTTCCTACTTACCTCCAATCTGCTTTGCATTCTGCAGCTGTACTGATCATTATAAAATGAAATCTAATTGACTGTATTAGCCAGCATCCGTTGGAGGAAATGTAAACATCTAAGCTAAAAAAAAACCAAAAAAAAAAAAACAGAAAACAAAACCTACAAAACCCCGTAATACAGAGATTAAGAGCTTTTAAGAATGTTGCAGACACTTGGGCCATTCCACCACAGCTGTGACCCAGATGTCGGAAAGCAGCTGCCCCCCGCCCCTGACAACCCGCAGGGACCAGAGTCAGGTCCCCTGAGCTGAGATCTGCAGGAAGTGCCCGGCAGCTGGAGCCTGGGGTCCGGTCTCTGCAAGAGCTGACCTCCGCAGCCCCACACGCATGCATCCCCGAACCCCTGGCTAACAGGTTAGACAAGGAAATGTGACTTCTTGGTTCTGACCTCAGAGGAGAACGTGGAAGGAAGAGGAAGAGGCTGGTGATCGCCACAGACATGACCCAGCACAAGCTATTTGCTTCTCAGAATAACTCCGCATCTCCTAGCAAAGACCAGGGGATATTCTGGTGATCCCGACCAGAGCGCTTGCTTGGATGGCCCCGGTGACCTGGCTCACCTGTGCCCCAACACCCCTTACACGTGCCTGTGCTTCTCTCTGGGTCCCCATCCGAGGAACCTTCTTCCGCTGGGGCTGCTTCCAGAGCGGAGCTCTGAGGACCCGGTTCCCGAGGATGCCGGACCTGGTGTCCCCCGCGAGGTCAGAATGTGTCCCTCCCCTGGAACACCCCACTGCTGTCACTCTGCTGTTGCTCTGTTGCTAAGTCATGTCCGACTCTTTGTGACCCCATGGACTGCAGACCCCAGGCTGCCCTGTCCTTCACCCTCTCCCGGGGTTTGGTCAAACTCCAGTGCACGGAGTCAGTGAAGCCATCTAACCATCTCATCCTCTGTCCTGCCTTTCTCCTTTTGCCTTCAACCTTCCCCAGCATCAGGGTCTTTCCCAGTAAGTTTTCACTTTACATTGTATTTGGTGGTTTCGCATCTTCCTCCCACTGAGAAAGAGGGAAAGGGGTGGGGGCGGCCTCGAGAACCCCAGCAGGACTCCCGGTAGGAGAGGACGCCGTGTGATTGGAAGTAAGAGTCGGTCTTCGTCGGGGGCAGGTGGCTGCTGGACGAAGGGTAAGTTTGGAGAAGCAGCTGGGCCGGCCCTGGAGCCTCACAGGCTCGGTGCTGTGACATGTGGACCAAGTGATGAGAACCGTGCGGGTCCTCATGAGAACAGGAGGAGATAAGTTTAGTGAGAAAAAGAATTCCACCCGCATCAAAGAGGGTAAATAAAGTAAGGCACCGCCAGAGGCTGGGCCATCAAGTAACACCTTTGTTTTTGACAACCCCAAGGAGAGTTCTGAACTTAAACTAAGACAGTGACAGGGAAGCGGGGGAGAAGGTGGGGCAGTTTGGAAAGAATCTGGGGAAATGAAATAAGACTTAGTGCGTGTGAAAGTGAGGGAGGGTGAGAAGTGAGCTGATGCTCAGTGCTTCTCTTTGACTAATACCTGATAACGCAGGTGAGTGACAGCTGGAACATGGAAAGGAGGCAAGTTGGAGAGAAATGCATGCTTGGCGTGAGAACTCCTGGGTGGATCTTTGGAAAGCAATTTTGCTCTGATTGCCTCTGCACGGACCCGGCCACCAACAGGAGCTCTTAGTTTTTGGGCCCTCGGGGGCCGCCATTCCTCAGCTTGTTCAGTTGGTGTCAGTGTTGACATTGCTTCTAGAAACTCTTGGCAAAATATTTCTAAAACCCACTATACTTAAACCTTACTTCCAACAATTACAATAATATCTAATTTTCCCTGTGTTTCAGATGGCAGAGGATGGAGGAGGGAGGAGAGGAGATGTTTTCAGTAGTGAATTTCTGAGAAACTCCGGCAGGACTGCAAATTAACATAGAATGAGAAGTGGGTGGAGGCTTAGATGTAGCAGTTAGCCTGTGAGCTGTTAACTGTTGAAGCTGGGGAATGGATCCAAAGAATCTGGGTGTACCTTGGAAATTTTCCATGATAATGGGTCAAAAATAAATACATAAAAAAAAATAGGGCAAAGCTTTAAGCAGGAAATTCAAATATTTGTTAAATAATTTTTAAAGGGTTAGAATGCATATGAGCTGAAGCTGAAGCTCCAATACTTTGGCTTCCTGATGCGAAGACCTTGATGCTGGGAAAGGCTGAAGGTAAAGGGAGAAGGGGGTGAGAGGATGAGATGGTTGGATGGCAGCACTGACTCAGTGGACATGAACTCTGGTGAACTCTCGAGACAGCCAAGGGCAGGGGGGCCTGGAGTGCTGCAGTCCGTGAAGTTGTCAAGAGTTGGACACTGACAACAACAAATGAGTGTCAGCCAGTAACACAGGAGACATGCCCTAAGTGTTCCCAGTGTCATTCACATCCTTTATCTTAAGAAAGAAAGCACCGTCAACAGACAACTTAACAACTTAAAAATATATAAGAAAACTGAAGATGTAAACTTAATAGTTTTTAAAAGACCTTTGTCATTTATACGTTCATGTGCTACATCCACAGTATCTCATTCAAAATTAAACCCATTTCTATATCATTTACCCAGATTGGCATCAAATTCTTTGCTGAGCAAATATATTTTTGGTAAGGAAGATCCTGGGGAGGTCTCCCAAGCCCAGATTTTATGTTCAGAAGAAGTAAAATGGAGATTTCTAAAGTCTGGTAATTTTTTCCTGCAGATTCAGTTTTGATATCTTTGTTTCCACTAGAGGGCTCTGTGGATAAGAGAAAAACATTCAAATCTTAGCTTTTGAAGCCGTTTAAAATGTATGTCATTTTATCAGTCATGATCTCTTGGTAATTTTGGCCTGTTATGCAGAGATAACTCATTTGAATAGAACTATGAGGTAGTATAACATGAATACCTTCAGACATTATTTTTCTCTGATTATTTGCCTGTGTCTGTAGTTGCTCTGAGAAATACTCATACTACATAAATCCTTACTGTTTTCTATTTTATTAGGAGTTACAGTTGGCACCAGGGCTTCCCTTGTGGCTCACGTGGTAAGAATCCACTTATAATGTGGAAGACCTGAGTTTGATCCCTGCGCTGGGAAGATCCCCTGGAGAAGGGCACTCCTTCCAGTATTCTTGCCTGGAGAATCCCCACGGACAGAGGAACCTGGCAGGCTATAGTCCATAGGGTCATAAACAGTTGGACACGACTGAGTGACCAAGCATAACACAGAGTTGGCACTAATCATTTCTGGATGTGAAGTTCTCTGATTAGCCAGTGGTCTAGTTTGTAATTCAGAAGTCTGCCATCTCATAATTTAATTCTCCAAGGTTATTTTGAAAAAGTAAAAATCATTACTATCAGTATCATAACACAAAAGGGTATAAGTTTTAGATGGGATCTCAGACAAATTTCAACAGTTGTAATGTTTACTTCTCATCTAATTTTAAAAGGCAGTTTTGACGTTAATAGATACTAACCTTTTACATAAACGTCAGCATGTCTTTATAAACATCCATGCATCTGAAACAATCAGGATTTACAGTTTTCACTTGTGGACTTACAGTTCCATAGAGAGGAAGGAGAGTCAATATCCAGTGTGACCACATACGTTATCTAAAACATCAAGTTTCAATTAAAAAAAAAAATATGAGATGTGCAAAGAAACAGCGGGGTGTAACCTAGACTTAGCAAAAATGCAAGTAATAGATACTGAGAGCAACCTGATTTCAGAATTGAGAACAAAGACTTCACAGCAGGACTTGTAAATGTACTCAAAGAATTAAAGGAATCCACGGTGAAAGAAATAAACAAAGAAGGTGTGATCTCAAGCTGACAATCAAGTGGAGAATATCAGTGTAAAGAGACAGAAATGATATAAAACACAAACAGATGAAAATACTGGATTTCAAAAGCACTGTAGCTAAAATTAAAATTTCACTAAAGGATTTAATGATTTAATTTGAGTTAGAAAAATAATCAGCAAACTTGAAGAGAGGTCAATCCAGAGAACAGAGAGGAAACATGAGCAGCGCCCCAGAGAATGTGGGCCCATTACACACCCCAGTCATGTGTGACAGGGGTTGGAGGAGAGGAGCAGGGAGTAGGAAAAAGTTCAAAAGTGTGGCTGAAATCTTCTTGATTTGATGAAAAACATTAACCCACGCATTAAGGAAGATGAATGAACTTTACATAGACATATCCGAGTAAAACATTGAAAGTCAAACACAGAGACAAAATCTTGGAAGAAGCAAAAGAAAAATGATTTGTCATACAAAGGAACCTGGAGAAGATTGAGAAACGTTAGAGGTCAGAAAGCAGTAAGCTGGGAAGATGGTAGAATAGGAAGTTCCTAACTTTGGTCCCCACTCCCTTACCCTCAGTCCTAAAGGAAATCAGTCCTGAATATTCATTGGAAGGACTGATGCTGAAGCTGAAGCTCCAATACTTTGGCCACCTGATGCGAAGAGCTGACTCACTGGAAAAGACCCTGATGCTGGGAAAGTTTGGGGCAGGTGGAGAAGGGGGTGATAGAAGATAAACTGGCTGGATGGCATCATTGACTCAATGGACATGAGTTTGAGCAAGCTCTGGGAGATAGTGAAGGACAGGGAAGCCTGGTGTGCTGCAGTCCATGGGGTCACAAAGACGGACCCAACTGAGCGACCGAACAACAACAACAGCTCCCCGACCCGAGACAGAGCAACTAGTCCTTCTCGGTAGACAAGAAGCCTTTGCAAAGATCCCAGAATGGAGTGGGGAGGAGGAGGTTCCCCTGGAACAGAAACGGAGAAAGCCAGGTGAGAAGGGTAAGGGGAGCAGATCTGCTTTGAGCACATCACTGTCCCCCAGGACATGCACGGCCACCTGGGGCGCATCCCGGCCTGCAGCTCTCCACTGGGAAAGAAGGTCCAGCTTGGGCTTCCAGAGTCCCCAGTGGTGCAGGACACCTGCCGGGAAGCCCACTTCCATTGCGTCTCACAGAGTCCCTGGGGAATCAATTAGAGCTGGCGGAAGGGTGGGGTCACGGGCGGTGAGGGCTCAGATCCTTGCAGACCTTGTTCCTGGAGGCAGACGTGCCTCGGGGAGGACTCTCAATCAGGGGCTGTGCTCCCCGGTGCCTGTCTCGCCGGAGATCTGGGCAGGCAGTCCTGCTCCCACCTGACTGCTGAGCCCGGCTTCCAGCGCTGCCCCACCAGAGAGCCTGGCCAGACATGCCGGGCGGCCGCGGAGCGCACCCTACGGCCACCAGGACAAGTAAGCAGGCTGCAGGCCCACCCAGCTTCTGAGAAATCCTGGAAAGGAGTCCAGCAGAATCCTAGGGCTGAGACCCACCATGACTGAGCCAAGAAACAGCAGAAAACCAAACGGCAGACTGGACTGCAGAGACAGAATCCGGGAAACCAAAGGCAGCTCATTTCAGGTTGTTGGAGAAGCAGAAACAATGAAAAAGAATGAAGACAGCCTAAGTGAATTACAGGACACAAATGAAAGAAACTGGGGTCCCAGAAGGAGGAGAGGGAAGACAAGGGCAGAAAGCTTATTTAAAGAAATAATTGTCCAGAAATAATCATGGTGAGATTTAGATATCCAAGCTTATGAAGTTTCTAGGACCTCAAAAAGTTCCAACCCCAAAAGATGTACTTCTCTAAGACACATTGTAGTGAAACTGTCTAAAATTTTAAAAAAACGTCATTTAAAAATCAACAAGAGAAAAATAAATTTCTCACCCCCAAGGGAACCACCATAACAATATTGATGGATTTCTTGACAGAAATCATGCAGGCTATGTTCAAAGTGCTGAAAGAAAAAAAAAAAATAGCCCTCAGTCAAGAACATTTTCCCTGACAGAGTTATCCTGAGGGAATTCCTCACTGCTGGACCTGCCTTACAAGAAATTCTGAGTGGTTCTTTGCGCTGAAATGAAAAGATGCTTAACAGTAACATGGAAGCACATTAGATATAAAATGCAGTGATGAAAATAGTACATAGTCAAATTTAGAATATTCAAAAACTGTAATATGGTGGCATGTTAATCATTTATCTCTACTGTAAAGGTTTTTTTTTTTTTTCATTTATGTTTATTAGTTGGAGGCTAATTACTTTACAATATTGTAGTGGGTTTTGTCATACATTGACATGAATCAGCCATGGAGTACTGTAAAGGTTAAACAGTGAAAGTGTGAAAAGTAACTATGTTCATTGTTGTTCAGTTGTTATGTCGTGTCCCACATTTTGCACCCCCATGGACTGTAGCATGCCAGGCCTCCCTGTCCATCACCAACTCCTGGAGCTTGCTCAAACTTATGTCCATAGAGCCGGTGATGCCATCCAACCATCTTATCCTTTGTCATCCCCTTCTCCTCCCATCTTCAATCTTTCCCAGCATCAGGGTCTTTTCCAATGAGTTAGTTCTTCACATCAGGTAGCCAAAGTGTTGGAGTTTCAGTTTTAGCATCAGTCCTAATGAATATTCAGGACTGGTTTCCTTTAGGATTGACTGCAGTCCAAGAAACTCTCAAGAGTTTTCTCCAGCACAAATACCATTCAAAAGCATCAATTCTTTGGCACTAAGCCTTCATTATGGTCCCCTTTATGGATCACAACCTTGTCATGGTGAAGGGGATGGCATAACTCAATGAAGCTATGAGTCATGCTATGCAGGGCCATCTAAGATGAACGCTTCATTGTGAAGAGTTCTGACAAAATGTGGTCTGCTGGAGGTGGGAATGGCAAACCACTCCAGTATTCTTGCCATGAAAACCCCATGATCAGTGTGAGCAGGCAAAAGTAACTATAGCTGCAATAATTTTGTTCATGAATACACAATGTAAAAGTATGTAAATTGGGTCTGGTGTCAGATGAATGTATTATAGTCTGTTCTAACTATGACTCATCTGTGCAAATGACTTCAGTTTCTCTGAATTCCTGTGATCTTGTCTATAAGACACCGAAAATATTTATGATGTCTCATTGCACACTGGATGAAACGATGCTTGTGAAATAGGCTGTCTGCATATAAAGCAAATAGAAATGTCCTATTGCCATGTTAATTTCTTCAAACTTCTCCCACTTTTCATCATTTCTGTTTGCATGTTGACATTTAATTTTTATAATTCTCTCCCTGTCTCTTTCTCATTCTCTATCTCCTTCATAGTCTTTCCTTCTCTTTCTCTTGTAGGTTGTCTTCTCTTTCAGTCTTTGGACAGAGTGCCAACTAGATATTTTCTCCAGAAAGCATCATCCTCTTACCATCCGTCTTTAGAAAATTCTAATGTCCACACACTCATGTTACATCCATTGCATAAGCAATGACTGGGAGACAGAGTCAGTTTCTTTCAAACCTCTTGGGACTATCATATAACCAAACACCGCCTAGTTATTTTTTGTTCGATAACAACAATTACCTTCTGTGTTACTGTTTTCTGAAAATCACTGATTATCTTCTCTGCACCATTACATCTACTTTTCAGTACTGTCTGAGAATTATTCTTCCATTCCTTCTGATTTCAATTAAAATGTATATCTAGCAAACACTTGAACATTTCTTATGTGGTGGGGACTCTATTGGAAGACTATGCCTAATATTTCATTTTTCCTTCAAAAGAGAAAAAGTTACAGTCATTCCCATATGATTCTGAGGATGAAGCTGGGGCTCTGAGTATCTTGGCAACTTTCATGGGTGTGGTCATGGACCAAGACAGGAGTCTGGTCATCTGATTCCAGGAAGGCTCTTTCCCTCTTAGGAGGTGATCACACAAGAGATGGAAAGTTGGCAGGAAAATGTAATATTTCTGACAGTAAAAAGTGACCACAGGTAAATATAGACACTTATCTTCAGTAAGGTCATATGCAATCCTTTAGAGTATATGGAACACAAAGATGATACAAATATTTTAATGTACTGGACATTACTGACCTCTAAGTAAGGTGGCACATATCATCTGGTGACCAGGTACTTAGCATTGTCATTTCTTCCCTCCTTGTGGTGGGTATTATAGATCATCAGATCTCAAGTAATTACCCATGAAATTGCTGTGTTCTGTCATGACAGGTACTCAATAAAAGCACTTTGGTTTCCTAAAAGATGATTAACTTCTTCATGGAACCACCTGAATGTGGTATTTAATATATGACATAATATATACATGTATAACTTTAATACATGTCTAAAAGTATTTTATTTGTAGGTCAGAGTTTGTCCAGTTGGCTCTCATGGGCCAACTGCGTTACTTGAAAATTTCAGCCCAAATTAAAAAATTAAATAAATAAGTAAAATCGTTATCTAAGATCATGTAGCTTTTACCCAGTGTACGGCACGGATATCATACCACCTTCTAAGAATGTTTGGTCCCGATCTTTTTCTGTTTAATGAAGTTTGACAATTTGTGACAGGATAGAAGGGAAATTCATTATATTTAGTAATAGAAAACCTATTTCTCATTTTTCACGAACCAAGCAGCTCCGATGAAATTGCCTAAACCACTACATCACAATTCTCCACCTTTGTGGTTCTTAAGGTCACCCTCAAAGGTCTTCAATTTCCTTATGTTCACAGCTTGGCATCTGGTAATTTTCAGTATCAGAAAACATAAGGGGGCTATATGTTTTTTTCTGAAGAGAAATATTTCTGATTTGAGAAGAAATAAATCTGTCAAGAGGAAAATATTAAAAATAAAAAGCACGACTGTAATAATCACATTGGTGTCACAGGCAATTTCTCTTCTCCAGCTCGGTGAAGGAGACTCACTGCCCCCTGAAAGAACTGTCGGCGTAAGAGAGATGGATTCTTTATTTCAATAACCACGGCGGTTTAAGGGTAATTTATGTATAAGGAAGCACAACAGCTTCAAGAATCAAATTTCCTTAAAATATTATTTTGCATTCTCTCTGCTACAAAGCTTAGTGAAATTGATAGATCAGAGGGAAGAATGACTAAATTTGCTTCTCCAAGTTATAATTTAACACACACTGTGTACATGACTCAAATCGCCAGCCAAAGGATAGTGTTTCGCATTTTGTATGGGAATTATACTTTTAAAGTGATATTTCCTCAAATAATTCTTACAATTTTAATATTAAACATAGAAGAAATATTAATAGTATTAAAAATAGAAGAACAAATATTTGTTTGATCTCACTTAGAAGGGGCAGCAAACCTTCCACTACCTATCCCCCTGATATACATCAGATCTTACCTCAATCTCTCTTATTTTCATCAATAATCAATAAACCACTACACAACATTTAAGTTCTTTTTAAGTGAACATCTTCCCAGAGAGGGTAGAAAAAAATGCTCAACCATTTAAATAAGCAATTTAAATCCTTATTTCTTTCTAAAATGATCTGTGGCCACAGCCACCACCATCTGTATTTGGGATTTTAAAAAGTAAAGAAAAAAGAATATATGAAACAACTAAACCAAAGTCTTCCTACTTATTCAGCTTCATACAGCAGATATTTATCACTCTCCGAAGAGCAGTTCTTCCCCAGCACGTCCGCTCACTCAGGACGCGTTCGCTGCATTTGTGGCTGTGAGCGTGTGACGGGTCCGCACGTGCGCCCGCCGCTTGGCGCCGCTCCGTCCTCCTTGGCTGATGAGCAGCGTGTTTTCAAGGTGCTCATCTGGCCTTCTTGCTGTTGGATCACAGGGCTCTCTCTCTCTCTCTCTGCACATGGAATACTTTTCCATGACAAGTACCATTATTCAAAGTTATTGAAGACTGGTAACTATCTCAACATAACACATTCCCCAGAAAGTATCCATACTTACACAAAGTTGATTATAGTTATAAGTATACTTATAGTCATACAAAATCAATTTATACAAAGGAAAAGAATAGGCATTTGTCAATTTCCAGACTCCTGATCCCACTTAGAGGATATGCAATTTTAATTCTAGAGCAGACACTATGTAAAAAACATCTTGCTAAACAAAAGAAAGTAACAGCTTTAAAAAGAAAAAAAAAAGACTTCAAACTTCAATTATGACCACTTTAGTTACTATTGAAAATAAATATTTGATTATATTTTGGGTTTGGGAGGATACATGGGATATGAAAGTAAAGTTGCGTCCAAATCTTTGCAACCCCGTGGACTATACAAGGAATGGAATTCTCCAGGTAGCCTTTCCCTTCTCCAGGGGATCTTTGAAACCCAGGGATTGAACCCAGGTCTCCCACATTGCAGGCAGATTCTTTACCAGCTGAGCCACAAGGGAAGCCCAAGAATACTGGAGTGGGTAGCCTATCTATTCTTCAGCGGATCTTCCCCACCCAGGAATCAAACTCGGGTCTCCTGCATTGCAGGTGGATTCTTTCCCAACTGAGTTATCAGGGAAGTCACATGGGATATGGACACATGGTAAATATCTGTCATCATAAACATTTATTTAAAATATCTTCATCTCCAAGCATAATTTGGAGAAGTGAATTTAGTCATTCTTCTCTCTGAATCTATCCATTTCACTAAGCTATGTAGCAGAAAGAACACAACATAATATTTTAAAGAAAATTGAGAATGCTTGAGATTTCCAGCTGGGCAGACAGATCTCGTCTTGAGCTACTTTCTACTCTCCTAGAAACGCTTTCACCTTGTGTGATGCTCTGAGTCAATATTCATCATCGTATGAAGCTTCATCAAAATATTAACTTGCATCATTCCTACTGAAAGCAATACACTTATGTAAAATTATATTCTAGAATAATCCATTGCTGCAGAAGCCCATAATCATTTTAAAGGTAGAAAGGTATAATTAGCACACCAAGAAAATCTTTTGGGAAAACGACAGCATATAATTTGAAATTGTTTTATTAACATGATGGGTTAGTAACCTATCAAACACAATGACTTTTAATTATGGATCAGGTGTTCTGAAACTATAACCAAAACTCTAGAGAAAAGCACTATAGCTTGTTCACTTTAAAAATAACACTAATTTTCATTGCATGGTAACCATAACAACCTTTCTTTCTTATCGAAATAATAAAGTAAATGATTTCCTAAGTGTGGAGAGAAAAAGGCATTGCACTTAGGAAACAAACGTTGATTGATATTTTCATAAGTTGATGTTTAAACATTGTCAGTAGGAATAATTTTATGGTAGTAGTATATTTTCTCTTCAGCTTTTATATTGGTATCAAGATTTAAATATTTTCTTTAGATTGAATAGTCTAAATATTTGTAATCAAAATGTATTCCTTAAAACTAGGTATTATTTTTAGATACAAAAACAAGCTTCAGTTGGGCAACTTAGAGGCAAATAACTCAGAATTATATCTGATACCTTTGATAATAAAATTTCAAATGTTAACTCTTTCTTTTTTTTTTTCTTCTTTCACACAATTAAAGTACTGTCCATTTACAACATTAGAAAATAGATTTCCATCTAAATGATACTGTCTGCCTTTCTTACTATAAATTTAAGTAAACAGTAGTTCCAACTGGATAAAAGGTTAAAAAAGTCAAATTCTCTACATAATAAAAACAAACCAAAAAATCCTTCAGTACAGTTTTAGAATACTTTGTAGAATAGTGCACAGGCTTCCCAAGTGGTACAGAACCGTCCTGGGTCAGGAAAATCCCCTGGAGGAGGAAATGGCACCCCAATCCAGTATTCTTGCCTGTAGAATCCCATGGACAGAGGAGCTTGACGTGCTACAGTCCATGGGGTCACAAAGAGTCAGACATGACTGAGTGACTAACAGCTGCAGCAACAAGAATAGAGCACAACAGTTCTGGTGACCACATCATTTTTTGGAGGAGAAGGAGGAGGGTTTTAGATAATCTGATATTGAGAATGCTGGAAAATTGCTGTGTGCTGGTAGGTCCTAGCAGGTCCTAAATTCCACCACTAGTGCCACCTGGGAATCCCGCTTTAGAATATACTAAGTTATTTTTTGTGTGTTCATTTACCCTTCTTGTAATTTCCTTATCCCCTCACCTAGATTCCTTGCAGTTTCCATGTTCTGTTCTATTTCATTCTGAAAATGTCTGATAGACTCAATGTGTGATTTTTTACAATAGCGTGCCAATTTCAGCAGAATTCATGTCCTATTAAAGCCTCTTTTTATAGAATTTCAATCTTCAGTGGGATACAGTGGGAGGGGGTTTTGAGACAATGTCATCTTCAAGGATGACACTTGGGAGACAGCCTGCTCCCTACTCCATCAAACTCACTTTCATCATGTAGCATCCATACACATCTGGTGAATGTCTGATTTGTCAATAATTACAGATAGCAGAGGTTTACAAATACAGAAACTGTGTTTTATTTAATTATTTTGTACTTGGAAGACGTTTCCATCAGTCTGAGAAGTCACTGACTCACTGAGTCTCCAAAGTTAGGAAGTTAAGATGTAGTGGGGGATGAGAATGAATGGGACCCACTGGCCTGTCTTGGATGCCCTGGTCCACAGTTGTCATGGAGACCTGGGAGGCACAGATGCTAGAGCTATACTTGGGGATCTTCTCTGAGGTACAGTCAGGGCCTGGAGCCCAAAGGCATCAGCCAGCAGAGTGTCAGGTGTCCCGGGCTAGAGGGGTGCCCTGGCCAGTAGAGGGTAGCTTGCAGTGCCGCCCCTTCCCTCACAGGCCGTTTGGTATGGAGAGAGGAACAACACAAGAAATAGAGAGATACTGACAGCCCGCATGCATCGTTTCAATTGTTTATTAATTTCATTCATCAATGTTCTCATTAATGAGCATGGTAAAGGTAATCGACGTATGAGTGTTGATCTAGTTATCATTCACTCAAATTGTGTGAATGATATTAAAAGCTCTATTAATTGACCCAGGAAACTCAAATTTCAAAGAACAATTGATGACCCTGGTCCTTGACACAGGAAAGCCACCTGCTGTTCCGGACGCACTGAGTTCCTTAGCCTTTAGACAACCTCTGTGAGACCTACATACTTTAGAGCTGTCTAATGCATTCAATTTGTATTTGAGAAAATAATTCATACATGGGAAGGCTTAGGTTTGAAAATCAGTTGAAGAATAATTTTCAAAATGTAAAACCACTGGGGTATCATGACCCTTATCATTTTCTCTTTCTCTTTACATATTTCTTTTCTAAATTTAATTTTTATTTTATGTTGAGGTATAGTTGGTTTACAGTGTTGCATTCATTTCAGGTGTGGAGCGAAGTGATTCAGTTATGTATACATACATAATACCTGTTCTTTTTCAGATTCTTTTCTCATCTAGTTATTACAGAGTATTGAGTAGAGTTCCCTGTGCTATACAGTAGGTCTTGTTTTTTATCTGTCTTATATATAGGAGTGTGTGTATGTTAATCCCAAACTCCTAAAATGTTTTCATCTTTGTTCTATTTTATGGCAGCTGATTTATGACCCGGTATGGTACTGAGCGCACCGTGGGCTGTCTGTTAAGTTAGAAGACAGAGGTCTTGAAGGCCTAGAATGAGCTTAGTCGCTCAGTTTTGTCCGACTCTTTGCGACTCCACAGACTGTAGCCCACCAGGCTCCTCTGTCCATGGGGTTTTCTCCAGGCAGGAATACAGGAGTGGATTGCCATGCCGTCCTCCAAGGGATCTTCCCAACCCAGGCCTAGAATACATGTGTTTTTTTTGCAATTTTGAAAATCTGGACTGTCATGTGTGTATGATACTTGTCGATTCAGTGGAAAAATATTTTTCAATAGGTCTTTTTAAAAACCCGTTTATTACTGGACGTGTGGACTTTGTTCATTTATCATTTTCACAAGCAAAAGCACAATATAAATAGGGTATATTAAAATATACTACCAATAGTGTATATTAAAATATAATTGCTTTTCCTACTCTTTCACAGAACATCATCCATTTTTGCTAAAAACACAAATGAAACTAATCTCCATCCCAAACACTGTGAAAATTGTTCAGGGTGCAAGAAGTGTGGGAAGTAACTTTTTCCCTTCTTCTCACCCGACCTTATCATGAGCCCAGGAGCGCGGGACAGCGATCGTCAACACAATCCCAGTTCCTGCGGCAGATAATCGTATTTTTCTATGACATCTGCTGCTTCTGCAACCTTTGCCGAGTCTCCTGGGGTCACAGGGGGCATCCCTGGGTGTCCTGTGATTGAGCTGGAGTCAGGGCCCCGGGGGCGCCTGGCTCCCCGGGACATGGTGCTTCTGGTCCCCTCTTCCTCCTCCAGGAGCCGCTCCGTCACAACTGAGCCCGGTTCCACTCACTTGACAGCCCAAACTTTAAAAATAACACTTAAAAAAATTATCTGCTCCAAAAAATAAAGCCCATTAATGGAAAAAGCAAAATGCCTCTTATCTCTGGGGCTCCCTAAACTGGTGACTTGACACTTTAGGTAAGTCGAGTGTCCCTCATTTAAGCAAGAGTCTGCATATCTCAACTTCACTGCATCCAACAGATAGGAGAACAATCTCCTATATTTTTAAAATAAAAGTAGAAAAGAATGCCTGTTTAAGAAAGAAAAAAACAAGTCTGTATAAATCTTAAAATTGCTGTCAGTTGATTTACGAACAGTGTTAAATTAGAAATTGCTAGAGATCACACTTTCAAAGCTACCCTATATTTTGAAGATGTTTTATTATCAAATATAAGCATCATATTTTACAAGTAAACTTTTATTTGCCTGCAAGTGTCCTCTAATATGGGCTTCCCTGGTGACTCAGTGGTAAAGAATTCTCCTGCCAAAGCAGGAGATGCCAGTTCAATCTTTGGATCAGGAAGTATCCCTGGAGAAGGAAAAGGCAACCCACTTCAGTATTCTTGCCTGGAGAATCCCACAGACAGAGGAACCTGGCAGGCTACAGTCCATGGGGTTGCAAGAGTCAGTTACAACTTGGCTACTAAACCACCACCACATTCTCTAATATACTATATTAGAACATTCTTTGAAAAGACCCTCTGGTAGGAAAGTTACCCAAACAAAAAACAAACAGCAAAAATCAGGTTATCTTTAAAAAGGGTCTTTTCTTTTCCTTTCTTTCTTCCTCCCCCTTCCTTCCTCTTTCTTTCTTTTTTCCTTTCTTTCTTTTATTGAACATAATTACAGACAATTATGAGCTTCTCTGGTGGCTCAGATCAAGAATCTGCTTGCAAAGCAGGAGACCCAGGTTCGATCCCTGGGTCGGGAAGAGCCCCTGAAGAAGAAAATGTCACCCTACTCCAGTGTTCGTGCCTGGAGAATCCCATGGACAGAGGAGGCTGGCGGGTTACTCTCCAAGCGGTCGCAAAGAGTCACAGACAGACAATTATATCAACTTGTGCATTTAACTTGTACAGTGTGCAGATTCAATGCTTTAATATGTAACAGTATGATCACCACTTTAGCATATTAGCTGATACGTCTACCACATCACTTAATTACCGTTTCTTTTTTGTAATAGCAACAAGATCTAATCTTTTAGCAAGTTTGAAGTTTATAACACAGTATGAATAATGGGTTTTTCTTTCAATATCCCTTTCACAGATTTTGAAGAATATGGAAATTTATGACCAAAATATATAATGACAATGAAGCAAGACTGTATCTTAAAATGTTGTCTAAGAACTTAAGCAGTTAAGTATCCCTTCAGTAAGTAAAAACATTCATGGTATTAGTGAAAAATCAGAAGTTTAAACTGTATTGTTGACATATTCACAATTTTCCATATGGAATTTCTCTATCTGATTTAAACCAAAGCTGGTTGTCATGGTGATTTTTTGGCACGGGTTTACCTTGTCCACAGTCTTGATGGAAACAAAAGAAATATTTTCTTTAAAACCAGAAAAGATCGTCATTGTGGCAGCTAGTTCTCCACTGGTCAATAAAAGTGTGTGTATAAGCTAAAGTTAAACCCAGAGGGCACCAGTCATGGATGCTTCACTGGGCACGGTGTACCAAACAGCCAAGCATCTACACAGCCAAGGAACGGACGTATCAGAGCACACTCTCCATCTGTCCATTTAACTCTTAAAATTATTTTTTATTTTATATTGAAATATAGTTGATTTACAAAATGTTGTGTTAGTCTTAAGTGTGCACCATGGTGGTTCAGTTATACATCTACATATATCTATTCTTTTTCAGATTCTTTTCCCATTTAGGTTATTATAGAATATTGAGGAGAATATTGAGAACATTGTGCTATACAGTAGGTCCTTGTTGATTGTCTGTTGTATATATAGCAGTGTGTATGTTTATTTTACATTAATCTCAAACTCCTAATCTATCCCCCTCCCTTTCCCTCTTTGGGGATTGTGAGTTTGTTTTCTATATCTATGACTCTGCTTGTGTTTCGTAAACAAGTGCATTTCTATCATTTTTTGGATTCCACGTATAGGTGATATCATATGATATTTATCTTTCTGACTTACTTAATATGATAATCTTTAGGTCCTTCCATTTTGCTGCAAATGGCATTATTTCATTCATTTTTATGGCTGAGTAATATTCTATTGTACATATATACATATATATGTGTGTGTGTGTGTATATATATATATATTTATGTATGTATATCTACCACATCTTCTTTTGTGCAATATTTGTAGGGTGAAGATGGAACCTTAGAGTTAGCTGATTTTTAAAGTCAGAGTAAGCAGAGATGTTTTAGGACCCGATCTCTCTGAACCTGGAAACAGGGAATGGAAGCTTCAGTAAATAGCTCATTACTGATTTTCATAACAGCCTCATGACTCACGGCACCTCATCTATGTTGTGGATGGCACTATAGGAGGGTGGGTTTACTCCCTCTCAAAGTGAGATCTTGTTTGTAAACTTCTCAGTTTCTATAACAGACTTTTCAAAAATAAGTTTTCATGTATTTTCCCAGTGTCCTACCACATATTTTGAGAAAGCTTGGGGACACACGGCTACTGTTTATTTGATAGGAGTTGCTCCCCATAGTTCTCTTTCTCTCCCTCACACACACACTCTTATACTCCCTCTCACACACATACACACTTACACTCCCTCCACACACATACACACACTTGCACTCACACACACACACAGTCTTACGCTCCCTCATACACACATACACTCTTACGCTCCCTCACACACACACGCACACTATTATACCCTCACACTTTCATGCACACCCTTACACCCCCTTGCACACGTGCACACATTCTTACACTCTCACATGTGCACACATACTCTTACACTCCCTCACACACACTCTAACACTCCCTCACATGCACACATACACTCCCTCACATGCACGCAAACATTTTTATACTCCCTTGCACTCTCTTACACTCCCTTGCACGTGCTTGCATGCACTTACACTCCCGCGCGCACACACACACACTCTTACACACCCTTGCACACATGCACATGCTCTTATACTGTAGTACTATCTGCATGATATTTGAGATATGGAGATGAATAAGCTAGTCATGAAAATTAGCCATGGGGCTGCTGGCCCGTCAGCACAGGCATTTGCTCAGCACTTTGTAATTTTCACAGACGTTACTCACATCAGCTTTGAACAACCTCAGGCCAGAGGGCTCATGATTGTTCCTGTTCATCAATGTGAAATTACAAGGCGTTGTGGTGGTATGCTTCTCCCTCCATCCCCCTTACTAAGGTCCTGTGGCCACCGTCCCCTCTGCCCTCACTAAGGTCCTGTGACCACTGCCCCCTCTCCCACCACTAAGGTCCTATGACCACTGCCCCCTCTCCCACCACTAAGGTCCTGTGACCACTGCCCCCTCTCCCATCACTAAGGTCCTGTGACCACTGTCCCCTCTCTCCTCACTAAGGTCCTGTGACCACTGTCCCCTCTCCCATCACTAAGGTCCAGTGACCACTGTCCCCTCTGCCCTCACTAAGGTCCTGTGACCACTGCCCCGTCTCCCCTCACTAAGGTCCTGTGACCACTGTCCCCTCTCCCATCACTAAGGTCCTGTGACCACTGCCCCCTCTCCCATCACTAAGGTCCTGTGACCACTGCCCCCTCTCCCATCACTAAGGTCCTCTGACCACTGTCCCCTCTCCCATCACTAAGGTCCTGTGACCACTGCCCCGTCTCCCCTCACTAAGGTCCTGTGACCACTGTCCCCTCTCCCATCACTAAGGTCCTGTGACCACTGCCCCCTCTCCCATCACTAAGGTCCTGTGACCACTGCGCCCTCTCCCATCACTAAGGTCCTCTGACCACTGTCCCCTCTCCCATCACTAAGGTCCTGTGACCACTGCCCCCTCTCCCATCACTAAAGTCCTGTGGCCACTGCCCCCTCTCCCACCACTAAAGTCCTGTGTCCACTACCCCCTCTCCCACCACTAAGGTCCTGTGACCACTGTCCCCTCTCCCATCACTAAGGTCCTGTGACCACTGTCCCCTCTCCCATCACTAAGGTCCTGTGACCACTGCCCCCTCTCCCCTCACTAAGGTCCTGTGACCACTGTCCCCTCTCCCATCACTAAGGTCCTGTGACCACTGTCCCCTCTTCCATCACTAAGGTGCTGTGACCACTGTCCCCTCTCCCATCACTAAGGTCCTGTGACCACTGCCCCCTCTCCCCTCACTAAGGTCCTGTGACCACTGTCCCCTCTCCCATCACTAAGGTCCTGTGACCAGTGCCCCCTCTCCCCTCACTAAGGTCCTGTGACCACTGTCCCCTCTCCCATCACTAAGGTCCTGTGACCACTGTCCCCTCTCCCATCACTAAAGTCCTGTGGCCACTGTCCCCTCTCCCATCACTAAGGTCCTGTGACCACTGTCCCCTCTCCCATCACTAAAGTCCTGTGGCCACTGTCCCCTCTCCCATCACTAAGGTCCTGTGACCACTGTCCCCTCTCCCATCACTAAAGTCCTGTGGCCACTGCCCCCTCTCCCACCACTAAAGTCCTGTGGCCACTACCCCCTCTCCCATCACTAAAGTCCTGTGGCCACTACCCCCTCTCCCACCACTAAGGTCCTGTGGCCACTGTCCCCTCTCCCATCACTAAGGTCCTGTGGCCACTGTCCCCTCTCCCATCACTAAAGTCCTGTGACCACTGTCCCCTCTCCCATCACTAAGGTCCTGTGACCACTGTCCCCTCTTCCATCACTAAGGTGCTGTGACCACTGTCCCCTCTCCCATCACTAAAGTCCTGTGGCCACTGCCCCCTCTCCCACCACTAAAGTCCTGTGGCCACTACCCCCTCTCCCACCACTAAAGTCCTGTGGCCACTACCCCCTCTCCCACCACTAAGGTCCTGTGGCCACTGTCCCCTCTCCCATCACTAAGGTCCTGTGGCCCCTGGCCCCTCTCCCCTCACTAAGTCCTGTGACCACTGCCCCCTCTCCCATCACTAAGGTCCTGTGGCCACTGCCCCCTCTCCCACCACTAAGGTCCTGTGACCACTGCCCCCTCTACCATCACTAAAGTCCTGTGACCACTGCCCCCTCTCCCCTCACTAAGGTCCTCTGGCCACTGTCCCCTCTCCCATCACTAAGGTCCTGTGACCACTGCCCCCTCTCCCCTCACTAAGGTCCTGTGACCACTGTCCCCTCTCCCATCACTAAGGTCCTGTGACCACTGTCCCCTCTCCCATCACTAAGGTCCTGTGACCACTGCCCCCTCTCCCCTCACTAAGGTCCTGTGACCACTGTCCCCTCTCCCATCACTAAGGTCCTGTGACCACTGTCCCCTCTTCCATCACTAAGGTGCTGTGACCACTGTCCCCTCTCCCCTCACTAAGGTCCTGTGACCACTGTCCCCTCTCCCATCACTAAGGTCCTGTGACCACTGTCCCCTCTCCCATCACTAAGGTCCTGTGACCACTGCCCCCTCTCCCCTCACTAAGGTCCTGTGACCACTGTCCCCTCTCCCATCACTAAGGTCCTGTGACCAGTGCCCCCTCTCCCCTCACTAAGGTCCTGTGACCACTGTCCCCTCTCCCATCACTAAGGTCCTGTGACCACTGTCCCCTCTCCCATCACTAAAGTCCTGTGGCCACTGTCCCCTCTCCCATCACTAAGGTCCTGTGACCACTGTCCCCTCTTCCATCACTAAGGTGCTGTGACCACTGTCCCCTCTCCCATCACTAAGGTCCTGTGACCACTGCCCCCTCTCCCATCACTGAGGTCCTGTGACCACTGTCCCCTCTCCCATCACTAAGGTCCTGTGACCACTGTTCCCTCTCCCATCACTAAGGTCCTGTGGCCACTGTCCCCTCTCCCATCACTAAAGTCCTGTGACCACTCTCCCCTCTCCCATCACTAAGGTCCTGTGACCACTGTCCCCTCTTCCATCACTAAGGTGCTGTGACCACTGTCCCCTCTCCCATCACTAAAGTCCTGTGGCCACTGCCCCCTCTCCCACCACTAAAGTCCTGTGGCCACTACCCCCTCTCCCACCACTAAAGTCCTGTGGCCACTACCCCCTCTCCCACCACTAAGGTCCTGTGGCCACTGTCCCCTCTCCCATCACTAAGGTCCTGTGGCCACTGTCCCCTCTACCCTCACTAAAGTCCTGTGACCACTGCCCCCTCTCCCATCACTAAAGTCCTACGGCCACTGTCCCCTCTCCCACCACTAAGGTCCTGTGGCCACTGTCCCCTCTCCCATCACTAAGGTCCTGTGGCCCCTGGCCCCTCTCCCCTCACTAAGTCCTGTGACCACTGCCCCCTCTCCCATCACTAAGGTCCTGTGGCCACTGCCCCCTCTCCCACCACTAAGGTCCTGTGACCACTGCCCCCTCTACCATCACTAAAGTCCTGTGACCACTGCCCCCTCTCCCCTCACTAAGGTCCTCTGGCCACTGTCCCCTCTCCCATCACTAAGGTCCTGTGGCCACTGCCCCCTCTCCCCTCACTAAGGTCCTGTGGCCACTGTCCCCTCTCCCACCACTAAGGTCCTGTGGCCACGGCCCCCTCTCCCATCACTAAAGTCCTGTGGCCACTAACCCCTCTCCCATCACTAAAGTCCTGTGGCCACTAACCCCTCTCCCATCACTAAAGTCCTGTGGCCACTAACCCCTCTCCCATCACTAAAGTCCTGTGGCCACTAGCCCCTCTCCCATCACTAAGGTCCTGTGGCCACTGCCCCCTCTCCCATCACTAAGGTCCTGTGACCACTGTCCCCTCTCCCATCACTAAGGTCCTGTGACCACTGTCCCCTCTCCCATCAGTAAGGTCCTGTGGCCACTGCCCCCTCTCCCATCACTAAGGTCCTGTGGCCACTGTCCCCTCTCCCACCACTAAGGTCCTGTGGCCTCTGCAGGGCAACATGGGCTCGGCACCCTGGGCATCAGATGCCCACTGCCCCATCTGCACAGGAACCACCTGCCAGCAGCGTCTAGACCCAAGTAGAGTGGGAGCAGCGCCCCCAGGTGTAGGGATGAAGGGAGATGCTCTGACCATCTCCAGACTGGGCCTGAGTGCTCAGAGCGACAACATCCTCTGCCCACCTGGGCACCCAGGCCACCACAGCTGTATTGAAATGTAGGGGAAAAGCGTCAGAGCAACACCTTCTGACTTTCTGATTTAATTTAGCCTTCCCTCCCTCATGGGAGTAACATTAATGAAACCATTCATTTAAATAAATTACCAGTCTTATCTACTTGTTCTGTGCAAATTATTATTCGTTTGAGACAACAGATAAGTGGCCTTGTCCAAAGTTGATTGTGTGCAGTAAATGCTACGTTAATATTAATAACTTCATAGTAACGTGGTATTCATAGAATGCATGAGAATGAAGGCATACTCATTTTTAAATGATCTTGACAAGGATGGGAAAGACCTGGGAGCAAGACTGATCCTGACTGTAATTGCCCTGAGAAGGAGAAATACAGGAAGTGACGAGCAGGATGTAAACCTCCGTAACTGCCTAGAAGAGCAGCAGCGAGGCGCCATCCAGGAGTGACTCGGGATCAGCCCCGAGCGCGCACTGAGGGTGCTGCCGTCAGTCACCAGGCTCCTAGAGACCTCCTTCCAGCTCCACACCAAGCAGGTGGAAAACTCCTGATCTGCTGCATAAGAGCAGCTGGCAGCTGGGCGCACTGCGTGGTTTGGGTGGGTCCCCGTGAGCAGCTTGGAGGGCTTAAGAGCAGAGTTTTTCTTTTTTCAGATCCAAATGTCTACAGAAATCAGGCAGAGAATAAAGTGAGACAGGAACCTTCTAGAGGAGCGGTACTGCTACTCAGCTTTTCTTTTATTGTTTGAATTATGGTTAATGTACAATGTTGTGTTACTTTCAAGTGTAGAGTACAGTGATTCAGTTACACACACACACATATATTATTTTTCAAATCCTTTTCCATTATAGCTTATTGCAGGATGTTGAGCAGCGTTCCCTGTGCTATATATACACTGGGTCCTAGTTGGTTATCTATTTCATATATAGTCGTGCATATATGTTAACCCCAAACTCCTGTTCATCCCTTCCCTTCTTCCCCTTTGATAACTATAAGTTTGTTTTCTATGTCTATTAGTCTAATTCTATCCTGTAAATAAGTTCACTTGTATGTCACGTCTTTAGAGTCCACATAAAAGTGATATCATATGATATTCAACTCTGCAGAGCAACTGTGACTTGCAGAAACAAGGGTCTAATGTTGCTAAATTACCTGATATTTTATAAAGAATGCAGGAATCCAAATTGTCCTGTGTCTTCCTTGTCTTTTTAAAATATTGCTCCCAGCGTTACTGAGATATAACTGACGTGGAACGTTGTGTAGGTGTAAGCCTTGCAGATAATGACCTTATACAGTAATTGACCTCCACATTAAGGTCAGTTAAACATCCATCACCTCATATGGTTACTTAGTTATCTTATAACTGAAGTTGGTACCTTTTCACCACTTTTGCCCGTTTTCCCCATCCCCAGCCTCTGCCAACCACCAAGGATGCTGGGGAGGAGGGGCTCTTAAGGGCGCCACACGTGGAGGACAAAGGAATTCCAGACCCCTCCAAGTCCTACAGGTACGAGGTCTCCACGCCACTCCCAAACTGGGAACAGGGGCACATTCAGATGGTAACCGTATTCCCCAGCAAGGTCAGCTGCAGGACCTGTGTGTGTAACAGAAGCTGTGTCTATACCAGGGATGGAGTCAGTCACTGTATTTCAATGACTAATTAAATGAGAAAAAAACGCAGTCAATTGACTGATTGGCGTCCCCGGGCCTGTGTCTGAATTGACTGAATTCGTTTAAAACGCTGCGCTGAGGGCTCTGGGTAGGCACCATCTGGGCACAGTTGTGTGTTTTACCCTTTGGAGAGGTTGGGCCTCCTTGACTGTTGGAGAAAACTGAGAGCATAGGACGCATGGGGAACAGGGTCCTGCATCCTGAACTGTTAGCTCACGGGTGAAACTGGAGCAGAGCCGCGAGAAGAAATGCCCAGAAGAGCATCTTTCTCCAGGGTTTCTGCGTAGCAAGAATGAGAAAAATCGGATTCGCCGGCAAAATGGTTTTTAACCTTTATTCTTAGCATAAATCAAGAGGCTCATTTTTCAGTCTCTAGAATTCAATGAAAGGTCAGATTTGTAATGGAGATCCTAATTATTAATGTGTTGCTATTTTAATTATTAATTGGTTGAAATATTTGCATACTGGATAAAGAAGTAGCCCAAGAAAACTATGGTAGCCTCTAAGACTCTTCAAAATGTTCTATCAATATCCCTTTTGTTATGAGCTTACACAATTCATTTAAAACTCACACATTTAAAATATCACAAGGGTGAAGCTACTGTTATTACCATTCGATTAAATGAATCAAATTATACTGATTATGGTTCTGAAATATTTAAAAGAGGTGATTTGTATAGAAATCACCAAGGAAAATTATAAAGATAGCATTTATTTTCTTATAATCCTAACATTAGTTTCTAAAGAATAATTTGGTTGAAGATATATTAACCACACCCAACTTTATTCTCCTTCATCCTGAAAATGTATTGAATCTAAACAACTTAATAAGGCAGAAACATGTCACATATGTGAGGTTTTTAACTATATGCTGTTGGAATTAGTTTTTCTGAATGAGATTTGTCAAAACTTAAGAAATACCTGTTTCTGTTATTAATAATAAATCTCCTGAAAAAATTAGATAGCAAATGTTTTAACAGATGATTGATATTATAATACTATCTATAAATTAATTTAAAGGAAAAAGTTTGCCTAGTTGTTTTTGTTTAAGTTATGGATTATGAAAAAATATAGATTTTCTTTTAAATTTGAAGTGTCATTTAAAATTTATTATCAGTATAATTTGATTCATATAATTATAACTAAACTATGTAACCCCAAATATTGAGAATAATATTTTGTTGTTTATATAAGCATGTAAAAACTATTGGCCCAAGGAACCAATGAATTTCCTTTTTTTTTTTTTTTGAAATTTCCTTTTTTAAAGAAGGAAAGAACAAGAATATTTTAGCTTCAGAGAAATAATTTATCTAGGGATGTTTGAGGGCAGAATTAGTGATACTGACCAAAACGAACTTTTCAGTAGCTAATGTGATATTTATTAGGGTTCAGTTTAACCAATGTTAGTAATTATAAGAGACACAAAATTCACTATTAATTAGCTCATCATCAATTATTTAAATATGCCTTTAAAGGATGGTCACTTTCAAGCCTGTTTTCTATGTTTGTTGTGGATTTCATTCCTACATTTCTTCACTTCAGTTCCTTTTCACCTGGTAAAAGTTTTACTTTCCTTGTCTATTACAACTATTAGCTTGAAGTATTTTTTTCTGAAAATTAATATCAACCTAAGAATTCTTATTTGGGGAAACATGATTCAAAAATTTATGCAGAAGAGACTTTAAAAACATTTTTTTTTTTTTTAATTTGAACAGCTCCTAGTTAAAAATATCTGATGAAAATAGAGAACGTGATTTCAGGAGAAAGAATCACCAGCAAAGCGTCCCCTTTTGAATTAACTCATGGCATGGTGCTAAAGCCCATATTCAGAGATTTTTCTTTCTTGTTAATTAGCTAAACAAAAAGTGGGCTAGTGTGTCTATCACAAGGGCAGCTGTTTGACTGACTGTGTTTACACAGCCTTTCCCCCCATTCTCTCCAATTTAACCAGGATAAAACTGGCATATAACAATTTATTCATCAACATAATGATTTGATATATGTATATATTGTGAAACGATTGCCACAATATTTCCTTAAAATCCACCAGCTCTCATAGTCACAATTATTTTTTTCTTCTGGTGAGAACTTGCAAGATCTACTTTCTGCCTACTTCTAAAAATACAAAAGATTACTATGAACGACGGTCAAATGTTCTACATCATATCTCCAGGACTAACTCTTTTCGTAACTGGAAGATTCTGCCTTTTGACCGGCTTCACTGGCCGGGCCCATCGGCCCCCTACCTGCGTCTCACAGGCTCCTATTTGTTCTCTGTTTCTAGGACTTCATTGTTTAAAAAATTTTAGATTCCACATAAAGGTGAGAACATACAGTATTTGTCTTTCTCTGTTTGATTTCACTTAGTATAAGACCCTCAAGTTCCATCTAGTGTGTTACTTGCTCAGTCGCGTCTGACTCTTTGCAACCCCAGGGACTGTAGCCCACCAGGCTCCTCTGTCCATGGGATTCTCCAGGTAAGGATATTGGAGTGGGTTGTCATTTCCTTCTCCAGGGGATCTTCCCAACCCAGGGATTGAACCCTGGTCTCTCGCATTGCAGGCAGATTCTTTACCATCTGAGTCACCAGGGAAGCCCATCTATGTTGTTGCAAACTGTAAAATTTCTTTCTTTTTTATGGCTAAATAACACTGTAGTATCTATGTCTATATCTTAAGCTATTTTAATATGTAGATCTACTGGATAGCTCTGGTAGCTCAGAAGGTAAAGCGTCTGCCTACAATGCAGGAGACCCGGGTTCAATCCCTGGGTTGGGAAGATCTCTGGAGAAGGAAATGGCAACCCAATACAGTATTCTTGCCTGGAAAATCCCATGGATGGAGGAGCCTGGTGGGCTACAGTCCATGGGGTTACAAAGAGTCAGACACGACTGAGAGACTTCACTTTCATTGGATAGCTCTAATAACAAGATCTAGATCTAGATCTATCCATCCTACATTTTAAAATTCTATTCATTTATGGATGGACTCTTCAGGTTATTTCCATGCCTTGGCTATTATAAGAAGTGTTGCAATGATCACTGGGGATACACAGATTCCTTCGAGACAGTGACTTTGCTTCCTTTAGCTGAATGCACAGGAGGGGAGCTGCTGGGTCACAGGGGAGCTCTGTTCTTCGTTTGTTCCCACAGTGACTCAACCAGCTCACATTCCCAGCAACATGTGTGCTTACAAAGCTTGAAATCCAGATCGTCTATCGCAGCAACTCCCCCCAGCTTCTTCATTCGTCCCTCCGCCCAGGCATTCACCCAGCATCTGCTTTATATGCACTCCAATGTGTCACAGTGCCCTTGACAACAAATACACAATACACAAATACACAATCAATGACAACCACACAATTAGATGCTACTGTTTCAGTTGCAAGGACAAAACGCAACAGGAAGAGGTAAGGTCATCATAATGAGTAGAAAATGCTAGTAATTAAAATAAAATGCAGTCTTTTCATTTTAGGCTTTTAATTGATTAAATTTATCTATCTGCTTATTTATTGAAAGATCTTAGACTTATTCAGATAGATTTTTAAAATTCAGTAATATATCATGCTCAGGCGTACGTATATTGGAAAACATAAGCCAATTAAATGAGCATGTCCTCAATGATTCTTCTCTGATTAATTCCATGTTTTCCATCTAACATTCACCATGTATGCTGCTCTTGGACCATTTCTTAACGTGTGTCCCAGCAATGTCTCTGAATATTGCTTCAAAAGTCACTGATGTGTACATATTCCTCAGTGTTAAAATACAAAACGACTTAATTTCAGCTACCTTAAAAAAAAACAAAACCAAAAAACCCCCCAAATCCATGTCAGAAGTTCTTTTTTTTTTTTTTTTTCCGCAGGATATTTGGAGTCTTATTAATCATCTTCTCATTCCACCCAAGGAGCCAAAGAATAATTCCTGTGGCATTCTGCATTCCTCCATTTAGTCCCTCTTGGAAATCCACCACCAAGCTTGGGGACTTCACCCCAGTGAAATTGTAAGCCTTGTTAGGTTTTCATGTACAACTCTTGCTATAGCGTGGGTAGCTGTGATTGCTGAGTCAACTGTCTATGGCTACCAGTTTCACCAAGATTGTAACAGCAATTTTATTCTCCATGCAACAATAAAGCTATGTTAGTAAAATCTTAATATTAAAAAAAGAGGTTTTATTTCAAATAGTCAACTCTGAATAACTGAAAGCAAGAGATGAAATTATCTTAAAGCAACAGTCTTTCTTTGTGTCATTCCTTAATGGCATTTTCACCATGTTTTAAGCTGAACCTTTCCATGTATCACAAATAGGGGATCATACGCATCTGAATACTAGGATGAAGCCCCTTTGACATCATAGTTCGATATCCTCTACTCACTTCTTCTTATTCACATTAACAAAACTGCAAAGCGAATGACTGTGTAATGCATATCCGTTATGATTCCAAGCAAGCCATTAATTAGCTCTGGAGAAATGCGGCTTAAACCACTCAAGGGATCGGATTCCGTGGTGAGCACAACTGCAGACCGCAGGTGTCCTGAGATGCCAAGGGCTGTGCAGAGGTCAAGGTCAGGGAGAGAAGCAATAGTTCCAGAAGGAAAGAAACTCTTATCCAAAGAGGAAAGTTTATTGATAGCAGTTCTTGGTTGGTTTAATAGCCAGCTGTAAAGCTCAGAAAATTCAATTTAGTGTTGTTTGGAGGAAATGAGAAAACAATATGAAAAACACAAAACTAGAGGGTTTAGAGTCTCAGATGACAATGCAGTTTTGTCAATCGTATGAATCAATTTAAACATGTTTACTTCAATTTTAAAAAGTCATTTCAAGGAATAAAGACATCAAAGAGGTGCTCTCAAAATTCTCATTCCTACTGTTACAGCAAGCAACAAATCGACCTTACTCCATCGTAAGACACCCTTCTACACATTTCAGATTCTGAAATGTGGATTTGTCTGATAATCAAGGTCGCAGTGGTTGTAATATTTCCTCCTACAACAACCCCTATTATTCATTTAATGACATATCTTATACTCAAGTGTTACTTAAATTTCATGAAATACAAAAATAGCAGAGAGTTTTGTTGATACTTGGGACATTTTAACTTGACTTTTTATTTATTTTTTAGATTTCTTTTTAAAAATTTATTTATTTTTTTGATTGAAGGATAATTGCTTTACAGAATTTTGTTTTCTTCAGTCAAAGATCAACATGAATCGGCCATAGGTGTACACATGTAATTCAAAGAGTATATACAGGTGTGAAGCATTGCTTTGTGATAAACTTTATTGTACTTTCCATCTGTTCTTATCACAGTTTGTTGGTTGTAAGATGCAGAAAGCAGTCCCCCTCAGCTAGTGTTTAAAGCTGGAATGAGCAGAGCAATGCATTGGGGGGTGGGGGGGTTGGGCGGTCGGTGTCCGGGACCCCGAAGAAGAAGCTCAGTGACTTGCAGGCCTGGAATGCAGGCAGCCAGACCCTCTGCTTCTGGGCACCTCATTCCCCATTCTGCATCCATTTCTCTTTACCTTCTGTCCTGCTCCTTTGAAAGAAAGTCTCAAAGTCAGCGCAAGTCTCCTCTGTCTTCTCTGACTTTGGGTCTCTGTAGCCTTTCTTCTTGTCACATAAAAGAATTGAGGAAACCAGATATGTGGCTGGGACATACCAGGATGGTGTGAAAACTGACTATGCAACTTCTCAGAATTCAGGGAGACTTTGTAAATCATCTGGATAGCCTCCTGGCTGTTATAGTTGATGAGAAAAGGGCCAGGATACTTAAAAGATAAGATCCAGAAAACTGCTGTGAGGTCAGTGGTCACCCAGTGGTCACTGGGTGAGGATGAATATTTAATTGAGAATGGAGAAAGCATGGTGAATTAAATTCATCTTCAAAACAAAATGTGAAGAAAAATGGTCTCGAATTAGGAGGTTTAAGTAATAGGAAGGTTTCAATAATAGCTGTGTATTCTTTTCCAGTATAAACAGAAATCATGCTAACTACTTGCAACTTGGTAGCTGGTGGCTCAGACAGTAAAGAATCTGCCTACAATGTGGGAGACCCAGGTTCAATCCCTGGGTGGGGAAGATCCCCTGGAGAAGTGAATGGCAACACACTCCAGGATGTTTGGAAAGTTCTGGAACATTCCATGGACAGAGGAGCCTGGCAGGCTACAATCCATGGGGTCACAAGAGTCAGACACGACTGAGCAACTAACACACACAGTAGTGAATATTCAAACATTAATTTACACACTTTTATTCACTCTGCTTCTAAAGCTCTTTGGAGTACCTGAAAACAAAGCACTTTCCTGTGAGTTAAATGAAAGTGCGTTCTTGTACGATAGCAACATAGCGCCAGGCGGAGCTCCCTGTGTGATACAGCGGTGTCCCACTGGCTGTCCATTTGGCACATGAAAATGCATATATTTCAATGCTTCTCTCAGTTCATCCCCCTTCTCCTTCCCCACTGTGTCCACAAGTCCTTTCTCTGTGTCTGTGTCTCTGCTCCTGCCCTGTGATAAGCTAGAGGGGTGCGACCTGGGGGCAGGGAGGGAGGGTGTATATGTGTGCTCACAGCTGATACACATGGTCATGTGGCAGAAATCGACACAACATTGTAAAGCAGTTATCCCCCAATTAAAAATTTTAAAAAATGTAATCAGTTCAGTTCAGTCACTCAGTCGTGTCCGATTATTTGCGACCCCATGGACTGCAGCACGCCAGGCCTCCCTGTCCATCACCAACTCCTGAAGCTTGCTCAGACTCACATCCATTGAGTTGGTGATGCCGTCCAGCCATCTCATCCTCTGTCTTCCCCTTCTCCTCAATCTTTCCCAGCATCAGGGTCTTTTCCAGTGAGTCAGTTCTTCGCCTCAGGTGGCCAAAAATGTAATAATATAGTTTAACATACCAGCAGGCATTATAAATGAGTATCAGTTTTGCTTAGTTAAGGGGTAAGTTCCAAATGAATGGTGCTCCATTTTGCCAAGGAAATGTACTTGATTGCTCATCCTTTTCTGGTGGAGCTCTTTCATCAGATACAATATAAACATGTGTGTCCATGTTTACATGTGTGTGCAAATGCCTGCACGGCTTGAATTCTCACAGGTTTAAATTCTGCAATTTCACTCTTAAAATGTTCCAGTGGAAAGTTTAATTCTGTGACTGCCTTTGAAAAGTGACCAAGCCTCTTAGCCTCTAGCTTCTCAGTAGTAAAGCTTCTCAAAGCCCTGCTGAGAGCACAAATGGCCAGCTGTGTTTTGCAGCTGGAGCTTTCGGAAGATAAGTGCTAATTCAAGATATTTTGTCTAGTGTGAGGTGTAATACCATTTATGATCCCTGGAGAATAATCTTTAAAGCAAAGAAGAAGGCATATTCTTGCATATTCCATGAAGAGCTTGTGTCATGAATAAACTAACATAGAGGTAACATTAGTGTCTAGGAAACAACTGAATGTTCTAGAAAATTTTATATATAAAAAGTCAATGTCATTTTCACAGAGATTGATGTACAGGAAAAAATTAGAATGTTGTCAAACATCTATAGCTACCGGTATCACCACACATTGCATGAGTAGTTCAGGATTCTTAAAAAATGTTTGTGTTTTGTGAACATTTTCATCTCAACAGAGCCAATAAAACACACTGAAAAAGGCAAAACTGGACAAAATGAAAAAATAAATTTGACATGTTAGTGAAAGCTGTGCATTTAGTGTAGCATATTGAGTAAATTTATTATTTTTCTTCCAGACTAACCTCCATTTAATTAACTGAATAAAATCAAAGTGGTTTTTAAAGATAAATACTGATTTTTAAAAGTGGCAAATTATTTGATTTCAACTTTGAAAAAGTTCATGGAAATTGAGATCATTAATAAATCTATCCATAACAGAAAGATAATGAACTCTTCAGATAACTTTGGAATATTTTTCTATTTTATTTCATCATTGGCACAGTGTCCTAAGAAAAACATCATTTGCAAAGAAAGAAGGTAAAACAATAAATAAAATGATAAAGAAAAGGCATTTTTATTTAAAAATAAATTAAAAAATGAAATAGCACCCTGAAATCTTTCATCATATGCTTTTTTTCAATAAAATATGCTTCCAGTTTCATCATATAATAATAAAAAGGTATTAATACATTGTGTGGAGTAGTCAAAATGTATCTCTTTAAAATATTTGTAAAATTAACTAACTGTGGCTTCTGTTGTGTAAATTAAAGGGATTTAAAAGTCTTTCATCCCTTGAAGTTAGAAATGAGGACACTTGTAAGACCATTCTCAAAGGCGAACATGGAATTTAAAGAATTTTAAGGTATTTTTGGAAATTAACTTATTTAAATCTACTAAGCATTGCATAATGGAAGATGATTACCATATAGCAACATTTTGGGGATGATTATCATATAACAACACTTTGGGCAAGGTATAGGAAGCTGATGATAGTTAACTTTTTTTTCCCATTTCTACAAATAAGTCGATTTAAAAAGTATAGTTTGAATTGAAAGGGGAAAAATAAAACTATTATTTTAGTTAAGAACTTCCTATATTACACTGCATTTTCTGGGAAAGATATGAGGCCCCTGATTCCCATGGAACTAAAATAAAATAAAATGAAAAGAAACCCCTCAAAAAAAGGTGATGACTTTCATGGACTAAATTGTCGATGACTTGATGAATGATTTTAACCACATCAACAAATCACTTCCAGAGTTAGTTCTCACCTGTCAATTAGCGTGTTTTGGTTGACTTAAGAAATGAAAAGTTCTAAAGTGTGTATTTTGGTGTAAATTAAGGGTATTAAATTACAAGGCTGAGGAAGAAGTCATCCAAGTGTCCTGATGGAGCAGGAATTGAAGGAAGTGAATGTGCATCTCCAAGAATAGAAGCTGCTTCTCAAAAATGGAAAGACACCAACGTGGTGCCCAGTCGTAAGGAAAGACCTCCATAATTACAGATGGCAGCACCAGGATCTGACATAGTGCAATTAAGGACAGACTCATCCAACTCTTGCATAAAGTGCACATTAATAGGGCCATGTCCCCCAAACACAGCTAAGACTGACAGCCCCAGAGAAGGTCAGTGGAGGATGCTGCAGGAATCGCCGGGAAGAAGTTTCATTTTACTTGAAAGCAAATAGCCTATGAAGGGCGTGAGATGATGAAAACATGCATTTAGTTAAATGGAAACTGTCAAGTCACAATCAGAGACATCAGACTCTAAATATTAGTATTATCTAACTATGCATTAAATATGCATTAATGTTATTTCATCCTCTTGTTAGAGGCACCTGGAACTCATGGTGTTAATACTTCATGAGGAAAGTGAAGCAGGCCTGCCTTTGTCCCAAGGAAGACATTGTCAACAGAATTCGTAAAGTCACAATTTCAATATAACAAACTTAGGACATGAATTTCAGTATGAGAAATGAATTGTTCATAGGATAACTGGCCAACCATAGATAGGTCTGTACCATTAATCTGGAACATAGATCTTGACATGGATAAAATGTGATTGATGGGTATGAGAACATATCAGATCCCATTAAGCTAATCAGCAGGGAGCACTCAGATACAGTGAAGTGCCTGACCAATCCAATATGCCATTTAAAACAGTTTTTTTATTTAGCTAGCGGGAACATGCCTTTTCCACAATTAGGTAGTGTATCATGTAAAACTGTATTGTTGTCTTGGACTTATGAATATTGGATTGTTACACCATTTTTTCTTGTCAACAAGTTGAAAAAAACTAATAAAAAAGGAACTGTGTTGTCCCCAAGATAGCTAAAAGAGCTCATCATAAATGGCTTCCATTTTTAGCAGTAAAAATGCAATGATTTTCCTAATAAAAAACTGAAGTAAAGAGAGCTTTTGGTAGTGTCCGTCCCCTCTAAGAAAGGTTTTATCTTCTCATAAACGTTATCTTCATTACATAGCTGACGCTCAGCTTTCTTAAAATCAGTTGGGAAGTGACTGATGCAACTGTAGGAACACTCTCCATACTCCTAATCCATGGAGATACCAGCTCAGACCTTACACCTGTATTTTCACGATGTGGGAGTTTTCCCTTGTGTCTTTAGCTCTTTACCGATTTTTCTGTAAACATGACCTGAATTGTTTTCATCCAGATTATTAAAAGCAATATATGAGAATACTTTTCTTCAGAGGAAGTAGGGCTCACTAAATTTAGGGGAAAAGCTTAGGGAATAGAGTCACAGTATCTTTAAAGGGACATAAATTTTGAAGCTGATCTTTGTTGTTTGGGGGGGAAAAGTCATTGAATAACAAAGACCTAAACCAAATTTAAAAAGTAAGTTGAAAGTGAAAGTCATTCAGTCGTGTCTGACTCTTTGCAACCCAGGAATTCTCCAGGCCAGAATACTGGAGTGGGTAGCCTTTCCCTTCTCCAGGGGACCTTCCCAACCCAGGGATCAAACCCAGGTCTTTTGCATTGCAGGCAGATTCTTTACCAGCTGAGCCACAAGGGAAGCCCAAGAGTACTGGAGTGGGTAGCCTATCCCTTCTGCAGTGGATCTTCCAGACCCAGGAATTGAACCAGGGTATCTTGCATTGCAGGTGGATTCTTTACCAACTGAGCTATTAAGGAAGTCCAAATTAAGGAAAACTAAAATAATGATAATAATTTACACATGGTTGAAATCCTCATTAATTTGGAAAATGGAAACAAAGAAGACTCCCTCTGGCATACTCTCTGCCTGGTTCATTAACTCCGTGAAGGTACCGATTGTGCCTGTATAAACCAGTAAAATCCAGATACTGTAACTCAAACACAGAAATCTCCTAGTGAAGATGAGACTGAGAGGGCCCTGCCGGAATCATCCCTCTTGTTCTCTTCCTAAGAACTAATTTAGTTCCTAGTTTTCCATTTTTTAAAAAATTCATCATGTAAATAGGAGTATGACTTAAAGAGCTGGCAGAAAAATAATTGGTGGCAGCTTATAAAGATGGTGAGCATGGAAAAGGCATTTGCATATGTAAGAGGAGTTGTAAATATTGAAAATGATAAGAATTGGACAACCGTTTTATTCTATCAGTGGCTCTGGAATTTTAGCAAGTGCCATTAAAGTGAACAAGGAAATTAGCATAAACAAAACACAGAAGTTGCAACAGCTAAGAAAAGATGAACTGGCCCCAAATTACCAAATTGACCATAAATGAAGCCTGGAGGCAGGAGGACGGGTCCTGAGAGAGGAACACTTTAACACTGATGTTTAACTGTCAAAGAGTTAAGTCACTCTAAATTGCACACCATCCAGAAGACACTTTGTTTGGGGAGATAATTTTGCCTTTTGCTTCTCATGCAAGGAGGGCTCACACATATGGAAAGGAGAGAGGCGCCTGCTTCTCCTGCGCTCGCGGAAGCAGAAGTCCACGGATACATATGTTTCAGAGGTTGCAGAAACTCGTAAACACGCTTCCTTGACCTTATCACTGAGATCTTGTAGGTGAAAGACAATTGACTTCTTGACAAAAATTATTCCATCAGATCAGTTCAATCTGATCTGAACCGAGTAGGTATCTACAACCTCCCAGCCAACTCTTGAACTTGGGCTCTGCCTTTGTGGCGGAGGACCCAGCAGTGGTGGAGGAAAGCCTGGGACTTCAGCATCACCTCATCCTACCGCCTGGACAGGTGTCATCAACGTCTGGGCACATCAGGGCAGGAGGGATGGCAGGAACACTGGGGGGCTGTCTTTCTGCAAGTGACTAGTTAAAAATTTAATTCTTGAATGTATCTTCAGAAGAAAACAAAATCCTGCAATAAGCATAACATATTACAACACTTATTCTACACAAGGTAAGGTTCAGTAATCCTGGAGGGTAATGAGATGTTCACCAGTGTCTCCTTTAGGTCCAAAAGCATGCATGTGCCTTCCATGTGAAAGAGAATTCAAGAGCTGCAACGTTGTTTCTGGATTTAACATCAAAGGTAAAGTTGAATATTTCGGATTTGCGGGCAAGGTATATATAAAGGGATCATGCCTGCATGCTCAGCTGCTTCAGTCTTGTCCAGCTCTCTGTGACCGCATGGACTGTAACCTGCCAGGCTCCTCTGTCCATGGGATTCTCCAGGCAAGAGTACTGGAGTGGGGTGCCACACCCTGCTCCAAGAAAGGGATCATCTTGTTCTCTTAAAACACACAAACACCCTGCTACATTAATGAGGGTAGCAGAAATTTTTAAATCGAAGAGTACAGAAGTCCCCTTATCCACAGTTTTGGTTTGCATGGCCTTGGTTACCTGAGGTCACCCGCGGTCAACAACAGTCCGAAAATATGAGATGGAAAATTCCAGAAATAAACTATTCATAAACCTTAAGTTGTAGGATGTTCCGAGTTGCATGATAAAATCTCACACAGCCACCTGGGTCAGAAGTCATTGTCTCCCCACCTTGTGCCTCCGGCCCTCCTATTAGAATAGGACAAAACAGGTGTTCACAGGGCGTGGTACTACCTGCGGTTTCAAGTGTCCATTGGGGAATCTTATAGTGCACCCTCCATGGATAAGAGGGAACTACATCACAGAAGGAGCATTTAGAAGCTTCCCTGGGGGCTCAGACCGTATAGAATCACGTGCAATGTGGGATACCTGGGTTGGATCCCTGGGTCGGGAAGATCCCCTGGAGAAGGGCATGGCAGTCCGCTCCAGTGTTCTTGCCTGGAGAATCCCATGGACAGAGGAGCCTGGCGGGCTACAGTCCACGGGGTCACAAAGAGTCAGACACGACTGAGCGACTGAGCAGAGCGCCGGTGGCTCGGATGGTAAAGGGTCTGCCTGCAATGCAGGAGACCCGGGTTCCCTCCTAGGTTCGCGCTCCTTCCTGGAGAAGGAAATGGCAACCCACTCCAGTGTTCTTGCCTGGAGAATCTCATGGACAGAAGAACCTGGCAGGCTACAGTCCGTGGGGTCGCAGAGTCAGACACAACTTAGCGACTAAACCACCACAACAACAAAGACCTGAGGAAATCCGTCCTGAATATTCACTGTAAGGACAGATGCTGAAGCTGAAACGGCAAGACTTTGGCCACCTGATGTGAAGAACTGACTCATTAGAAAAGACCCTGATGCTGGGAAAGATTGGAGGCAGGAGGGGAAGGGGATGACAGAGGATGAAGTGGTTGGATGGCATCACCGACTCAACGGGCATGAGTTTGAACAAGCTCTGGGAGTTGGTGATGGACAGGGAGGCCTGGTGTGCTGCAGTCCATGGGGTTGCAAAGAGTCGGACACGACTGAGCGACTGAAGTGAACTGAGCAAGGACCATTGTACTGAGACCCTTGCATCATCTGTGGAGCAATGCTGATGTAGAGGGACTCTGATTAATTAAAGATGCATACTGCAACATCTAACCAATTTTTGAATCTTTAAAAGAAAGAAGTATAAATAATGTCAGGGTTGGAGATATAATAGAATCATAACAATTAGTTAACCCAAGTGCAGGCAGAAAAAGAGAAAGAGAAACACATGATGGATGGAACAGAAATGCCAGTAAGATGGTAGATTTTACTCAAACTGTATCATCAATTACACCAGAGTGAATATCTCATAACTGAAATCATCAGCTTGTGTTAAAAGGCAAAACCTGGCTATCAGCTTCCGCAGGAAACTCACTTGAGATACAAGGAAAGAAATAGTTTAAAAGTAGGAGGATGAGGGAAGACGGGCTGTGTGGACATTAACAAAGGTGGGAGTGGGGACTTCAATGCCAGTGTAGACTTGGGTACAAGGGAGATTCTCCAGTATAAGAGAGGACAATGTGTGCTGAGAACAGTGACTAGTCTAGTCCCCAGGAAGTCTAGTCCCCTAGTCTAGTCCCCAGGGAGACTGAGCGTGAGCATCCGTGCAGGTCCACGCCAGGACTGGACCACTGCCAGCCTCTGGAGCCCCTCATTGCCCTGTCCTGACCACAGCCCGGTCTTTCCTGCTGGAGGGTGGGGCCGCGCCCCCGACCACCAGGACTCGGTCCTTTGCTTCAGAGCACCAATCTCACTGAGCAATTATTCACTGTGGGGGAGATTATTACTTAGGTGTACTTTTCATCAGTGCTTTCTTAAACTGCTAGTAGGGTGACATCAACTTGCCCATTGATCACACACTTAACGTGTGTTTTAAACACACTTCTTACATGGGGAGGTGCTGGTGGAGAATCAAATACCTTGGTATGTGTATAGAACCAGCAGGAACATGGAGAAGGCCATGGCACCCCACTCCAGTACTCTTGCCTGGAAAATCCCATGGATGGGGGAGCCTGGTGGGTTGCAGTCCATGGGGTCGCAAAGAGTAGGACACGACTGAGCGACTTCACTTTCACTTTTCACTCATGCATTGGAGAAGGAAATGGCAACCCACTCGTGTTCTTGCCTGGAGAATCCCAGGGACGGCAGAACCTGGTGGGCTGCCGTCTATGGGGTCGCACAGAGTCGGACACGACTGAAGAGACTTAGCAGCAGCAGGAACAGAAACACTGCCCTTAAAGAACCGCAGGCCGGTGAGAGAGGTGAGTGATTTTAGGAGAGTGTGAAGATGCTTCCAGGGAGCCCGGGGGCTGGGGTCCAGAAGAGCTCCATCAGGATGGAGGGGCAGGGGCCGAGTGCTCCCCAGGGGAGGGCGCCCTGAGCTGAGCTGTCAGCTCGGAGCAGACAACAGCAAGTCTAAGACAGGAGGAAGGGCACTGCCAGAACGGGGAGGGGCCACGTTGATGGAAAAGAGTGCAGGGAGGGCGCAGTGGACTGAGAAAAAGAGGAACCGGGACTGACTGACCGAGAGCTCTCTCTCTGTTTGCTGGGCTCCGTCAGGCTCCCAGGTTGCAGACCGTGATGGACTCGTCCGGGGAACGAGCACCGTTGCTGCAGTCTTCCGCAGCAGACGTCTTGTAGCAGGCATGGAGGGTCCCCTCTCTGTCAGGCAAGGCGTTCATGTAGCTTCCGCCTGGGTTACAGCGGGCCTGTCTCAGGAGCCGGAGACGAGAGCCTGCCTCGGACGCTGGGCAGCGCAGTGCAGCCCTGGGCGGGCTTGTTTCGTGCCTCAGATCCATCTCGTGCCCGTCAGCAACGGTAGTGCCTCTGGGCCCGATCATGGACCAGGGGGCGTCCCTGCCCTAGAGGTGCCTGAACAGTGCTCAGGGCTGAATACGGAGGTTAAGAAATTCCACATTTTTAAGCAGAACTTCAAAAGATTGGGTGGGTTCATTTGGTCATTTAGATAATATTTATTGGCATAGATTCTGGCAAGAAATTCCCTAAATTCTGTCGGAGCAAATTTGAACCCAAGTCTCTTCAAATATACATCATTGCTAATGTTTTCTTCTCATTTTCTGGGCCAAATCCTGAATGAAGTCATCCATCTCATCTCCTGTTAGCAACAACGTGCCCAGCATTCTGGGGGCCTGAGAAACCCTCACTTCTCGTCCTGAAGCACCTGTCTTTGTATGTCATTTCATATGAGTTACAGAGGACAGCAATGTTTTCACACAAACATAATGATTAGTCAAAGTTTGGAACAGAAATACGTTTGAAATGTATCATAGTCTAGTCACTACTAACTTCTTTCTTTTGTCATTTTGCAAAATTTTTCATGGGTCAACACGAATTGCATTTTTAATATTTTCCCAAGCATAGTTTATGGAGTTAAACCTGACAAACATAGTTATGCAACATACAAGAATAATTCTTTTGCTGAAAGCATTATCTCAATACAATTGAGGTATTAATATCATTCTTGAGACTTCTCAGTTGAAAGACAATATTCTCTGTGCAAGTGTCCAAATCTACATGTAAGAGAAAGGAAGATGAAATCAACTTCTATAGAGAAGACATAGAAAGAATTCAGAGGAAAAGCCAGGCGGAGAAGACAAGGCTTAGAGCTGAGGGGGGCCCAGCTCTTTCTGACCTGAATGTAGGGAACCCCGGGCTGCACCTCAAGGAATATCCACCAGAGGGCAGTGGATCCAAGATCAGAGAAGACAGGATTTCAGACCAGGACACGTGTAAATCCTTAGGATCATTTATACTGATCTTTACCGGGGAGCAGATCTACCATTTAAAAAGATAAAAATTACCGCAAATAATTTCTTTATTCTTTTTTCAAAATTCTTGAAGAGGGACCACTAAATACCAGTTTGATTTCTTTTAGATGATTGCATTTGAGGGGGTGGGCAGAGCTACATTGCGTTTTAATTTTTTACTATTTCTAAAATTATTTATTTTTGTCAAACATTACCTTTTCACTCTGTATTGCGGTATAGCCGATTAATATGTGATAGTTTCAGGGACTCGGCCACACATGTACATGTCCCCATGCCCCCGTCCCTCCCCTCCCCTCCAGGCTGGCACAGAGCACTGAGCAGAGTTCCTGGTTGCTTATCCACTTTAAATATAGTAGGGTGTATACATGTGCCTTTTTAGACACAAAGTTATTTTTGTATGCGCTGATTCCTATAAAGAGAAAAAAAACACACAAACTGTGTCTTCCCAGGAACAGTTGTACGCGTGTGTTGATGGAGGCTTATAAATGTTGTTTTCCCACTCTTGAATCACCTAAATAGAAATGCAGAAGGAAACAAAGGAATGCACAGGCCTAAATAAAGCAGCCCACGTGTACCTTGCAATCAGCGCACAAATGGCTCGGCAAGGGCCCTGGCACCTTTGTGCCTGCTCCTTCCCTCTGCTGTTTGGGGCTGGGCCGCTGGACCACTCACAGCAGGGGTGGAGGGGAATTAGGAACGCTGATGAATGCTCACTTCATTTTCCCAGTGGTCTGGCACTAAGTTATTATTTAATATTTATCGCCGGTGTGTCTGCAATTGTCGAGCCCTGCAGAAAGAGCTGGAAGTGCAGCGGCCCTCCTGGGCCCAGCTGTGCGGCGCTGGCCAGAACGCAGACCGCGGGAGGCGGGTCTGTCCCTGCAGCACTCTGGCGGAGGCTGGGCTGGTGGCTGTGCACTCAGGGAGCCTGTTTCCCAAGCATCTTCCCCGGTGAGGCTGAGCAAAAGCCTGGAAAATGGACCAAAGACGGCATTGACTCAGAGGGGAGGGAGACCAGACAAGCAGAAGCCCCAGTGCCACATGGAAGCCAAATCAGACAGGGAAATTGCTAGAGGGGCTTTTAATTGGACATTTTTTTTTTTCTTATTGAAAGCAATGCTTACTCCTTATGAAAGATTTGGAACACAGAGATAAGCCAAAAGAAGAAAATAAAAGTCATGAATGACTTCAGCCCTCAGAGATAACCCTCCTAAAACATCTTCTAAATTCTTCCATTCCTCAGATGTTTTAAAATTAATATTTGAGTTCAATATCTAACAATATGGATGACGGTTTCATGGCAGTCAGGCACCGGTGGAAAAAAATCCCTGTTCTCCAAACAAATACTGTAGATAGAAGTCGGAGGTCTGACCTAGAGGAGGGAGTTTCAGCCCTGAAGACCAGGTTCTGAAACCTGGCCTCCCTGGTCAGTAACTCTGTCCCCTCGCTCGAGGTGCTGAGCTTTTTAATGCTGTTTCTTTGCAGAGAGGAGATGAGTTATTTCCATATCAAAGTGCTTTTTCTTTTTTTGGCTGTACTTGATGGCTTCAGGATCTTGTTCCCCAGCCAGGGATTGAACCCAGGCCACAGGAGTGAAAGTGTTGAGTCCTGACCACTGGGCCACTGGGAGAATTCCCAACAGTGCCTCTGAATGGATTGAGGCACAGCTGATGTAAAGTGCAGCAACAGCTTGTTTATACACATTATCACTGAACTCAGATATTATATTTCTTCCTATGGGGAATACAAGGTAAAATTCAGACGTAACATATAAAGTAAAATGCAAATGTCTTTTTCTTTCCATTTGAAAAGAATGCCTTTCTAATAAATGAAATCTAGGTCATAAATATATATTTTTTTCACAGTGGACATATAGGGGAGGAGTTTTCTTGATGTACTTGAGGTTAAAACTTGCTAATACGGCGCAAGAATGGAAAAAGGACAGTCTGCAGTGCTAGTAACATTATTCATTAACTGGTTTTAATGGGCTCTTTGGGGACATTTTATCTGCAATATGTAACAGCCAACAGGGCTCCTGCTAAAGAATTTCAAGCAAGGTCAAGTGAAAGCGTTAGTCGATCAGTTGTGTCTGAGAGTTTACAACCCATGGACCATGGCCCACCAGGCTCCCCCGTCCATGGGATTTCCCAGGCAATCCTGGAGTGGGTTGCCATTCCCTTCTCCAGGGGATCTTCCCGACCCAGGGATCTATCCTGGGCCTCTTGCATTGCAGGCAGATTCATTATCATCTGAGCCACCAGGAATACAAGCAAGGTCACCCTACGGAAATGGTACACACTTTGTGGGGTGCTGGCCAGGATGCCCTTTTGAGTTGATGCTTCATTCGTTCTACTGGACAAGACCCTAAAAGCACAAGAGAAGAGAAATCCACAAAGCCACACAAGTGGAAGAAGCAAGCATGCATCTCAGCATGAACACTGGACACACGAGAAAGCCGAGGCTGTGACAGCTAGAACTGAAGGAGGTTTAGGACTCCCGTCTTGGGGTGAACAATGTCACCCCAGGTTCACGCCCCCCCAGAGCCCTGTGAGCTTATGTGGAAACAGGGTCTTTGCAGATGCAACTGAGTCAAAATGAGGTCACCGTGGATTGTGGTCGGCTCTGATCCGATGGCTGGTGTCCTCGTGACCGGACAGGATGGGAGAGGACGCGCAGGGAGCAGGATGCAGGCCAGGACATGTGGGGCAGGGTCTGCAGGTTCGTCCACACGCCGAGGACACATGGAGGTGAAGAGACAGGGGACCGGTGGCCCTCAGAGTCTCTGAAGGGAATCCAGCCTGTGGACACCTTGAAGTGTCTTTTGGCCTCTGGAGCCATAAGGATGGCTTTATGTCCATGGAGGATGGATGTTGTAAGCCACTCGGTGTGTGGATTTGCTAGACAGCCTTGGGAATCCACCACGGATGCCGCTGCTAGTCTCCCAGGGAGAGTCTGTCTACACCTGAGGTACCAGGTTGCTCACCTTGGGAACAGGAGCACTTTGGGAACCGGAGAAGATGAATTCAGTGTCTTCCCTGTAGAAGATGCTGAAACAGTTGTCAGCAGCTGAATGCTGTTTGAAAAGCATTTCAAAGTTACCCGTCTATAACCAACAGCTTCTTGATAACACCCAGCAAACTGGGTGATAGGAATTTCTGGAGAAGTCGACTGGACAGATTCCCGGATCTCAGAGCAGAAATGTGCTCTGGAGGAGGAGAAGCAGCAGAGAAACTGGGAGTAAGGAAGCCACGGGGGTCTGATGTTTCTTTGTGGGTAAACAGAGTCATTTTTGTGTCCCTGGACTCTGTATCCTGAGAAGTGCTGCCATGTTCTCCTGGCACATGTGAAGTGGAGCCCTCTTGACTTTGGCTGAGGAATGATGATGTTGACCATATGACATGTTTTTCCAGTAGTCATGTATGGATGTGAGAGTTGGACCATAAACAAGGCTGAGTGCTGAAGAATTGAAGCTTTTGAGCTGTGGTGCTGGAGAAGACTCTTGAGAGTCCCTTGGACTGCAAGGAGATCCAACCAGTTCATCCCAAAGGAAATCCGTCCTGAATACTCATTGGAAGGACTGATGCTGAAGCTGAAACTCCAATACTTTGGCCACCTGATGCAAAGAGCTGACTCATTTGAAAAGACCCTGATGTTGGGAAAGATTGAAGGCAGGAGGAGAAGGGAATGACAGATGATGAGATGGTTGGATGGCGTCACTGACTCCATGGACATGAGTTTGAGCAAACTCCGAGAGATAGTGAAAGAAAGGGAAGGCCGGCGTGCTGCAGTCCACGGGGTCACAAAGAGTCGGACACAACTTAGTGACTGAACAGCAACACAGTATGACAGCATATCCTGTAGTTAAGTCACTTTTGCTCTTTTATTCTATGTAATAAAGTTATTTTGGAAATGGCATCCTGGCTCTGCTATACTAAGAAAAAGGAAGTTTCCCCCCTTGTGTTCAGACTGTAGTTGAAAGAGTAGCATCTAGAGAGTTGGGCTCAGAGGAGCTCCTCATGGATAAGGAGGGGAGGACAGCAGAGGTCACGGCTGAGAAGCAACCCCTCCATCCTTATTCTGCATCCTCCCCACACACCCTCACCCACGTGGCTGCTATTACTTGAGTCTTCTTACCTGTGAGTAGAGAATAACGTACAATCCTTCTGAAATGCAACAGTGCATGCTTTCTTATAATTAGGAAAGACAGAAGAAAACACCTGGGTAGCTGATAACTAGCTGTGTTTTAAAGCTTCAGTATGAGCACTGAAGGTAAGTAGCTAATTAAATCCCTTCATTCTACAAAAATGTTAAAAAATGAGAGTGTGTTCTCTAGTTCTATGGTCATGGAAAGATGGTGCCATGCCTGGAAGCCTAGAGACACAGAAATTTCTCTCTAAAATTAGTAGGTGAGATTGCATTAATAAAACTGTTTTTGAGAGGAAAAACTGGATATTTTATTTAAGAGATTTAAGTAAAAGAGTAAATGGAGAAACAGAAATAGCAAGTAAAGAATAAAAATAAATGATATTTATTTCTTGATGACCTACAATACCTAAGATGATACAGACAGATATTAATAAGTGCTCCTCTGCGAGAATTTTGAGATTTGCTGGAGGAAATCGTTCAATAACAATTTAGGTATGAGTTTTAAATGGTTTTGGTTTCTTTCTCTTAATAGCTTGAGTGCATTTTTAGGATATTAGGAACAGTGGCCGATATGTTTTCCTAAGGTGAGTTTTCAGGAACTTTGATACAGACGTGCCTGTGACCATTCCTCGAGGCTCCCATCTCTGCCCATTTGGAGGATTCTGGGCCTGCGATGCTTGGCCTCCTGTAGGGCCCAGCTCCCCAGGGACCACCTCACTGTATGTCGGGGCTCTGGAGCTGCTTGGCTCATCTTCTCCTCTATCTGACCCTGATCTTTGCTTTAATGCATCTGCTTTGCACTAATAATGTGGACTCACAAGGAAGAGGTTGATTAGCTTTATTCATTTTGCATTGGCAAATATTTTAAATTGAATGTTGGGCATTTTTTAATTAGCCTTGCTTACTGTGAGCATGGGATGCTGACTACTTTAAATAAATAATAATAATAATACAGGCAAGGATAAAATCAGCATGCTACAGCCTCAAAGACTCATATCTAAATGAGCCAAGAGAGTGACTACTTTGTGTCTGAATCAGGAATGTGGAACTGTTCGCTTGGGGGAATGTCGGACAAGGTCCAGGACATCAGGAAACCTTATGTATGTTTGCAATGGAGATGGTCCAGGATGCTCATCCTCCATGTAACTCAGTTCACAGCACCTACTACGTGAGGGATAATTTCCTATACCTCTCAGGATTGCAGTTCTAAGTGCACTGCTGGCTCTGACCCATGGAAAATTATAAAGTGATAGTGCCCACACGACCCACTGGACAGACACCTCCGTAGCCTTCCTCCAAACTTGGTGGGGAGCTGCCTGTGTTCCATTCAAGGGAATCCACCATCCTGCTTTAGTGGAACAAAATACAAGCTGTGTTTGAAGAGGCAGCTTTTAGCTCTTCAAAATTATGCCTGCTAATTAGAGGCATGTGACCAGTGAGTTATCTTCCAGCTATAAATTTTAATCCATATTCATAGCTACATGAATTTCACCTTCTATGGAGCAGCCCTTATGCAAACAGTAATAGTTGGTGTGTCATTAGAGCATATCGGCAATTAATTCTCAAAATGATCAATGGGAAGGATGTCCTTTCCCCCATCTCTGGTTTATTTATGGGTTCCCATTAATTATGCCTAATTTTCTGTTGGCACTTCTCTTCCTAATGTAATTCAATTTAAGCATATCTTTCTAGAGACTTATTAATAGGTAGGGTCATTTATATTGTGTAGCACAAATATTTTATAATCCACTAATCTTGACAAAAAGGCAATGCCTTCCTGATAAAAAATGTATGAGAAGTAATGGTTCCCTATTAATAACTTATTAGGTCAGATCACACAGTTTGAAGTGTCTATTACACTTTAATTTTATCAGATTTCTTCCTCTGGAATTTGTCACACTTTCTTTATCTTTTGATTTCAATTGTTTTTCGCATCCCCCTGCCTCGGTGACCCCAAACAGTCCTCCTCTGTGGCTTTACAAAGGCAGAGGTGAGTGAAAATCCTGAGGCTGTGCCTGAGGGTGTCCTGGAGAGGGAAATGGCCCTACGTGTCTTAAAGCGGGCTTTCTTCCTTTTAAGACATGTTAATAATCAATGGACTCTGAGTTATCTTTGGTTCACACACCCTTTCAAACATCTGATGATAGCAAACAACCTTCCTTCAGAAAAGACACACTTCAATAGAAAATTCAAGTCTAATTTCAGAGGATTTATAGCAATGCTAAAATTAATCCACACACTTTTTAAGGATCAAAGAAACACAGCTTAGGAACTTTCCTTTGGCTAAAGTTCACCATGTTAATTATATCTAGATACTTTGACTAACACAGGCTTCTCAGGTGGCGCTAGTGGTAAAGAATCCACCTGCCAATGCAGGAGATGCAAAAGATGTGGGTTCCATCCATGGGTTGAGAAGATACCCTGGAGTAGGAAATGGCAACCCACTCCAGTATTCTTGTCTGGAAAATCCCATGGACAGAGGAACCTGTCGGGCTTCATGGGGTCACAAAGAGACAGGACTGAGCACACAGCATTTTGACTAATAACATGAGCTGGATAGACATGATTTTCCCAAACCTGCCTGTCATTCATTGCCATGGTGTGATGTAATGATATTTGATTTGCCCTTTTAAATTCTCCCACCTCGACTGAAAATGTTTTGTGGAATTGAAAAGCCTTTCCCGAGGTCCTGTGGGGGTATCTGCCCTCAGGTAACTATATCGGGAGAGAAAGATGAAATGTCTACAGGAAAACAGCAACTGGTGATGGGTTTTCTCAGACAAGATGTTAGACTTGACTAGATTTCTGTCTTCTCCTCTGTAAAGTTACTTAAAAGGCTTCTTCTGATACTGATAAAATTATACAAATGTGCAAAAGCAAAAAAAAAAAAAAACCAAGTCGTGATCAGTGTACATGAGCAGAAATAATTGATGGTGAAGAGATGACCCAAGTCCTCCACAGAGAGGAGCAGGGAGGGTGGCTGCTGGGCGGGCATGTTTCTGGTGGCCTGAGTCCCACTGGGGCATGGAACAGTATTTGCACCATAAATCTGTTACATGATGGACAGAGAGTCTGTGTGTGCTAGTTCAGGAGTGGGTTATTTAAAACTACAATGTTAATGCAAATTATCATCTGGATAAAATGTGGTCCAGATTATTTTGCTCACAATGAGATTCCTCACTGGCAAGCAGGTGCCCTGGGAACTGCTTTTAAACATACCTGCATGGGGCTACTAGCATCTTCAGTGACCTTTGAGGTTTTTGTAAGAAAGATGAAAAAGAACAGCCAAATTAGCTTAAAATGAAGATATAAAATCTGCACATCTAATTAATAGCTATTTGAGAAATACTATTAATTTGGAGGAATATATTTATTAAATTTCCTTAGGAATATGGATTCAACTGATGCCATTACTAAATTAGCTTTGAGTTTTTAAAAATCATCATGAAATTTTACCCTTAGATGAAATTCTCCGTTCTTTAAATATATTTTACTTTTGGTTGTTTTAGAAAACTTCTTCTAATATGTTTATTATTAATGTTTTTACTAGAAATAACAAAATTTATCTCTAAATTTCTTGGTGTCTTGATATTCACATGAATAAAAGAAATTTGGATAATATTATATTAGGTAGCAATATTATTCATTGCTGCTGTTATTGCTCATCTGCACTGAGATGATGGTTTCAACCTTCAGGGTAAACCATTTCTCTCCTACAAAGTGAGAGAGAAGAACATGAATGAATGAATTTTGAGGAATACAATCGCTGGAGAATAAGAGGAAGGGAAGGCAGCTTGGGAGCCTGGACCCAGAGACCCTGAGCACAAGGGTGTCTGGGATGGGACAGAGGGACCTGGGGGGCAGGGAGGGGCAGGAGGCGTGTGGAGGGCTCCAAGGGGCCACTGGGGGTCATCGAGGACTGTTACTGTGCTCAGGATGAGATTTCTGGTGGCCTCGGCCGGAGACTTGAAGAGAAAGACCAAGAGTCGGTCGGCTTGAGGTTAAGGACCGTTGGCTGGTGTGCAAATAAAAGCAAGACACGCGGCCCTTCGAAGACGACTGTTATCAGAGGGCGGACAGCCGGTAGCGCAGCGGCAGTGAGGATTGGCGGTGTGTGTTCTCACCGTCTGGTCCGCAGGACCTAGAGCTGCAAAGGCAAGCCTGGAGGGAGAAGGCGAGGAGCGCACTGCAGACAGCTGTCAGCGCGTGCGGAGGAGGAGAGAGCGAAAGCACGCAGGGACGCAGGGAGACTGCAAGCTCGTGACTTTCTCAGCCTAACAGGGACTACGGCTCCACTGCGGCTGATAGAGAGTGGGGTGACCCGGGTGCTGTCTGGGGTGACTTTCACAGGAGCTGGCACATCCGTGGGCCTCAGCCTGGCTTCCCATCCAGCGAGGAGACAGGGCGCATGAGGGGGGCTTGGAGGAACTGCGTTCCCCGATGAGCGCAGACCTATTGTGCAGGGGAGCGGTCTAGCCGCGGGGTCGGGGGCTGGAGAGCTTTGCTGCGGGACGCCGCAAGCCGAGGCAGCCGGGTTTGCACTATGGTCCCGGCGGAGAGGAGCCGCGGGAGGCGAAACGCCGGGCGGTTGTTGCTGGCATTGATTTAGTCAACAGGACAGAAGTCCAGTGGGCCCCAGGGCCGGGCTGTTATCTAGGATATTATTTAAGTAGTTGATTACAGCATCTGATTGGTGGAGAATCTATTACTTCTAGTGAGTGCTTGAGAGTATAGAGCACTTATAATATCCTTTATCTTGGGAAGTCAAATGTACCTACAGAGAGGCTAATAGGCTGGGTGAGGTGAGCCGGGTTAGGTCATGGGAGATTCCAGGAAAACAGACGATTCCCAAGACAAGCTGGCTAAGGCTGTGGTCGGAGGTGGGAAGCGTTGGTTTGCGGTGCCGGCGGGCTGATGAGCCCAGTTCAGCGCGGAGCGGGCGAACCGGCCAAGCTGGAGTCCCCGGGGCCCTGCTGTAGGGCGCCTGCCCGCGGCTGAGGAAGGGGTCACCGGCCAGCCGCGGGCAAGTGCCTTCTGGAGTGTAGGCAGGGAAGGGCGTTGAGGGTTAGCCCGACCTCCTCGGACCTGGCCCTGAGGGTGGGCGCGAGTGTGAAGCCAGGCTGACGGAGAATCCGCGAGGCGGACGGGCGGGGTCGTCAGGGGCTGACCCGGGAGAGTCCAGCGCTAGCCCCTCTCCCCGCCCGGCGCCCCCCAGGGCCAGAGCGGGACCCCGGAGCACCTGCCGGGTGCCCGTCTCCCCCAGTCTCTGCCCTGAGCTGGGAGCGGGTGGCCACTGAGGGCCGTCCCCACGGTGACCCCGGTAGGAGCGGCCACCCGGGGATGAGGAACGGGGCGGGTGCTGGGACGCCCGAGGGACCCTGAAGCGGTGGAGGCGGCGGCAGGGCCTTTGCACGGACCCGACCTCATGATGCACGACGCCAAACCAAAAGCCATCAAAGTCTGGAACTGGCTGAAACGTGTGCTTCAGCCTTGTTTTCACTCTTGCCCACATCCGTGGTCTGAATTGAGAAGCGCTGTAGTGCTCCTCCAAATCATTTTGTGTTGTAAAAGTTTCATTTACTTTTATTTTTGGCTGTGTGGGTCTTCCTTACTGTGCAGTACGGTTCCTAGTTGTGACACGCGGTGGGGTGGGGGTGCGGGGGGTGCTCTCTGGCTGCGGAGCTTGGGCTTCTCGTTGCGGGGCTTCTCCGTACAGAGCAGGCGCTCCGGGGCCCGCGGGTTCAGCAGTCCGGCTCCAGGGCCCTAGGGCACCGTCTCAGAAGTTGCGACGCTCCGGCTTAGTTGCCGGATCCCAGGGCATGTGGGATCTCCCCGGATCAGGGACCAAATCCGTGTCTTTCGCATGGGCGGGCAGATTCTTTACCACTGAGCCACGGGGGAACCCCCAAGTCATTTTAAATAATGAAATAATGATCATGTTAGAGGAGCAGAGAAGAAATGGTGAGAACAGACGTGGAAAACAGAAAGCCTGCTCCGGAAGCCTCCATCTCAGTGTCTAAAAGGCTCGGCCTAGAGTGGGTGGGATCTCACGCATCCATCCATGTCCTTGGGGTTGGTTCTCCAACTGATGGTCACTGATTTTCCAAATCCATGAATATTTTTATTCAAATTAATGACCATAAAAATATAATCCATAATTCCTGATTGCATCCTTCCCTGCTCATGTTTAAGAGCAAAAGAAGGGCACTTCCTCTTCTCATTAGGAATCTCATTCTGGGTTATCTTGTTAAATATATGTATTTTAAATTAAAGTTTACTCATTCCATTTATTTTTATTTTTAATCAAAATTTAAGAACGTGGGTTTACAATATGAAAATGACTTCCTCACATGTTATGGGGCCCTGTCATTTTCCTAATATTTTTTATAAGATTAATCATTTTATCAGATTAATTTCTGCCTATAAAAATGCTTGCCAATTTCCACTAGAGGGATTTTAAACTCAAACATATGCATGCTTGAATTGTGAAATACAGTTTTAAAATATAGGGCAAACTGTTGCCTGAGAAAGCTCTGTGGGTCCTAGCATGGCTCAGCCCCTTCGCTTCCATGAAGTATAGCTCACTGTATGGAAATGTTCCCCCATGGTCTGCTGTTAATTATGAAATCTCAAGCGTGTTGTTTGAGCACGTACATTACATGGACACAACACTGTTCCCTCCTGACTCCCTGACCCCCTCCTCCCCATCCAGGCACCAGCCTCCTAAGAAGGACATCCTTCTGTCAAACACCAGCCCTTCCTCCCCATTGTAAGAATATCAGACAGAAAATGGAAACAGCAAGCTGGAAATGACAGAACAGAATGGCCCTCCCACGGCTCCGTAGGTGGAACAAAAGCCCCTTTTTGGCGTTTGCAGCCTCAGCAGCTGCAGGCTGATGTACTTGGCTTTCTGTTAAGTAGAGGCTGGAGTGTAAAAATAGGCGCTGCCACTGAGAGGGTAAGCCTGTTGCAGTTTTACAGATTTAGAAAGTTCACGAATCGCTATCAATTAAAATCTCTGCCTTCTTGTTGCATGCATTATTCACGATAGTGCACACCGTCGTAGGGCTTCGGGAAATATTTATTGCAGCTAAATGCGGAAATAGTGAAATTCAACCTGATAAAGACAAAAAAATGTGTTTTAACCTGTAAATACAAAGTGGCCATTTTAGCATAAGGATTGGAATATATATCATGTGATCAATGATAGGCATATGCTGTACAAGTATTTCTGATCCCTGATGGACTTATAAAAAAATTTGATCAATTTCCTTTAGACTTCACTTTAAAAAATCCAAGAAATAAATTGAAAAACCATCTAGTCAGCCATAAGTATGTAGATTTGTGCATCCACATATACAAATACAAAAGGGCATGATTATAGCAGTGACTTCCGTTTATTAATTTCTTCCATTATGAAGTCTGCATGCTCTACCAAAAATGAGAATCGGAAATGTCAAAATGAACTAATTGCTTTTTCTGAATCTGAATCTTATTGTTGTTATGTTTGTATTTTTTTGCAAACTTGTTGCGTCTGGTCACCATTTTGTGAAGTGTCACTTGTGTCGCTGAGCTCTACCTCGCTCAGCGCCCTCCCCTACCCCGACCGAATTACTGAGTCTCCTTGGGGACCGCCCGTGAGTCTGCCCCACGTGGCACCATCAGAGAAGCTGGGCTCAGGGTGGCTGTGTGTTGCTTGTACCTGTTTCAATAGGAAACTCACATCTTGCCTTTCTTTAACCTTCACACCAACCAGCATCAGTGAAGTGGTAAAAATTGCTCTGAAAGGGGAAAGGCAAATGGAAGAGAGCATTCAACAATGATAATCATGCTGTCATTAAAGATTGATGAGAACTTTCAATTAGGCCCCATTCCCAATCTGGAGCCGCTCAAGCCAGCCCTGCCTACTATGATCTAAAGCTTTGCAATAAAGATAAAAGGTCATTACAATCTATTGAATTCAATCATGACAAGTACATTTACCTGACGGCAGCATGTATTACATACAAAAAACTAAATTAAAATAACATTATGGGCTGACTCAAATCCACATGAAAAAGGAAATTTAGAATGAAGGACAGATCAAATCACAGGCTGAGAATAATTTGATTTATCGTCCCTTTTTGTTGCAGAAAAATACTTATTCTTTGCCCACCCTGATTGACACTGTAGCTCTGGAGAAAGAGGACACTTTCTTACTAACCGATGCTGTTCTTCAATAGAACAATTATAATATCTGATATCTAATGATAGACTGAGAGACATACCATTTATCAAAACAATTCAGTAATTCTTGTGTAAGAAGAAATAGACACATATAATTATGCACATACATGGTGAACATTATTATTTTGTGAATTTTAAAAGTAGTCTTGAAGTTTGTCTATTCAGTATAAGACAAAATATTTTATAAATATACTACCACTGATTTTTATCCCTTACATATTGTATTTTTGACTGGAAAATTAAACATATTTATGTTTAAGAATGTAGGCCACGTGTAAGAGGATATATTTTAGAACTAATATATGTATTTCTATGTAAATCTATATGGTCACCGAAAGATATATTTTCTGTGCTAATACCATTTACATCCATCCTATTTCTTAAGAGTCCCAAATCTAAGTTATCAATAACTGATATAGTTTTGAACTTGTCACTAATTGTGCTTCACTTAAAAAGTTAATTAATAAGGTTTTTGACTCCACAGTTGAGAGTTCTGTAACAAAATAAATTCGACAATGTGAAGAGACAGCAGTTTCAGTAATAAAATGTATCACTGTTTTTTTAAAGCAGGTTTAGGTTATCTTTTCTACATAATAAAATAAGTTACTGTCCACTTTTGTTAAAGGTTATTTAAAAAACTTTACTTTTGTGAATATAAACAGAATAATCAGGGTCATTTGATCTGTTGTCACAAATGAGTCTTACTGTCACAATGTAAACCACATTTTGAAACACAAAGGTTCCAGCACTACTGATAAAATGCTAGTACCTATGCTTAACTGTTTTACAAGCCCAAAGCACATTTTAACTAACTTGGCTGTTGATGATGAAGAAAGTCGCTAAAATAATTTTTCAAGCATATTCTACCTTACAAGCAATGATTTATTTCTGTCCTCATTAAGGACGTTATTGCTATTGTCGTCTTGACTCACAGCTTCTATACTAAGTTAGCTGTGGAGGGTAGAACTTTGAGTACAATTCCCCTAGAAATCTCTTTTAGTGCAAACTTAGTAGCAACTGATGTTTGCTCAATTTTGGCTTATTCTGCAATCATTTGAGAAAATGTTAACATTATATGTGCATACACAAGAAATAGCTTAACCTGTTCAAATATTGCCTTTCCTGGCAGCTCATACACACAGGGGAAGTGCTCTCACTAACATGATAGCCTTCTTCCTGCAGAAGACAAAACATGTGCTTGTGGGTGTATGCTTCTATATCTTTGGACCTGAAATATCCCTTTCATATAAGAAATTAATCTCTTTGAACGCATGTTACTAACTGCTCTGTGTAGTGATCTCTGATCTCTCCCATGTGGTGGCAGCATTGCACTGGTGCAGAAGGCTGGGCTATGACTTGCTTTTGAAATGGCAGAGATGGAAGTCAGCTAGGATTTCTCAGAAAGCATCATTGGTACACACAGGACAATGCCATAAAACATGTGCAGAGCTAAATCCATAGTGTTTTTACAACATAAATTTAGTCATCAAAACATGATTAACTTAGGAGTCTATTTCTAATCACTAAAAAAAAATTTAGCATGAGCTATGCTATTAATAAAAAGATCACAATTTTATTCATATTCATCTCTTCTTACTCATAAATTATTTTTTAGATTTTGAATATCTTATTGATGCACAAACATGATAAAAATATAACAGTTCTCCCATCCTTATCATTTAGTTTATTCTAAGGACTAAAGTCATATAACCAACATAGAGGTTCAATAATATCAAATTTGCATTTTAGAAATCCTCAACCTCAGTTTTGCTGCTTATCAGGAATAATATATATTGACTGGGAATCAGTTTTATATTAAAGAATAAAGACTATTTATAACAACTTAAACATGCACATCTTACAAGTAAAAGTGAAGTTTTGTTACCTAAATTGCAATGCTAAATTCCCTCTTGAAATAGAGACTTTCGGTTAAAGATGCTCGGGTTGGGAAGATCCCGAAGAGGAGATGGGAACCCACTCCAGTGTTCTTGCTTGGCGAATTCTGTGGACAGAGGAGCCTGGTGGGCTACAGTCTGTGGGGCTGCAGAGTCAGACATGACTGAGTGAGCACAAACGCTTCATGATATAACTTGACAAAAAGTGTCTCTTAAGAGTTTTCCTCAGGGTATGATTTCTGTTCCTTAGGCAGAATTGAAGGAAAAATAGTTATTACTAAAATAGTAAGTACAATATTATGAAGTTATCTTGACTGTACATAATCTATTGTCATAAAAAATTTTTCTCAGTGTCAGTTATAATTGCCCCTTATAAATAGTTAAACCCTGATGGAAACTATTTTTCACCTAAAGCAAACTGACTAGTCCAGTGATGAGATCCACACAGGACACGTAAGCGGCCCGGGTTAACACTAAGGGTGGAGCCTCTGAGGCTATTTCAGTTCTGCTTCAGAGCATACCTCTGCCACCTGAGATATAGGGATCGAGATGCTGGTGGGGCCAGAGTCACAGCACCTACCTGCAGCAGCTCTGACGTTCCCCACAGCTTCAGTCTCCTTCTCTCTCTACACGTTCACCAGCTTTTCCAGTTTCTTGGTAAAAGGAGAACAGAGAAACAGAAAATTCTTCAAAGCAAAATTCTTCAAACAATGCCTTGTCTTGAATAAGCCTGATGACAGTGAGAGGCATTGTACGGGAGAAAAATGATCCAGACTTTAAAAATCTTTCCCTTTCGGTCTCTAGAATATCTTGCGTTTTCACTCTGTCTCAGTGATTTCATCTGGAAAGGACATTTATTCACAGATTTACTCACTATTTCTTTCAAAAACACATACTGGTTACCATATTTTAACCAGATATAATTCCAGTCAAAAGGGAGAAAGTTCAGTTCCTTTGAAAAGTAACAGATTTGTGTTTCAAGGGAATATTGTCATGTTTTGGATATTAAAATGATATAAAGTATAAACATAATTGGAAGGAAAAAAGAAGCATTTTGAATTAGCATCTGATATAAAAAATACTTTTACAAATTCTAAGTCCTTGATCCACTTACTGTGGTTTATAACTAAGTCAAATAATTTTAATAGTAACTTACAGTGAATTCCTGGGGGATCGATCTGTATAAAAATGCAAGCCCTTTTAGCCATAGGGACAAAGTGCTGGTTAAGAGTGCAAAAATCAGCAAATGCAGAAACATTTTTGCTCTTGTTGTTTTAGTCTCTTGTTGCTCTACAGGGTAGCTGGAAGACAGGCAGGGGTGATGCCCATGGAGGAGGGGTGGGATTTGGGGTGCTGCCCGAGGTCAGGGCCTCATCTGGGCCATGCATGTGACCCCGCCCCCATGTGACCCCACCCCCATCGCCTCGTCGGGGGTCCTCACACCATGGCATCCTTGCTCAGGGGACTCTTGACTCTAGCTGGCTGTTTGTTCGGTGGAATTAGATGAGCTAAGAAGTCAGTCAGGCTCTCACAGTAACTGCAGAGTTAACTAATGCAGCATTATTTTTCAGGAAAAACAGAAGGCTTTGACATTTTCTAAATTTCATATGAACTTTGCATTTTTCTTTTGGCTGTGGAGGCCCTCAACGGCCTAAATAGTCCCCTGATATATTTAGATTGTTTGTATGTTTGTGTGTAAATGATTTCCATCTTTTTTTTTAATGTTATTGAAGTATAGTTGATTTATAATGTTGTGTTAATTTCTGCTGTAGAGCAAAGTGACTCAGTTACACACACACACACACACACACACACACACACACACACACACTTTCGTATTCTTTCCCTGATGGTTTATAAGACACTGAATATAGTATCTGTGCTATGCAGCACAGCCTTGTCATTTATCTCTTCTATATATACCAGTTTGCATTTGCTAATCCCAAACTCTCTCTCCTTCCTCCCACACCCTCACCCCTGCCCTGGCAAACAAGTCTGTTCTCTAGTCTATGAGCTTGTTTGTTTTATAGATAAATTCATTTGTGTTGTATTTTAGATTCTACATATGCATGATATCATGTGGTATTTGTCTTTCTGACTTACTTCACTCAGTATAATCATCTATAGGTCTATCTGTGTTGCTTCAAATGGTATTATTTCATTTTTTTTTACAGCTACGAATTAGTTCTATCTTGAGTGGTCTGAAGAAAAAAATTATTGGCTATGTATTATCATGCTTGATAATTTTTCATACTCTTTTGGCTGCATAAAAACTCCTTATGTCAGTTTTGCAAATGCACATTTGTTAGCTTGTGTAAAAAGTAAGTAAAACTATAGATAAATAAAAATCAGTCATGTTTACATAAAGAGAATATGCTATGTATAGAGGCATGGACAATATATTATAGGTTATGTACCCATATATGCCTATATATATTTCTGGTCCTGGTGTTAGAAACTAGAGATAAAGTAATAAACAAAATGGTCCCTGAACTCATGGAGTTGAAACCTTAGAGAAACAATTATCAAATAAGTTCACAAAGAATATTTGAATATAATTTATATTTTTGATAATTAGCACAGTATATCTGTGGGCTTCCCTGGTAGCTCAGTGATAAAGAATCCACCTGCAATACAAGAGACACAGGTTTGATCCCTGGTTTGGGAAGATCCCCTAGAGAAGGAAATGGCAACCACTCCAGTATTCTCGCTTGGGCAATCCCACGGACAGAGGAGCCTGGTGGGCTACAGTCCATGGGGTCCCAAAAGAGTTGGGCACGACTGAGCGACCAAACAACAGTAATATGCACAATGCGCAGCTAAGAATCCTTCCTGACCAGTATCATATTGGAAACACCAACACTTATATGCAATTCGCTTTCTTTATTAAACACTTTGCGTTACACTTTTAAGAAGTACTTGGATTAGCTCAGTTAAAAAAATTTGCAATAAAACTACATGATTTTAATTTTTAATTAAATTTTAATTTTTCTGTTTATATTACACAGCATCCGGGTAAACTTCTAAAATTTCAGACATATTTCAATAATATTGGGTGGACTAGAGCTTAAGAAGTAGTGTCATGATTGGAATGTTCTGTTTCGTGGGTATTTGACATTATATTATTAAAATTGATTATTTAGAAAACAATTTTAAAAATAAGATTTTGGTAAACCTACAATGTCCCTTCCTTCTCACTTACTAAGATCGTTTCCTATTTTCTTCTTTACTTCCTTCCTACCTGTGTTGACCAGAGGCAAGATCTTATGCAGAGGTAGGACATTTAAGGGCTTAATCTTCACAGGTTCTTAGCATTAAAATCATGTTGACCCGAATTCTAAATTACTGTTATCTTTCCTGACACACCAAATTCCCTTTTGAGAACTATTTTTTCGGTGGTGTGTTGTTCCTTGTGTCCAGATCCTTAATTGCATGACCATCAGGAGAGTGATATACAGTATATTTAAAGATCACGCGTTGTTGTAAATCTGGGGCTCAGTGATGTGGTTTATAAGGCAAATTACAACTCCACTGGAGTCCTCTAAAGTGAATAAAATTGCTCTTTTTGTTGAATCCTTTTGGTCACAGTAGGCAATGAGGAAAAAAATGTGTTGACAAAAAACAAGCAACGGTGAAATAAAAGAAGTTCCAAGATTCAGAGATGCACACATCTTGGATTTTGGTGACTTGACATAGGAAATAGGTAATATTCTTAACTGAGATTTCAACTATTGTACTCCTGACTTCTTGCCTTTTATAAATAGGATGGAGCAGAAGTGAAGTCCTTACTACACCTGGTGCTTGTGTTTCCTAAAGGGCTTAGCGACCTCTGCCTTCCCGACAGCCTGGATGGGGTGGACACTGTCCTGTCACTGCCTGGCATTCACCTCCCACACAGACCACTAAGCTATCTATCCATCATAGAGCCTTGGTTTGTTTCTTCAAACATTAGGTCTCAAAAGCAAATTTTATGGCCACTGGAAAACCCTGGGCGCATTTATTTTTTTCTATTCCCGTGTTGCACTGTCTTCCATGAGCGCCTTACACAGACCTGTTGTGATAGACACAAATTCAGGACCTGAAACTGACAACTGCCCACACGTGGGCTCGTAACTTTGCAGATCATGACAAATTATCTAACACCTCTCTGATCTATGTTGTCACAGGGCACTCTGCTAGACTGGAAAACACCAGAAGGATTTCCCGTGTACGTGGCGAACACAGTTTGGTTGCTCCCACATCCTAAAACGCAGCCTCTCTTCACCTTGACAGTCAGGTGAAACCTGCTCTTTCTGGATTGCCCACATTTTTTCTATTATATCTTGGATTTCTGGGCTATGTATGTTGTAAAGTTTGTTATTTCCATCACTAGTATATATCCAATACTTCACATTGTTACCTATCAGAAAAACAATCCATTTTGTGAATTTTCTATTTGGAGACCAATAAATGTATCTTGTTTTTAAAAAGGTTACCTCACTTTTGAAAATTTGAAATGATTGCATGTTTTATCAATAGGTATTTTTAAATCTGGCTTATGAATTCAGAGTGAGAATATTAACATTTAATAGTAATCAGCATTCTAACTATGGAAGAGGCAATTAGAATTTTAAGACAGACAAATTTGTGTTGTTCCTATTCTATTTCTTGATAAAAAGGGGCAATTAATTTTGAATAATTGAAGTGGTAATGATAAATTGATTCTTTAAAAGATATGTTCATATAAAATAAGCAATGAATGTGCAGTGTTTGTAATATTAAAATATGTCCTCTTTACTTCATTAGTAAAATATTCTACAAAATTTCTTGATTTCTGTTAATTTTCCATTTCAATTCAAGATGAAAACTTTGATGATAATTGACGAGCTCAGTAAACAATGGACAGGAGATTTCAGAGCATCGGTCAATACTAACAGTGCTCTCCTTCAGTTTTCCTTAGGACCTCTGTAGAATAACTGATACAATTCATCATTGAAGGGATGTCACACACTTTTGTAATGGACGGACCTTCAGAAAGCAGTGGCATTTCTCAGGGTGAGTGTTTACATTATGAGCTTAATGATACCTCCTGCTGCTGACTGCCAGCCTCCAATTGAATAGTTTTTTCTAGAATTTTACCTCTTATTCCATTGATTCCAGTAATATCAAGAGATTGAAATCATTATGGGTGTGTATATGTATAGGACTTTCCCGTGGCACAGTGGTAAAGAATCCACCTGCCAAATGCAGGAAATGTGGGTTTGATTACTGAAAGCCATGACTAGCAGGTTGACTCTCCATATCTATTTGAATGTTAGAATATATATTTGTTGAATGCATTTTCTTAAGAAGTACCTATTTTCTTATTTTTTCAGACATTCATTCAAGAGCTATGCTATTGGGTACTTCTTTTGTTTCTAGAACTAGATTATATCTTATATGTCTATATAAAGAAAATCCTCAGGAATTCCCTGGCAGTCCATGGTTAGGACTCTGTGCTTCCACTGCAAGGAACACAAGTTCCATTCCTGATCAGGCAACTAAGATCCCACAAGCCACCTGGTGTGGCCAAAAAAAAAAAAGAAAAAAAGAAATAAAAGGGAAGGAATTCCTTATAAATTTATAATTTATTTTTGACTTTGAAAGCTACAAACAGATGGAAGTGTATACATATATTATATATATATTATATATAATATATATATATACACACACACACACACACACCTCATTAGTGAGGTTTTCTTATTGCCAAATTCAGACTTAAATTGAAGAAAGTAGGGAGAACCACTAAGCCATTCAGGTATGACCTAAATCAAATCCCTTATGATTTTACAGTGGAAGTGACAAACAGATTCAAGAGATTAGATATGATAGAATGCCTGAAGAACTATGGATGGAGGTTCACGACATTGTACAGGAGGCAGGGATCAAGATCAACCCCAAGAAAAAGAAATGCAAAAAGGCAAAATGCTTGCCTGAGGAGGCCTTACAAATAGCTGAGAAAAGAAGAGAAGCAAAAGGCAAAGGAGAAAAGGAAAGATATACCCATGTGAATGTAGAGTTCCAAAGAGTAGCAAGGAGAGATAAGAAAGCCTTCCTCAGTGATCAATGCAAAGAAATAGAGGAAAACAACAGAATGGGAAAGACTAGAGATTTCTTAAAGAAAATTAGAGATACCAAGGGAATAGTTCATGCAAAGATGGGCACAATAAAGGATAGAAATGGTATGGACATAACAGAAGCAGAAGATATTAAGATGAGGCGGCACGAATACACAGAAGAACTGTACAAAAAAGGTCTTCACAACCCAGATAATCACGATTGTGTGATCACTGACCTAGAGTCAGACATCCTGGAATGTGAAGTAAAGTGGGCCTTAGGAAGTATCACTATGAACAAAGCTAGTGGAGGTGATGGAATTCCAGTTGAGCTATTTCAAATCCTAAAAGATGATGCTGTCAAAGTGTTGCACTCAATATGCCAGCAAATCTGGAACACTCAGCAATGGCCACAGGACTGGAAAAGGTCAGTTTTCATTCCAATCCAAGGAAAGGCAATGCCAAAGAATGCTCAAACTACTGCACAATTGCACTCATCTCACATGCTAGGAAAGTAATGCTCAAAATTCTCCAAGCCAGGCTTCAACAGTACATGAATCCTGAACTTCCAGATGTTCAAGCTGCATTTAGAAAAGGCAGAGGAACCAGAGATCAAATTGCCAACATCTTCTGGATCCTTGAGAAAGCAAGGGAGTCCCAGAAAAACATCTACTTTTGCTTTATTGACTATGCCAAAGCCTTTGACTGTGTGGATCACAATAAACTGTGGACAATCCTTAAAGAGATGGGTATACCAGACCACATGACCTGCCTCCTAAGAAATCTGTATTCAGATCAGGAAGTAACAGTTAGAACTGGACATGAAACAATAGACTGGTTCCAAGTTGGGAAAGGAGTATGTCAAGGCTGTGTATTGTCACCCTGCTTATTTAACAGAGTACATCATGAGAAATGCTGGGCTTGATGAAGCACAAGCTGGAATCAAGATTTCTGGGAAAAATATCAATAACCTCAGATATGCAGATGACACCATCCTTATGGGAGAAAGTAAAAAAGAACTAAAGAGCCTCTTGATTAAAGTGAAAGAGGAGAGTGGAAAATTTGGCTTAAAACTCAACATTCAGAAAACTAAGATCATGGCATCTGGTCCCATCACTTCATGGCACATTGATGGGGAAGCAATGGAAACAGTGAGAGACTTTATTTTTCTGGGCTCCAAAATCACTGCAGATGGTGACTGCAGCCATGAAATGAAAAGACACTTACTCCTTGGAAGAAAAGTTGTGACCAACCTAGACAGCATATTAAAAAGCAGAGACATTATTTTGCCAGCAAAGGTCCATCTAGTTAAAGCTATGGTTTTTCCAGTAGTCATGTATGGATGTGAGAGTTGGACCATAAAGAAGGCTGAGCACCAAAGAATTGATGCTTTTGAACTGTGGTGTTGGAGAAGACTCTTGAGAATCCCTTCAGCTGCAAGGAGATTCAACCAGTCCATCCTAAAGGAAATCAGTCCTGAATATTCATTGAAAGGATTGATGCTGAAGCTGAAACTCCAATACTTTGGCCACCTGATGCGAAGAACTGACTCATTTGGAAAGACCCTGATACTGGGAAAGGAGTAGGTGACAACAGAGGATGAGATAGCTGGATGGCATCACTGACTCAATGGACATGAGTTTGAAAAATGGACAAGGAGTAGATGATGGACAGGGATGCCTGGGGTACTGCAGTGCATGGGGTCACAGACTCCGATACGACTGAGCAACTGAACTGAACTGAGGTTTCCTTACTAGTTCTGGCTGTGCAAGCTATTCTGATCTCTTAAAAAACAAAGGGATACTGGACAGGGAGGAGAATGAGGTTATGTTAATCTCTAAGTAGCTGAAATGTGTGGTTTGGCTGGTTACCATCTTCAGGACTACTATTGATCTCTGATTGGATCAGGTCTTCCTACCCCTGGAAATCTTGGGCTTCACACCGGCATTGGTCACTAATATGTCTACCCTTGAGATCCAAATGCCAAAGCTTCTGAAATGTTCATTCTTCCTTCCCATTGGACTTACTAGAACTAGTTGGACAAGCTTTGTTCATTCTGCTTATAATTAGCTTCTTAAATGCAGCGTCATTTGCTCTGAATGAGCCCCTGAGATTCTGCGTTGATGACTGTCTTGTAGTCAACGGCAGGGAACACAGCCCAGGCTGTATCCATTTCGGTGTTCACATGGGACTCCAGGAACTGGGAGTGAGCATTAAAGACCCAGGTCTCCTTCATAAAGGAAAAGTGAGCGTCTCACTGACTGTTCTGAGTCAAGTCCTCTGCAGAATTAGAACGGCACCGGCATGTGGCCTTCCCTGGTGCGTGGAGCCGCTGGCTTTGCAGCACCCAGAGCGGGAATGCGCGGTGGATCCCTTTCCCGCATCAGTGGAGCTGGCGCTGGGCTTGCTGGCCAGCTTCCTGCTTTGGCTGGCTCTTCCCACAAAAGGCCCCTTTCGCAGAGAAAGTGAGCGTTTTCTTTCTTCTGCGTAGAGGTCTGAATTTAAAAATACCAGGACCACAACTCTCCATTTTGTCATGTAAACTTCAGAGCAAATGACAGGGTCTGTTAATAATAATATAGGATATTAGACCCTAGCTACACCTGCTTTCTGCTTCACAAGATATGTTTCCATTTCAAATTTTTATGAGTTGTACCTTTGATGAATCCTTGTTATATGTCAGTTTATTTATCTCTTTCTTTCCCTTGTCATTTCCTACTGCTTTGATCATTGAAAATGAGATAGGACTTGCACAATAATGGGAATGCACTTGGTGTCACCAAACTGTAGAGTTAAGTGTGATTGAAATAGTATGTTTTATATTATGTGACTTTTGCCACAATAAAAAGCATTAAAAATATATAGGTCAACAACAAAAAAGAGAATTAGATAAGAAAACTTCTGTACAGATTAATTCCATACAGATTTAATCTAAGACCTAGACCCCAAGACAACTCCTATACATTATAGATCTGTATGAACATCTCTATCTGTATCCATACTCAGTGTATCTATATGTCTAGATCTCTGTGCTTTGTTGCTCAGTCATGTCCGACTCTTTGTGACCCCATGGACTGTATGTAGCCCACCAGGCTCCTCTGTCCATGGGATTCTCCAGGCGAGGATACTGGAGTGGGTAGTCTTTCCCTTTTCCAGGGGATCTTCCCAACCCAGGGAGCAAACCGAGGTCTCCCACATTGCAGGCAGATTCTTTACCATCTGAGCCATCAGGGGAGGCCATCTAGATCTCTATATGTATTCATAAATATATCCTTGTTTTAATAGTGAAGTTACAGTTGACAGTGAAAGTGAAAGTGAAAGTGAAGTCGCTCAGTCGTGTCTGACTCTTTGCGACCCCATGGACTGTAGCCCACCAGGCTCCTCCGTCCATGGGATTCTCCAGGCAAGAGTACTGGAGTGGGGTGCCATTTCCTTCTCCAGGGGATCTTCCTGACCCAGGGACTGAACCCAGGTCACCTGCATTGCAGGCAGACACTTCACTGTCTGAGCCACCAGGGAAGTTAATACAGAGCACTTGATAAATTTTGTGAACTTTTTAATTAAATTCCCATGTATGCAGACATTTTTCTATTATTCATTTTTACTGTTTTATTATTTCATGACATTCAATATCATTTTACTATATATTCTCATAAAATTATTTCTGTCTTAGATAATGGCTTAAATCTTCATCTTTGAGTTAGGTTTTTGTTTGCTTGTTTTTTTGCTGTCAATTTCAATGATCACCAACGTGTCTGTCTGCATTCCCCATTCCTGGTTAACCGCAACGTGATCACAAAAACTAACCAAAGAAAAGGCTCCTGTTTCAGGAAGGGAGAATCTGGGTGGCTTGTGAACTCCAGCAACAGGAAGGCCGGAAACAAGCTACACTTGCTCAGCCAGGCAGCTTGCTGGCGTCAGGGTGCATCCCCCCTCCCCTCACTGACCTGCAGCTCATGGCCCGTTAGGTGCCCTCTGCCTGCACATCGACAGTTCTATCCACACTGCTGCCCCATGCCACAAGGCTTCCATGTTGCCCTGCAGCCTGCATTTTAATTCACATCACTTACCTCACTAATGACCTCACCAATGATGCAAGTACTGTTTTCAAGGAACTCACTGCCTCTTTGGGGGGGTGGAAGACTGAATGAAGTATAAAAACAGATACACAAGTTGGAACATGGTGAATCCAGGGACACCACCTAGTCCATGAGAATCCAATGGATGACAATGCTTCCAGCTTGAAACCTGAATGAAGGAGGTGGAGATGGTGCCAGGTCCTCAAGGAAAACTGTGAATGAATGACTCGAAGATGGGAGATGGAGGGGAAGATAGTTGAAGCAGACAGGTAACATCAGAGTATCCAAATTATACACAAGGAAGTGAGTAAAAGCCTGATGTATCAAAAAAATTGCAGAGAAGTTATGGAGGCTGTGATACAACGTAAATGTGATGAGCCAACAGTCAAAGATTTGAGGGTGGAGAGGAGCTGGACTGGTCATGTATGGTCTTGACCATGAGTGTGTGTTTGACTCATGTAGGACATTTGGACAGTTAGTTGGTGTGTTCTTGCCTGCATGGATTCTCCTGGCTATTTGTGGGCTGTTTCAGGAATCCCCAGGTTAATCATGGTTTAAACTGGGATGGTGCCAGGGAAAGAACAAGGCAGACAAGTTAAAAATTCAGGAAGTAACACCTAAAGGATTGACTTATTAATTGTCTCCAAGTAATGGAAGCTCAATGATTAACGTCAGTTTTCAAGTATGAGAGAACAGGTTGGTTGCAGATTCCAACCAAGAAGAGTGGAGCAGAGAAGAAGACCAGTGGAGGGGAAAACCAACTCATGCAAGGGAAAGCAGGTTGAGGTTGAATTCCTTGAGCTTGAAGTAGTTGAAAAATCTAGATGACAGTGACAACCCAAGAAACAGGAGGAGGAGCCTGATGCTTGGAGGAGGGTCCCAGCTAGGTGGGCAGTCACCTAATTGGAGACAACAGACCCTGAGAGACAGACCCCAAAGAAGAACATCCAGTAGGAGTGGGTCAAGGGACAGGAGAGCTGATGAGTGGAGAACCAGGGGACCATGGCAGACTCAATCAAGGTCAAGAAAGTGGAACTGCAATGAAAGGTGACCAATATCATCAAACCACAGACGTCGTGGGAAATGATATCTCAGAGTAAGTGTTGGGGTTGAGGATAATTGACCACCATGGTGAGAATAACCTTAGTCACATGGTGGAACTGAAAGTCAGTTACAAGATGTTGAGAAGCGAATGAGCAGCCTGGGGAGCTGGTGAGAGTTCAGCCTTGGACAAGGTCGGATGGCAAAGGAGGAGAGAGGTTGGCAGGCAGAGTACCAGGCATGGGGTGGTTTTCCTTGGAGAGAGGTCTGAACATACAGGCTGAAATTAAGGACCCAGGGGAAGGCACCATGAGGGTTCTAGAGAGTTCTCTTTTAGGACCCAGGTTTGGAAGAGACACAGAAAAAGGGTCAGCCTTGCTGTGAGAGTGATACAAAGAGGGGATATTCTAGATGTGGGTGCCTTTGTGGATGGGAGTCTGAATGCATGGTTGCCTAACACCTTCACTTCCCTCAATTCAATAAGGGGCAAATAATTTTCTAAAAATGAGTGGTGGGTGGGTAGCATATGGGCTTCTGGAGAATCTTGGATTAGTCCTGAGAGAAACTGAGCAAGCTTGCCAAGCAAGGAATCCTGAAAGAACTAGCCTAAAATTGAAAGCTCGTGGACGTGGGTGAGCCAGTCACAGTTGGTGCAAATTGCCTGTGGCTCCAGACAATGTCCAGCGGAAGGCTATTCCATTGTGGGGACAGATTTGTGTCCCTCTAGAGGAGGTCACGCCCTATTTCCTCATGTGAAGAGAAACTACACCTGCGAATATGTCATCTTCTGAGACAAAAGGGATTCTGAAGACACCATTGAGGTGGTTACCAGTTAACCTGAAAATAGGAGATCTTCCTGGATTATGTGTATGGGCTGAATGGAGCCACACAAACCCATAAAGTCAAGACAGAAAATAAAGTCAGAGCAATTTGAAGTAGGAGGCAGATTTGACACTGATTTCAAGGTGGTAGAGACCACAGACCAAAGAATGCAGGAATCTCTAGAAGCTATAGTTGAGCCCAGTGGACCTGAGTCCACAACCATATAGACACAAACACTGCCCACAGCCTGAGCTCGGGAACAGATTCTTCTCTAGAGACCCCAGGCTCCTGGCCATCACTGCAACTCTGTGTCCATGAGACCCTGAGCAGAGACTCTGCCTCTTTACCCTGGACTGTGGACATACAGAAACTATAGGATTATCAAGAAGAGATGTGGTTCTGCATGACTCTGCTTGTGCTGACTTGTTATAGCAGCAACAGACAGCTAATACCTGCCTTTTGTGGAGATTTGTGACTATTATGTTAATCTTATGGTGGAGTTTAAAGGGGCAGGTTCGATAGAGTCCAGGGGTCTCAAAGAATCTGACATGACTGAACGAATTTTGCTTTCCCATATTGGGCTTCCCTTGTGGCTCAGCTGGTAAAGAATCTACCTGTAATGTGGGAGTCCTGGGTTTGATCCCTGGGTTGGGAAGATTCCCTGGAGAAGGGAAAGGCTACCCACTCCAGTAGGTAGCCTGGCCTGGAGAATTCCATGGACTGTAGAGTCCACGGGATCGCAAAGACTCAGACACGACTGAGCGACTTTCACTTTCTTTTCCCAGCGAATAAACAGGTTTAGATAATCTGAAAGAGCAGCTGAGTGAGGTAAGGATGCCCAGCCTGTGGTCTGGATTGTGTAGCAAAGAAGGATAAGGTCATCCGGGAAGGTGGAGGACCTGGACATCCCAGGATGGCTGGCACCTGTTTTAGTGGAATTCAGGTCATCTTTCTGATTTAATTAGCTCCCTCTCCTAAAGCCAACTGACACCTGAAAATCTTCACTGCCTCCACTTCACCAAATCCTGTTTTTATTATTTATTCAAATACTGGAGATTTTTTCAATACCTGCTTTTAAACTATCCCAGGGACAGTATATTTACCATTTCCTGTGTTGACCTTCCCCTGGCCGAGGCAGCTGTGGTAGATATAACTTGTTTCTCATTCTTTACTCCTCTCTATTGCACTGTGGGGTGACATGATTGCCTTGGTCCCGTGATGGCAGAATGTATTTCAGGCTTGGCCATGTAACTTGATTGGCCCTTGGGATTGGTGGGTTTCTGGAGAAGGGAATGGCAACCACTACAGTATTTTTGTCTGGAAAATCCCATGGACAGAGGAGCCTGGCAGATTACAGTCACAGAGTTGGACGTGACTCACACACACACACACACACACACACACACACACACACACACTGGTGGATTTAACTGCACAAGTGGAAGCTTGGAATGTGTCTCCATGGTTGGCTGCCTTCTTGAACTTCTGCATTTGCAATGAGAAGGAAATCCTTGAGCTGCCACAGCCAACCCCTCTAAACACGGGGTCCAGGGTCAGACTTGTGAAGAGAGCCACCCCAGGGTGAACAAGGAATAATTCTTGGAAGTGCATGCTGCTGAAATTTGCTTGCTTCCTAGCAAAACTGTCTAATCCACTGAAAACACTTTAAGTACCTTCCTTCATGTTTATTCTTGCTTGTGACATCCTCACCCTCCTGTGTGGTCTGAATGTTTGTGCCCCCAAACTCACATGCTGAAATCCCAATCCCAGCGGGATGGTGCTGGAGCTTGTGCCCCTGGCGGATGCTCAGGTCACAAGGGAGAAGCCCCTGTGGATGGAATTAGTGCTCTTATAAAGGAACCTTGGAGCAAATGGGGGTCACCCATGAGCCAGGAAGCAGGCTCTCACCAATGAGAGCACCTTGATCTTAGAGTTCCCTTCTCCACAACCGTGAGGCTGTCGATGAGCAATCCAGGTTACAGCATTTTGTTTTAGCAGCCCTGACGTACTGACACCTCTTCTGTGCAGGTGTCAGACAGGAGACTTTTCAGCTGGAAAAATCTTACCATTCTTCATGTACAGATCACACCTCTTATCACCCTCCTGAAAGGCATTTTATCACCAGAAGCCAGAGAAAATACCTTTGACTGCATATGTTGTTTCTCCAATAAAATTAATCCTTATGCATTATCTCATTTGACCATGAGACTGATTCTACGTGGATAAGCGGATAGATAACATTAGCTCTACTTTGTAAATAATGAGAAAATTAGCGCTCACAGAAGTTGTCACTAAATCTTATTGGTGCAACCAACGAGGGGCACAGAGAGAGTTCAGTCCAGAACTGGAGCCTTCGTTCTGCGCTCTTGCACACATTTTGGAGTCTGAGCCAAATCTTGAACTCCTGAAAGGCTTGGTCTAAACAAGCTCATTTCTCCTCATGTTCAGCATGGGGCTCTGCCCAGAACAGATGTTGATTAGGTGTTCATTTACTGAAATAACATGAAAGAAAGTGAATTTAATTAGATGCAAATAGCTCCACAGAGGATTTTTATCAACTCTACCCAATGTGAGTCTAGGACTGGGTTGCCCGACCCCTGCCTGTGCAGACTAGACCTTGATTCTCTCCTTCCTGATGGAACTGCTCCCAACCTTCCCCCAGAAAAGGTTTGCTTTGGATTTTCACGAAGTTGTGCTATTCCTAGTACTGAAGGGCCCGAGGTTTGGTGACTTCTGTCTACCTGCTTCCACACTCTATGAACTACATAGATTCATTCTAATCAGTGCAGTCTCGTGGATTCCTCTGAATGACACATGCTCCGTGGTCACCCAGTGACTATTACCTATTGGCTGATAGACTGACCAGCTGGCTGACTGACTGACTCCTGAATTCCGGGGCCACGAGGACCTTTTCCCTGTGATGATAGAAAAGAAACTGAGAGACGCCTGTGCCAGCACTAAATGCTGGAGCTCAATGAGCATAAATGCTCACTGATGTTGTGCCTATTCATGCCACTAAAGTGTTTTATTTTGTCCTTAGTTTTTTTTTAAATTTATTACTTCATTAAAATATAGTTCATATACTGTAAAATTCACACATTTGAAGTGTACAGTTCAGTAATAGTCAGTATATTCAGAGTCTTTCAATCATTCAGTTCAGTTGAGTCGCTCAGTCATGTCTGACTCTTTGTGACCCCATGAACTGCGGCACGAGAGGCCTCCCTGTCTGTCACCAACTCCCGGACTTTACTCAAACTCAAGTCCATCAAATCGGTGATGCCAACCAACCATCTCATCCTCTGTCGTCCCCTTCTCCTCCTGCCCACAATCCCTCCCAGCATCAGGGTCTTTTCCAATGAGTCAACTCTTGGCATCAGGTGGCCAAAGTATTGGAGTTTTAGCTTCAGCATCAGTTCTTCCAATGAACACCCAGGACTAATCTCCTTGAGGATGGACTGGTTGGATCTCCTTGCAGTCCAAGGGACTCTCAAGACTTCTCAAGACTTCTCCAACACCACAGTTCAAAAGCATCAATTTTTTGGCGCTCAGCTTTCTTCACAGTCCAACTCTCACACCCATACATGACCACTGGAAAAACCACAGCCTTGACTATCTAATTCCAAGACATTGTCACCACTACTCCCCCCATAAGAAGCCACTTTATCTGTGAATTCTTAGTCTCTGTGCTCACCTCCTGTTGTCCCAGGCAACCATTATTCTACTCTCTGTCTTCAGGATTTGCCTATTCTGGACACTACATGCAAGTGGAACTGTACTACATGTGACTTTTGTCCAGTTTTTCTCATTCAGTATAGTGTTTTCAACGTTCATCACATTGTAACATGTGTCAGTATTTCATTCCTCTTTATTACTGAAAACACATCCAATTGTATGCTGAAGCCACATTCTCTTTATCTGTCCATTAGTGGGTGGACACTTGGGTTTCTACTTTGAGGCCACTATAAATAATGCGACTGTGAATATCTGTGTACAAGATTTGTGTAAATGTATCTCTTCATTTCTCTTGGGTAGATACATAGGAGTGGGATTGCTGGGTCACATGTTAACTCTGTTTAATATTTTGAGAAACTGCCAAACCGCTTTTCAAAGCAGCTGTGCTTTTCTACAATTCTACATTCCTCTCAGCAACGTATGAGGGTCCTCAGTCACTTTTTTCTTCAGTTTTGCTGACTTCTTTTGGCAATCAAATGTTTTAATTGTTGAGTATTCAGCTGATAAATGATTGGATTTGTTCATTTATCTTAAGACTGTGGGGTAAATGCATGAACAACAGTAAGAGAACCTTCAAAATCCACCTGTCCACCTGGCTGTTCTGTTCTAATTCTGAATGCAGTTATCTTAGGCTTGTGAAGTAATTCATATGGCAGGTGGCATATGGGAGTCTGATTGCAAGAAGATTTATTTAGTGGTTTCTTTTCCTGAAAAAAAAAAAAAATCCAAGAAAAGAGTGAGAGTCATTCTTGTGGGTCTTTTTAAGGTTCTAGATACTACATTTGAAACCTGATTAAACTGCCTTGTTAATTACAGAATCACTTCCCTAAGAACACAGAAGAAGTGACACTGCACCTAGACCTCACACCTGCCACCATCGTTACATCACTGGCATCAGAAAAATAAAAAAAGGACAGTGGGACCAAACTGCAGGGTATGAAAAGAAAACCTCCCAGGGATTCCACAATAGGACCCCTTGTTGGCAGATATCTTAGTATAAATATGATTTAAAAGACCATCAGCTATAAATCACATTTTAAGGTAATCTCCCCCCTATATTCTTAACTTTCAGAGTTTCAGGTTCAAGAGGAAGTGAATATATTTTACACTGCAAGAGAAATTTGACAGTGGTGTCAAATTCATATTGGTTCAGAGGGATGAAATTTAGCCATTGATTGTTAAAAATAAAAGAAAGAGATACATGTATAATAGAGGCTTTTTTTAAATTTTACTGAGAAGAAGTCATCTCAAGGAATAAAAGAGGCAGACACGCAAACATCCTTGATATGGGTCTATAGGACCCGATGGGTTGCTCCATTGGATTCATGAAATCCATACTGGCAAGAAACCTAAACGGGTGGTCATCCAGCTCAATTTCCCCTGGAAACATTCTTAAGGGTGTAACAACGTTTGAAAAGACATCAGGATCCATCAGGATCAAAGGTTTTCGTCAATGGGAACGTTAGAACTGCTCTCCATGTATCTGTTAGCAACACTGCTCCCGCCTTCCATCTTCTCTTTCCTACTGACTGTCTTGCCTTTCCCCCCAACCTGTTTCCCTCTTTAACTCATCTTTCCATGCCGTGCTTCCTGGGATGCCATTTAACTGAACTGATGTTGGTAAACAACATTGAATTCCTTCACATTGGCAAGGATTATCTTGCAAAAGACTTCTTCCTGAAATGGCTGACCCTGTTTCCCACTTAATAGGATGCATTTGCTTCTTCTGTGTTCCTTGTGGGCACCCAGAATGCAAAAGGGAACAAGTTCTGCTATATTTGCCTGCCACTGGAGGTGTCTGTTCCTCTTCCTCATGGATGGCCCACAGCACTTTCGGTTCCATTAAACAGAGAACTGCAGCTCACAAAGGAAGCAGGATTCTTTTCAGGAGCATGGAGAAGGACCTTGCTCATCACTCTCTCCAGCTCAGCACTGCCCTGGCAGGTCCTTCTCCCCTTGGAGGAGACAAGAAGGTAACATTTGATATAATACTTTCTTAAAAATCCTGAGTGAAGAAAGGAGTCTTGAGAGAAAGTTCCCAGATATGGATTACCTATAAAAAGAATAAAAGGGATGAACGTGGAAGATTTTTCATCACCGTAAACAAATAATTTGTGATCGCTCTGCACTCAAACCACAAATAAGACCAGGAATTAGAAGTGCCCCTAGCTGGCCAGCATATACATATATCATTGGTCTGGGGTAATGAAGATTACCTGATAAAGATCACAATATGACAGGTTTCCTTTTGCATTGCCCGCTGAACAGCCAGAAACGGTTTTCTGCGGCCGGCCAGCTATTGATCCAGCTCTTTCTTGTCAGTGATGCAGTTAATGGGAATTCCACAGGCAAATAAAAGCTACATTTTGTCTTCATTTTCATCTGAAATATGAGCTGGTCCTTTGTACTCTAGACAGTCATTTATTACTCATTTTCCTTTATTGATGTTTATGAGCTGAAGCATAAAATGATTCTCAAATGTAGTTTAATTGAGGCGGCAGTTGACACGGTAACCGTGATTACCGATGCGCCGTCGGAGGCATGAAGTCCATGAATCAAGGTTTGCTTTTCATTGGTCTTGGAGGCAGCGCAGGGGCGAGAATATCCTTAAAAAGCAACTGGGCTGGAGCTGCAGAAATATGTCGATTTATCTTCATAGGTGGTTGGGGGGGAAGCCAGCGCCCCATCCTTAGCAGCAGCCCCCGAGGTTTTCTCGTACTTGACATTCAAGGGCTGGTTGGCTTTCCTAGCAGAGGGGAAACTTCTTCTAAACCATTTTATCATTTTAAAAAGTGTTTGAGCAGATCCTTCTTTTGAAAATATTGAAGCTCAATGATTAGCCCTCCGAAGCGTCGGTGGGAGTGCAGCGGAACACGCCATCTACAGCCACACACAGCACCAGGCAACCCAGTTACTCAATTCATTCGTAAAATGGGAAGAACAATCAATACCGCGGAGAAGTATTTTTTTATATGCAGTTATTAACTCATAAGCTACAGTATATCTCATCTCATTTCGACAACAGCTGAGGTCTCCATCTCCCCCTGGAGACCCCTGCAGGTCCCATTATGAGAATCATAAATAATATGTGCTAATGAGATATGAATTGATTATGTTGGAAAAGCTGACATTTTCATCCATCATTCTAAATGATGTTTAACAATGGATTACCAGCCAGTAATTCCTCTGATATGAGATTAAATAAAATAGCCGGCTGTTTCAGCAGACTAGCTCAAGGAGATGGCAATAAATCTGCTCAATTACTGTATTACCAATCCGTTTTTCACTGCTAAGGATATTATTATTTCATTTAGACTTGTTCATGCATCATAGATTATTTTATTTCAGGCAGTCAATGGCAGGAATCGCAGCGTTCTCTCCACCGAGCTGTAGAGCGGTGGTCTTGGCCGAGTGCAGTAACTGCCCCTCTGTGCGCCCCAAACGCCCCCCAGGAGAGGCTGCCCTGCTGCCCCCCAGGGCAGAGCCTCCGCATGCAAGCCACATTTCAGAGAGACGTATTTTGCTTTCAACCTAATTTTCTTTACTTATCTGAAAAGTCTCAACCAAAGGATACCGCCTCAGAAACCGATCGATCGAAACGAGATTATTAGATCCTCTAAGATGATTTGGTCTTCATCTCAGTCCTGTAGTAGATTGAGAATTAGATCACAGAGACCATTCTTTGGCCTCACAAATTAGATTCCCAGCCCCTGCAATACAAAGGTGGCCTTTCTCCCTCATGCCAAACACACAGACAACTTATACACTTTATTGATGGGAAAATGGGATCGGCGAGAAGAATCCCATGGCACCCCTGGCATTGCTCGTCATCTCGATGAATCTGAATAAAGTCTGGGTTGTGAGCCCCATGAATGTCTGTATAGAAAAATAACAGTGGGACGGGTGGCCTTGAAACGAGGCATTTGTGAACACTTGGCTTCCTTCTCATAATCACCTGTGTGTCAGTCGACTTGAAGATAAGATGGGCAGGGGCTCGAGGCCCAATCCCTGTGCTGGGCGGTTCACGTGGAAGACGGACACCAAGGGTGTCCACACGGGCTCCATGGACGCCTCCACACACACCCCGGGCCCCACCTGCCTGCCGGCTCCGAGCTGCCCCTGGCCCGCAGATGGCCAGCAGCAGACGGCCCCACGTGGCCCACGACCCTTCCCCTGAGCTCAGATCTGCCGGTGCTCACACCTCTTGCCTCCAGGAAGCTCGGCTGACATAGAGGCGTGAGGTGGGCCACCAAGGCACGCGCAGCCCAGAAGAGCCAGGGAATTTATGGCACAGGTGACAAAGCTCTGATGGCAGTGGGTCAGATTCTTCTCTCTTCTTACTCCTTCTGAAGAGGACACACCTTCTCCATATCTCCAGGAGATGGCCGAGCAAATCAGCGGAAGTAGTGACAGTACCCAGCAGGGAGCAGCTGGGTGAAGAGCTCTTCCGTCACCTTTCCTCTTTCCCGGTTTTATTGCCATCCCTTCCTCCTGTCCCCCAGGATTGCAGCCCTGAAGAAGTTGCAGAGGAGGCCTTTGATGTGGTTTCTGGGGAACCCTGACAAAAACAGTGTGTGACATTGGAAAGCAGAACCCAGAGCACCCAGCTCTGACCCTCATCCAGCAGGGATGAAGAAGCTGTTGGTGGTGGTAAGCAGGTGGTAGCCCCTTCCATGGCAGTGCTGTAGAACCATTTCTAAGGGTGCTCCCATGGCAAGTCAGGATAAAACACCAGAAGGTGAGGTGCTTGGCCATGTGGTAGCTGTCGTTCTTGCATGGGATGGATCACTGTTAATTCCTGGATCAAGGACTGTGGAATGGATGGCCTTTGAATGTCTCAGCAAATGGAAATGAGAGGCTCAAAGGAGCCCAATGACACTCAGACTCTGCGGAAGCCAGAGGCCTCCATGGTGGTGTTCCAGAAAGCCCATCTCCAGCCTAGAGCTATCTCCCTTTCCCAGGGACTCCAGGGTGGCCTCACTTGTGAAGGTGTCTCACAGAAGAGCCTTGTTCTCCTCCAGCTCTGCCAGTTTGCTCAGCCACAACCTCCAGACCCACGGGAAGGAGGTCATGACTTAGTACTGTCTGTGTGGGGAAGCCCTGCCCCAGCTCCAGGAGGAAGAGCTCAGGGGCTGAAGACTGAGCCTACAAACCAGATGCTCCCACGTGGTACCAAGTTGGTCCTGGCACTGGCTCAGGCTTCCTAAGAGAATAGTAATCCATTTGGTTCCTATCAGTGCTTATGTGACTATAGAATATGGTCCTACTTGGTCCTATCCAAATGTAACAACATGGTGTCAGTAACTGAAAAAAAAAAGAGAGAGAGAGAAATCATATGTGATTGCATAGCTGTCTTTAGAGATAAGAAATTTCTTAGTCTTGTTCTGTAAAGTTCATAAAAAGGGAGAAATGGACACTAATTCTGTTCATCAAGTAGACTTTAGGATCAGAGAGCGTCAACTTTTCTTCCCTGATAGCTCAGTTGGTGAAGAATCCACCTGCAATGCGGGAGACCTGGCTTCAATCCCTGGGTTGGGAGGATCCCCTGGAGAAGGGAAAGGCTACCCACTCCACTATTCTGGCCTGAAGAATTCCATGGACTGTATAGTCCATGGGGTTGCAAAGAATTGGACATGACTGAGCAACTTTGACTATCTTCACACAGGTATCAAATTATGTCATAGATGGAATGGGATGTTTTAGTTTTAATTTATATTGAGCAACAATGAGTCATCTCTAGTATCAATAACAATAAGAATCACATTATCATTATATATGTTATTAAAATAATCAGGAATTCCAATAAACATAACCCTATGAACATCAGCCTGAGAGACACATTGGTGAATGAAATGCATAGAATGTTGCTTGTCTTAGGAGGATGAGAAAGAGCCTTTGTCCTTCCTAGAGGAAAATCTTGCAATCAAGTCCCAAGGTATTTCTTGAAGTCTATAAAAAATAGACAATCATAGTTTCTAATCTTCTGGTATAATATAAGGAGAGAAGTGGTATAATCCAGGGACCTCATCTTCCTTCTAGAGTCTAATGTACTAGAGAATAAGTGATAAGACATGATTACTAATAGAAAATTCTACCTGAAGGCAGTCTATTAGCTCTGGCAAGTGGATTCATTGTAGGCAATGAAGAGAAAGGAGAGGAAAACTTTGTAGCTGTTGTCTAGTGAAAGGAACATGGAAAAGAGATTTTTGCCAAAATTGAGTACCTGAATCCACAGCATCCTGAGAGTTCGCACGGTTGTCATGAGTGTTACTGTTCTGTTGATGATGACCATGAGCTAGGTGCCATCATTGTAACAAGTAACAGGGAAATCTAACATGCTGTAAGGTACTAACTAAAGGATGTGTTTCACATGAGTCATTGAAGACAATACCATGATTTTCATATCAGCTTTTTTTCCAGAGATATCTTTGTTAATTAAAGAGCCGATAGTCAGCTTCATAAATAAATGGATGTTGGTTTATCTCTTTTTAAGACCACCAAACCCCACACACAATATACATTTCTAAAAAATATACTGGACAATGTTGAGACAAAATGAGATAAACTTTGTGGTAAAACTTATCATTTGTACAAATACAGATGTTCAATATAAATCCAATTGTATCATTTTATATTGCCACAGTATAAAGAGATCCAATCTTTCAAATGATGGAATAATATGGTAATAATCACAATTAAATCAATGGACAATTTTACTGAATTTTACACTATAAAGTAGTCACTGTTACTACCCCGATTTTAAAGATGGAAGCCCCTGAGGATAAGAGAACTTCAGTAATTTAAGATCACACAGGCAGTAGGTAGTGGAGATAAAGTTGAAATTCATGTGTTTCTAGTTCAAAAGTCTACTGTTAACAACTAGTGTTTATAAGCTATTAGGTTTGGGAAATCTCTGTTTCCACTCAGTCTTAGTCTCTGACTTTATCTTAATTCACCCCACAATCAAATAGTTCAAATCAAAGCAAACCACAGAGAGTTCATTTAAATCTGTGTGCAAATTGATTGTAGGAATCAATGCAGCCAAAGGAATTGAACACTTACTGTATATCAGGTACTCTCCTAGGTGCAGAAGGGAAGGAGTGGTGAGGCGAGGTGCCCAGACCTCCCAGGAGGTCAGAGGGGAGGAGGCCACTTCCGGGAAGGGGCCAACATGGCAGGATTCCAGGGAGCTGAGGGCTAGAGGGACACAACGGCCGCCCCGTCCTGGTGAGATGGGAGCTGTCTTCTTTCCTCAGGCCCCTGGGACCAGCAAGGGGCAGGGGGAGAGAGCGCTGAGGAGGAATGTTGTAGATAAAAGGGAAATGACGTACTTTCCAGAAACTGAAAGTGTTTGTATGTAGAGCAAACACAGGGGTCAGCATCATTCTTTTCGCACTGTTTAGGTGATCCTGGTGGAGTAGAGAGAAAATAAATATTCAATATATTTTCTGGATGTTATAGTTTGGTTTGAGTTACTTCTGTATTAGTACAGATTTAGGTCAAGGTTCATATTTTTGCCTATGGCCATCAAATTGCTCCAACACCATTTACTTAGAGGCTATCCTCTCGCCTTCACATCACTTTTTGATCTTTGTCAAGAATCAGTTCGGCATGTTTGCACTATATATGTACAGTTTTTCTATCAAGAAGATACTGCCTTACAAGGTGAGTTGGAAAATCCCCTTCCATTCTGTTTTTGGTAGATTGGATAAAATTGCTGTTAATTCTTTATTTAGTAAAGATCTCCAGTGTAACTGTATGGACATGGAGTTTTCTTTTCAAAAGGCTTTTAGTTACATTTAGAAGGGTTTCCCTGGTGGCTCAGATGGTAAAGAATCAGTCTGCAATGAAAGAGACCTGAGTTCAACCCCTGGGTCAGGAAACCCCTGGAGTAGGAAATGGCAACCCTCTCCAGTATTCTTGCCTGGAGAATCCCATGGACAGAGGAGCCTCGTGGGCTACAGTCCATGGGCTCGCAAGGAGTTGGACATGACTGAGCGCTTGACGCTTGCTTGCTTGCTTGGTTATAGGTCTGTTCTGGTTAATATTTCTTTCTGGGTAAGGTGTGGTGATCTGTGGTTGAGGAAGAATTGATCATTTTCTTCTGTGTTGTTGAATTTATGAGCATAAGGTTGCTCACAGTAATCCTGTGATATCCTTTTATTGTTGGCAGGATCTGTAGCAATTATCTTTTACTTCATTCCTGATGTCAATAATTTGTGTCTTATCTCTTTTTATTTTTGTCAGCCTTCCTAAAGATTGGTTTCACTGATATTTTATTTTTATAAAGGAACCAGCTTTTTGTTTTAATTGATTCTCTATTATGTTTTTAATTTTATTAATGTTTATTTTTATCCTTATCATATTCTGTGATGCTCTGTGATTCCTCACTTTGCCAACTCTACTACATTATTTAGACCATTTACTGAGCTTCAATTTTGATCAATATATTTTTCAATTCCGTAATTTCCTTATGGGTCCTCTTTCAAATTATATTTATTAATATTTGCCATATTAATTTTTACTTTTTAATATGATTGAAGATAGTTGTAATTATGTGTGTAACAATTTTATGATGACCGTTTAAATTATTGTTGGATGATGCCAGCATATGACTCACCTCAATGTTGGGCTCATTTGATTTTCTTGTCCCATTTGAGTTGTGTTTTTCCTGTTTGTTTGTATCACTAGTCATTCTTCAATATGTTAAATATTTTAGATATATTAGGAGATTTCTGATTCTATTTAAGTCTTCTGTTTTACAGTACTCTATTTGGGCCCTGGATTATTTCTGTGATCTGCAGTTCCAAAATGAGAGTTTAGGATTATTTTTAGAGCCCTTTCAGTGTTGTTCGGGTCAGCTTCATTCTCCTGGTGACTCTGAAGCTCCGGAAACTCTGCCAGTGCAGCCTGGATGCTGGTGCCAACGGGTCTGACAGCATAGCAGGCCTGGGCGGCTCTCGGTCACTGGGTGGAGGACCAGGATCTCCTGGGTCAGTCCCAGCAGATGAAGCCCCCGTCGCCCGGGTGTGGGGGCTGGGTCTCCCCTGGACTCTGCCAACGCTGGGCCTGGGCATTTGGGCAGCTCTGGGTCCCAGGCTGGGCTCCACTAACTCTGTCGCTGACCCCCTGTGATGGAGGGCAGTGGGGAGGAGGCTTGCTGTGTCACCGCTGCCCGGGTGGGCATCAGACTTCTGCTGGGCTGACCCTTCCCCGACCCTTGGCTAGAGAGAGCAGGCCTTTCCTGGTTTTGCTGTGTGCTGGTTTTCTGTATCAGTTCGTGGTTCTCTGTTGGAGTCCTTTCCAACACACACTCCAGAAGACAACATCCAGGAATGTTCCTTCCCTGTCCATCCTCAAGTCTTGAGGCCTCTGCCGGTCGGTCTATCTTCTCCCTCCTTGCAGGATTTTCTGATGATTTATTCCAAAGGTACTCATAATATTTAGAGGAGGATGAATCTGTGCCCTCTTGTCTCAGAACTTAGACGCTTCTCGCCTTAAAAGTTTGGGATGCTCTTCCTTCATCCTGAGATTCTGTTCTGTTTCGTATTTTGTATCAGAAGTTAACAAGCCTTTAACAGCTTGTAAAGGGCCCAGCTTCAGAGAGTAGGGTGAGCTCAGAATGCTGGAGCTCTCTGTCCTCTGCCGTAGTGTGCAAGGGAGTGAACCCAAGGCAAGGACAGCAGCCCAGCTCCACTGGCTGGTCCAAGTCCGAGCCAACTAGAGAAGCCAGAATTGCAGCATGGAGACCCTGGAGCAGAGGCTGGGGTTCTGGGGAGTCGAATGTCCACCAGAGCTTGCACACTCGTCTCTGGCACAGGGGTGCGGTTCTCCTCGTAGGAGACTTAATCTTTTCATATTACGTTAGTTAAAAGTAACTGCCTTTTAGAGTCCCAAGGGCAACTGATTAAAAAATAATGATAGAAAGTAATAAAGCTGAAACCACCATGAAATTGTCACGGCTGGATGTAAAAAATCAACATGTACCACTGAGTAAAAGTTAATCAGTGGCAGAGTTATTGGGATCAAAACAAAGCCAATACTTCTGCAGTGAGCCTAACTGGTCATGATGCTGATAAACAATATTTAGGGGACGGGATCATTTAGCACTTGCTTTGAGTAGTCTGACAGCTCTCACAACTGCCATTTCATTTTCCAGAGACATTTTTCAAGGCAAGTTAAGCTTCACCCCATTATTTTTTGATGCTTTCAAACTGTGGTGTTGGAGAAGACTCTTGAGAGTCCCTTGGACTGCAAGATCAAGCCAGTTAATCCTAAAGGAAATCAGTCCTGAATATTCACTGGAAGGACTGATGCTGAATCTGAAGCTCCAGTACTTTGACCACCTGATGTGAAGAGCTGACTCACAGGAAAAGATCCTGATACTGGGAAAGATTGAGAGCAGAAGGGAGCAACAGAGGATGAAATAGTTGGATGACATCAAAGACTCAATGGACATGAATTTGAGCAAACTCCAGGAGATAGTGAAAAACAGAGAAGTCTGGCATGCTGCAGACAAAGGGTCACAAGTGGTCAGACACGACTGAGGGACTGAACAATAAAAATGCTATTTTTATCTTATCTTGATAACCACACAACTTGCCCCAAGACCTGTGGGCTAGTGAGTCTAACCTGATGGATGGGACAAGTGGTACCCAGGGCAACAGTGTTCAAATTCCCCATTAGCTTCTCTGGAGGTCATGGCATGGCACCATGCATGTTTAGGGGTCAGTGTGATGGCCTTGTTGCTGGAAAACTGTTGGTTTTAGCCTGAAATCTACAAGAACTTATCAAAGTGTACTGACTTTCTTTTAAAATAAAAAACTCATTCTTGAAGGTAGAAACGGAGGACATCCAGGCTCCATTGACCTGAAGAGCTAAAGGGAAGAAAAACAAAGTCCAAGATTAGAGCCCCTGAAGCCATGTTTATTAGCAGCTAATATTGATGCAAGATTAAATATCGGTTTGGCAGATTTGAGACTATGGAAAATTTCAAGAATACTGGATATTCGAAAAGACTAGCTGATCTCTTTGAGTCCCAAACCTGAATGAATAAAGTTTCTTTTTCATGTTGACATGCTATTGCAGAACCTACTAACTATTCAGGCTGCCAGATTTCATGGGCTATTCCAAGCAGATGAATATACGGTCAGCAGAGAGACAGGGAGAAGAAACTTAAGTCACCTCTAAATAAAAATGAAGAGTAAAACCTAAGTGATAAGCATGTAGGTGAGCGTTTCTCCAAGAATTATTTCTCTCGTGAATTTTATTGAACGAAAAGGAAACATTTAGGTACATTTCATATTCTGACTTTTCCCCCTTTTAGTCTGTGGTCAGTTTCCCAAAGTTTTGGGAGTCATCCAATACTTATGAAAATTTTTGTATCCTCAAATTTGGCAAACAAACCGATACTCACCTTTTATCTTAGATTATGAAAATGATAGTTTGCCCCCAATTCGTTGGGTCTTTAGAGTTATGTGATGAAGTTCACATGAACCTTGCAGTTCAGTACAGATCAACACCTCAAATTCCTATTTAGAGACCGTGGCTTTGAGAAAACTATGGTTTTGAAATTTTGGACTTCACACAGCATATGATTTTCTCTGCAAAACTACAAGGACTATTAAAACTGAAAAAAGAAAACAGCCTCAAAATTTGCATTGCACTTGGCAAGCCAGTGTTCTTCAGCACACCTAGATAATTGAATAGGTGTCTGCTGCTGAATTGCTCCTGCACTCCAATCTAATTGGGACTCTGTATTTCCCCTGCCTATAAATTAATTTGGGTGGAACTTGACAAGTTAAAGTGTTACCAGCTGTAAGATTATGCCAGCTAACCACACCAAGACCAGAGCCAAACTGAAAAGAACACACACGCATTGGGCAATTTCATCTGTCGTAAATGTGGTCCTGAATCTATCCAGCACACCGAAAGGGAGATTGAGTGAGTTACTGTGGGTTGTAGGAGATGAAAATTGGTTCCTAGGTAGCTACAAATAAAGCTTGAAAAGAAGGGTTTCTTTGAAAAACATGCAGGAAAATAGGAAAAAATCAGAAAGGCAGCTCAATCAAATGGTCATAAATGTCCAAAAATCAAAACCAAACTCCACATATAAGCAGAAGCTGTGAAAAAAGGAGGCTTAGATCTTGCCCCATCACCTCCTAGGCATCTATTCCATTTTTTCAAATAGTTTCTATTGTGAATAGGTGTTTCATTTTGTCACATTCTTTTTTTTTTTTTCAATATTTTATTTTTCTTGTTAAACCTGATTTCTCTTTCTTTTAATATGGTGGATTATATTGATTATATATTTCCAAATAATGGATCTACTTTGCATTTCTTGACACACACATTCAGGGTATGTAATTCTTTTTAATGTATTGCTGAATTCTTTTTGATAGTATTTTTCAATGGTTTTTTTCATCTATGATAATTGCAGTTTTCTTGTTTATCTCACTCTATCTCTCCCTCTTTCTCCTTTCTTCCTCCTTCTCTCTGTTCCTCCTTCCTTTGCTTCACTGTCTTTTGGTATCAGGGTAACAGCAGCATCATGAAATGAATTTGGATCTTCCCTACCTCTTCCCTGGTGAGGAGCCTGGGCTTCCCACGTGGCTCAGCTGGTAAAGAATCTGCCTGCAATGCAGGAGACCTGGGTTTCTTCCCTGGGTTGGGAAGATCCCCTGGAGAAGAAAATGGCTACCTGCTCCAGTATTCTGGCCTGGAGAATCCCATGGACTGTATAGTCCATGGGGTTGCAAAGAGTCAAACATGACTGAGCAACTTTCATGACCTCTTCCAGTTCTTGGAAGCAATTGTGTAGAACTGGTGTTAAAATTCTCTTGTGGTATCATCTTGGTCAGGAGCTTTCTTTCTTGGGAACTTGTAAATTTTGAATTCCTTTCTCTTAATAAATATAAGCCTACTTAGATGATCTTCACTGACTACACTAAAGTCTTTGACTGTGTGGATCACAACAAACTGTGGAAAATTCTGAAAGAGATGGGAATACCAGACCACCTGACCTGCCTCCTGAGAAATCTTTATGTAGGTCAAGAAGCAACAGTTAGAACTAGACATGGAACAACAGACTGATTCCAAATCGGGAAAGGAGTATGTCAAGGCTGTATATTGTTACCCTGCTTATTTAACTTATATACAGAATACATCATGTGAAACGCTGGGCAGGATGAAGCACAAGCTGGAATCAAGATTGCCGGGAGAAATATCAATAATCTCTGATATGCAGATGACACCACCCTTATGGCAGAAAATGATAAAGAACTAAAGAGCCTCTTGATGAAAGTGAAAGAGGAGAGTGAAAAATCAGGCTTAAAGCTCAGCATTCAGAAAACTAAAATCATGGCATCTTGTCCCATCACTTCATGGCAAATAGATGGGGAAGCAATGGAAACAGTGACAGACTTTATTTTTTTGGGTTCCAAAATCACTGCAGATGGTGACTGTAGCCATGAAATTAAAAGACACTTGCTCCTTGGAAGAAAAGCTATAAAAAGCCTAGACTGTGCATTAAAAAGCAGAGACTTTACTTTGCGAACAAAGGTCCATATAATCAAAGCCATGGTTTTTGGTAGCTATGTATGGATGTGAGAGTTGGACCATAAAGAAGGCTAAACGCCAGAGAATTGGTGCTTTTGCACTATGGTGTTGGAGAAGACTCTTGAGTCCCTTGGACTGCAAGGAGATCCAACCAGTCCATCCTAAAGGAAATCAGTCCTGAATATTCATTGGAAAGACTGATGCTGAAGCTAAAACTCCAATACGTTGGCCACCTGATGCAAAGAACTGACTCATTTGAAAAGACCCTGATGCTGGGCAAGATTGAAGGCAGGAGTAGAAGAGGATGACAGAGGATGAAATGGTTGAATGGCACCACTGATTTGATGGACATGAGATTGAGCAAGCTCCAGGAGATAGTGAAGGACAGGGGAAGCCTGGTGTGCTGCAGTCCACAGGGTGGCAAAGAGTCAGGCATGACTGAGTGACTGAACAACAAGAAACAAATGATCTATTTCACATTGGGTGAGTTGGGGTTGCTTGTATCATGAGAGACATTGGTCCATGTCACCCAAGTTGTCGTAGCCTGGCAGGGGTGTATGTTGTCACTCAGCCCTTGGCCTTCCTTGACAACACTGCAAAAGGAGCCGGGTACCCTGTTACTGCCCAGGAGGTGGACGTCTGGGTTGCCCCTCAGCCTGGCAGCTCAGGTTTCAGTTTTCCTGTGGCATTGGTTGCCAAGGAACCATTATTGTCTAAATGGCTTCTGTCTGACTGTGTTCCCTCTTCCCTGGTCCTTTGGCAAGAGATTTATTTATTTACTCATTTTAAAATTTTTTGCACTTTTTGGACTTTCCAGGTGACAGCTTCTGCATCAACCAGCCTGGGACACAGGGAATAGAATATGTTTGCATCATGGTTTAACCATTGCCCAGGTCTATTCCTACCTGTGTTTCTTCCAACCCAGCCTTTCAGGATGAACCTCTCTTTAATAGCAAACTCAGTCTCATTTACAACAGGGACCAAAAGTATCCAGCTATAGCTACACGTGATGGAAAGACTTGCAGCATCAAGAACTTGGAAGATATGAAAGTGATCCCACCTGCTTCTCTGTGAGCTTGGTGATGTCAGAAACCCGCTGTGCTCTATCCTGCCACCTCCCTCCGCTGCTCCCAGCTACAATTACCCCTTGGGAAGCCAAGTTGCTTACCTGGTTCTTTTCTGCGGGTTTTGGGCAGGTATTGAGTATTTCCATTCTGCCTGATTCAGGGTATCGGCGTTGGACTGTGTCTGCCTCGCCCCTGTTAAGGAGGCTCAGCCCACATCTCTTCATCTGCCTGCCCCTGGCTCCTCACAGCTTTAACTCCACTTGCCCTGGCTTTGAGCCACTTTCACTCCCAGCGTGGGGTGTTCTTACCTCTGCTGAGACAGGGTGCTAATTACCCAGGTGCCTACTATTAAAGGAGCTCCGGTGGAAATTTCTTTTTACTCTATCAAATGAAGCAAATCTTCCAGCTTTGCCTGTCATTCCCTATTAAATTCATTTTTTAAGTGTGCATAACATAGTGGGTTCGTAAAGTGTGCTCCCCTGACAATTTTGGTTAAAAGTTGAAGGAGAGGGGTGGGGGCCCTGGAGAAATGTCCTCTTTATGTTCCTTTATCTCATGGTGTTTTCTTGATCTGCGGTTCCTGCACAGTCACACAGGAGAGGCACCTGCGAGGCCAACTGAGTGATGCCGAGCCCGCTCCCTCCCAGACAATTAAATCAGAATCTCTTGGAGGTGGCATCTGGCAAAGGACAGAATCCTCTCTATCAATTCATGGCTCAGAAATGAAAGCCTATGCCTGCGCTTTGCCTATGAACTAGTATAGGATTTCAGATACTCCTGGACTTTTAATGGGATTTGGCATTTCAACAACTAAAATACAAAAACATCTTGATTATATGTGTCTAGGATCATCGATACATTATTTGGACTTATGATGCTGACCTCATCAGCAAGATAGTGAAGAAGCGATGACCTCATTGCTCCTCATGGGGACTCAGCTGGATCCCTGTTCTGCTGAGTCCTCGCTGCCCTCCTTGGTAACTGGGAGTTTCTGTTCAGGTGGAGTGGCCCATCCTGAAGACACCCCTGCTCCTCACAGACTTCCTCTTTTAAAGAACCAGGTGGATAGGAGGGTTGTTGTAGAGGCAGAGGATCAACCCCACGAGACCCTGAGAAGAGAGAGGGAGTTGCTTTCCGAATCTGTGAGCCCTGAACCTTCCACTTTGGTACCCAAGGGAAGATGCTGAATTCTGTGCAGAGGACGTTGGCATCATTGGCAGAGATTTCTGTCTTCTGTTTAGCACAAAGAGGGCTTGGACATGGGATTCAGCGATGCATCCTAGACAACCTGGAGGCCTTTCATCATTCGCTGCAGTGGCTGAGCCCCTGGCTTTGGATCCCTGGGAGACAGCTGTGCTTCTCCTAGGTCTTGCTGAATAGACTCAGAATCAAAGTTGTTTTGAGTTATACAAATAAAGAACAACTCCTGCATGTTGGATACCATTACACATTATCACCTCTTAGTCTAAGGCTTGTGTAGTCATGTATGAATGTGAGAGTTGGACTATAAAGAAAGCTGAGTGCTGAAGAATCGATGCTTTTGAACTGTGGTGTTGGAGATCGACAGTCCCTTGGACCGCAAAGAAATCAAACCAGTTCATCCTAAAGGAAATCAGTCCTAAATATTCATTGGAAGGACTGATGCTGAAGCTGAAACTCCAATACTTTGGCCACCTGATGCAAAGAACTGACTCACTGTAAAAGACCCTGATGCTGGGAAAGATTGAAGGCAGGAGGAGAAGGGGGTGACGGAGGATGAGATGACTGGATGGCATCACCGACTCAACAGACATGAGTTTGAGTAAGCTCCGGGAGTTGGTGATGGACAGGGAGGCCTGGCATGCTGCAGTCCATGAGGTTGCAAGGAGTCGGACATGACTGAGTGACTGAACTGAACTGTGTGACCAAAGAAGTATGGGGTGAAATGAGATGCCATGGGCATGGGGTTCTGCACCCCACCCAGACATCCTCTCATTGTTTTTCTCATCTCTTCATCCCTGGGCAGGATGGTGGCTCCACTGTGTCTGACACCAGGTCTGACCCCTCACTCCCCATCCAGACAGATGCACACCTGTGATTCTTGGGTTTCCAGCAGGGGAGATCTGATCAGCACCCTGCCCCTTCTCATGAGTGGGGTTAGAGTAAAGGATGAAGCTGCTGGGGGCACGTCCACAAGCCTTAGACTATGATTCCATGAGCCTCCACTGCTATTTAGAAGGGGGCTTCCGAGGCGGCACAGTAGTAAAAACCTGCCTGCCAATGCAGAAGATGAAGGAGATCCAGGTTCGATCCCTGAGTCAGGAAGATCCTCTGGAGGAGGAAATGGCAACCCAGGCCAATGTTCCTGCCTGGAGAATCCCATGGACTGAGGAGCCTGGTGGGCTACAGTCCACGTAGTCGCAAAGAGATTGCACAACAGAGTGACTGAGCACACACATGTTGAAGGGTAAAGATATCAGCTGTTACAGAAGTACTGAAATGTTACTAATGGCAATGATTTGTTTCTTTGCATATTATCTGTGGGGTCTCTTGATATCAGGTTTGGTATTTACATTTTAATTGAAAGATTTAAGACGTGAAAGTGTTCAACGGGTCCGAAGGTCCTTTTGAGCCGCTGGTGGCCACCTGTCGGCCCCGAGTGATGGAGCTAGGGAGGCAGGAACCCCAAGCTGTGAGAAGAGCAGGGGCTGCTCATTTCCTCACATCGTCGGTGTGTGGGTGGGGGGGAGAGGAGCCTCTCAAATGTCATCCAGAGAGAAGCTTATTGTTTTTCCACCGCTTCCTGTGGTTTTAATTAAAACCCCAAACCTTTTGTTCATCTATTTAAACGAAAAAAATAAATAAAAAGAAAGAAAACCTGGGCTCCCGGTTTTAATACGGTTGTGCCTTCTCTCAGGCGGCCCATCATTCACGCTCACTTTGGGGTCGCTTGGAATAAATTAAAACACACACTTGCGTGCACACACACACACACTCAGGATGAAAAAACAACAAAACTAAGTGCATAATGACTGAGCCCTTGCGTTCCTGTTCCTGTCAGTGACAGCGCAGTAGCAGCCAAGCGTGACAGCCAACACGCGTGCTTGACACCCGCTGTAAACTCTTGTCTTCCTTTACAGCTGTTTCTGTAAACACATATGAATAATAGTTCTCTTGTGCCTTAAGCCAGAGCAGGAGTTGCTTTTCTTGGAGCCTGGCCAGCTGCTAATGGAAGCTCACTCCCTGTGCAGAGATGTGCCTTTCTTGCCCTCAGCATGGCCCGTGGCTCTGTCCCATGCTGCACACTCTCCCCTGGGCATCCGTAGGGGTTAATGATTTTTCCTCATGGGGGATTGGAAGATTTTCACTGGGAAAGTGGGAAAAAATAGCAAATATTGCAATCAGCCCAGGATTCTTTATTCATTCATTTATTCATGCAGTAATTATTGAGTACCTACCATGTGCAGAGGAGGGTAGAGCAAGCAACATACTAAGTAAGATGATACAGTTCCAGGAATGTGAAGTGTCACGGAAAAAAAGCAAACAGCAGAGTGAGATAGGAGACACCTACAGTTGGGAGCAGGAAGCAGGTATTTTAATGCTGTTGAGCTGTTGGGATGGTTTTTCACTTCCTGCCAGGTCCAGGAAGAGTAACTTTCATCCTGTTTCCTTGTGAGCCCGGGGTGAGAGTCACGGTGGGTGAGGCAAGTCTGTTTGTTTCATCTCGTTAACATTGTTGTTGATTTTCCCTATTCCTCATTCCTTCAACTTCATAGAATCAAATGCAACTCCCGAAAAGGCTAATTTAAAGAGCAAATCCACCCTAAAAAGTAAAAATCAATTCCCCTTTCACATAGTGAACCCAAGGGAATGGGCACGTATGGATCGTGGACATTGCTGTACTAGTTTTTGAAATATGTTCTAATGGGAAAAGATCCATTGTTTTCTCTTGAGAATGGATTAATGTAAGGACTAAGTAGCTAGAGGTTTATAGACTGTTTATCTATTGGAAGCAGGGCAGAAGTCACGGGGACAGCCTGACATACACCATGCAGCCCGTTGGGCTGTCTGTTCCTTCTTTCCTAGAAAGCTCCAAGAAGAAAAGGAAAAACAGCCAGTGATGATGCCTTCTGATGGACAGAATCTAATCCTAAGAATTTGCTATAAACATTCAGAATTGGCGACATGGATTTAAATCATTCTTGAGAACTTCCAAGGGCAAGAGTCTGAGATGTGCTTAGTTTTCTTCCCATGCCTGAGTCATTTTGCCAACATGTTTCTTTAAATACCTATTTCCTTGCAAGAAAGTGCAATACAAACCATTCTTCATTAAACTTTACATGTATATATTTTTTAATTCTCTATTGTCCTAACTCAAGCCTTACCACTTGACCCTTGAATTTAAGGTCAGTCTCCTCAGAGACCCAGTCACCTTAAGCCTTTCTGTCTACTTTCCCTATCACTGCAAGATGATCTGTTGGCTTCACCAATTAGTACATTCATCATATTGTTAGCCTTCTTGGATGGGGTTCTCTCCTATCAGCTCTTGAGAAATACTTGTAAAGGTTTCCATGTTTATTCACTAATATGTACCCTGAAAATATATAAAAAGCTAAATATGTACATAAACCACATGAAGGCACTATTTCTAGAATGGAGATTATCAAAGGACTGTTTTTGAGTTTGTTTCCCAAAGTGTTCTGATAAGAAAGGATCCTGACCAGGGCTCTTTTAGAATCTGGTTTATTTGACAGGTGTACTCCCAAAGTATACATGAATGTACTGGTCTCTTTTTAAAAATTTCTCTATCTTTATTGATCATTATTCAATACACATATCAAAAAGGTATCATGAAAGAAAATATATTATGCAGTTTTTAGTGTCTACTACTTAGTTGTGAGTCTCAAGTACCTTCAATGTTCTTTCAGGTAAAGATTAATTTTTAATGAACTGTTTCATATTTTTAATACTTATTAGTTTTATAATTATTGAAAAGTATTAGTTCACTTAACAGACATAGTTTAAACAAAAAACTTTGTTTTAAGCACCATATTATCTGCTAAAGATACAAAGACTGATGCACCATAATAGCTGCTTCATGACTTCACTATCTAGTAGAGGAAACACAGATGTAAATAAGGAGATACATGGGATTTACAAATTTATAAATAGACATACAAAGTGGGTATAGTAACTCTCTTATTTCCATGATCACTGAGCATAAAACAATTTGATAGTCCATCTTTATAGATAATGTAGTGATTGTTTCATTAACAGAATAGTGACTTGTTGACTTAAGTATGCAAATATGTTAATGAGCACCATAAATTTTAAAAATATGAATGTTTTTAACAGAAGAATTCCACTTCTAGAAATTCATCTTAGGTACATAATCAGAGATATTAAATATATATATAATATATGCTAACATATATACACATACACACATCCAAGCATTATTTAAGACAAATAAAACTCTGAATCATCTAAAAGTCTAATTAAATTTTTTTTTACTATAGTTATGATGAACAATTATGTAGCCATTGAAAATCATTTGTAGGGAATTTTGATTGGCGTGTGAAAATGAACCCAATAAATTGCATGTCTTAAAACAATTGTAAATAATATTTATCACTATTTTAAAAGAAATACTATGATGGGATTTTTTTTTTCCTGTGTGTGTGCATGTTTTTCCTATTGCCTAAGAGTGCATAACTCAAATTTACAAGTAAAATCATCTGATCATATTAATTGATGCACTAAAAGCTTTTGACAAAATTCAACATCCATTTGTGGTAAAAAACAACTCTCAGAAAAATAGGAATAGAGGAAGAATTTCACCAATTTGGTAGAGAACATCTATAGAACACCTACAGCTAATGTTATACTTGTGGTAAGAAATGTACTGCTTTGCCCTACAACTGAGAACAAGTTAGGAATGCTCATTCTCCCAACTGCTATTCCACATGGTGCTAGAAGTTCTATCCATTGCAAGGAGGTGATAGAAGTCATTCTGATCAGAAAGAAATCAAGGTAACTTCCTCTATTTGTTGATGCTATAATTGTCTATTTAGAAAATTCCAAAGATTTAAAATAACTTAAAAGTAATAAGTGAGTTTTGCAAGGTTGCAAGATACAAGATAAACATACAAAAATCAATTGCATATATAGCAATGAACATATATATATCAAAATTAAAACTAAAATAACATTTGCATCAGTCAAAAATGAAAAAATACAAAAAGAAAAAATACTTAGGCATAAATCCAGTTAATACATGTGCATGATTTGTGTGCTCAAAACTAAAAACACATAAACAAATGGAGAAACACACTATGTTCACAGGTTGGAAGACACAACATAACAAATACATCAATACTTTCCAAATTGAAACACAAGTTTAATAGAATTCTTACCAAAATTCTGGTAAGAAATTTTGTAGATATAGAAAAGATTATTCTAAAATTTACATGGAAAGGCAGAGAACTAGAAAAGCTGAAATAATTTTGACAGAAAAGAATAGGATGAGAGAGTTTATATACCCAATTTCAAGACTTATCTAATCACAAAATCAAGATTGTGTGTATTCACAAAGAGATAGACACAAATATCAACTGCATGTAATAGAGGACAAAAAAATAGAAGCTCACAATATGCCCAACTAATGTCTGACAAAGCTGCATAAGCAACTCAACAAAAGGGAGATGACCTGGTAACAAACAATGTTACAACAGCCAGACATTCAGAGGCAACAAAAAAAACCTCAACCAAAGTTTTGCACCTAACGCAACAATTAACTCAAAGTGAGCTGTTTGAATTCCTAAAAGATGATGCTGTGAAAGTGCTGCACTCAATATGCCAGCAAATTTGGAAAACTCAGCAGTGGCCACAGGACTGGAAAAGGTCAGTTTTCATTCGAATTCCAAAGAAAGGCAATGCCAAAGAATGTTCAAACTACCGCACAATTGCACTCATCTCACATGTTAGCAAAGTAATGCTCAAAATTCTCCAAGCCAGGCTTCAACAGTACATGAACCATGAACTTCCAGATGTTCAAGCTGGATTTAGAAAAGGCAGAGGAACCAGAGATCAAATTGCCAACATCCGTTGGATCATTGAAAAGCAAGAGAGTTCCAGAAAAACATCTACTTCTGCTTTATTGACTATGACAAAGCTTTTGACTGTGTGAATCACAACAAACTGTGGAAAATCCTTAAAGGGATGGGAATATCAGACCACCTGACCTGCCTGTTGAGAAATCTGTATGCAGGTCAAGAAGCAACAGTTAGAACTGGACATGGAACAACAGACTGGTTGGAAATAGGGAAAGTAGTATGTCAAGGCTGTATATTGTTACCCTGCTTATTTAACTTCTATGCAGAGTACATCATAAGAAATGCTGGGCTGGATGAAGCACAAGCTGGAATCAAGATTACTGGGAGAAATATCGATAACCTCAGATACGCAGGGTGACACCACCCTTATGGCAGAAAGTGAAGAAGAACTAAAGAGCCTCTTGATGAAAGTGAAAGAGGAGAGTGAAAAAGTTGGCTTAAAACTTACCATTCAAAAAACTAAGATCATGGCATCTGGTCCCATCACTTCATGGCAAATAGATGGGGAAACAGTGGAAACAGTGACAGACATTATTCTTTGGGGCTCCAAAATCACTGCAGGTGGTGACTGCAGCCATGAAATTAAAAAACATTTGCTCCTTGGAAGAAAAGTTGTGACCAACCTAGACAGCATATTAAAAAGCAGAGACATTACTTTGCCAACAAAGGTCCATCTAGTTAAAGCTATGGTCTTTCCAGTAGTCATGTATGGATGTGAGAGTTGGACTTTAAGAAAGCTAAGTGCTGAAGAATTGATTCTTTTGAACTGTGGTGTTAGAGAAGACTCTTGAGAGTCCCTTGGACTGTAAGGAGATCCAACCAGTCCATCCTAAAGAAAATCAGTACTGAATAGTCACTGGAAAGACTGATGTTGAAGTTGAAACTCCAATACTTTGGCCACCTGATGTGAAGAACTGACTCATTGGAAAAGATCCTGATGCTGGGAAAGATTGAAGGCAGGAGGAGAAGGGGATGACAGAGGATGAGATGGTTGGATGGCATCACTGACGCGATGGACATGAGTTTGAGTAAACTCTGGGAGTTAGTAATAGACAGGGAGGCCTGGCGTGCTGCAGTCCATGGGGTTGCAAAGAGCCAGACACGACTGAGTGACTGAAATGAACTGAATAATATCCTTACATGTAAAACATGAAGCGATAAAACTTTTAGAATAAAAGTTATACAGGAGGCTGACCATGTACTGAGGAATGAGTACACTCATTTGCCTCTGGAGAGAATTTTAATTTTACTCAGTAATCATTCTTAATGGAAATTTGGTAATATGTATGTCAGTGCCTTAAAAATATTTATTGTATAGAACAGTGATGTACTTAAACTGGCTGAAGTAAATCGGGTTTGTTGCAAAGGAATGCTACTATTATTGAAGGCTTAATCATAAAATCTTTACTGAATATGTATTACGTACTGAGCCTTCTACTGTCTTCAGCATTAGCACATTGATTACTAATTTTAAATAAATGATCAGATAGCTACTATACCTATTTAAGATGTTACAGATTAAAATACAAAGTCACTTATTTGTATTCACACAGCTGATAAGTGTTTCATATATCCAGGAGTAACAGTAAAGAATGAAAGTGTTAATCGATCAACTGTGTCCAACTCTTTGCAATCCTACAGAATGTAGCCCACCAGGCTCCTCTGTCCATGAAATTCTCCAGGCAAGAATACTGGAGTGGGTAGCCATTTCCTTCTCCAGGGGATCTTCCCCACCCAGTGATTGAACTCAGGTCTCCTTCATTGCTGGTGGATTCTTTACCATTTGAGTCACCAGGGAAGTCCTAGGAGTAAAAATAGAAGACTGCGTTATATTGAACTCTTCTATATGAATTCTTGATCCTATATGTCCTGATTCCTGTTGAAAATAAATAACCATTTTCTGATTTGCTGTTTCTTCAATTATCTCTTCTCTCTATTCTGAGATGGTCAGTCTCCTCTAAGGCTACAGACATGTTGGAATTTCCTTGATCACAGCCTGCTGATATACTTACTTCACCATGACATCCCTTAAATATATCTATAACAAAATTCAATCTCGTTTACTCCAAATCAGCTCCACCTCTGAATTTATAGATTAATATGGTTGCCTCTTTCCTGATAGGCTTAAAAATGGAAAAGCATGTTTGATTTTTCCCTTTATTTCTTTACCCACATCCAATCAGTCACCATAATCACTCATTTCTTCTTTTGTTGTCTTTCAACCTCTTCTGTTTGTGGTCTGAGGGGTCCAACATGGTTTCTAGCTGGTTCATGTGGCTGCTAAGCTGGTACCTGACTTCTATACCTCTAATCTTTTATCAATTAACACAGAACTGCCAAATACATTTAACTAAAACTCTAATCTTAGAGTTCAAATGATTGCCAAAAAAAGAAAAATGTGTAAACTCATACTCTTTACTGGGCTTTCTCAAGTTAAATGACTTCAAATTTTTCTTCCAATAGTTTATTTCCTCAAAGTGTCAATGGAGTCAAATGCAATTTCTCCAATGTCACTGCATGTGTCTGCATCTCTATTTCTTTGACTCACATGCATTAAAAATACTATTTTGTACTCAGCATTGCCAGGGGCTACTGGTATAGAGATGAACAGAACAGACAAGATCACTGGCTTTGTGGAGTTTGCACTTTAGTAAGACCACACAGATCTGAAAAATAACTATTCAAATAAACAATTGCTATGAAGAAAAAGTGGTGGTCAAGAAAACTCTCTTTGTGCAAATACATAAGGTAGCACTGAAGACTGAGTGAGTTTCCTGAGTGAAGAGTCACATTAAAGGTCATAAATGAGCTTAGAGAACACTGAGAGAGCATCAATAGACGTGGATTTTGGTGGGCAAGGGTGGGTTTGGGTAGACAGTGCAAGGTGAAAGGGGAGAATAAGGATTTTTAGGCAATGCTAAGGGTTTTCAGTTTTGTTAAGTGCAAGAGAAATCCAGGAAATGTAACAAGGCTTACTTAATCACAGGTATTGGACCCAGCCGAGGGGGAGATGGTCATAGAGACAGGATCAGCTTTGGGATATTTTTACAGGAGTCCAGGTGAGATATGGGGTTACAATCTAATGGGTAATTACAGTTGTCAAGATGGTTCCTAGGAAGGAATATAGGATCCCGCAAAGACCGATATCAGGTTGATCTAAATTACATTGGAGATTAAGAAAAAGTGGTCCTACAGAAGTGAGGTTTAATCTGAGACATAAATAATGAACCAAAATTAGCAAAGCAAAAAGAGAGAGCCACCGTAAGGATCTAAGACTGAACAGGTCTGGGCTCTGAAGGATCCAAATAAAGCGCTGTGCTGAAGCGCGTGACACAAAGAGGAGCGAGGCAGGCTCGGGGCTGGAGAGGTGCATGGGCCAGATCAAGGCAAGTCTTCCTGACATGCTGAGGCATGGGGGTGTTATCTCGGGGGGCAAACAGGAGCTTGTTGTTCAGTCGCTCAATCGTGTCTGACTCTTTGTGACCCCATGGACTGCAGCACACCTTCCCGGCCCATCACCATCTCTCGGGGTTTGCTCAAACTCATGTCCATTGAGTCGGTGATGCCATCCAACCATCTCATCCTCTGTGGTCCCCTTCTCCTGCCTTCAGTCTTTCCCAGCATCAGGGTCTTTTCCAAGGAGTCAGCTCTTTGCATCAGGTAGCCAAAGCATTGGAGCTTCAGCTTCACCATCAGTCCTTCCAATGATTATTCAGGGTTGATTTCCTTTAGGATGGAGTGGTTTGGTCTCTGTGCTGTCCAAGGAACTCTCAAGAGGAACATTATGTAATCAGAAAGCAAACCAGAAGCGAAGCAGTCCACACGCTCGTCCTTAGCAATGCCGATTCAGCCCCAGGCAGCACGCCCTTCACCTCTGGGGTGCTGGAGGAGGTGTGAGGAGACAGAACAGGGCAGTGGGCGTGCTAGTAAAGGCTGGTCAGTGCTCACCGCCACGTGAGCTTCACCGCCCTCTCTTTGGGGGTGGCCAGCCTGGGGGGCAAGGTCAAGGAGGGGGTCAGAGAGCTGTGTGCCGTCCCACCGCTGGGCCTCTAATCTGCTCCGCCCGGGATAGAGATCTTCAGCTCTCAGCCCCACCGGTCTCTTCAGCACACAATCAACTGACAAGCACAAGTAATTTCCTGCTGTGATCCCTTCAGTGATATCCTGAAAAGAGAGGAACAGAAAAAAAGGGGGAAGAAAACCAACAACAAACAAAAAAATATCCCTGAAGTGCACTGCCTGGAAAGAGAGTGAAAATTTTAGTTACCACATGTTAAACACTTTCAGCTACCGTTCCCTTCCACTTAGAAATTATTTATTTATTCCTTCTAATTCTCTGAAGCAGGCTTTCCCCCAAATTTCACATGTGTGACCTATTACATCTTTGCTGTTTTACTTTTATTGCACAGAACAAAAAATGAATGAGGTTTTCCTTCTTTATTCAACTCAGAAATCTCTAGCCATTTCATATTGACTGACAAATTAATGGACGGAACCACACAAATGAGGCTGAGACTGTTCTCTGGGACGGAGCTCCGTGCTCTGTACCGTATTTGGGGCCACCTGCTTTTGCCCATGAAATAAATTGTGCGCTCAGTGAGGACTTGGAGACTATGCCAGCAGAAGAAATGATAGCTATATAACATCAAGCAGAGTTCCCCGTGCTGCACAGAAGGTTCTTGTTGGTTATCCACTTTAAATCTAGCAGTGTGTACATGTCCATCCCAAACTCCCTAACTATTCCCCTCTCTCCCACCCTCCCTGGTAACCGTAAGTTCATTCACTAAGTCTGTGAGTTTGTTTTGTAAATAAGTTCATTTGTGTCATTTTTTTTCTAGATCCCACATAGAAGTGATATCGCATTTTTCTCTGAGAAGAGATGCATGTGTGTGTATAACTGAATCATTTTTCTGTACGCCTGAAACCAACACAACATTGTTAATCAGCTAATACTTACTCAAAGACTTGGACTATGACTCAAAATACTGATGAATAAAGGTATACTTATGCTTTAGTTAAAGTAAAATGTATAAAGTACCTACAAAAAAGAAAGAGAGAGAAAAAAAGAGGCAACAACTTGTAGCAATTTTCCACCTGCCCATCATCAGCATCGCCATTTGATGGTGGAGTTGGGGAAGGGGTCCCTCCTCCCTGTTTAAACTCTGGCTCTATTTAGGAAGAGTGAACAATACAAAAAAAAAAAAAAAAACTCTATTTTGCCTCTGATTCTCCCAACCTGAGATGATTTTTAAGATGCCACATTCAACATAATTTCAATCTAAGTAGTAAGTAGTAAAAGTGTCTGCTGGTGCTTCTTGGGAAAAGCTCAGAGGACCAGCTTGAATATTCAGCAGAAGCCCAGTGATCAGACCGCTAGTCCTTGCCTTAGTGACAATTACACTGAGTGTGAGAAAGTTCCGGAAATTGCTGGAGACCACACTAATTTTCTATTCTACTGTATCTGCTGTATATCTCTAATTCCTGTCTGATTCCATCAAGTTCCAGCTCTCCTATATTGTCGGTGCCCTTGGGAAGGCAATCCCCAGCCAAAGGACTGGCTCTTTCAAAGCTATTTCCTGAATATTGAGAGACACTTGATCATCCTGCTCTCAACTACTACCACCAAAAAAATAAAGAAATAAGGTGAAGGGATGTGTCTCTGGTGAGGGAATCTTATGCTGTGAATGTGACAAATGAGGGAGAGCCTGTAACCTGAGCCTTTTCAATAATTCACACAAAGCATCCAGTAGGTTATCTTTCTAAGACTGGGGGGTTTTGCCAGTTTCTTTCCCTGTTTGCTGTGGATCATCCGCGTGCGTCACTGTAAGCCTCTGCAGTCATTTTTTACCTGCAGACTTACACAGCAGCAACAACCATGCATCATTTAGCTAGATGGGGCATCCGACGTAAAAGAAAAAGCAACAATAACACCGATTCAAACAGAAGGAAATTAGAGGAAAGAAGAGGAACCATTAGAAATGCACCGGAATTTAAGAGGATTAAACAAGAAATCAGTGTCAGGGCTAACATATCTGATGGTTAGAACTAATGTGGAAGAAAATGAAAACCTTATAAAAATATCATTGGTAAACTATCAATAAAATATCATTGGGAGTTGGTAACTCCCAGGATCTAGAAGAAACAAAAAATGATCAAAGAAAGCTCAGATGCAGGAGCTCGATGGACTAGAGATGGTTTATCACTTAACACTATAATGACATTTTATTTTATAGACCACAATATTTCATGTTGCATTTTATAGTACAATAAAACACCATGAAAATAAGAATAATACTATTTAGAATATATACATCTCTCAGAGAACCAGGTCATTATTATGTGCCAGTTTTGTAATCAAACACAATAGGTCTTACTTTTTATCTGATTAAGTACCTATTCAGCGAGGTGCACAGCCATGCCCCAGGAACCAATGTAGTGTGTATGATGGAGAACAGATCTCGTGGACTCTTGCCTGGAAGAAAACTCTATATAATTATACCAAGAGAGAGCAGGATCAGAATTCTACTTTCGGTTGCAGAAAATGCAGAAGTGTACATGTTTCCACACAGAACCCTTTGAGTGATTCTTGGAATTAGAAGGTTAGATTCAGTTAAGTCAGTGGGTTCATGAATATTAAGAAGTTGTTTTCCCTTAGAAGACAATAGTGACTTTGCCCAGTGAAAAAGCTGGAGTCGGAGCTATTTAGTACGTCCTCCAGGTCAAAAGACCAATGGGTGGAATTTGGACCCGTCTCTGACACCTAGTTGAGCATAGTAGTCGCAAGATGTCCTACCATTTAAAAAGCGATTGACCTGTAGGCTTTCTCCTTTGGTGTTACATCATTTGTTGGTCTACACAGAGACAGAAGTGGATTTGCATGGGTTGTTTGGAGGTGAAGGACACCCTGACTGTTAACTAAAGCTTAGCATTCTGATTTGCAAATGAATTGTACAGCTGTGAAAGTAAAACTGAGATCAGGTCAAAACGTAGTACTTCTGTTTTATTTTGTTTAGATGTTTGTTTTCTAGTAGATTCACTACCCTGTCCTGAATCTGTGTCTTCTATTTTTGCCTTCATAAACTAATCTCCAAGCTTCTCTTGTTTCCAATTCCACCAGGATCTTGACTGACAGTTTCTAAAGAACTGGAAAAGTTCTTTTGTTGGGGCCATGTTGGGGGCTGTGAATATGAATAAAGAAATCGTACATAAGTAAAAATAGGGTCATTGATATTTCTCTGGAGGAAAGGATGGTATTTCTGCCAAGGGTCCCTGATTAGGGAGCTTCATTGTTACACGTTTATTAACTCAGATGAAATCAATATATTCCCCCAGACCCGAGGGTTTTCTTGGACATTGTTCCTTGAAGCACTATTGTGTTTATATCAGGGCAAAGTGGGGCATCCTCTAATGTAACATTCAGCCGTGATGGATCAAATTACCTTTTATTTAAAAAAATCAAAATTTCCCTTTTGGACATTTCATGAATGGCAGGCTTGACCTTTACTGGTTTGTTTCCTGCCTCATTGTAGTCAGGACCCTGCTGGCAATGAAAAGTGTATTTCCTTTTTGCTCCCATAACCTAACCTGACCTCTCTATGATAAAATTGAGACAATACGACTTCAGAAGGTGTCTTTTGTGCAAACTAGGATTCAGAATCATCCTGAACAATTTTCACGTGTATCATGTACCATAACTATTAGGGAAGTGGCTTTTTAATTCCACCTGGATTATACCATTCACATACATTTTCATCATCACATTCATCATCACATAAATTTTTCATCCCCAAATCACAAATTAATTATGGCTATAATTTTTACAGTTAGAATGAACTCTTCTCGTTTTATTTGCTGTTTCTTTTTTCCTGAAGACTTTTATTCGTAACATTGGTCTCTGGTTTCCAATAGTGTCACATAGAGGCATGAAAACTCTTTAGTGTGTATTTTATATCTCGGCTTTAACATGTGTTTGTTCACCAGGAAAACCATCAACCTCCAATGTTGCACAAGCTTTTGTTGACTTTTCCCGACACATGTACACAGCACTTATCCCTCTAACTTTCCAGCAGGCGTCATTCAGACATCAATGTGTTAGAGCTGTTTTCCCATGGAACTCTTTTTGGCTGCATTATGGAGATTCTTGTAAAAAGCTTCTGATTGAGAAACAGAGGAGGACATTCTCATTTTGCATAGACATTGAGGGGAGATGGTGTGCAATGATCTGTATTTTCGGTCTCAGGATGAGCTATCATCCACACAGTGTGTACTTCCTGTCATCTGGGCAACATGTGACAGGTTCCTGGGTAAATTTGTTGACACTGTAAATGGTAAATGTCAACAAATTCCAAATAAAGTCAGATAAATAAGCGAGTGTAAGGAAGGCAGCATCCACAAGTCAAAAGGTGGTTATTGTGAGGTCGTGGGCACTGGGGCTGTAGAGACTCATGAATTCCCATCTGCGAGGAGTCCTCCCGCCCCCAAGATGAGGCTGTCATCTCCCTGACTTATCAGAGCATCTTCCCGAAGCTGATTAACGTTGGTGAATCCAACCCCTAATGGTACAGATGAAGACACAAAGATTCGACAGGAATATGACTTAGGCGATGATTAGTAAGAAATGTCTCTGGGACTAGAAATAGTGATTTTTGAAATTCATTGCCTGTTCCACTAGAGAACCCACTGTTGGCTTAGACATATAAAAATAAGTGATAAAATAAAGCAAAGTGTAAAGACACCACTTGTAATACTAAAAAGTGCTTTAGCATATGGCAAATTTGTTCATTTCCAAATGATATGCTTATTTGTGTTAATGGATGAGATTTACTTTGTTTCAGTTATCATGTTGAAATTCTTCTTTAGACCCCAAGCTATCAGAGATTTGCCCACAATTCTTTGGAGAATGCCAAGATATACAGAGGACATGGATATGTAAAGACATAGCTTCAAAGGCCTTAAAAAGTTGTAAAATGGGATAGAATGAACTCTCCCAGATAAATCAACAGAATTCCACTTAAAAAAAAATCATACTTGAAGAAGCATTTCCTCATGAGACTCTAAACTTGGTAAAATGATGCTTTTTACGTCCATACAAAATGATAGAATCATGCTTTGTAGATATACCAAATCAAAATTTCAAATATCATTTTTCTCAGAGGCTAGATCATTAGGGTAAAATAGCTTCAACCCAGTTCTCCTGGACACTTGTTTTAGACACCCAAACACCAAGCTGGGAAGATACCCTAGCATATTTCTTACTGAAACTCTAGTTATCACTGGTTTTTAATTATGTAGTGTACTTATATAGATCCATTAGATCCACTTATACATAGAAAAGCGCTTCCCAGGTGGCCTAGTGGTAAAAATACATCTGCCAATGCAGGAAACTGAAGAGATGTGGGTTTGATTCTATGTAAGCAAGATCCCCTGGAGAAGGGAATGGCAACTCACTCCAGTATTCTTACTTGGAGAATCCTATGGACAGAGGAGCCTGGCAGGCTATAGTCCATGGGGTTGCAAAGAATCAGACATGATTGAAGTGACTTAACACACACATATACATAGAAGAATTGTATTGTGTGATCTTTAAGTTTTTTATAAACAGTTTAATTTCAGCCAGGAATTAAAGTAAATTTATAATCTGAGCTGATCAATAATTTACTGAGATAAAATACTAGTTTGTTCAATCTAATCAAATTCCATATTTTTGTGACCCCATTCTTGAAATAGCTTCTGTGATATATAAATTCTATAGAGAAAATATTCCTTCTCTTAGGTCTATTTTAGCCCATCACAATTGTATTTGTAACTCTACCTAAACTCTGTAGACCTGATCTTTTTCTAACTGTAATCCCAGGAGTTTGCTGTTATTACAGTGTATTTTGTATAGTCTGCATTTATAAACAACAAATAGTTTTTAAAAGTATGACTGCTTTCCCCTGTCTTTAAATATTATTCTTTCCCAGATAATGTTATTTAGTCTCTAAGTCATGTCCGGCTCTTTTGCAACCCCATGGACTGTAGCCTGCCAGGTGGTGTAGTAGTAAAGAATCCACCTGCCAATGCAGGAGACAGAAGAGACGTAGATTCAACCCCTGGGTGGGAGAGATTCCCTGGCATAAGAAATGGCGACCACTCCAGTGCTCCTGTCTGGAAAACCCCATGGACAGAGGAGCCTGGTGGGAGACAGTCCATGAGGTCACACAGAATCAGACACAACTGAGCTCCTGAGGGTGCATGCCCAGATAATGAATAGGGCTGGGCGAGACAGAGAGTGAAGAAAGAATCACAGTGTGGCAGGCTGCCTTTGCAAGAGTGGACCAGGAAAAAGAAGAAGAAAATGTCAGTGCACCTCCTGTTCTGACCTGCTTATGGACATTTTACTAGGTCTTAACTGCTGGGTTATGTCCCCTATAATGCCAACCAAATAGTGAATAGATCCATGGTTTACAGAATACCAAATAATATAAAAATTATGCATGTAGAATTCTCAGATTCTTTCATTCATCCATTCCACTGATAAATACTCATTAAGCATCTCTGTTATCCAGCCTGTGTCTAAACATTAAAAGCGTCATTGTGAAAAAGATGCAAGAGTCCTGCTTCTGTGGAACTTGGGTACCAGCCATTTTATTGGGAGGTGATTCAGCCTTCAGAAGTAGAAGCAGCAGGGAAATGTCCACTTGAGCAAGAGTTCTAGTATTAATCTCTTTACCAATTATCTCCTAATTGACATAAATCTTTTATCCACTGTCTTTGTCATTCCCCCAATTCCCTCACATGCTGGTTTAATAAAAATAATTGCTATTAATAGAGCTTAAGGTTTTGGTGGTAGTTATTTTGCTACTTGATTCTGATAACCCCATCTACTCATTTGCAAGGGAGAT